>NC_079192.1:176675014-177875014 GCF_029499605.1 Hyla sarda
ATGTTGCAGCCTTGTGCCCGAATCAAAAAAACTCAAGTCCGTGCCCCATAATAATAACGTGAAAACAGAATTTTAGGATTTTTATGCAAATTTAAGAATGACAAACTAAATTTTTGCATTGACATGAGGATTCAGACTGGCAGCCATTGGGGACACCAGTCTTTTGGGGGATGATTCCATCTGGATTTGGGTCTGGATTTTCTGCCAATCTCTGCAGTTCCTCTGAAGCTCTGTCAAGTTTAATGGAGCCATTTTCAAGCCACAGAATACGCTCACGGCAAAAAAAGCAACATCGTCGCACATGCGTTGTTGTTTTTTTTTATACCAGAAAAAACAAACAAACATGGAAGTCTATTTGAGAAAAATATCATAAACTAGGTGAAAAAAAACACTGCCACAGCTTGTTGCATTTTTGAAAAATTACCTTAAAAAAAAACAACAACCCAAAGTGAGGAAAAGAAACAACAAAGAAAAAAAAAGCATTGTAGGTATAGCATTTTGTATTTACATATTGCTTCCAGCTTATTATTATTATTATTAATAAAATATATATATAATTTTTTTGGGTCAGAAATACTGTATGTGTGGGTCTTAAATATAATCCGGAGGCATTTTCTGCCAATTGGCGACCATAGGGGGAGATTTATCAAAAGCTGTCCAGAGGAAAAGTTGCTGAGTTGCCCATAGCAACCAACCAGATCGCTTCTTTCATTTTGCAGAGGCCTTTCAAAAATGGAAGAGGCAAACTGGTTGCTATGGGCAACTCAGCATCTTTTCCTCTGGAGTCATCCATTGTAGGGTACAGCATTTGATAAATCTCCCCCATGGAGTTTTTCTTCACCACTGTACATTAGCTACGGAACGCTTAGTGCATCCTCTGGTTCTTGTTAGTTCTCTTACTTTTACTTCTTTCCTGTAAGACCGGTCTGACATTGTGTTCATATTTGTTTTTTTTTGGGGGGGTTTTTGTCTTCCCCTTTGCTCTTTGTTCTAGTTTAGTCTTTTTCTTTGCTAGTTGTAGTTTACCTATTTTATTTGTGGTTAATTTTCCATCTCATTTTGCCCAGATACTGTATGTGGTTGAGGTGGTAACTGTAGCTGTTGTCATTCAGCTGCTTCCTTTGTTGACCATTATCTTAGATTTTCCTCTCTCTGGCCTTTCCTGGCAGTGTGTGTGTTCCCCCCCCCCCCCCCCCCTAAATGTGGTTATATCTCTGAAGATATCCCTTATTGTGGGTGCAAGCGTTGATTGTCAGGATTTACGAAGTTTGTGATTGCCGGGTTTGCCTTGCTCGTTGATTTTCTATTTGTGATATGCTCTGCACATGTTTGATGTCCATACCCTGATTATTTTTAGTTCGAGTGAACGTTTGTCAAATGATGTATCACTTACCTGGATCCAGAGATACCATTGTAATCTGGCTTTACACAATTGAGGCGGTACCCAGGATGCCTTCCTTGCCTCCATCCCCTCTGCACTGATATACCTGCCCACCTCATGAATATTCATGGCACCTCTTTGTTAATGTGACCATGAGATGGATGGGCATATTGGAGCAGAGGGGAAGATGGGGAAACTGGGTATTCCAGGTCCAGCCTCCATTGCGCAAAACTGTCCATTTCCAGATTTACTTGGGAGTACAGTGGGGCGGGTCTTATCAATGATTGGCAGCCTTTCCTGTATGAGTTGACTTGCAAAGTGACTGTCAGTCACGGAGTACAACCGCCCACTGGATGCCAAGGCTCAAAATGAAAAGGGATTTAGATAAATACACGGCAAGTTATATAAAAATGTTTCCCACTAAAACGATCTCCTGCTCTGTAACATGATAGAACAGACTCCATTTGCAATGTGACAGGTTACATTTAAAGGGTCAGCTACTTAGATCTTGGTACCAAATATTGCAGGACACCTTCAGCGGTCTTGTGAAGTCCATGGGTCAGAGGCAGAAGGGGACAAACACAATATTAGGCAGATGGTTTCATGTTATTGCTGAGCTTTGTGTTAGTATGTGAACCAATAAATATACATATACAGTGTGTGTGTGTGAAACAATGATGCAAGTCTGAGGGTTATATGGTTACAATAATTGCATCTTTTTGTGTCTTCAGGATCTATGTGGATCACTTATTAGTCTAACCTCAAAGCTATAATGTAAATTCTTGTTGTTTATCGAGTGATACAGAACATATGTCATATGTTTCCAAGGGATGGCCTCTATATTATATTGCGTTCACCTTACATACTGCTTGTGCTCAAATATACTGAAATGTTCACTATCCTAAAGTTGTGATGCTTTCCCTGTTCTTTTTCAGGCATTGATTTTAAAATTCGCACAATAGAGTTAGATGGAAAAAAGATCAAGCTTCAGATATGGTAGGTTAATTTCCTTTCTAGAACTTTATCTTCTGTGTGTTCTATTTTCTTCTTTTAGTTAATATCATAACTGGTGCAATTGAAGTTAGAAGTAATATGTTTAAAGGGATATTCTAGCTTAAAAAAATTATTTGTTGCTTGGGCTGTAGGAAAAAACTCTATACTTACCTACCCCTGGTCCTTCTGTTTGCTGCTCCTGTTTTCTGCCTGCTTCTGAGAGGAGTGAAGCTGCTTTACTCAAAGTAAATGTAAATTAATTTAAAGCTATTAATCTATTAAATAAATGGTGACCGACTTATAACCTCCTTATGTACCTGCACGACAAACCACCCTCTGCTTTATTACGGTTTTATTTATTAGCTTGGTTAATGTTTATTTTCATTCTGTTCTTTTTTTTTTTTTGAACAACCATTGTTACTGCAGTGATAAAATCTGTGGTGTGTGCAGAGTTACTACACTGCATCCTGAGCTTAGAATTGCACATCAAAGCTGCGTCCTTGCTCTTTCTTTAACCTTCTGCATCCTAGCATGTTATTTAACTTCTCTAGGATAGGTTAGGAACCGTAAATTCTAGTGCATTGTAATTTTATTTTCCTGGCATTCACTTGTGTAAACATGAAGAATTTTTTTTCCTATCTTATGACTGTCAGGCCTTTTGTTTTCTTGGCCAACATGTGTACACCCGATGATGTCTTATTGTGCCTTGCTTTATAGTTGACAATTATTTTTATAAGGTATTGTCACGATCACACCCTATCGGTCCAGCTAAGACGGCAGAGAGAGTGTGATGGTGCAAGGGTTAAAGCCGCCAGACCTCTGGGTATCCACTACAAGTCCCAGCAAGTCACCAAATTAACCCTTAGATAAACGTGTTTTACCAGAGCCTCCTTCAGAAAGGTGAGCTCATATATTTAGAGATCAAAGACCAGAGCTGATTAATTAAACATTTAATCTGATAAAAGGTATCACAGTGCTGACTCTATAAAAATACAGAAACAAATGACATACAGTTACAAAAATATATAAAAGAGTTTAGCAAGGCAAGTTCAGAAAACAAAAGATGAAGTTCTTACAACATGATGATATAGCAGTCCATGAGTGAGTGAGAGAGCTGTTCTTAGGATGATCTTGTCAGCTTGTTGCACAGCATTGAACAACCCACTTTTAGTCTAGCATTGTTTAAATATCATATCTGTTCTCTTGGGAGGGAGACTCCATTCCCCCCTCCCCTCTGATCCCACCAGGGGGGTCTTCTCTCTTCCTTACCCCTTATCTCTTTGATTATATGATGAGACCAGAGTGCATGACTTCAAAGGAGATACAAACAAACAGCCAGGCCCCCAATAAAATGCAATACACAAAAAGACACACCGTCCGAATGACCTCTCACCCATGTCCTGGACAATCCATCACACATGGTCATAACTTATAATACACATATAGGATTTTAATAATCAGGCCTTGGGCCTGACAGGTATAGTTTTAGGTTTTCTATTTGCAGACAGTATCCATTTCTAACATGTTCACAGCTTAGTAGACTTTATTAGTAGAAGGTGGATAACCCAGAAAACCTCGATACATGTGTTTAGTTATTAAAAATTTTACAACAAAATTTAGTTTGGAAATGTTATTGTAAATAGAAAGTTAACAAAGAATTTATTAGCGCAAATTTTTGGAAAATGTGAAAAAAATGTATTTGCACAAATTTACAGGAAGCGTCGGGATAGTGCAAACAGGGTTAAAAGCTCACATACATTCCTACACCAGGTGCTCACTGGATGAAAGATGCATAAAAATAATCTTTACACACGTGATAAATTCAGCGCACCAACCAGTGCGTCTGCTAACCACTCCCCCTGGAAGTGTGCAAGAAAAATGATGAAGCAGTGCAGACAACAACAAAAATAGTGGAAAATTGCATGAGGATTTCAGTGCAACTTAATTTTCAAAATAAAAACACTGCGCGCACAGTTCTGCAGGTGCATGCCAGTTGATACATTCCCACTATCCTTCCCCAAACTCTCACTGAATAAGTCATCCATTGCAGGGTACAGCATTCTGTAGCGATGAGCCAATGTGTGTGTTGGTGCAGGGCAGTCCTTCTAATCCAATAGAATTGGTACAACCAGTAGGTTGCTAGCCAGTGCTGTGCACTACACGTAACTACCAGAAGCCTTCTCACTCTGAAGATTAAGTAGGGGTGCTTGGTATTCCTTCATGAATAGCAGGCATGTGAATGGTGGTTTATGGGGTTATCTGTACATCCTCCCCCATATAGTTTTGCAGGTTGTCTGCATGCCACTAGGAACTTTATATTGAGCCGCCCTTGGGGTTAGTATGGCCTCTTTCAGTAAAAATGCGGAGCTCTGCAATACAAAAATGGTATTCCAACCCAACAATATTAGGAAATATTTAGAAAAGCAAACACTGTCATGGTGTTAAAAGGTGGACACCCATAGTAAAGGTTTATAGTGTCTCAAATAAGAAAACCTCTTTAGGCTTCATTAAAAGATCCACCACCTTCCCTCAACCAAATCTTACACCACACCTCCTGTATTACAGCTTCTGATAATTCATTGGTGGGGTCACCACATTGATATCATGTGGAATTATAGTCTTCATGTGTTTATATTTTCAGGGACACAGCGGGGCAGGAGAGGTTCCGTACTATTACCACAGCGTATTACAGAGGAGCCATGGTGAGTCTCTTTCCTGTAATGGCAGTGCTCACTATTTTGAACATGTAAAGCACGTATGTTACTTGTCTGGGCTGGATACTTCCCAGAAGCCCCAGTGTCTACTGTACATAGCTACACTTGTAAATAGAACAGGACATCATATCTGTTTATTACTGGTAGTGCACTTTAACTTTTCTCAAAGGAGTACTCTGCCTGGGCTGCAAAAGAAATGAAAATGAACCATCTCTCACCTTCCTGGGTTCCCACGGAGCGCCACTACAGCTGATCGGTCCTCCGGTCCATCCTCTTCATACTTCCGTGTGTAACGAAGTGTCACATGGCGCTCAGCCTATCACCGGCCGAGGCAGAACATCGCGGTGGCCGGCGATAGGCTGAGCGCCATGTGACGCTTCGTTCACACCGAAGTATGAAGAGGATGGACCGGAGGACCTATCAGCTGTAGTGGCGCTCCGCGGGAACCCAGGTAGGTGAGAGATGGTTCATTTTAATTTTTTTTGCAGGACGGAGCAGGAATACTCATGCACCAGAGTACTCCTTTAAGTCGTTCCAGGATAAAAAAAAAAAAAAAGCTACTGCCTTCCAAAAACAGCACCACACCTGTCCTCAGGTTATGTAACCAATTTAGCACCATTCTCTTTAATGGAACTGTTCTACACACAAATTAAAGGGGTACTCTGCTGCTCAGCATTTGAAACAAACTGTTCCGAATGCTGGCGCCGGGGGCTTGTGACATCATAGCTCTGCCCCCCTCATGACATCACGCCCCGCCCCCTCAATGCAAGTCTATGGGAGGGGGCGTGGTGGCTGCCATGCCCCCTCCCATAGACTTGCATTGAGGGGGCGGACGTGAAGTCATGAGGGGGAGGGGCTATCACGTCACGAGCTGCCAGCTCCAGCATTTGGAACAGTTTGTTCCAATTGCTGAGCAGTGGAGTACCCCTTTAAGGACAAGTGTGGCACTGTTTCTGGGGGGAAAAAAGCTACTTTTTCTAATTCTGGATTACTATCAAGAGAAGCAAAACTAGACAAAGATCATGGGCAGATGTGGCATACGAGGAGAAAGCATGCCGTTTCTTTTCAAATCTTGGACAATCCTTTAAAAGTAGGGCATGAAAGGAAGTTCACATCTGCATAGAAGCTCTGTACGGAAGCTGTCACAGAGTTAGTTCCAGAAACAAACAGAACTGGATGGTCTTTTGGTGTCAACAAACACCAACAGGTCCCTATGGATCCCACTGACTTTTGGAATCCATCTAGTTTCGATCTCATGCCCATTGCAGGAGTTGGGTGGAGAAATAAAACTGATCTGCAGATGTGAACGAGGCCTTAGCTTTCCAACTTTGCTTAGAGTGCATGCACACCACGTTTTTGCTATACGGTTTCAAGTTAAAAACCGTACGGAACCGTATATATTGACTTAACATTGTAAACCGTATGTCAGACGCATCATCCGGTTTAGTCTGTTTTGCATCTTATACGTTTTTTTCTTTTTTACCAGTACCCAAAACCGTAGTCTACCACGTTTTTTGTTCCGGGTGAAAAACTATATTAAACCATATACGCTTTTTTTTAACATGGGAGTCAGTGGGAACCATACAGAGCTGTATGTGCGTACGGTTCCATCCGGGTTTCACCATACGGTTTTTGACTTTGCACAGTTTTTTTTTTCTTGTAATTTCAATCAAACAAGTGAAACTTTATTCAAAATGGAGTGAAAAGTTAAAAATATGTTTTTTTCTTAAAAAAACTGATGCAACCTGATATAATTTTTCAAACCGTATACGGGTTAACATTTGTACACAAATTTTGATACAGTCAAGTTAGGATTTGAGGAATCAGTTTTTCATCAAAAACCTGATAGGGGAACTGTATATTGCAAAAACGTGGTGTGCATGCACCCTTAGAAGGGGAAAATGTACATATCAGCATTGTTCTCTGCGTATTGACTTGCTTACACCAACTTTTAGGCATAAGACTGGTAGTTTCAATAATAATGAAAGAAAAACCCTTTTTTGCTTACAGACTCATAGTGCACAATTTGTTAATTCCATGTCTGTATTTAGGATGGTTTGGGGATCAGGGGACACCCTTTCTCACAGTAGTTGTAGGACCACAGCCGGTCTGCTATATTTTACCTTTGAGTACTTGGATCCATGTGAATGTATCTTTTTGTCTTTCCTTCAGGGTATCATGCTTGTGTATGATATCACCAATGAGAAGTCATTTGACAATATTAAAAACTGGATAAGAAATATTGAAGAAGTAAGTAATATATTTTGTGTGTTTTATCAATACTGTTCCATACAGAAGTTCCATCAGTTTATGCTTATCACAGAGCCAAAGGTTGGTCTCCTAACTTAAGTAGGTGATTTTTTATATTTTTTGGCCCGTGATAGACCCACAGATATTCTTCCAGACCCCCTCCTTACACTTGCACACAAAGTTTTAAATGGGGAAAGGGGAATAAGGCTCTTCCAGAAACCTCTTGCAGTGTCTTACTTTTGGTGAGTCCAAGGTATCGGGCATGTTGAAATCAAACGTACCTGATCCTCCTTTCCTCAGTCATCAGCTGTTGGGGTAAAGACAGTACACCCACCACACAAAAAATTGTCGGCCAGTCACCAAAAAAAAAATCAGGTTTGGTCACCTTTGCTCTTGTGTCATCATCTATCATTCATAAGGGCTGATGGCAGACTACTATTTTGTCAACTGAAACAATATGGTATGATTGGCTAATTACAGCTGGTTATTTGTCCCTTTGCGTCAGCCCACCTTGATACCTGTTTCCTTAAATTGAACTGGAGCTGTCACTTGCAGGCTGTAACTATGACAAAAATAATTGTTCTTGAATACTACAATCTGCTAACCCTCAGAAATGGATTATATTAAAGGGGTACTTTACTGCTCAGTGTTTGGAACAAACTGTTCCAAACGCTGGAGCCCGGAGCTTGGGATGCCATAGCCCCGCCTCCTCATGACGTCACGCCCCGCTCCCTCAATGCAAGTCTATGGGAGGGGGAGTGACGTCACAAGCTCCCAGCTCCAGCGTTCGGAACAGTTCCAAACGCTGAGCGGCGAAGTACCCCTTTAAAGCTGTAACTTGTACAGCCAAGTTTTCGTGCTGCATATTTTTTGGCACAACTCTAAGTGATGCAGATTGCACATCAGGTTATTGTTAAGGGAACACGGAATGAAAATGTCACCTGCTGTGTTTGCCTTTTGAGAATCATTGTGGTTAAAGTGTCTATTATGCAAATGTTTACTCTTCCTGTCTAGCAATGTACAAGTAGGCATTAAAGCCTTACTGTCATTTAAATGAACATTTTTTCCTGTCGCACAGACATGCTAAAAGTTGAGATCAATCAGGGTGTCCATGCTGAGACCCCCTCTGGTCACCAGGTATAGTTGTGTGCAGCACACGGCACCATGATTCACCCACAGCTAAGACAGATGGTCTATGCAGGACAATTGGTGACATATACTTGTAAAGCTTGGACAAGTTGTGTCCACCAGAGACAGGCTGTTGCCCCTGCTGTGACTTATTAGTGTTTTCCGGGAAATTAATTGTACGCTATTATATCAAAGCTTCACAAGTTGCCACTGGAGTCCTCTGTCTGCTGCCACCTCACTACTACATTCTGCCTGCCTGAGCTCTTACCAGGGCTGGGGACCAAGTATGAAAGTGTAAGGTTAGGTTCACACTGCGGAATCTCAGGGCAGAAAATTTCTGCCCGGAGATTCAGAGTGCGGCCAGCGCCTACTGAATCAGTCGGCGCTAGGACCGTGCGGACACTGCAGTCTCCAATAGGCTGCAATGTGTTCCGTGAGTATTTCTGCCTGAAGAATGAGCAACGCCATTCTTCAGGCTGAAATTTCCAAGCGGATTTTCCGTTCACAAATACAGAAGTGTGAATTTATGAACGGAAACCCATTCACTACACTATACATTTTAGCAAGCGGAATTTCTGCCTTTCAATTTCAAAGCTGAATTGCAGGCGGGAATTCCGTAGTGTGAACCTAGCCCAATAGTCACACATACATACACACAGCATACAAGTGAGGGTAGATGCTTTTGAGGCTACATTGATCCAGATAATTCATAAGTCATCACAAGCCAATGGTCACATACAAGCAATATATCCATCCTATAGTGGCTGTTTTTAATCTTTGCCTTACAGATATAGATGAAATTGGCTTATGAAATAATGCATGTAAAATTCAGTAAAACGTTCTTTTTTTTTTCCCAGCATGCCTCATCTGATGTTGAGCGAATGATCCTGGGTAATAAATGTGACATGAATGAGAAGAGACAAGTATCTCGGGAGAGGGGGGAAAAGGTAGGTGGTGACTTTAATCCTTTCTTCCTCCTTTACTGTGATATTACGGTGTCCCCTTTCCCCTGGCTGTTGTTTTTTTAGTCATGTGTATTTTTGTATCTCTTTTCTGGTCTTTGAACACAGCTTGCAATCGATTATGGAATCAAGTTCCTTGAAACTAGTGCAAAATCCAGCATCAACGTGGAGGAGGTAAGAGGTGATTCCTTTCAATTCCGTTTGACGGAAAGGAATCCCCTTTTAGTGAACCAAAGCTAACATACATACATATTGGACCATGACTTGTACAACCATTGCGTATATAGCACTGCCCTAATATACATGGAGGGAAGTTTTATTTTTTATTAATTTTTTTTAACTATAGTGGCTATTAAGGTATTTATATGGAATAATGATTTTTTGTGTAAATCTGTCCTTTTTAAAGTTTTCAAAGAAATAAAAGCATAAGAAAAAAAGGATACAAATACAATTAAAGTAGGTAAACAGGCAAATTGTAAACAGAGCACCATCAATTAGAGCACAGATAACATCCACTACAATGTCTCGGTACATCTGGATCCACATTGGAATGTTGCTTTAACCCCTTAATGACCAAGCCCATTTTCACCTTAAGGACCAGCCAATTTTATTTTTGCGTTTTCGTTTTTTCCTCCTCGCCTTCTAAAATCCATAACTCTTTTATATTTCCATCTACAGACCCATATAAGGGCTTGTTTTTTGCGTGGCCAATTGTACTTTTTGATGGAACCTCTCATTTTACCATAAAATGTTCGGCAACCCGCCCCCCCCCCAAATCTAAATCTAAATCTAAAATCGCCCTATTTTGACCACCTATAACTTTCATTTTTCCATATATAGGGCGGTATGAGGGCTAATTTTTTGAGCCGTCATCTGTACTTTTTTTTTAGATACCACATTTGCATATATAAAACTTTTAGATAATTTTTTATAAAAAATTTTTTTTTTTGAAAAAAGGTGACAAAAAAAGCAGCATTTTTGGACTTTTTTTTATTATGTTTACGCCATTCACCGTACGGGATCATTAACATTACATTTTGATAGTTGGACATCTACGCACGTGGCGATACCAAATATGTTTATTTAAAAAATATTTTACGTTTTTTGGGGGTAAAATGGGAAAAACGGACAATTTTCATTTTTATTGGGGGAGGGGATTTTTTCACCTTTTTTATTTTTATTTATTTATTTATTTTTAACTTTTACATTTTTCAACTTTTTTTTTTTTTTTACACTTATGTCCATAGAGGGGACTATTTATAGCAGTCCTTTGATTGCTAATACTGTGCAGTGCTATGCATAGGACACAGCACTGCTCAGTATTATCAGTGATCTTCTGCTCTGGTTTGCTCGATCGCAGACCAGAGCAGAAGACCCTGGGAGATGGCCGGAGCCAGGTGAGGGGACCTCCGGCTGTCGTGCTGGATGATCGGATCGCCGCGGCAGCGTTGCGGGCGATCCGATCATCCAATCCAAGTACCGCAATGCCGTAGATGCCGTGATCTGTATTGATCACGGCATCTGAGGGGTTAATAGCGGATAGCGATCGCGGATTCCGGCTAGCAGCCGGAACCTGCCGTGTATGACGCGAGCACTGTTCCGATGCTCGCGGTCATACACAGGACGTAAATGTACGTCCTGGTGCGGGAAGTCCCGCCAAGCCAGGACGTACATTTACGTCCGTGGTCGTGAAGGGGTTAACACCCCAAGGACAGACCCATTTTTTACTTTAATGACCAGGCTTTATTTTTTTGTGAAAAACTCCAAAATATTGTGACAAACTGGAAAATTATTATATATATTTTTTTTTGTGTACACTGTGCGGTAAAAGTGATGTTATATTTATTCTGTGGGTCAGTAAGATTATGGCGATACCCATTTTATCTAGCTTTCTATGTTCTTTTTCTGCCATTCATTTTCCAGCAGCCGTAA
Organism: Hyla sarda; assembly: GCF_029499605.1. Lineage (NCBI taxonomy): Eukaryota > Metazoa > Chordata > Amphibia > Anura > Hylidae > Hyla > Hyla sarda. The sequence continues at coordinate 176,686,375 of NC_079192.1, forward strand.
TTTTTTAATTTTTCGTCCGACGCCATCGTGTGAGGGCTTATTTGTTTTTGTTTTTTTGCGATACGTGCTACCTTTTTGATCTTTTTTTGATTCTACTATTTGTACCAAAATTAACAAATTATTATTTTTTTTTTTTACGGCGTTCACCATGCGGGATAATTTACATTATAGTTGTATAGTACACGTCATTGGCAATACCTATTATGTACCGTACACGGGGGGACACATTTTGATCAGAGTTTTTTACCCAAATATCTTTGGTAAAATGAGGGTGCGTGTGTGTTCATGTGTATATCCCGATACACTGTTTCTGACCACACAGATGCCCCCAGGAAAGGCAGGGGGAGAGAGGACGTCGCTGCCCGCTTCTCTCCCACTGCCTTTCCTGGGGTCTAGAGCCCTGCTGCCGCCGCTTCTCTCCCCCTGGCTATCGGTGCTGCTGCCCCTTCTCTCCCCCTGGCTATCAGTGCCGCTGCCCCATTGCTGGCGCCGATAGCCAGGGGGAGAGAAGCGGCGCCGACAGACAGGGGGAGAGAAGGGGCAGCGGCACCCATTGCCAGCGCCACTGCCCTGCTGCCTCCCCCATCCCCGGTTGTATAATTACCTGTTGCCGGGGTCGGGTCCGCGCTGCTTCAGGCCTCCGGTGTGGCTATGCACTGTGAGACGCAATGACGAGTGACGTCACACGTCATTGCGCCGCGCCGTGCAGCGCATAGCAACTACACAGGGGACGCCACACCGGAGGCCTGAAGCAGCGCAGACCCAACCCCGGCAACAGGTAATTATACAACCGGGGATGGGGAGGCAACGGGGCAGCGGCGCCGGCAATGGCCCCTTCTCTCCCCCTGTCTGTCGGCGCCGCTGCCCGATTGCTGGCGCCGCTTCTCTCCCCCTGGCTATCGATAGCCAGGGGGAGAGAAGGGGCAGTGGCACCAATAGCCGGGGGGGAGAAGGGGCAGCGGCGCCGATAGCAGGGTGAGAGAAGCCGGCAGCTACGGCAGGTCTCTGCACCTGCAAAAGCCGCTGCAGTTCATTGATTTAAAATTCATTGAACTGCAGCGGCTTATTGGCGTATAACATGCACATAGACTTTAGGCTAAAAATTTTAGCCTAAACAATGCGTGTTATACGCCAATAAATACTATATGATTTGTGTTTTTGATCTTTTTTGATGATAATATAGGGCTTTTATTGGGAAAGGGGCATTTTTTTATTTTTTTAGCACTTTATACTTTTGAAGAACTTTTTATTTTTCTACAGGTTATAGTATGCTGCAATACATTTGTACGGCAGCACAGTATGATCCGATCAGCTGCACACAGTACAGCCTGTGCTATCCAGCCTGTGGCTGGATCTCACAGGCTTCCGTAACAGGCAGACAGGAGGTATAGCAACCAACAGCGACCCGCGATCGCACGCCCCTGTCAACACTATAGATGCCATGATCTGGATTGATCACGGCATCTGTGGAATTAATGCTTCTGGGACCGGCGCGATTGCGGCCCCGGCAGCTGAGGCGGGACTCCGGCTGTGATTGACAGCCGGTTCCCGCCGCCGATCTCTCGCGCCAGTGTAGGAGATCGCTAGGATGTATGCATATGTCCCACTGCACAAAAGTGTCGGGTGCTGGGAAGTATGCATACGTCCTATAGCGGGAAAGGGTTAATAAAACAAGCTTTAAAAAAAAAAAAATCATAATAAAAAAAAGTGCATAGTTTTTATAATGCAGTGTTTTTTTTTTACCAGTGTAACACAAACAGTTCATGGTTCAGAATTGTGTGTATTGCAGCCTCTCCAATACTTACCAGACATCGCTTTGTACGTTCTGTGGTACAACTCTACCTGGTGTTGCAGCTCATCCTGTTCACTTCAATCACATCCAAGCTCACTGTACATGTACTCATACAGTGCCTGGTAACCTCCCAATAAATCTCTCTAGTGGCAGCTGTAGGCTCCAGACTGTGTGAGAAGACCCTCTTATATAGATATACAAATAATAAACAGTACAGCGATGGTTCATCATTAGAGTTTTTGTCTTTAAAAAAAAAAAGAAAAAATAATTGGGGTCAGTAAGTTCATTGGCCATTAAAACTGTCATTGGTTCTTTTTTTTCCCCTTTTTTTTAGGCATTTTTCACCCTTGGTCGTGACATCATGACAAAACTCAACAGAAAAATGGTTTGTATTAGCAGAAATTTTTATTTTTTATTTCACCATTTCCAAGATTCCCTCTCCTTACAGACTGCCAAACTGTTTGGCTATGTTCACACATTGTGTTTTGGAGGCTTAAGCCTAAAAAAGGCTAAATAAAAATTGGCCGTTTTACAAGCAAAAAAAAGTGAAAGTTTGACATTCCGTCCCCGTCCCCAAATATGCATTTGGAATTCTTGGGCCACTTTTTTTTAACAACTTTATTTAAACCATTTTTTTGGTTACAGCCCTGTCTCAAAAACATCTCTTTGGGACATTTACATCCCAGATTGGGTGGCAATATATAGACATGTAACCTGTCAAAAAAAAAAAAAGTCCCTAGCACTTAAATTAACCCTTTGAATTCTATTGAATTCAGTTTGGAAAAAACTGTCATTTTTTTAAATTTTTTTTTTTTTTTAACCCCCTTCTGTCTGACCACAGTGCTCTCTGCTGACACCTCTTTCCGTGTCAGGAACTGTCTGGAATAGCTTGTATTGCAATGTATGAACATGTATGTATTAATGTCTCCAACATTGACTTTTTTCCTCAGAATGAAAGCAGCTCTCCGGGCGGTGGAGGTCCAGTAAAAATTACAGAGAAATCGGCAAAGAAAAGCAGTTTCTTTCGTTGTGTGTTACTTTGATGAACTGAAGCACAGGAAGAAGAGAAAGAGATGGACTGTGGCGCACCTGATTGAATGGCTTCTTGCCAACTGCAGGTGCTGCAAAAGGCCTCTGGGGAAATGTAAACATGCTGTTTGCTAAAGCGCCTGATACGAGACAGTTTCTGTCATGGATTTCTGGAGTGGAAGATTACAGCGGGGAGCCTTTTCCTACACACAGGAACAAGCAGACTAATGTCAATATCTTAATCCCCCCTCTTTGGCTTCATTTTGGGTAAAGGTTATTGTCTTTCTCCAAACCGATCTTATTCTGTTTCCTGTTTGGTCATTGGTTAAGGCTGTGATGCAAACAGTTTATTACAGATTTTCTTAACTGGAAGAAGCATGGTGGCCTTACTTATGTAACCATTTTACATCTGCTGTTTGCAGCCTGTGGACGTTTAGAATGTATTGGAACCAAATGTTGAAAGTGACTGTCGTGGGGTAGACCATTTTAATAAGATCAAATGTAACTATGATGTAGGGTCACTGGCAGATCCCGCACAACAGCAATGATATATGCTTTAAGCCGTTACATGTGTGAAATTTAGCCATATTGAAAAGTAAATATGATGCACATGAATAGTAATGCAGATAGGCAATGTATATTTGTTTTGTATGACTATGGATAACCCATCGGGACACTGCTTTGACCATGCATTTCTCTCTTACAAAAGTTTCTGTATAGATTTATGGCAATCGTCAGATGTGACCTCTGCATTACTGCTTCCTCACTACTCCGCTATCCCAAATTCCACTCCATGAATACACTTACAAGCTCCCTTCCCAGATGCTAGAACTTACTTACCGCCCATCATGTGATCATGTTTCAATGTTCAATCTGTCTTTGTAAGTCTTTTGTCTGCTTATATGCAGTTGCTTTCTCCTGTTGCTGTTTATTTGCTTTCAGCCTGTAGATGGCAAATTACTTAGTAGTATTAAAATATATATAATTTTTTTTTTTACTATAATCTCAAATTAGTACTTGGTAAAAACGCTGTTTTAATGAAGTTCATTGGAGCAGGAGCTAAACTGTTATCACGTGGTCCTGAGACTATCTGCAGTAGTCGAGGAACTTCCTGACCAACGTCGTGTCTTATTGGCTGCTTAGACCCTATAATGGCACGTTGATGCTAAATGTGTTTCTATACTATAGGCAGGATTGGTGTGCCACATCACTGGCCAGCTGTGGTCCTATTCACATTTCAGTGGCGCAAAACTTTTTGTTTTATCAAAAGGGAGAACAAGAAGTCATCTACAAAACACTCTCTAGTTGACAAAAACCCTGAAGAATCCTAATAGACTGCAGTATAGAGGTTCTGTTGTTGTAAGGGACTATTCTTAAGAGAAACCAAAGCTAGCTAGACTGTGATTTATACTTTTATGTGTATTTTCAGGCGGACGTGTTGCTTTTGAGATTTGTAACTTGTTACTATTCTTTTCTGTTTTATTGTTGTTGTTTTTTTTAATTGGAAGATCATTCTTGGCGAGTGACGCGATTCATGCCACAGCATAATGCATAGATCTGTGCAGTGCTTTGCTATGTCAATGCTTGATCAACTCATGTTCTTGATAGGATATATATGCACTGCCTGAAAGGATTAGGAACGAGGCCAGGGGAAACCATACTGTATTCCTGAAGAACATGTGTTCATTATAGCCCATCATCATATTCCTTGGACTGACTTTATTCTGTAGCTACAACACGATTGTATGGACTTTGTTTTCCACTCCCAATATTTTTTGTGTAGATTCTGTTCTTGCTTTTTGGGAGAGAGCCCCCTATACTGCCATTTCTCTCACCGTTCTACATAACTGAGCTTGTATGAGATAATACCTTGGGTGACATCAGTCTCTGTTGTAAATTTGAAGCTGCTGATTTTTATGTCTTAATTTTATTTTGCACGTTATTTTTGGTGATAAAAACAAACAAAAAAAATATGGCTTGAAAGTATTAATGTACTGATATGCCTGTGTTCAGAATGCATACTTTTGCTTTTTTCTGCTTTTCCGTTTTTGTGCATTTTCAGTATTTTAAGATTTTGTTCATAAATTATTAACTTCTTATGCACTGAACTGTTGCACAGTTTTCCCTTCATTTTTCTCTTTATAGGAATACACTATTTTACCGAAATACTTGTCGTCTTTCTCCCAAGATGTTGGGCAGAGCACATTCTATTAAAGTGCCATTAGTTCTTTGTGATAAGCTTTTGCTATTATCTATGTATTTGACACGGTCATAGGTTTGGTATTTGTACTGTAAATCTATTTATTTATATTTGCATTACGATTGTATGTATCAGAATTTGATCTGCCTTCCTACTCACAAAGCTAGAAGAATATATAAGGATTGTTAAATACACAACAGCAGGGGGGACTGATGTGTTGTGAAACCTTTAGTCCTGGAATCTGGATGAATCCTTTAAATGGACGACATCTTTAAAATAGCATCTTCCGGTCTGGGTATGACTGAGCACCAATGGGCAGGGATCAAGAGGCTTAAAGCATTACGGTTATTTTAAAACAACTTTTGACATGATGCTTAGACGTGTAAATGTTGTGATCACACGGGGTCTCATTCCTGAAATCAGGAGTTAGGCGCTGGGACAGCGCGGCATCATGTTCCACTCCCTGGTCAGGCGATCCGACCTAATCCCTGTATGAGTCCATGCAGAGAAAAGGTTGGATTAGACTGACAGCCGGCGAGAGAAGTGCGTGCTGCCGTACATATCGCTAATTTGTAACTCCTAATCTCAATGGACCTGGTGCAATTGCAACTTTTTACATATCTGACCCTTTGGGACTTTTTCATTGATGACCTATCTTTTGGGATAAGCCATCAGTATCTGATTGGCGCATGTCCAACTCCTAACACACTTGCCAAGCAACCATTTGTAATAACATTGCCATACACCTAATATGGGGCCAGGAGCAGACCACGCATTATGTAGTGGCTGGTCTTGGTTACAGTAGCTAAGCTGCAGTAACCTTCCATGGGTGCCTGGGTGTCGGACCCCCACCAACCAGATATTAGTGGTCTATTTTGAGGCAATTTTAAATCTGTAAATATCTTGAATTGTCAACATTCTTCTGAGATATTGGCAGATAACCAAGAAGTACTGTCAAAAAAAAAAGTATAGGAAGTACGTGTAATTCTCCTTTCTGGTGGATCCACTTCTTGATTTGGGCCAAACAACTTGTGTTTTTTTTTTTTTTTTTATATACATCCAATCTCTGCTCCATTTTTTGTAAACACAACTCGTTAAGATATGAAAACTGAGCTTTGATTTGATGTTATGGATAAATAAGATGCATTATTGTCTCATGTGGAATCCTAAATCCTTCCCACTGTGTGTAAAACCTCCCTTTGGCCAGTTTCACACTAGAACAATACAGACACAACACTCGCCCTTAAAGGGGTACTCCCGTGGAAAACTTTTTTATTTTATTTTTTAAATCAACTGGTGCCAGAAAGTTAAACAGATTTGTAAATCACTTCTTTTAAAAAATCTTAATCCTTCCAGTAATTTTTAGGGACTGTATACTAAAGAGAAATCCAAAAAATAAATGCATTTCCTCTGATGTCATGACCACAGTGCTCTCTGCTGACCTCTGCTGTCCATTTCATGAACTGTCCAGAGCAGGAAAAAATCCCCATAGCAAACATATGCTGCTCTGGACATAGAAGTGATTTACAAATCTGTTTAACTTTCTGGCACCAGTTTATTTAAAAAAAAAAAAAAAAAAAAAAAAGGGGTTCCACGGGAATACCCCTTTAACCCCTTAAGGACTGGGGTTTTTTCTGTTTTTGCATTTTCGTTTTTTTGCTCCTTGCCTTAAAAAAATCATAACTTTCAATTTTGCACCTAAAAATCCATATGATGGCTTATTTTTTGCGCCACCAATTCTACTTTGCAATGACATCAGTCATTTTGCCCAAAAATCTACGGTGAAACGGAAAACAAAATCATTGTGAAACAAAATTGAAGAAAAAACGCAGTTTTGTAACTTTTGGGGGCTTCCGTTTCCACGTAGTAAATTTTTCGGTAAAAATGACACCTTATCTTTATTCTGTAGGTCCATACGGTTAAAATGATCCCCTACTTATATAGGTTTGATTTTGACATACTTCTGGAAGAAATCATAACTTCATGCAGGAAAATTAATACATTTTAAAATTGTCATCTTCTGACCCCTATAACTTTATTTTTCCGCGTATGGGGCGGTATGAGGGCTAATTTTTTGCGCCGTGATCTGAAGTTTTTAGCGGTACCATGTTTGCATTGATGGGACTTATTGATCGCTTTTTATTCATTTTTTCATGATATAAAAAGTGACCAAAAATGCACTATTTTGGACTTTGGAATTTTTTTGTGCGTATGCCATTGACCGAGCGGTTTAATTAACGATATATTTTTTATAATTCGGACATTTCCGCATGCGGCGATACCATATATGTTTGTTTTTATTTACACTGTTTTTTTTTTTGGTTTTTTTTTATGGGAAATGGGGGGTGATTCAAACTTTTAATAGGGGAGGGGTTAAATGATCTGTATTCACTTTTTTTTTTCACTTTTTTTTTTTGCAGTGTTATAGGTCCCATAGGGACCTATAACACTGCACACACTGATCTTTCACATTGATCACTGGTTTCTCATAAGAAACCAGTGATCGATGATTCTGTCGCTTGACTGCTCATGCCTGGATCTCAGGCACTGAGCAGTCATTCGGCGATCAGACAGCGAGGAGGCAGGTAGGGGCCCTCCTGCTGTCCTGTAAGCTGTTCGGGATGCTGCGATTTCGCCACGGCTATCCCGAACAGCCCACTGAGCTAACCGGCATACTTTCACTTTAGACACGACGTTCAACTTTGAACGCCGCGTCTAAAGGGTTAATAGCGACGCGGCACCGTTGTTAGAGGCTGGGCCCGACCCACTATGACGCGGGGCCACGCCATAGATCGGGATCAGACACATGACGTTCCAGTACGTCATGTGTCCTTAACCCCTTAACGACGCAGGACGTATATTTACGTCCTGCGCCGACTCCCGCGATATGAAGCGGGATCGCGCCGCGATCCTGCATCATATCGCGTCAGTCCCGGCGCTCATCAACGGCCGGGACCCGCGGCTAATACCACACATCGCGGCGATGTGCGGTGTTAACCCTTTAGAAGCGGCTGTCAAAGCTGAACGCCGCTTCTAAAGTGAAAGTGACCCGGCTGCTCAGTTGGGCTGTTCGGGACCGCCGCAGTGAAATCGCGGCGTCCCGAACAGCTGACCGGACACCGGGAGGGCTCTTACCTGCCTCCTCGGTGTCCGATCGACGGATGACTGCTCCGTGCCTGAGATCCAGGCAGGAGCAGTCAAGCGCCGATAATGCTGATCACAGGCGTGTTAATACACGCCAGTGATCAGCATAGATCAGTGTGTGCAGTGTTATAGGTCCCTATGGGACCTATAACACTGCAAAAAAAATGTTAAAAAAAAGTGTTAATAAAGGTCATTTAACCCCTTCCCTAATAAAAGTTTGAATCACCCCCCTTTTCCCATAAAAAAAATAAAACAGTGTAAAAAAAAATAAATAAATAAACATATGTGGTATCGCCGCGTGCGTAAATGTCCGAACTATAAAAATATATCATTAATTAAACCGCACGGTCAATGGCGTACGCGCAAAAAAATTCCAAAGTCCAAAAAAGCGTATTTTGGTCACTTTTTATACTATTAAAAAAATGAATAAAAAGTGATCAAAAAGTCCGATCAAAACAAAATTCATACCGATAAAAACTTCAGATCACGGCGCAAAAAATGAGTCCTCATACCGCCCTGTACGTGGAAAAATAAAAAAGTTATAGGGGTCAGAAGATGACCTTTTTAAACGTATAAATTTTCCTGCATGTAGTTATAATTTTTTCCAGAAGTGCGAGAAAATCAAACCTATATAAGTAGGGTATCATTTTAACTGTATGGACCTACAGAATAATGATAAGGTAATTTTTACCGAAATATGCACTGAGTAGAAACGGAAGCCCCCAAAAGTTACAAAATGGCGTTTTTTTTTAAATTTTGTCGCACAATGATTTTTTTCCCGTTTCGCCGCGCATTTTTGGGTAAAATGACTAATGTCACTGCAAAGTAGAATTGGCGACGCAGAAAATAAGCCATAATATGGATTTTTTAGGTGGAAAATTGAAAGGGTTATGATTTTTAAAAGGTAAGGAGGAAAAAACAAAAGTGCAAAAACGGAAAAACCCTGAGTCCTTAAGGGGTTAAAGGGGTTATCCAGGAAAAAAAATTATTATTTATCAACTGGCTCCATAAAGTTAAACAGATTTGTAAGTTACTTCTGTAAAAAAATCTTAATCCTTTCAGTACTTATGAGCTTCTGAAGTTGAGTTGTTCTTTTCTGGAAAAAACTGCTGCCATTCAGCTAAAAACTTGTAAACTCCGGTTGTTGGCTTAAAGGGGTACTGCTGTGGAAAACTTTTTATTTTTTTAAATCAACTGGTGCCAGAAAATGTAACAGATTTGTTAATTACTTCTATTACAAAAAACTTAATCCTTCCAGTACTTATTAGCTGCTGAATACTACAGAGGAAATTTTCTTTTTGGAACACAGAGCTCTCTGCTGACATCTCTGCCCATTTTAGAAACTGTCCAGAGCAGCTGTGGGGATTTTCTCCTACTCGGGACAGTTCTTAAAATGGACACAGATGTCAGCAGAGAGCACTGTGCTCATGATTCCGAAGAGAGCTCTGTGTTGCAAAAAGAAAAGTATTTCCTCTGTAGTATTCAGCAGCTGATAAGCACTAGAAGGATTAAGATTTTTTTTTATAGAAGTATTTTACAAATCTGTTTAACTTTCTGGCACTAGTTGATGATTAAAAAAAAAAAAAAAAAAACATTTTTCCACCAGAGTACCCTTTTAAACTTTAAACATGACTATGGGATTCTACTAGGGAAATCATGTTTTATAATAAATGCCCCTTCCTGGATCCTCCCACTGCCCTATCTTCAGCAGCAGATCAGCACACAAAAAGGAGAAAGCAGCAGTTTCTGCCCAACTACCTCTCCCTGCTCGAAGAGCTTAGAAGAACTTGGTGGAACAGCTTCTTGGATTCAACTGTTAGGGGGAGATTTATCAAAACCTGTGCAGGGGAAAAGTTGCCCATAGCAACAAATCAGATCGCTTCTTTCATTTTACAGAGGCCCTGTTAAAAATGAAAGAAGCGATCTGATTGGTTGCTATGGGCAACATTTCCTCTGGACAGGTTTTGATAAATCTCCCCCTTAGTGTTTATAAATACATTCGCGTATTAATACAGAGGAGTCTAAGTCGGAAGTACAAAAATCTGTGGAGTCTGAGTTGGAACATTTATCTACCGACTACACAGCCCTGGTATATACTGTGGGAAAAATAAATTGTAGGGAATTAAAGGCCACAAAGGAAACTCCACTCTTAGTAAATCAGGGACAATGTGTTCTGCCACAGTTTTCATGCTTTTTTTTTTTTAAGAATACAGGGAATATACTTTACAATGTTGTGGATTTTCAGTGGGAAATGTGTGCTGAAACTCTATCACCTGTGGTGTTGAACCTAGTGGAATAAGTATTAGGGTGCATTCACACGTCAAAATTCGAGCAGAAAAAAATTACGTCCGAAAAATTGAAATTTCACTTTGCGAGGAATCCATGTGGAATTCGCGCGTAAAGGTGGAAGAAGGAAGGGGAGGGTTTGTGGGAGGGCCAAATCGGCCATTTTATGATTGTGCTAGTCAGAAATTAGGGCTGCAAGTGTTATATAAGCCCCAAAATGTCCCGAAAGAAATCTACAAACAAATTACAAGTTGATGTGGCTGACGAGTAAAAAAAAAAAAAAAAAAAAAGGGTGAAGTGTGGGGTGGAGAATGGGTGTCCTCCTTTTTCCATGGGCTTTCTCTTCTAAATTTTTCCGCGCAAACTCTGCGTGAATATCGCTCGAATTACGCGCAGAAACAATCTCGGGCGTAAAAATGTTTTCCCATAGACTTCAATGGAATTTTGCTAGCGGATTCCGCTTGAAGAATGAATATGCTCTTTCTTCAAGAGGAACGGAATTCCGCTCGCGGAATTTACGCTGTGTGAACAGGACAGCTGAAATTACACTGAAGTCAATGGCAGAGGAAATGGCAATTCTTTTGGAGCGGATAATTCAAGAGGAATTACTCGAGTAAATTCCTCTTGAATTCCAACGTGTGAACGGGCCCTTAGTAAAGCTAAGAGTTACTGGACGTGTAAAGCCACTTCTATTCAACAGCAGTGCAGAGTTATAGTGGATAATGATAGAGAATTGTTTTATCCTTGCGTTTGATGTTCTAAAGCTAACCATACAAATAAGTAGAGACTGATGGTTTGAGGTCACTATAACCAACCATTATATAGGACACCAGAGCTGTTTGACGGCTCCTTTAAAGGGGTACTCTTCCCCTTTGAAATGATAGGGGATAACCTGTCTGATTGCGGGGCCTGGCTGCTGGGACCTCCTGCTATCTTTGGCAAGGCACTCCATAATCCGATGCACAGAGTGAATTCCGATCTGTGCTAGATGACGTATGACCACCGCCGTCACGCCCCCTCCCATAGACATGAATGGAGGGGGTGTCCATAAACACTGCAACACCGGCCCGGAGATCCTGAGGGGTCCCAGCGGCCGAACCCCCGCGATCAGACATGCTCTATCGGCTCTTCTGTACACCATGTAAACATTAATGTCAATGTGTTATGAGTATTTGGTCCCTTAACAGGATTGTCCACATGCTCTGAAAAGTTAGGCCTTGTTCACTTCAGTGTTATGCTCCATTGTGAGGAGCACTGTGGTTGAGTCTGTCTAAATGATGGCATTTAAGCGGAGAAAAAAAAAATTGCAAGCAGTAGTTTTCTTTCTTCGCTAAAACAACCGACACCTGATGGAAACCAGACAGACCCTATTCAAAATCGATGGGACCCTGCGATAACCGTTGTGCTTTGACCTGTTCAGGAGCCGTTTGGCAGCAAAACAAAAGGACATGAAGCGGGACTAATGTGAACGTAGCCTGTTAATGCTTCCATAGCAACTCCAGAAAATGTCTGCAATTGTAGTAAGTAGATGGAGAAAAATCCATGTGGAAATGTAGAGTGAAACATTATTGAAAGGTGGTAAAAGAAGATGTCCACAATAGGTAATGCATTGTTGGCAGATTTATGCAAATACACCAAATATGTGACATTTACACCAAATACTGGCTTACATGGCATCACCATATTTTCTGGATTTTGGCACTTTTGCCACCTTGTCTGACAAGCGATTGTGGTTTAACAAAAAGGCATGTGACTTGAGATACAACACCCTGGACCAAAATTCAAGCAAACTAACAGGGGGTGTAAACAAAAGTATCTAAAGATGTGACAGATGTATCAAACTGGCTGAGCAGCTGTGATGAATCTGACATTTTTAGGGCCCTATAACACTGGCTTAGGCTGGGTCCACACTACGTTTTGTCCCATACGGGAGCGCATACGGCAGGAGGGAGCTAAAACCTCGCGCTCCCGTATGTCACCGTATGCGCTCCCGTATGCCATTCACTTCAACCACGGTTTTAGGTCCGGTTGTAAAAGCGCATACGGCACAAAAATGAGCCGACCGGACCGAACGTTTCACTCCGGTCGGCTCATTGAAGTGAATGACATACGGGAGCGCATACGGTCACATACGGGAGCGCGAGGTTTTAGCTCCCTCCTGCCTTATGCGCTCCCGTATGGGACAAAACGTAGTGTGGACCCAGCCTAATGCAGTTTCCACCATGTGAAGGAGGGCAATTCCTAGTACACCGGTACCGTATATACTCGAGTATAAGCTGAGTTTTTCAGCACGATTTTTCGTGCTGAAAACGCCCCCCTCGGCTTATACTCGAGTGAACTCTCCGCCGTCAATCCCTTCTCAGTGGTCTTCAACCTGCGGACCTCCAGATGTGGCAAAACTACAATTCCCAGCATGCCTGGTCATGCTGGGAGTTGTAGTTTTGAAACATCTGGAGGTCCGCAGGTTGAAGACCACTGCGGCCTTCGTCATCATCCAGACCCCAGAGTTTTCTACTCCCCTCACCTCGGTGGGAAGGAAGGGTGAGCTGGTCCGGACCATCTATGCTGCAGGGACCGTCCGGTGGGGAGGGTTAGTCGTTCTGGGCTATCCATTTTCACCGGGAGGCCCTCTTCTCTGCTCCAGGCCAGCCCTGGACTAGTGATGTTGCCTTGATGACGACGCACAGGGACGTCCCTGCGCACGAACCTCCCTGTACGTCGTCGTCAAGGCAACATCAGTAGTCCGGGACAAGCCCGGAACGGAGAAGAGGGCCCCCCCAGTGAAAATGGACAGCCCGGAACGACTAACCCTCCCCACCGGATGGTCTCTGCAGCATAGATGGTCCGGACCAGCTCACCCTTCCTTCCCACTGAGGGGAGGTGAGTAGAAAACTAAGGGGGGGGGGGTCTGGATGATGACGAAGGCCGGAGTGGTCTTCAACATGCGGACCTCCAGAGGTTTCAAAACTACAACTCCCAGCATGCCCGGATGCTGTCTGGGCATGCTGGGAGTTGTAGTTTTGAAACATCTGGAGGTCTGCAGGTTGAAGACCACTGAATGGGATTGACAGGCGGTGATGATGAAGGGGGGGGGGATCATGTATTTCCCACCCTAGGCTTATAGTCGAGTCAATAACTTTATTATTTTTTTTTTTTTTTTTTTTTTCCTGGGTTTTTAGGCTTATATTCGGGTTGGCCTATACTCGAGTATATACGGTAGTTGTGCAATTGACAACCATTTTTTGTTGGTTAAAACAATGTAAAAAAAAATAATTGTAGGGGCCTTATTCCTATTTGGCACATAATCATCCTATGTAATAGGGCCCTTAGACTGTCTAAAATAACACCATCTAATTTGGGCCAATGTGCTGGTCTGTACTGTACAACACTTGTTTCTTTTAATTGTACAACCTAGACGCCTATGGTGCATAATGGTGGGAAGGCTGCGCAGGCACAAGGATTACCTCCATTTACTGTGGTAAATCTGATTATTATTTATTTACACACATGTATATTTTGTCTTTAGTGTAGACAAATCTGCCCATATTTTTTCAGGAGCATGTACCTGAGGTTACAAAAACTCCATTCACTTCATTGGTCCATTAGCAGAGTTGATGAGACTTTTAGGTACGAAATCCACATCTAAATCCTCATATAATCTCTGAACTCCGTCATGTTAATGGAGCCCTATGACTGATGTGTAGATAAAGGTGGGGAATTGTGTAGAACGCTCCTGCTGTCAAAGGACGGACTCAAAATGCCATGGTTGCACAGGACAATATATTGAAATGTTTGTCCTAAAACATTTCAATAAATTGTCCTGTGCAACCATGGCATTTTGAGTCCAGCGCTCTACACAATGCCCCACCTTTATCTACCCATTCTTCCTCTACCATTCCGCACCCTACGGGATACGGATAGGGGAGATAGAGCTACACACTGCATCCACTCCTCTCCACAGTGTTGGGCTTACACCGTTGCATCCTCTCAGCAGGTCGGTACAGCACATTAGGTGAGGTGGTGGGTCCCTCTTTTCTATCCCACGACAACATACGAGAGAGCGCCCCGTTTTTTTTTTTGTCTTTCTCCTGTTATCTACTATGACGTTTTATACTTCAAACATACGGCTTGCGCACATGGGGGTGAATGATTGATTTTTTTTGTTTTACACCTTTTAATTTGTGTGGTGGCAATGTGTACAGTGCCGCAGAATCCTGTTGAATTCAATGGGACTCTGCTGCAGCAGAATATCCATGCGGGATTGCAATGTGGAATCCGGCAAGGAAATTCTGCAGTGTAAACATGGGCATAAAACCTGTTGCTATGGGCAACTGGTCAGCTTTTCATCTGCACACGTTTTGATAAATCTTCCCATTTGAGTCAAGCTTCTGCCGAACAAAGTCCAGGTAAATGGAGGGAGAACAGGTTTGCACCCTTCCCCATTTATCCATTTGTTATACAATAGCCGTGTGCTTGAATTTACCAGGTCTGTTGATTTCTTTCCATCAGGTCTTTACTGCTTTGACACTAATGGACCAGTGATGTATCGGCTCATTCTTTATCTACAAGGACATTCTCCTATACTAGTATCCTTTACACCAGCCATTTATTGACCATTTTCTTCTTTATGTAACTTCTGGGCAGAAATTACTTGCACATCATGCCACCATACATTTCATTTTGGTAGATAAAAAGGAAAATATAGGATTCAGCTAGAAGTTCCGCCATACAACTCATTTCCACTTGGGATTATGATATATATTTTTGTTAGGAACATCTAGACAAGGTCAGCTTTGGCTTGGGGGCCATAGAAGCATTTCCCTGACCCTGACAGTGAGGCAGTAAGAACCGGTCAATAAGAATCTGTTGTGTATGTGGGGGCAGATTTACAATAAATATACCCTGAGCATTTTTTGTTTGTGCTCTATAATGTAATGTATAAGGGGGAAGTGCAACAGGAGGCAGTATCATTACTTTGCACTGTATATTATATATGTGCATGGAAACAAATCTTAAAAATTCTTTTATTTTTATTTATTTTTTTATTGTTGACCGTGTGAGGCAAAATGTGCATTGAGTAGTTTTGTTAATGTTGTGGAAGCAGCTTATGTAATCAATTTGTTTAGTTTTTTTGTAATGCATACCCCAAAAGCGATGGTTTATGTGACATATCGTATATACTCGAGTATAAGCCGAGTTTTTCAGCACAATTTTTTGTGCTGAAAACACCCCCCTCGGCTTATACTTGAGTGAACTCTCCGCCCTCAGTGGTATTCATCCTGCGGACCTCCAGATGTTTCAAAACTACAACTCCCAGCATGCCCGGACAGCCATCGGCTGTCCGGGCATGCTGGGAGTTGTAGTTTTGAAACAGCTGGAGGTCCACAGGTTGAAGACCACTGCCCGGGCCTTCGTCATCATCCAGCCCCCCCTCCCCCCTTTAGTTTTGTACTCACCGCTGGTCCGGGCCATCTGTGCTGCAGGACCGTCCGGTGGGGAGGGATAGTCGGTCCCGGCCGATGGCTGTCCGGGCATGCTGGGAGTTGTAGTTTTGGAACATCTGGAGGTCCGCAGGTTGAAGACCACAGTTAAATCAGACATTGACAAGCGATGATGATGAAGGGGGTGGTGTGGGATGATGACAGGGTAATGATGAAGGGGGAGATGATGACAGGGTGATGATGAAGGGGGGTGGGATGATTACAGGGGGGGGATGATGACAGGGTGATGATGATGATGGTGTTAATGACGGGGGTCTGGATGATGACGGGGGATGATGTATTTCCCACCCTAGGCTTATAGTCGAGTCAATAACTTTTCCTGGGTTTTTGGGGTGAAATTAGGGGCTTCGGCTTATATTCGGTCGGCTTATACTCGAGTATATACGGTAAGCTGTTTATGGAGCATAATGTACAGTCACCACTCACTGGATTATATAGGAGCTATCGGGATGTACGAGCACCTCGATCCTCAACAGCTCCTTAAAGTGTGTCCCTTTCCATTTCATGTAATGATTGAATGTAAATTACTATTATTATTTTATTCATTTTGGTGAGGTAAATGTTATTTCTGCAAAATTAATAAATATTCTGGGATTTTATTTGCTTTTATGGGCAAAGTTTTGCCACTTCTCTTGTTGTAAAATTCCTATAGTTCCCTGAAAATTACAATCTGTATGTTTTATACCTGTAAAATATATATATATATATATATATATATTCTGCAATGTATTCAGTTTCACAAGACTTCAATATATGTTAAACAAGACCTTGTATCTGGAGTGGAACATTACTACAGATAGTGAATGTAGGGCGGGCACCTTAAAATGACACCTTATCTTTATTCTGTAGGTTCATGCGGTTATAAGGATACCTAATTTATATAGGTTTTATTTTACTACCTAAAACAAATTAACACTACTTGCACCAAAATTAGTATGTTCAAAATTGTCATCTTCTGACCCCTATAGCTTTCACATTTTTCCATATACAGGGATGTATGAGGGCTTTGTGCGTGCCAGCCGTTGCGGTGTTGGTGTCCGCCCCCGGGGTGGAGGTCGCAGGTTCCGGTTCGCTGGACTCCGTTGACCTACCCAAACCCCCCCCCCCCCCCCCTCTGCGTCACTGCCGGCGGATAGATCTCGCAAGTGTGTGGCGACTCGATGCACACGTGGTACGAGAGTGGCGTGCGTGAGGCTTGGGCGCCTTGTTTGCAGTGTAAGGGGTTGTCCGGTGCTGCCATTCCAGTGCTCTCCCCACTGTTTGGACACAGTAAGGCTATGTCATCTTGTCTCTACTACTCTACTGGGGCCGGAGGATTGGGCTGGAGTGTTGTCATAACTAAAAGTATGTAGTCTGAATGGCTGAGGGAGCGATTACATGACGGGAAGAGGACACTTGAATCTATGCTGGAGCTATTGTGGACTTTGTATGACGACCTTTCTGATTCCCATCTAAAGTCTTTCAACTGGTCTATTTGATGTCAAATGGAGGACAGGGCCACGTGCAGTGGACACTCATGTTCTCTTGCCACCAAGGAGGAGGGGGGACAATTTTTTTCTTTTTCCTTTTCTTCCTCTCTTTTGCTCTCCCTAGGCTAATATGACAAAAAAATTTATGTGGAATGTTATGGGTATGGGGATCGAATAAAACGATGCGGCGTTCGACCAAATAACAAGACACCTCCCAGCAATAGTTTCCTTGGGGGAGATCCACCTAACAAGTGAAACGGTGTAGAAAGTTAGGAAGAGGTGGGCTCTCAGGACTATCACACGGTTTGTTTGGGATATTCTGTGGGAGTCTCCGTATTCATCCATAACAGGGTCAATTTTACACTGAAATCGAAATTTCTAACTTTAAATCTAGCTTTAAGTTTTCTTCACTGCTTAAAGGGGTACTCCACTGAAAAAAAAATTATTCCTAAATCAACTGGTGCCAGAAAGTTAAACAGATTTGTAAATGACTTCCATTAAAATTTCTTAATCCCTCTAGCACTTATCAGCTGCTGTACTCTACAGAGGAAGTTCTTTTCTTTTTCAATTTCCTTTCTGTCTGACCACAGTGCTCTCTGCTGACACCTCTGTCCATGTCAGGAGCTGTCCAGAGTAGAAGCAAATCCCCATAGCAAAACTCTCCTGCTCTGGACAGTTCCTGACATGGACAGAGGTGTCAACAGAGCACTGTGGTGAGACAGAAAGGAAATTCAAAAAGAAAAGAACTTCGAAATAATTTACAAATCTGTTTAACTTTAGTGGCACCAGTTGATTTAAAAAAATAAAAAAAAGACACCTGATCTCTCTCTCCAAGCTGGCCCCAATCACATGTCCACAAAACTCCTTCCCCAGCTTTAGTCACTACTCATTTAATTTGCTTATGCAGTCCACCAGCTACTGGACACTTCATGTAATTGCAGGATAATACCAAAAAACAATCCCAGGGGGTTTACATGTGTAATGCAAAAGTAGTAATGATGTAATTGTGCTGCTTGCATCAATCCATAGGTTTCCCTTTAAAAAGAGGTCAAGCCAACAAATTTAAGATGCTGCAGGGGTAATAAAAGGGGTTAATTAAACTTTTTAAATAAAAATCACATGGGGAGGTCCAATGCTGAATACCTGTCAATCAGCTGGCTGAGGAGGCTGCTTCCTACTTGCATGCAATGCATTGAAGAAAGTGCTGTGACTCCTCCAGCCACAATTGATCAGGAGAGTAGGACATTACCTACTATTGATGACCTATCCTGAGAATAGGCCATCAGTTTTGAAAGGCCATGATGGTAGGATAGGTCATCAATAAAAAAAAGTCCTAGAAAACCACTTTACATTGGAAATCCATGCTTACATAGAGTAAATGTATCATTGTAGCATCAGTACTGTAATCATTGAAATCATTACAGCTAGTTTCAATTAGGATTCTTCCTTCTCAAATGCATGTTGCCTGGCTGCATGATTACCACTAGATGGCGCTAGTAGCACATTTTTATTATGTTTTAGATCCTACATCTGTTTCTCTCCATTGTTTGCTCCTGTCTTTATGAACTTCTTGTTACCTTCCTAAGGTGAAAATGTGTGTGACATGATAAATCAGTAAACTTTTTTTTTATTTTGCAAATTACAGTATAATAATTATACAGTATTAAAATTAATAATGCTCTCATACAGTGCCATAATAATCCTGCCATATATAACCCACTTAATCCTTCCATCTAGTTTTCATATAAAATGCAGTATCCAGGTGTTTAACAAAAAGCCATGTGACCCTTATATTTTGCCATGTGTCTTAAACTGCGAGGTATACATTTTTGTTATACACAATAGCTTAGTTGACTACACTTTAGTATATAGCTAAATAGCGGACACAGTTAAGCAGACACAAAAACGCGGTGTGAACCTACCCTTAGAAATATTTATTTTTATTATAATAAATCCAGTGAGCTTTTTTTCAAAGGGTGGCCATAGTGTTTAAAGGGATAGTCTGGTGAAAAACAACTTATCCCCTATCCACAGGATAGAAAATAAGTGTTTGATCATGGGGTCCGACTGATGGGACCCCGGCGATCTGCCCAGCACCTTGGCTCTTTGAGAGGAGTGCGTGCTACAGATAGCTCACAGCTACAGACTGCTGTCATCAGGCATCTCTGGTGTTCCCATAGAAATGAATAAAGTTTATTCTACCAGACAGCTGGGGTGCGGGGTAGGAGATCCCGGGGATCCCCTCCCCCATGATCAAAAACAGTGGATAGGGAATAAATTGTATTTCGCTGGATTACCCCTTTACTGGTGCCAGAAAGTTAAACAGATTTGTAAATTACTTCTATTAAAAAATCTTCATCCTTCCAATAGTTATTAGCTGCTGAATACTACAGAGGAAATGGTTTTCTTTTTGGAACACAGTGCTCTCTGCTGACATCTCTATCCATTTTAGGAACTGTCCAGAGCAGCATATGTTTGCTATGGCGATTTTTTCCTACTCTGGACAGTTCCTAAAATGGATAGAGATGTCAGCAGAGAGCACTGTGCTCATGATGTCAGCAGAGAGCTCTGTGTTCCAAAAATAAAATTTCCTCTGTAGTATTCAGCAGCTAATAAGTACTGGAAGGATTAATATTTTTTAATAGAAGTCATTTACAAATCTGTTTAACTTTCTGGCACCAGTTGATTTAAAAAAAAAAAAAAAGGTTTCCACCGGAGTACCCCTTTAACCTCTTCACAACTGCCAACACAGCGCAGGTCCTTAGTCTGCAGCAACATTTAGCAAGAGCAGGTTGGGTGCCTGGCTGTACCCTGATAAGAAGATATATGTGGCTTTGATGTATACCTATGTTTACTATGTATACTGTATGTCATGAACAGAGGCTGAATAAGCTCTGAAAGTAACTAATATCATGACAGGAGGTTGTACTGTAGGTCTTGTACTGTAACTATGTACCCAGGGAATATACTGTATATATTATCTATAAAAAGAAAAATTGCAAATATAAGTAAGATATCAAATTATTATAAAAAATAAATAAATAAAATAAAATAAAAAAAAAGCATGGCAGCCTGGTAGGACTAAAATACACAAAAGTTTACTCACCTCTGCCAGTTAAGTGCATGCACACTGGGCTGCCTTGGTCCCTCTGTTTATGTACCCTAATGATACGCTCACCCCCAATCCCCACTTGATGATATTCTGAATCCACTGCAGCCAATCACTGAGGCTGGAGCAGGTCTGGAACATCATCAGGAGTACATAGGCTCTATAGTAAACCATAGGACCAGTGCTGGACAGTGCTGAATGTAAGTAGTATAACAAATATTGTGCGTGAACTGTACAGGAGGAGAAACATCATGATGGCAGCAGGATAGCAGAGTTACTGTATCATCTGTAATTAAACATATTCATCCAAAACGTCATTAAATGCATGGGGAATAGAGCCTAGGGGCACAGACTGCACCGTATTAACAGTTCCACCATGTAGGTAAATATTTGTTTGCTTTTATAAGACAAGCCTGCTACCTAGGCTGTTGTTGGTTTTGTTCATTTTTAGAATACCCCTTTTTAAAGAATAAAGAATGATACATAAAAATATATGATGCAGCATGGGGCTCAGATTTTCTACGTTTTCTATCTGTCATCTGCCTCTGACCTTTTGGATCATTGACCATATTTACACCCATAGCAATATCTAAATTATACTTACTACAAGAGCTTACATGAAATAGATGAGCTTGTGTATTACCTCCATATACATTCCACAAAATAGTGAAATCAGTTCTCAAATAATACCAAAATACACCACTAAGGTTATGTTCACATGGTGGAATGTCTGCACGAAAAATTTCCATGTGGACATTCCACCAACAGCAGACATTTCACTGACCGCTCAGAAATGCACCATCTCATAGACAGTAATGCGTCTCCATGCAGACTCTGCAGAAAGAAAAGACGTCTCTTCTTTCTGTGGACTCAGAAATTCGGATTTCCGTGCCAGAAACATCTGCTACTGAAATTCTGTTGTGTGCACAGTGCAGTGGAATCCCATTGAAATCAATGGGACTCTGCTGCAGAGGAATGTCCGTGCAGAATATTTCTGCGGAATTCTGCATGAAAATTTCATTGTGAGAACATAGCCATATACTGTGTGGTTCCAGGGCTAATTTTAACCTTTTAGTAAGTAAAGATCTTGTGCAATGTGCCTGTTAATTGAATCTGAGCAATGGAATGCTTTTTTTGCTCCACTCTCAGGTTGTTCCTGGTATTGCAGCTTGTCCCATTCACTTGGGATGAGATGCAGCACTGGTATTCAATGAGGCTGCAGAACTTGCATTAGCACTAGAGATGAGCGAACTTACAGTAAATTCGATTCGTCACGAACTTCTCGGCTTGACAGTTGATGACTTATCCTGCATAAATTGGTTCAGCTTTCAGGTGCTCCGGTGGGCTGGAAAAGGTGGATACAGTCCTAGGAGACTCTTTCCTAGGAATGTATCCACCTTTTCCAGCCCACCGGAGCACCTGAAAGCTGAACTAATTTATGCAGGATAAGTCATCAACTGCCGTGCCGAGAAGTTCATGACGAATCGAATTTACTGTAAGTTCGCTCATCTCTAATTAGCACCATAGCTGTTCAACTAGGGTGTTGGGAAACTTACCTGATCAAACTAATGTTGGTGACTTATCCTCAGGATAGACCCATGGGGGGAGATTTATCAAAAACTGTGCAGAGGAAGAGTGGTGCAGTTGCCCATGGCAACCAGATTGCTTCTTTAATTTTTAAAGAGACCAGTGAAAAATGAAAAAAGCAATCTGACAATTTTCTTTTTAATTTACTTTTGCTTACATGTGACCTATTTATCAGATATTTGCACGACCTTGCTAAATAAATCACACGTAAGCAAAACCCGGGAAACCTGCTTACAAAAGCATTTTTTAACCTCTTCAGGACGTGGGGCGTATGCATACGCCCTGCATCCTGAGTCCTTAAGGATGTAGGGCATATGCATACGCCAGTGGGACTCCGGTCCCCGCCGCTAGCCGGTTGGAGACTGGACCGGGATGCCTGCTGGAATCATTCAGCAGGCATCCCTACACATCGCCGAGGGGGGTCCTGAGAACCCCCATGTCGGCGATCGCAGAAAATCGCATGTCAATTCAGACATGCGATTTTCTGCTATTCCGGGCTGATCGGGTCTCTGGTGACCTGATCGCCTGGAAAATAGGGATGATTGGAGCTGTCAGCCCTGATCATCCTGAGGGATAGGAGCGAGGTCGCAGTGCTGCGATCTCCTCCCAGCCATGGAAACAACCCCCCCCCCCCCCCCCCCCCGCTCTGCCCAAACCCCCCCCCCCCCCCCCGCTCTGCCCACCCCTGAATGTCGGGCAGAACGGAGGGAGAAGATGGAGGCCTGTACCTGAAAAGAAGATGGCGTGGGAACCTCTGATCACCGGAGACATCCAGCGGAGATCACATCGCAGCAGGTAGGGAGGCGACGGTGGGGGGGAGTTAGGTGGCAATAAAGCGATCTTCACTTCGGCCTTCCTAGTGGTTGCCAAACTGCAACTCCCAGCATGCCCAGACAGCCAAAGGCTGTCTGGGCATGCTGGGAGTTGTAGTTTTGCAACATCTGGAGGGTCACAGTTTGGTGACCACTGTTACAGTGGTGCCCAAATGGTAGCCCTCCAGATGTTGGCAAACTACAACTCTCAGCATGCCTAGACTGCCCAGGCATGCTGGGAGTTGTAGTTCTGTAACATGTGTCCCTTTAGATTTTGCAATTTTCATGAAAATTTTGAAAATTGCTGCTCTACTTTGAAGCCCTCTAATTTTTTCAAAAAGTAAAAATATGTCCATTTTATGATGCCAACATATAAATATATAATAAAAATAAAATGTATTTGGAATATCCATTTTCCTTACAAGTAGAGAGCTTCAAAGTTAGAAAAATGCTAAATGTTCAAAATTTTCATGAAATTTGGGGATTTTTCACCAAAAAAGGATGCAAGTAACACCAAAAATTTACCACCAAAATAAAGTAGAATATGTCACGAAAAAACTCTCAGAATCAGAATATTCGGTAAAAGCATCTTAGAGTTATTAATGCTTAAAGCGACGGTGGTCAGAATTGCGAAAAAGGGCTCAGTCCTTAAGGTGAAAAAGGGCTGCGTCCTTAAGGGGTTAATGCAGAAAATGTTTCCCTTATGTTAATAGCTGAAGTTCTTTATCTACCCTTTATTACCAGTAGAGTTGCTAGAGAGTGGCGGGGAGGGGGGGGTTGTACCACATCCGGTGACACCCTGACTGGCCTGCCTGGCACTAAATAGCTGCACTCCAACTATCCCACTACAACCCATCCACCCTCCTCAGAAATAAAATAAAAATGAAAAACATACTATGCCGCACCATGAATATCTGTACTCTGGAGGCTTTTTTGTTTAATGTTGAGCCTGCATTTTGTGACGTTGGTGGGCGGAGTCTTGCGTCGCTGCGCTGAGGCCGGAGTTTACGTCAGGAAGGAAGACAGCGCAGCACCAACAGGCACATAAACAATAGTGAAGCCACAAAAAAACGGCTTGGTACATTACCCACCCCACAATGTGCATTCTTTTTTTTTTTTTAGGAAAAATTTTTGTACCACATATGGGCTATTTACGTAAAAAAATTTGAGTAAAAATTCTTACACAGTTAGTGTGCCTTATTCTATTTTAGCACAACATTATGTGTATTTTCAACCTTAAAATTATTAGAGTTTTTTTTTTATAATTAACATTAATGTAGTACCTTTGTTTCATGGTGCAGAACAAGAGCAGTTGTTAAAGTGGGTGTTAATGTCCTTTTCTGCTGACGTATGCACTTTTTGTATGAGACTTTTAAATGGAGATGCAATTTTTTTTCTTCATAAATAACGACTATCGCATTTGATAAATACATGACCACTGCAAAGTAAATAAATAAAATTACTACGTGAGCAGATTTCAGAAATGTGCTTTGGAATAAGCAAAAAATAAAATAAAATCTACTACAGAGCTTGATAAATCTCCTTCAATATCCTTAAGAGTGTTATCCCAAGATAAATACCTATGACCTGTCCAAAGGCTAGGTGATAAGTATCGGACAGGTGGGGATTCAATAAATGAGAGGCTTACTGATCATGAGATCATGGATTCCTTGTAGAGATGAGCGAACTTACAGTAAATTCGATTCGTCACGAACTTCTTGGCTCGGCAGTTGATGACTTTTCCTGCATAAATTAGTTTCGCTTTCAGGTGTTCCGGTGGGCTGGAAAAGGTGGATACAGTCCTAGGAGCCTTTTTCCTAGGACTGTATCCACCTTTTCCAGCCTACCGGAGCACCGGAAAGCTGAACTAATTTATGCAGGATAAGTCATCAACTGTCGAGCCAAGAAGTTTGTGATGAATCGAATTTACTGTAAGTTCGCTCATCTCTAATTCCTTGTCCACTTATGTGAATGGAGTGGCAGTTCACATGCACTCTGCTGCTCGATTCATTTCTGTAGGACTGATGGAGATAGTGAAGTCCAGCCAGTCCCTGAGTGGCGGCAGTGCACAGGTCTGAATACATCTCTGTACGTGGGGACAGAATTGCAATGTACAGCTATCCCCTCCATACACAGGTGCATATGTAGGAGCCTCCACCAACACTCTGCTTGTTACTTTATCTGGAGGACCCTTTGAGAGCAGCAAATGACCACATCACATGATCAAATGGTCCTCAAGTGACAGCAAAAGCAAGACTCTGGACAGGAAGAGAGGATGGAAGAAGGTAACTGAAGTGTGTATGTAAGGTTAGGTTCACACTACGGAATTTGTGAAGCAGAATTTGTGAACGGAAAATCCGCTTTGAAATTTCCGCCTGAAGAATGGCGTTGCTCATTCTTCAGGCAGAAATACTCACGGAACACATTGCAGTCTATTGCACGGTCCTAGCACCGGCGGTAATTTTCTGCCCGGAGATTCCGCAGTGTGAACCTAACCTAAGAGTTCTGGATTTAATAAGCTGGTTGTAATCCACTCACAGAGGGGGACAAGGAATCCCTATTCTTATAATCGTGGGGGTCTCAGCGATAACCTGTTTAGGTCCTGGAAAACCTGTTTAAATATGGTCCATCCATCAAGTGTAACTGCCTTCCATATTGTGACAAAGTATAGCTGACAGGTGTGTGGGGCCCTTTATTCTTTACTTTTGCCTGGGCCCCTAAACACAATGGGGGACATTTATCAAAGCATTTAGTAGATTTTATTTTTTTTTGCTTAAAATTGTCGCAAGTGCGACTACTCTAATTTTTTCAGCGATTTTTGGATTGTGCAGTGTCCTAAGCAAAAATCTTATTTAAATCTTGCTTACGAAAGCAAAAAGTGATTTTTGACTTGCAGTGGTCAGAGATTTATCGAAAGTTGCAAAAAAGTCGCATGGCATGAAAAAACCTAATAAATTTACTCCAGCTCAGGCATGGAGCAGAAAAAGCCACTACCAAAGCAAAAAATAAAAAAATAAAAATTGCTTACGTGAAAGAAATTTATCAACAGGCTCAAACCAGTTCATAAATAAGTCACACATAAGCAAAAAAAAATTGTATGAAAAAAATTACTAAAAAAAGGAATACATAAGCAAACTTTGATAAGTGTCCCCCAATATCATCTATACTGTCCTAATGGCTGCTCTGCTGGCATATATGGGGCCTGTGTTTGTTTTTACTTTTCTTTGAATCTTAGTTGGGTATAAATCAAAAAAGGAATATAAGAAACTGTTTACTTGTTTTGGATTCTATCCCAGATTCAACTGTTAAGCAAGAATTGTATTGCGATAGACTAGATAGATATCTAGATCTCTATAGAGCAACAGGAAAATACAGCAGCACACTGCTAGCACAAAGACATAGATGAAACATGAGTATATAGATAAAACATGAAAAGCTATACAGCTGTAATGCAATAAATGAAGATATGAAACTATGAAATTATGAGGTACTTAGCTTGCAAATTTGGCGCCACCACGGTAAGGTGACCTCATTCTGGGACTCTATTGGATATATATATATATATATATATATATATATATAAAATGGACAAAAATAATTTAAAAGTAGACTAGGATTAAGCGAATACGAGGTTTCTACAAACAGATATGTGGGTAAGTCACGTCTCACCTGCTGTAATAGCCTGTCTGCTGTAATATGTTACCAGGATGAAGTCTACGTGGTTTCATAATTCTAGCTGTCTGTTTTCTATAATAAGCACTGGCGATTATGTCCGTAGACTGCAAGATGATGGAAAACCTCTGATCTGGTTTATCTTCAGCAAAACGTTGCACTGTTCTCAGGAAATTATTCTTTCATTTGTGGAGATCTAAATGTAGTATAAAGCATGGGAGATTAAACCAGTCTTTTATATGTGATCTTATATACTGAATAAATATACTTGTATAGTTATATTTAACTGGGAAATATTTAAATGGTCACTCATTAAAAATTTTTTGCTATTGCACTCCTTATGGTAAATAAAAAATATTTCTAATATACCCCTTAAGGACGCAGCCCTTTTTCAGCTTAAGGACTGAGCCCTTTTTCGCAATTCTGACCACCGTCGCTTTACGAATTAATAACGTGAAAATGCTTTTACCGAATATTCTGATTCTGAGATGGTTTTTTCGTGACATATTCTACTTTATTTTGGTGCTAAATTTCCGTCGTTACTTGCATCCTTTTTTGGTGAAAAATCCCCAAGTTTCATGAAAATTTTGCATTTTTCTAACTTTGAAGCTCTCTGCTTGTAAGGAAAATGGATATTCCAAATACATTTTATTTTTCTTCACAAATACAATATGTCCACTTTATGTTGGCATCATAAAATGGACATATTTTTGCTTTTTTGAAAAAATTAGAGGGCTTCAAAGTAGAGCAGCAATTTTCAAAAGTTTCATGAAAATTGCAAAATCTGAAGGGACAGATGTTACAGAACTACAACTCCCAGCATGTAACAGTGGTCTCCTGTAACAACTGTAACAGTGGTCTCCAAACTGTGACCCTCCAGATGTTGCAAAACTACAACTGGGAGTTGCAGTTTGGACTTCCTAGTGGTTGCCACAGTAAAGATCACTTTAGTTTCACTTTCATCCCCCCCCCCCCCCCCCAACGTGGTTTCCCTACCTGAGCCAGGATCCAGCAGTCTCCAGCGACGATCTAGGGTCCACAGGCTTCTTCTCCTCCAGGTACCGGCCTCCATCTTCTTCCCACGATCCCCTCGACATCCAGGGGTGGGCAGGACGGGGGGTTGCCATGGCAGCCCACTGCCCTGCCCTGCCATTGGTCAGAATTAGTTCTGAACAATGGCAGGGGATAGGAGGAGATCGCAGCACTGCAACCTCGCTCCTATCCCTCAAGATGATCAGGGCTGTCCCTGACAGCTCAGATCATCCTTATTTTCCGGGTGATCGGGTCACCAGAGACCTGATCAGCCCGGAATAGCAGAAAATCGCATGTCTGAATTGACATGTGATTTTCTGCGATCGTTGACATGGGGGGGTCTCAGGACCCCCCTCGGCGATGTGCCGGGATGCCTGCTGAATGATTTCAGCAGGCATTCCGGCCTGTCCCCAACTGGCTAGCGGCGGGGACCGGAATTCCCACGGGCGTATGCATACGCCCCACGTCCTTAAGGACTCGGGATGCAGGGCGTATGCATACGCCTGGCGTCCTTAAAACGGTTAAAAAAAAAAAAAAAAAAAAAAAGAAGTTTTCTATTTTTTATGTTTGCTTAAAAAAGCTCAAGAGCAAATTTTCCCCCATCTCATCCACAGACTTTGGACCAAAGCCCAAACACAGGAAGTGCAGCCTGGAGTGCAACCAACAGCATATGGCAGTTAAGTGTGAAAGGAGCCATGATTGGATGAGACTGGACACACACACCCCTCAGCACTCCAGGTTGCACTTTTTGTGTTTGGGCTTGGGCCCAAAGTCTGTATGAGATGGGGGAAAATGTGCTTTTGAGCTTTTTTTAGGCACAAATAAAACTTCATTTTTTTTTTATACCAAAGTATATTAGAAATATTTTTTATTTAACATAAGGAGTGCAATAGCAAAAATTCGTTTTAATGAGAGTGCCCATTTGAGTGAATACTGCTACCAGGACCGGGTTTTAGCAAATTGGAAATAGGACACACAAGTTAAAGCGTTATCATTTCTAAAAACTTTTAAGTCATCCAGACATATCAAAAGGTTAGATCACACCAGCTCTTAAAGGTGTACTCCGCCCCTAGACATCTTATCCAAAAGGATAGGGGATAAGATGACAGATCGTCGGGGTCCCGCTGCTGGGGACCCCCGGGATCTCTGCTGCGGCACCCCGCTATCATTACTGCACAGAGCATGCTCGCTCTGTGCGTAATGACCGGCGATACAGGGGCCGGAGCACAGTGATGTCATGGCCCTGCCCCCTTAATGCAAGTGTATGGGAGGGGGCGTGATGGCCACCACGCCCCCTCCCATAGACTTGTATTGAGGGGGCAGGCCGTGATGTCACGAGGGGGTGGGGCCGTGACGTAACGATGCTCTGGCCCCTGTATTGCCCGTCATTACGCACAGAGCGAGTTTGCTCTGTGCAGTAATGATAGCGGGGTGCCACAGTGGAGATCCCGGGGATCCCCAGCAGCGGGACCCGGCGATCTGACATCTTATCCCCTATCCTTTGGATAGGGGATGAGATGCTAGGGGCGGAGTACCCCTTTAAGTGCACAGCAGCTAGCTTTACTCCTTGACAGTCAGTCAGTCAAACCTGAATTCACCATAGATTTTAATGGAGGGAGTTGCAAAAGGTGACAGGCCAGGCAGTGAAGCTTTCACACACTTCATCAATATAACTGCATTAAAACTCTTATTCTACTGTATACTTTTAACATGTATGGAGAACATGTAAAAAGTTTTACGAATGACAACACTAACAGCAGAATTTCAGAAGTACTTCCCTTTGCATACAGCCATCTGCAACGCAATCGCAAAGCAACACAAAAGCATCTTGCTAACAGATACCACAGGACACCTTAGAGGTCTTGTGCAGTCCATGCCTTGACTGGCACTCCCATATTTAAAAGGATTTGGACTAGAATAGTGTTTACCACCTTGGGGTTTGGGGCCAACCTGTAGGATGCCATGTGCTTGTACATGCAGTGTTTATAGTAAATAAACAATGATATGTTGCTCTGTTATATTTTTACTTGGTTAATGCGTATATTCCCGGTATAAACTGGCATCTAAAAATGGATTGGTAGGTGATTGTCAAAAATTTACCTCCCCCTTCCTGCAGGTCTAAAACCACTTTCCAATAAAAGTCAATGATCATCTTCTGTTCTATATTCCATTTGGCTGCTGTAAAGCATATAGTTTGCTATTTGGGAAAGCTCCTTGTATTGGTCTTACATTGTGATTATGTTTACTATAACTATAGAGGTACTTTTTATTTCTTCTGTATTTGATTTGTGTTTGTTTTAATTTTTTTATGATCAACCAATTATTTAATTATTAGATTTTACTTAGTAATAGTGATACATTTTCTTTAAATGGAGCTGCTATTCACATTCACTGGCTCTTTTACCTGATAAATAATTGTAAAATGTAATTGTCTGCACAGAGGAGAAGGTCAACGCAAAAGTAACATCCAACAAAAAGGAATCTTTGTATCATCAGTAGGGATCTTTTTCCATCGTACAATTGTTTACTCAGAACACGGCGTTCTTCAATCTAACTTGTAATACTAAAAATCTTTGTTTGAAGCCAGTCATGCACAGTAATAAGGAATCTAGCCATAGACCTGTGATATGGTCAAAGAATCAGCTGGAGTAGAAAATCTAGCTAGTTATTTTAGTTTTGAAACAAAATAGTTGAAAATTGAGGCTAAGTCTCCACTTGGTTTTTTGCACTGCGTTTTTAGGAATAAAAAAAAAAAACGCCTGAAAATCCGCCAGTGCAAGTGACGTCATCATGCGTTTTTTCTTGCTTTTTTCCGGCGTTTTTTTCATTTGTGTGGAAATTGCACCTTGGCGTTTTTTTTTTGGGTACTCAAAATTTCTTGGGTACCAGAAAAAAAAAAAAAAAAAAAAAAGGATGCAGCAGTGATGGATTTTTTTTTTATTAAACTCAATGTATATATTTTATAACTCAATTTTTATTATTTTTTAATAAAGTGTGTGTTTCACTTTTTTTTATGTAGTACTACTACTCCCAGCATGGAACAGACTGTTCCATGCTGGGAGTGATAGTACCTGTACTATAGACATATCGCTCCAGGTGTCAGTCCTGACACCCGATGCGATCGTCCATAATATAGCAGAGAAGCGAGCGGGTCTATACATCGCTCGCCTCTCTGTACTATACTCCGGCCACTGATGTCAACAGAAATTCATATTTCCCACCCAGAGCTGTGATTGGCCGGATGGTTGCAGCCAATCACAGCTCTGAGAAAGATGAATGAATGAGTGGCCGGCCCGGAGTACAGAGCAGAGATGCGATCGCTGTATACAGTTGCTCCATCTCTGCTATAGACAGAGGGTGTCAGTAGTGACATCCACTGTGATGTGTCCTTAAGCAGGCACTACTACTCCCAACATGTAGCACATTCTGCTCCATGCTGGGAGCTGTAGTACCTCTATTAATAGACAGATCGAAGCAAGTGTAACTTCTGACACCCGCTGCGATCTGTCTATTAATGCAGGTACTACAGCTCCCAGCATGAGGCAGAGTGTGCTCATTGTTGGGAGTAGTAGTAGCTGCAGTTATGGAAAGATCACAGCGGGTATCACTTCTGACAGCCGCTGTGATCCTCCTGTATAATGTATAAATGCAGCGGCCGCTCTCCTATGGTCCCCTGCACGGCCGTATATATGCACACACACGTTCCTATTTCTCACAGAGAGCAGTGATTGGCTGGAACAATCTGGCCAATCACAGCTCTGTGGGAAATATGAATAAGTGTAAATATACGTCAGGGCAGGGGACCATAGAAGAGCGGCCGCCGCATCTATATATTATACAGAAAGATCGCAGCGGGCGATCTGTCTATTGGTACAGGTAGTACTACTCCCATCATGGAACAGTGTGTTCCATGCTGGGAGTAGTAGTACTAACTAAAAAAAAAAAAAAAATGTAAAAAATAAAGCAAAAAAGTGAAAAACACACACACACACACACATTTTTTATAGTTGTCGGCTACACTTATTTCCCCGCACACATAAATTGATCCCTGTTTAATAAGTAATAGTTTTTTTTTCAATAATATACATTTCGTTAGATACAAATTTTTCCTTCACTACTGTATATTTCTATCACTTTTTTGGATCGCTAAAGTCCAAAAAAGATTAAAAACCGCCTGCAAAAACGCCAAAGTTAAAATCCACATAGCGTTTTTCTTGGCGTTTTCTCACTCCCATAGACTTCTATTGGAGCAAAACACCAACATTTTTACAAAAAACGCCGGTTTGAGGGAACTACAGCGTTTTTTTCAAAACGCCAAAGAGCAGAAAAAAACTTAGAAAAATTGAGAAAACGCCAAAAGGATTAAAAAAACGCCAAAGTGAAAAAACGCAAAAAAATGCCATGCGGCAGAATTGGCATTTTTCTTGGAGTTTTGCCCCCCCCCCCAAAAAAAAAAAAAAAACAAGTGGAAACTTAGCCTTAGCCATCCTATCAGAAACAGCCGGAATGTCAACAACTTTTTATTGCACAGAACATACTGTATAGGGGGAGATTTATCACAACCTGTCCAGAGGAAAAGTTGCCCAGTTGCCCATAGCAACCAGTCATATTGCTTCTTTAATTTTGCAGAGGCCTTGTTAAAAATGAAAGAAGCGATCTGATTGGTTGCTATGGACAACTTTTCCTCTGGACAGGTTTTGATAAATCTCCTCCATTGTGCTTACATATGAACAGAACAAGATTAGAAAGGACATTGCCAAATCTTTTTTTTCCCCTTTCTTTTTTTTTTGGGGGGGGGGGGAGGAGGAGGAGATATATTCTTTATACATGCATCTAATCATATGACAACATTCAGAAACACGTAAATAATAGATGTATTTGGTACATAGTAATTTATTACCCCCATCAATATTTTCAGTGGCAACAAGTGTACGGGGGGACAATTGGATTCCGACCAGCAATAAATAAATCTACAGGATGCAAATGGACAATGATTTATGCCAATTGTTTGCTATGATATTACAGTGTTAATATCACTATATAAAAGAATACTTGAGGGGGGGGGGGTAGGTTGTCAGTGGTTTGAGCGTGATCATAGTGTCTTATTTTAATATTGTTTAATGCATTATTATTAGTATTTTATCTCCATATTGTTATTTTGCGACAACAATTACTCCTTTGTGGCTGTTGGCATGCCTGCCTTTGTTGTTGCCACAGTTTATATATTTCTAGAAAACAAGTAGGTGTCAGCTCACCCTTGTGCCTTACTGCTGCTCGGACTGGTGTGGACACCACCAATACTTGAATGTAGAAGAAACTGATTGTTCACACCATTCTGAGAAGTCACTGCGCTGGACTTTATTCACATTAAAACCACACGGACAGGAGGACATCACTGGAGCATTTGACGCGTTTCAGCTACACAAAGTGGCCTTACGCCTCACTGCAGAAGTGATGTCCTCCTGTTCCGTGTGGTTTTAATGTGAATAAAATTTACACTGTTTTTAAGAGTCACTTTGAACAGTTTCTTCTATATTTCTATTTATGTATATTAATTTTTTATACCCATAGGGAAAAAAAAAACATGCATATTCACAGTTCTTTTGAAAAATAAAACTTCTTGGTGAACGCTTATTTAACAAGAATTTTTATTATTATTATTATTATCATCATAATTATTCAGTAATAAAATCTGCATTATATGCATTACATTAAAATTAGGCTGATATTACAAGAACATCAAACAAATCTATATAAACTAGAGGTCATATCTTGGAATACTGAGTTGTATGGTTTGTAAGTCCATTCAAATACATATAGGTTTGGCTCAATATGCAGCTATGAAGACTAAGAAGGAACATTCAGAAAAGTGAACTGTTTGAAGATTGTTCTATATTTGGTCAGAAAAAAAAATGTGCAACTTCTCACGTAGGCCAGAACGGCTCACAGAAATAACGGAAAGTGGAAAAACACTGGTAAAGAGAGGTTTAAAAGGCATCTGTGTTCTGCAGACTTGACATCCATTTGACAAAAAAACAGAGCATACATTAAATTATTTTTAAAATGTCTAGGATATTGCCCATAAAAACAGTAAAATTTTACTGTAGAGGAATTTATCCTATTCTCTTGAACAATAGTGGTTGACATTAAAGAAAAAAAGCTTTGTTCAGTATAGCACCCAAAATCCAAGTCTAAAACTGATACAATATTTATTACATTGGACTAAAACACATATTGAAATTATGGACACCCATCTTTCTGGGACACTCCTGTTCAGAAAAAAATTGTTGAAAAGGCTTAGGGTGAGAATAAAAGTTTAAATACAATTCAGTGGCATTAAATGTTTTATACGTTCTTCTATTATAGTCTATTGATACCTTACATTTAGGGATCATTTCACGTACATTAAAAATAAGACAGCACAAACTAAATATACATTTAGGGGATAAACTGAATGTTCTAGAAAAAACTGCAATAAGGTCCCCTATAACGGGCTAAAATGCAGTGGTTCAAAATGACGAAGCTACTAGTAAAATGCATCAGCCACTTCAATAACTTCAAGTTTCAAATAAAATAGAAACCGGAATATTAGTACAACAACGGGCATAATAAATTAGATTAGCATTAACAATGGGATGTTTTCTAATCCTTGTCTGTCATACCTAAAGAGGGAAAAATTTTTACATTTTAAATTCCATAATTTATATTCAAACTAAATTGGACATGCAAGCGGCAACTGATTTGCATATGGGAAACTGGCAGTAGTGATAAATACAAAAGGTCAATTAAAAAATTGTAATCAGGTTCATCTTCCATGCACCAAATAGACTTTCTATTATTGTCTTTCCTAAATGATGTAGTTGGCAGCCATTTGTCATACTTTTGACGTATTTTCCTCCATAGGCACAGCGGGAGAGTACACAACTTTCTTGGTCTCCTTCCCCCTGGAAAATATAAAGTTATTGTTACGGAAGAAGTAAGGTCAGAAAACATAGCATAAGTGTTAACACATACAAGAACTGCCTAGAAAATAAAAGGCTTTGAAGTATAGTAGTATGCTATATACTAAAAATATCAAAGAAGGATGAACTTGCACTCACCAATCATGTAATGTGCTTTTATCCACGGGACCTCCATGCGGCAGGGAGACTTAGCCTCTGAGCGCTCTCATAAGTCTCCCTGCCGCACGGAGGTCCCGTGGATAAAAGCACATTACATGATTGGTGAGTGCAAGTTCATCCTTCTTTGATATTTTGGATTGTATGCTATTCGTTCAAGACTTAGCACCCCACCAGTATTCATACACATTATCAGCTTCGGCCACTGGACACTAATCAGACTGTGCGGTTATATAGTTGTTATAGGTGGAATATGCTATGACTGTGCCCTCTGTTCCTCTCCCAGATGTTGTATACTATATAGTAAGCTTTATGCTACATAGTAGTATGCTATATACCTCTAATGCTCAGTTTGCTTTATGTGGCCCTACATTAATATACCACTATAACTACAAAAAGCATAAAATACTTAGGGGGAGAGAAAGTGTTGACCAGTTGCCCATCGCAACCAATCAGATCACTTCTTTCATTTTTTAAACGGCCTCTGAAAAATAAAAGGAAGTGATCTGATTGGTTGCTATGGGCAACTGGTCAACTTTTCCTCTGCACAGGTTTAGATAAGTCTCCCCCTTGGGGTTGATTTATCATTGACTAAAGTGCTAGATCAGAGACAAAGCATGCATTTCTAGTCTCATAACCCTTTTATTCTCATGTATCTATGTAAATATCTCCGAAACAACCGGATATGTAAACAATCCAGAGTAAAAGAAAAAAAAAATTACCGTTTTTTCCGTTGAAACAACCAACATGTCACTGCAGTAAGGACTACAGTCCCGAGTACACAAGCCAGTGTGACTGCAAGAACAATGCCTAGAAGACGACAAGATGTCATGAGTGCATTCCAAGACATATATTTGATGCAAATCTCTGGACTAATTTCTTACCTTCCCGGAAAGAGACAGACACCCGCCTGTCACCTTCCTGCTGTAACCTTCTGTAGTTATCAACCATCTCTATAGGTGCAGAACTGTTCTGTCCTGTGCAGTACAGGGCTGTCTCTAAGAGTAGAAGCTACAAGACAGTACAGGTTTTTAAGCAGATTGTTAGTACTTTCAGTGTGGTTTTGATTTTTTTTTTGTCCCAGATGTAGTTTTTAAGGGTACGTTCACGCATACGCCGATTTAATGCACAGAATTTTCTGCTGCAGATTTCAATGTAAACTAAATGACTGTGTGGTGACGCCAAAGTTGTGGTGTGACCAGTGGGTGTGAAGGGTATAGGTGGATGGGGCAGATGGTATAGAGCAGGGGCAAGGTGTTATTAACCCCTAATGTTCGTGACGCCAGAGTGTTTTTTCTGGTAACCACCCGAACGGTAGCACTACTATCCCAAGGTGAGGCAGGGCAATAATAGTCCAAGACCAGGGTAAGGGTTGACGGTAGCTTTACTGAGGTTAGACAGTTGTTAAAGTCTTTACAGCTAGGCCAGAATCCCAGAGAGTCAACCAGTACCATGGAAAGGGCCTTGCAGCTTGCTGGGACTTGCAGTGCTTTTGAGTCAGACTCCAATACAGCCACTCTGACTATAAATTTACTTGACTTTGGTAGAGACAGCAGACAGAGGAGTTGACTTACTGACAATGTGGCTGGTGTGCAGGCTTTATGGCTTCCAGGTGTACTGGACATAGGATCTGTGATGTCTGTGCTTTGCTGTTCCTCAGCAGGAGTGATGGTGTAAGAGCTAAGAGAGATTGTAATGGCTCCCCCTCTTATAATGGGGGGCTGAGCAAGAATCCCATTGGTCAAGCTGCAAGTCAGGTGGTCAAATGGTGCTCTCTGGGTAACATAACACTTCATGTGAACATAACATGCGATACCTCCAAAAGGTCCTTTATACTTTATACACATAGTACATAGAATTATACTGACTATACACAGTAACACTAGCTTCAATACTGGGGGAGACCCTGCAGGAGAGCACCTAGGACAATGAGGGACTCAACCTGACAGGGCCTAAGTACTGCACAGGGTTATATCCTGAACTGGGACATTAAAACTGAGCACAGCTTCTAATCTGCAGTTACAAATCCTGCGCATCAAATCTGCACAGGATCCTGTATGTGTGAACGTACCCTAAGAGGATAAACTTGAAGGACCTTTTTAAGATACAAGTCGGGTAAAATAAAGTTCTCAAAGTATCTTATCAGAGGCTAAAAAGAAGATTTTGGTAGGGTTGTGAGCCATTACCAGGTTAACCAAGAGCCAATATTTATGATTGAACGAGTTAACCCTTTACTCAGAAACTTTGTTCTCCACACCATGTTCATTTACTCAGCATTAAAATATGGCAGTTCTTTTTCAAATGCTGTATATAAGCCTTGGATCACTGACAAATTCAATCTTAGTGAAAATGCATATATTTATGCGCTACAGGAATGGGGTAGCAGCACGTTATTATCCACAGGGAGTCACCTGTGTAATAGGGGATTGGAGGCTGCTGAATGATGGCAGAAAAGGGCTGTGCAAAGGATCTTGTCACCAGTCTTATAGGGCCATTAAAGAGTTTAATCAGCATAGCCAGGAGGGAATTTGTTAAAAAAAAAATAAAAAAAAAAAAATTATAATAAATATATAATTTTACTGAAATAGTATTAGATGCTTGTAGAAAATGTTCTGCAGATGTGGTTGATAAATCCATAGTAAGAAAATGTATACATCTATCCAAAAAAATTAAATTAAGATAAAGTAGCTTAACCTGTTAAGGACCAAGAGCGTGCCTCAGAAGATGACAATTTTTAAATGTATACATTTTCCTGCATGTAGTTATGATTTTTTCCAGAAGTACGACAAAATCAAACCTATATAAGTAGGGTATCATTTTAATTGTATGGACATACAGAATAAAGAGAAGGCATAATTTTTACTGAAAAATGTAATGCGTAGAAACGGAAGCCCCCCCAAAAAATGATTTTTTCTCACAATGATTTTTTTCCATTTTGTCGTAGATTTTTGGGTAAAATGACTGATGTCATCACAAAGTAGAATTGGTGGCGCAAAAAATAAGCCATCATATGGATTTTTAGGTGCAAAATTTTTTTAAAGGTAAGGAGGAAAAAACAAAAAGTGCAAAAATGGAAAAAACCCTGGTCCTTGAGGGGTTAAAGACTACATTTCACACCAAAAAAAACTGCGACAGTAAGTGATCATCAGCAGGGTCTGTCAGGGAGTACTAGGGAGGGGAGACTGGGTGAGGGGAGACTGGGTGGGGGGAGTGAGGGCCCTTCCTGAAGCTGCAGCCTGGACTCCTCTGTACAAGCAGCTTCAGTTTTTTTTCTTGTGTTTCTTTAGTTTTTTTTTTTAACTTATTTATTCTACTATATACAATGGGGGGAGATTTATCAAAACCTTTCCAAGGGAAAAGTTTAGGAGATGCCCATAGCAACCGATCAGATCGCTTCTTTCACTCTTGAAAAGGCCTCTGGAAAATGAAAGAAGTTATCTGATTGGCAACTCAGCAACTTTTCTGGAGAGGTCTTGATAAATCTCCCCCAATGTGTCCCCAATCTACTGTACCTACAAAGCTCAGTCCAGGATAGTTGTTCTTTCCCTCCCTTTAAACCAATAGTGTTACCCACCTGTGCCCCTGTAATGCCATTCCACATCTGCATCCTCCCTGGCTCTCTTCCCCACATTATCAGTCCCTACAAGCTTTGTATTCAACAGCACCTTTCTTTTTTACAAGACACTTTGGCGGAGATTGATCAAAACCTGTCCAGAGAAAGTTGCTGAGTTACTCATAGCAACCAATCAGATCACTTCCTTTTTGTTCAGAGGCCTTTTCAAAAATGAAAGAAGCGATCTGATTGGTTGCTATGGACAACTCAGTAACTTTTCCTCTGGACAGGTTTTGATGAATCTCCGTCTATAACTTGTTGAAGTATTTAGAACATAACCACATGGGGAATTCACACACACCAGATCTGCTGCAGATTTGAAGTTACACATTTTATAAGACAGTCAGTTTATTAGTATGTTCATCAAAATACATAAGAATTGCCTTGTAAAATCCACAGTTGCAGATCGATCCACAACGGCATATTTCACAACTTCAAATCTGCCGCCGATCTGGTGTAAATGCACCATGTGGTTCACATGTGCATATTGGGGGAGATTTATCAAAACCAGTTAAGAGGAAAAGTTGCCCAGTTGCCCATAGCAACCAATCAAATCACTTTGTTTTCTGCAGCCTTGTTAAAAATTAAAGAAGCGATCTGATTGGTTGTTATGGACCACTGGGCAACTTTTCCACTGGACAGGTTTTGATAAATCTCCCCCATTTTTCTGCAGAATTTCTGCTGGTAAGTCAATAACAAAATCCACAGTATAAAATCTGCAGCAAAATCCCTATGGCTGGATTCACACTGCATTTGTGTTTACATTTGAAGCACAACTCCATTGTTTATGATAAATGACTCGTGCTGAACCAGTTTGGCTTCTAAATTCCTTAACAGGACTCCTTTCTCCCCACTCCTGGAACTGTCCACAGCTCATAACAAAGTCCATATGCAGCACCAGACCCAGTGTGACACGAGGTGTGGACAGCACTGGGACACTGCGATGAGCTTCTCTCCAGCCGCAGTGATGTCCCACCTCGGACGGTAATATGCTGAGCGCATGTCATGTAAGGAGCCTTGGCTCATCGTATCACCGGTCGAGGCGGGACATCGCTGCGGCCAGCAAGAAGCTCATCGCAGTGTGTCGATCCGTGCACAGGAAGCAGAAAGAAGACCGGGACTGGAGGACAGAAAAGCTATATCAGTGCAAAGGGGAAGCTGTGGAAGGCAAGTTAAAGTTTTTTTGTTTTTGTTTTTTTTCAGCCCAGGCACAATGGTGTAATAAAAAAAAAAAAAAGCACTCCTTTTACTGGACGCCATTCTCCCCACTCTCATAATGGAGTAGACATAAGGGTGACAGAGGTAATAATAAGAGAAGCAGATACTAGAGTGACATAAGCAATAGTAATTGGCAGATATGTGGCCCAAAGTAGTGTGCAGCATGCTGGCTCTCACTGGCTTGCTACTCCTAGGTCCGTATTTCCCAAGCGCAGTCCTCAAGTCCCCCCCAACAGGTCATGTTTTCAGAATTCCCTTAGTCTTTCACAGGTGATATAATTCTGGTCTGTGCATCAGGCATCTCTACAATTATATCACCTGATAACATGACCTGTTGGGGCTATTTAAGGACCGCGCTTGGGTAACTCTTTTCTAGGGAGTTGCATATGGATCAGGTGTGCCTTTTTTCACATTGAGCCCCTGCCCCCCAAAATTCCTGTGCACGTACCTGCACAGTACAATAGATTACCTGTTCCTCCGAAATGAAGACATGATTCCGGAAAACTGACCACAACACACTAGGATTACAGGGTGGGGTTGTAAGAGAACCCTCATAGCGATAATACTCATCCAGTCTTTCAGGGATAAGATGCTGCACATTAAATCCTGGAATTTGAATGTTTTGTCCTATATTGGAAGACAAAAAGTTATGGTAAATTCATGAGTTACAAAACATGATTAAAAAGGAGAAAACTTTGCACCTGACATTCCTCCACAACCCCGGCTTTCATGAAGGTAACCCACCCCCTGCTTTCTGCCTTTGGCGGATGGGGGGACTACACAGTCTCTCCTCCTTTGTGGATAGTTCTAGACTCCATCTTTATACTTATGAGTTGCGGCTGAAATTTGACATCCTGGGCCCTTACCCATTCCTTTACTTAGAGGCTTTTAGCTACCTCTGTAGTGTCACACAGCCCCTGACAAAGACTGGGACAACTCCTGCCTCTCCCTGACTACCCCGACTCTACATGGAGTGAAAATACAGGTTAAAACAAAACTGACTTGCTCAAAACTGTTGTAAAGAAGGGTTTTCCAGTTTTCCTTTGATGTTATCCAGTCAGTTTTTTCATTATGAACTACATATGCTGATGAGTGAACCTATAACCTACGCTTTCAACTACAGACTGAGGTTCAATTTTACACTACTTATGGGAATGACATAAATGATTTAGGTTGATAAAGGGTTGAAACGCTCACCATTGTCTTGATTGGCACGATTTAACAGTAATAATCTGAAGATCTAAGCCAAAGAGGTCAATGGGTCCCTTAGATAAAGGTGATTTGCAGGTATTCCAGCTTACACATTACCACTACTGGCATATTCTGAGATATGTATAAAAGTGAACTACCACACCAAAAGTTAGAAACGGCGCATACTGTCCTATTTCTTAAATGTGGACTGTAAACTGCCTAAAATTACAACCATCAGGATTGAAACCATCATGCCAGATTTAGTGACTGGATTCCAAGCAGGGTTTGT
Organism: Hyla sarda; assembly: GCF_029499605.1. Lineage (NCBI taxonomy): Eukaryota > Metazoa > Chordata > Amphibia > Anura > Hylidae > Hyla > Hyla sarda. The sequence goes on from NC_079192.1 coordinate 176,727,437, forward strand.
ACGGGGGTTCTGCTATTTCTTAGAATACTAATACACCTTTGGGAGGCATGCATCATTACAGACGAAGGCCAATGACCATATCCTTGTCAGTCTTAATGCTGGGTCTCTTGGGCCTACCTTATTCAGACTTACATAATCGACTTTTTTGGCTTTCCCTTTTTTCAATCTAGTCTGAACAATTTATGTGAATGTTCACTTCACCATCTGGTTGAATGGGGTTTAGTCTACTCCTTTTAAGAGAAGTCAAGGTATGAGGCAAGGTTGTCCTCGGTCCACATTATTGTTTAATACTTGTAACAGGAAATTTAGGGTCAGTTTTCCTGCATTCAAGGGCATTGAGGTTGGTCATTCTCAATATAGGACTCTCACTTTTTATACTACAGCAGACTCTCTTGTGTACTTTGTAAACTTCATTCCAATACTTCAGTGTTCCTTACTTTTTGGGGTAATCCTTAGTTACTTAAATGGTACACCACCCCATTTTTATAGGTCCTTAGAACCCAGTAATTATGTATATGTGTGCGACTTCTTGTCTGATAGTTTACCCTGTTGGATGGTCAGCACTTATTATATTCAACTTAGACACTTTGTAGATTCAGTATTGCAACTCATTCAGCTTGAAGGTAGGGGTCACTCCTTGAATGTTGTTTCAGACATGGCTAAACACACTCCATTCTCCTTCAGTTTCCACTATAAGTTACTTAAAAGGGGTACTCCATTGTGAATTTTTTTTATTTTTTTTATTAACTGGTGCCAGAAAGTTAAACAGATTTGTAAATTACTTCAATAAAATAAAAAATAAAACGTAATCCTTCCAGTACTTAGCTGCTGTATGCTCCACAGGAAGTTCTTTTCTCTACTGACACCTCTGTCTCAGGAACTGTCAAGAGCAGTATAGGTTTGCTATGGGGATTTGCTTCTGCTCTTGACAGTTCCTGATACAGACAGAGGTGTCAGCAGGGAGCACTGTGGTCAGACAAAAAAGACATTTGAGAAGAAAAGAACTTCCTGTGGAGCATACAGCAGCTGATAAGTCCTGGAAGGGTTAAGATTTTTAAATAGAAGTAATTTGCAAATCTGTTTAACTTTCTGGCCCCAGTTGAAAAAAAATAAATAAAAATAAATAAATAATACTGTTTTTCACCGGAGTACCCCTTTAAACTCTTGCTAAAATGGGACAACTCTTCTCCTGGTCCAGGAAGGTTGACTTCCCAACTACCTGCCTACTCAGAACAATACCTGCCAACGGCCATGGTTAAACTAAATACCCTACTGCCTTATAATAGCTACAAATAAAATGGCCCTTATGATTTTTCATAGTGTATATTAAATTGATGGTCAAAATTTCTTCTGGTAACCCTAGGTCCTAAACACTTTCTGCCAGACCTGGATATTTTTCATTGTCTTTACTCAGGAATTTTTGTGGATGGAGATTTCGCAGTGTGAATCCAGCCCTTCTCAGGCATAACACATTCAACTCTAGCAAGGCTCTAAAATAGAATATATATCACCTTTGTACTTAATATTTGTTAACTGAGAAATTATCTTATCGTATGAAGGATTGAAGGAACCAATCTGCAAAATAAAAAATAAAAATCATGCAATGATCGGCAGTTGAAGAAATAAACCAATGACATACAGTATGGTCGGTGCTAAATAGCATTGTAGGATGGTATTATTTGGGCATTGTGTTACTAAGCAGATATATGGAGTTACATTTTCTCTGATCCCAAGATATTGGTCAAGGGCCTCAGCTTTGAACTCCAGGTAGTAACTTAAGGACATGACAAAGCATCGCTACTCTCCACCACTACATATCACCTTTTGCATGAATTAGACCAACACCTATGAAGGTAACCTGTTTTCTAGCACACTAAAGATTGTGCAGTACCATACAGAATGAAATAAATCACAAATAGCTATATTTTTTAATATATCGGGGAGACCCTAGTATAATCAATGTATATTAGGTTCAGTCAAGGTTCTTACAATTAACAGAAGTTCTGGGAAGTTTTCAAGTTACAAACTGTCTCTCACCTCAATGAGAATTCCGAGCACAGCCAACCCGTCTGCAGCCTCCATGGCTGTGCTTACATCGGCATACTTCGAGTTATAATGCACAATATGCATCTGAAATAAGAACACATTTGTTGGCACATACTTGGTCCAAGTGCAACAGAAAATGTCTTAGAGTCTACCTTGACTGTGAGTAATGTTTAGGAATTGAATGAAAAATTATTTTCACAGGCCACAATATGCACTACATTTCTTCAGGCCATATTGTCCACATAGCCTCTTATTTTTGCCGAGGCATCAATGGCCATTTATTTTTAAGTAGCAAAGTTTTATTTTTGAATTACCTCCGATTGAGATTTTATAGGCCACAACTGTGGGTGATGGCTTATATAGAGTACATAGTATACAGAAATAACCTATAAATGATGCTGCAAAAGAGGGAGAATCATAAGGTTTGTCTCAAAAGGTGCACTGAATACAAGGCTGGTCACCAGGTTCTGTCAGTTGTTCTCTGTAGCTCTCTACTACTGATGTACTAATTCTGCATTGCATGCACATTTGACCAAATGTCAGCACCCTAGCAACCAGCAATAAAACATTGTTGCATGCCCTCTGTTCTGTGTACCCGCTGAGGCTGTAACCAAGGAGTTACATGTACCACAACTTGAGAGCAATTAGTGCAGAGTACTGGGGAGTGGAAAGGGTTAAGTAAATCGAGGGGTTATGTCTAGGTACTGAAAAAAGAAACCCTACTGTTCCTTTACACACAGTTTTATAATTGGAAACCATAGTTTTCAAGATTAAGTAGTAATAAAACAATCCCATGTGCACTTAAACTAATGAAACCATTTTGACAGGAAAAGTACAACTCATTCTGCCAAATGTAATCATAATTCTACAACAACAGGAAAAAAAAAATAAAAGTTGTGAACTTTTGGAACATGGTGCATTGATTCTGGGAAAAGTCCAAGGTAATCACAGCACTGTTAAAAAGTCAATTTATTAGAATCCATTAAAATCCACAAGGTACATAAAAAGGTGCAGTCCGGCATGCTCAAGGTAAGAACCTCCCCCTCTGACGTGTTTCCGACCTACCGGGCCGTAATCATAGATACAGAGGATAGAATTGCCAGGTATTTAAAGAGCCTATAGCTCCGCTTATACTAGGCGTGAATATACATGTTAAAAAAAAATAAAACACATAGCAAAAAAAAAAGGAAAAATAAAAAAAGTCAATAACTCATAACTAAATCTAGCCTATGATTCATGCCCTTCGGAACCGAGGTATCAAACATTAGAATCCAAAAACCTTACTGGTTCAACAATTTTGAATGTGTCTCATCCTTGTAGTGGCTTCGTAACCCTTTCTATTCCAGTCATCACCAGGGCACTAACATCACCTGCATCAGTATGTGAAAAATGTTTAGAGACATTGGAAGAGTTTCTTGTGATGTGGGTCGCTCCATAGATATGTTATCTTTATCTTTAATGCGTCTACTTGTGCAGCCCACATATCCTAAATTGCAAATCGTACAACGTATATAGTAAATAGCCCATGTTGTACTGCAATTTATGATAGGAAATGATGATATATAAAGAACCCACAATTGTATCATTTATTTCTTTAGTTTGATTGATAAACACACAGCAAGCGCATCGGTTGCCACCACATTTATAGCATCCTTTCACATTAAGCCATGTATTTCTGGTTATATTTTCCTGGATATGTGAAGGTGCCAAAATGGATTGTACGTTAGGTGGGCATTTTGCCGAGAACCTGCAGCCTTTGCGAATGACATTCTTTAGGGTATTACCTTGTTCCAGGACAGGGAGATATTTAGTTGCAATAGTTTAATATTAATTATATTGTTTACTAAATGTAGTAACAAAAAGTTAACTACCTCCTTAGTTTGGGCGATTGTTTATAGGGGGGGGGGGGGGGGGGGGGGAATCTTCTGGTCTTTCGTTTTTTTCTCACAAAGTAAACCTTCCCTATCCAATGCTTGAACTTTCTTGATAGCTGAATTAATAAGACCAGCAGGATAATTCCTTTGTTTCAATATTTCTGACAGTTTTACACTTTGACTCAAACAATTCCACTGAAGAACAATTTCTTTTACTATGGATAAATTACCCATATGGTAAATTTTTAACAATATGTTTAGGGTGACATGAGTTTGCGTGCAGCACTGGATTGCCGGCTGTTGGCTTTCTGAAGGTAGAACTGACAATCTTTTGATCCTCAATTTCTAGCTTGACATCCAGATATGCAATTAAAGTAGGGTGAAAATCATATGCAAATCTTAACGCACAGGGATTGCTATTTAAATACTGCATAAAGTTGGGTATGGCCACATCAGACCTCCAAATGAGGATGATGATATCGTCTATGTAGCGGCTGCACCACAACACGTCTGAAACGAAAGGGTTAAGTGCATCAAATAAAAATAAAAAAACTGTTCCTCCCACCACGCAACATAAAAAATAGCTAATGAAGGTTAATATTTTGCGCCCGTAGAGGCTCCCACTCGCTGTAAATAATATTTTTAACATAAAAAAATTATGCGTCAAATAATGAATAGCTGAAAGGATAATTCATTTTTAAATCAGAGTTATAATTAGATTATTTATCCAAGTGGAATTCTATAGCTATCAGAGCCAAATTGTGGGGGATACATGTGTATATGTTTCGATATCACATGTCAGCCATTTGTTATTTGACTGCCATTGTATGTCACCAAGGACACCAAGTAGATGCTTTGTGTCTCTAATGTACCCAAATGTAACTTTCACCAACGGTTACAAAAATTGGTCAACCCATTCACACAAAGATTCATTTAAAAGAGCCAATTCACACCACAAAAGGCTCTTGTGAATCTTAGGTAACAAATGAAAAATAGGTGGAATAGAAGAGGCATTAAACAAAAAATCTAATTCTTTTTGTGTTAGCACAGATAGTGCCAGTCCCTCCTCCAGAAGGAGTTTCAGACTTGACTGATATTCCGTGGTTGGATCCGTTCTCTCATCATTCAACATGTTTTTATTTAGTTTGATATAAAGTTCTTTATTCAGAAGCACCACGGCTCCGCCTTTGTTGGCCGATCGTACTAATAAATTGTCATTTTCTTTCAGTTCTGAAATTGCCCTTCTTTCTGCTTTAGAAAGATTTTTCTTATATTTGTTCTCCAGTTTGTGCTTCAGTTTTCGTTTTCCAATGTAAATTCACAAGTTCTTCATATGAGTTCCTGAAACGATCCAACGCTTCACATCTAGACTTATCGGATAAAATATGACAGATTTTTAAATTCCATTGATCTGGACTCCTCAATTTTGCTCTCACAGTGTGTCTCCTCATTTAAAGGTATCAGGTAGTTGAGAACAATACAGTCTTGAAATGAAAGTGTATTTATATTTTTGGAGACAGTTCAAATTGTGAAGGGACTGATTGCGTTTCCTGTGTGGATGTCTTTTCACTGTAAGAAGCCTGGAAAAACAGTTAACGTCTTTAATTGTTTGGTGTAGGTCAAAATTATATGTAGATGCATATGATAAGCCTTTAGATAATAAGCTGACCTGGGCATTAGATACAATATAAGACGACAGATTAACCACAATTATCTCTGTTTGTATTTGTCCTTTACTCGCTGAGAATATCTTCTTGCGGTGTTTTCGGCCTCCTCATCTTGTCCGTTTCTTGAGGACTTTTTTCATTCGATTTGTTCACATATTTAGGTTTAGACGTCGAGTAATACGAAGCAGATTTGGGATTTTTCACAACAGTTTCATTATCAGTTTATATATCTGAGACAGGACTGTGGTCATCAGTGGAATCATTCACTGTTTCGGTTTGGCTAAAGGTGACATTTTTAGATACTGTGTATTTTTTTATTGTTATTTTTGCGTTGATTTTTAGACTGTTGGAGAATGGACCAGAGTTGAAATTTCGCCCATCTTCCCCACTCGTAAGTCATATTAGTAGAGAAGTCCACCACATCTCGTTCAAATTTACTGGTTTTTGTTTTAACAATAATATCCTCCAATTCAGCAATTTTTCCTTTTATAGACGTGCCCAATTCCTGGAAATCTTTTAGTTTTATAACATTGCAGGTTTTCCTGTAGTTTTTTATGTCTATGCAGATATTCATTAAAGGGTAGCTCCCACATCCTTTTTTTTTCTTTCAGTGCCTATTGCCCATCTATCCCTAACCCCCTCACTGCCTTTAAATTTTTTTTTTTTTACTATGGTAGAAATGCCTTTTTGTCTGCCTGGTAGTGTGCTCACTTACCAGGCAGACTTCCCCAGCAGGCTCGACGTCCCTGATGCCTGCTGGGTCCGACACTTCCGCCCTTAGTTCACTATACAGGGTGCCTCCAGCTGTTTCACCACTACAACTCCCAGCTTGCCCTGACATCTATTGGCTGTCAGGGCATGCTGGGAGTTGTAGTGGGGAAACAACTGGAGGCATACTGTACAGGTGAAAACAATAACTTATTGACCGCGGCGCTACACCCCCCCCCCCCCCCTCCGCTGAAAGCAATACATTTCATCCCCCCACCCGAAATACATTACGTGGCCACGGCGCTACCCCCGCAAATCCCCCCCCCCCCCTCACCACCGCTGAAAGTAATACATTTCATGGCCGCGGTGCTAAAATCCCCCCACCCAACATACCGATGTCCAGTCCATCCTGAGGCAGCAGCGGGAGGCGGGGCCGGCGTGTGAGGCCAGGGAGCCAATGCGCTGATTGACAGGCAGGTAGCGAGCGCAGGCTGAATGAATTCTAACAGATTGCCCGGCCGGCATCGGTCTGAATTCAGGCGTGACATCACGCCAGGCTACAGTCGGCCACTAGGAGGGAGACCCCTAGTGGAGGGAATTCAACATTAAAATAAAGTGTTTTAATAAAAAGAAAAAAAAATTAAGTATATTAGAAATATGTTGTAGTACATCAGTACTACAACATAAAAAAAAGTTCATGACAGTGCCCATTTAAAGCCTCCTCCTCAAACTCTAACTTCATCAGGCGTAGTGAGGAGTCTGTTAGAATATAATTCCATCTCTGGATAAAAATTTCCGAATATATGGTAGTGGAAATTTTCTTCGTACATTGTACGATTTGCAATTTAGGATATGTGGACTGCACAAGTAGATGCATTAAAGATAGATTAAGATAACATATCTATGGAGCAACCCACATCACAAGAAACCCTTCCAATGTCTCTAAACATTTTTCATATACTTATGCAGGTGACGTTAGTGCCCTGGTGATCTCTGGAATAGAAATGGTTACGAAGCCACTACGAGGAGGAGACAGACATTCAAAATTGTTGAAATGGGAAAGTTTTTGGATTGTAATGTTTGATACCTCGTATCCGAAAGGCATGAATCATAGGCTAGATTTGGTTATAAGTTATTGAAGTTTTTATTGTTTTTCTTTTTTGTATTTACCATGTGTTTTTTAACATGTTGCATATACACCCCTAGTATAGGTGGAGCTATTGGCTCTTTAAATACCTGGCAATGCTGTCCGCTGTATCCATGATTAAGGCCCGATAGGGCGGAAACGCATCAGAGGGGGAGGTTCTTATCTCAAACATGTCAGACTGCCCCTTTATGTACCTTGTGGATTTTAATGGATTCTAATAAATGGATATTTTTGCCAGTGCTGTGAATATCTTGGACTTTTCTATTCTTGAGACGGTGAATGAGGACTGATTGCACGTGCACAGAGGAGGTGAGCGCTTTCTATACCATTTTCTATTTTCTGCATTGATTCTGGGGGTAAGAGAAGAAGACTGGGCTTCATGATAGAAGATTAGCAAGGTTTGGAAAGATGATGGGACCCTCATAAGACGGGGACTTCAGAAGGGAAAACCAAACCCTCTTTGGCCATAGTGGAGCCTTAGAACTGCATAGTTATACATACCATAGATTCTAATGTCAGAGGAGGAAAGGCATAGGCTAGATCAAAAGACCAATTCTAAGCTAGTGCATCTACTGCTAGAGGTTGGTCTCTGGTATTGAGAGAAAAGAACTGGTTGACCTTGTGATTTTGCTTGAGGCAATCAAGTATGAGGCAAGCCCTACTTTAAAAAAAAAAAAAAAAATTATTTTTAACAATCATGTTGAAAACCCACATGGCAAGTTCTGACAACTCAGAAAGTGTGTCCTGATATTCCACCCTCCATTTAAGTAGACTGCTGCTTTTACATTTCCCTCTGTCCCAAAAAATATTTATTTTGAAATAGTCTCCACAGAGTGGTCTTGGACCCCCGTGATGCTGAATAAATGCTACTGCTGTAGTATTGTCATATTGTCAGCAGGGATGAGCACGTCAGTTCTTGCATAGCTGTTCTAGACCCTGAAAAGCCATCCATGGCCATCAGCTCTGTAGGTTGAGGCCCTTTTCCTCATGTTAAGATCACATTTCCCCTGAACTGGAAGATTTTCTGTGTGAGCTCCAACTACTGCCTGCTCTTGACTCCAATGAACACCTTTCCTTAGAACGCTCCCTATAAAGCCACCACTGGAGAGGTGATGAGGAAGGAAAAGTCTCTTTTCTAAAGGATGCCTGGCTCTTGTTGCAGCTAGACAAGACTAACCTCTGCAGAAGTCTTGAGTCAGTCAATCTGTGCCCACTGATGGAATACAAGAGGTCCTAAGATCTACATGGTTTCCTGAACAGGGTGTGAGCAACAGAAATGTTTATTTTCTCAATTGAAAAAAAAAAAAAAAAGTGCACTGTTTCACTGAAACCAATAGGGTCCCCAGGGAAAGCTTTCTGGAGCTGGGTACAAAATCTGACTTTTTTCTTTGTTGTCAATGTACCCCAGGCCCTGCAAAATCTGTAATGTTCTCTGAAGATGGACCTAAGAGGTGATCTCAGGGGGTGCTGTCCTGGAGATGGGAGGGGGGGGGGGAATGATTAATGGAATTTTTTTTAAATAATGTTTTAGGTATGCTGGTAAAGTCTAGGCATAGGCCAATCTGCTTAATGCTATACATATAACCAGTTAAACTACTGAGCGTGAGATAAAAATCTGTTAAAGTATGACGTACCTCAGCTGGATACCTTCTGCCACCAATGCAATGCTCTGACCCTTTTTGATCCGCCAAGCTACCCCAATGGAAGTGAAGTTGTGAAGCAATGTAGCGGAAAGGTGGGATCTCTAGGTACATACTTGGAAGCAGGGACATAGACACTAAGAAAAAAATAAGTTTAATCCATTTAGTTTGTTTGTCTCTTATAACATCAGATTGTTAGAGAACTTCACTTTTGTACCTGTATGTCCATTGTTGGATATGGTGAAGTAGTCTGTGCTGGAAGCATTGTACCCATACAGTTGAATGGGTTTAAGAGTGGAATCATACTGCAGGATACTGCCATGGAAATCCAGGGGTGACTGGTAGACACCACCACAAAAGCTATATTTTGTTGCCCAGCTGTTCTCCCCATCATTGCCTACAAGAGGATTTAGAAGTGACTTAATAAAATGTAAAAAAAAAAAAAAATAATAATAATTTAGTCCCCTCTTTTTTAGTGCTTAGTTGTGTAAATGAATTACAGAGGGTCTGTTTTATAACTGACCACACAGGGAGTGGGGGAGGAATTACAGAACACAGTTCACACCTTGTTTTTGTTCAGTGTTTATACCATAAAAATCTGTATGAATCCATTAATGATGCATAGTTTCATACGAGGACTATTGGCTGGTGCTCAACGTATGTGTGTGTGTATAATTATATATATATATATTTAAATTTTTTTTAATTCTTTATATGTGGTTTAAAATATGGAGAGATATTTTGCCAGAGTTTGTTTAATCTTACCTCGTCCCAAATATCATCACACAATGTAAGTTGTTCTACTGTGCATTCATCAGTTATAATATTCGCACAATTCAATGTGACCTAAGTAATTCCTAAAAGAGTACCTGTCACCAAATTAAACTTTTAAAAGGGGTACTCCAGCGCTAAGACATCTTAATCCCTATCCAAAGGATAGGGGATAAGATGCCTGATCGCGGGGGTCCCGCCTCTGGGGACACCATTGATCATGCACGCAGCACTCCGTTATAATCAGACCCCGGAGCATGTTCGCTCCGGGTCTGATTACTGGCGATCACAGGGGCCGGAGCATTGTGATGTCATGGCCCCGCCCCCATCTGACATCACGCTCCGCCCCCTCAATGCAAGCCTATGGGAGGGGGGGATAAGATGTCTTAGCGCTGGAGTACCCCTTTAATATATTGTTCCTATAAGACAGATATATCAGCAACCGGGATGTCTGCCATTAACCCCTCAGATGCTGTGATCAACACAGATCACGGCATCTGCGGCAATGTGCACATTTAAATAGATGATTGGATCTCCCGCGGATTCAATCATCTAAAATGGTGGCCGGAGGTCCCCTCACCTGCCTCCGGCCATCTCCAGGGCTCTTCTTCTGCTCTGATCTGCTCGATCTCAGACCAGAGCAGATTGCCGATAATACTGATCAGTGCTATTCCCTCTGTCCAAAATTGCAGCTTTTTTGTCACATTTTATAAAAAAAAAAAAAAAAAAAAAAAAAAAAAGGAATTTAAAAAGTTACATATACTCAAATGTGGTATTGATAAAAAGTACAGACCACAGTGCAAAAATATACGGAAAAATGAAAGTTATAGGTGGTCAAAATAGGGCAATTTTAAATATACTGATTTTGTACTAAAAGTTTGAGAGTTTTTTTAAGCGGTACAATAATAGATAAGTATTTAGCAATGGGTATCATTTTAATTGTATTGACCCACAGAATAAAGAACACATGTCATTTTTACCGTAAAGTGTACAGTGTGAAAACGAAACCCTCCAAAATTAGCAAATTTCCTCCCTAAAAAAAAATAAAATAAAATAAAAAAATGATTTTTTGGGTTCGCCGTACATTTTATGGTAAAGTGAGGTGTACAAAGTACAATTGGTCACGCAAAAAACAAGCCCTTATATGGGTCTGTAGAGGTGTATAAATATAAAAGAGTTATGGATTTTAGAAGGAGAGGAGGAAAAAACAAAAGCGCAAAAATAAAATTGGCCTGGTCCTTAAGGTCAAAATGGGCGTGGTCCTTAAGGGTTAAAGGGGTACTCCGGCCCTACGACATCTTATCCCCTATCTATATGGGGACCCCCGCACGCTCATGCAGACACCCACCTGTGGCAGCTGCACAGAGCGATGTTCACCGTGCCTGAAGGGTCACAGCTACAGGGCCGTAGTTTCGTGACGTCACGACTCTGCCCCCTTGGGACATCACACCTCGCCTTCTCAATGCAAGTCTATGGCCATCACGCCCCCTCCCATAGACTTGCATTGAGGGGGCGGGGCCATGACGTCACAATACTCCATCCCCTGCACCGCCCGTTAGCAGCCACAGAGCGATCCTTGCTCTGTGCAGCTGAAAAACGGGGGTGCTGCAGGAGAGATCGTGGGGGTCCCCAGTGGCAAGATCCCTGTGATCTAACATCTTATCCCCTATTCCTTTTGATAAGGGATAAGATGTTTAGTGCCAGAGTACCCCTTTAACCCCTTAAGGACGCAGGACGTAAATGTACGTCCTGGTGAGGTGGTACTTAACGCACCAGGACGTACATTTACGTCCTAAGCATGACCGCGGGCATCGGAGCGATGCCCGTGTCATGCGCGGCTGATCCCGGCTGCTGATCGCAGCCAGGGACCCGCCGGCAATGGCCGACGCCCGCGATCTCGCGGGCGTCCGCCATTAACCCCTCAGGTGCCGGGATCAATACAGATCCCGGCATCTGCAGCAGTTCGCGATTTAAATGAACGATCGGATCGCCCGCAGCGCTGCTGCGGGGATCCGATCATTCATAACGCCGCACGGAGGTCTCCTCTCCTTCCTCCGTGCGGCTCCCGGCGTCTCCTGCTCTGGTCTGTGATCGAGCAGACCAGAGCAGGAGATGACCGAAAATACTGATCTGTTCTATGTCCTATACATAGAACAGATCAGTATTAGCAATTATGGTATTGCTATGAATAGTCCCCTATGGGGACTATTCAAGTGTAAAAAAAAATGTAAAAAAATGTAAAAGTAAAAGTTAAAAAAAAGTGAAAAATCCCCTCCCCCAATAAAAAAGTAAAACGTCCGTTTTTTCCTATTTTACCCCCAAAAAGCGTAAAAAACATTTTTTATAGACATATTTGGTATCGCCGAGTGCGTAAATGTCCTAACTATTAAAATAAAATGTTAATGATCCCGTACGGTGAACGGCGTGAACGAAATAAAAAAAGTCCAAAATTCCTACTTTTTTAATACATTTTATTAAAAAAAATTTATAAAAATGTATTAAAAGTTTTTTATATGCAAATGTGGTATCAAAAAAAAAGTACAGATCATGGCGCAAAAAAATGAGCCCCCATACCGCCACTTATACCGAAAAATAAAAAGTTAGAGGTCATCAAAATAAAGGGATTATAAACGTACTCATTTGGTTAAAAAGTTTGTGATTTTTTTTTTAAGCGCAACAATAATATAAAAGTATATAATAATGGGTATCATTTTAATCGTATTGACCCTCAGAATAAAGAACACGTCATTTTTACCATAAATTGTACGGCGTGAAAACAAAACCTTCCAAAATTAGCAAAATTGCATTTTTCGTTTTAATTTCCCCACAAAAATAGTGTTTTTTGGTTGCGCCATACATTTTATGATATAATGAGTTATGTCATTACAAAGGACAACTGGTCGCGCAAAAAACAAGCCCTCATACTAGTCTGTGGATGAAAATATAAAAGAGTTATGATTTTTAGAAGGCGAGGAGGAAAAAATGAAAACGTAAAAATTAAATTGTCTGAGTCCTTAAGGCCAAAATGGGCTGAGTCCTTAAGGGGTTAAAGGGCAGGAGGGATGTCAGGAGTAGTTAGGGAATATAATTGAGTTAGCTTGGAATGTATGGTTTGATAACAGGTACTCTTTGAAGTGGTTGCCTGGGGGCATAAAAAATATTTGGTTATTAGGTGCATGTAAAAAATATTAATATTAATAACTTACTATGAACTTTTATTGTGAATAGTGCAATGATGTCCTGTTTTCAGACCCCCCTCCCCCCTTATGCTTCTGGTACGACCACTTTTACATGCATAAGTGGGTGTGCCAGGACCATAAGATGGGGTCTGCAAATTGAGAAATCTGTGCAGCTTTGGTTATGAAATTACATTATTTAGTTTTTAATTTACATCTGGGCAACAAGAAAAGTTAAAATTCCTGGGGCAACCTCTAAGATTGCACTGCATTCATATACAATTAATACTAGATCTTACCTGGACATTTAAAGAAAACTGTGGTTTCTTGCTCAGTTAAAGGGGTTCTCCAGGAAAAAAAAAAATATATATATTAGAGATAGATATATATATATATATATATATATATATATATATATATATATATATATATATATATATATATATATATATCTATCTATCTATCTAGCTCTATCTATCTATATCTATCTCATATGGCTCCAGAAAGTTAAACAGATGTGTAAATTACTTCTATTAGAAAATCTTGATCCTTTCTGTACTTATGAGCTGATGAAGTTGAGTTGTTCTTTTCTGTCTAAGTGCTCTGATGACACGTGTCTCGGGAACCGCCCAGTTTAGAAGCAAATCCCCATAGCAAACCTCTTCTACTCTGTGCAGTTCCCGAGACAAGCAGAGATGTCAGCAGAGAGCACTGTTGCTAGAAAGAAAACAACAACTCAAATTCAGCAGCTGATAATTATTGAAAGGATTAAGATTTTTTAATAGAAGTAATTAACAAATCTGTTTAACTTTCTGGAGCCAGTTGATGTGAAAAAAAAAATAAAAAATAAAAAAGTTTTTCCCTGGAATACCCCTTTAAAGACATAGGTTGACTAGGAAGTGTAAAATAAAAGGACTATTTCCTGGCTGGTAATCAGAAGTATTTGTTATGGACTGATACCAATGAAGAAGTCAGACCGTTGTATGACAAAGGTTCCAGTGTCCTAGTCTAAGAGTTATTGTCAGCTACTGCTGAGCAACAGGAATTCCTCTATGTCCATGTAACTTCATATGCACACTGAATGGTCACACAGAACAGGATATCCAAGTCGGGCTACACACAGTATTTTGAGCCTCAAAAAGTCAATTTTACAGGCAAAATGAGTCTCACACTGTTAAAACATTTTGCACCATTTTGAGCCATTTTAGAACTCTGTAAACCATTTTTTTCAGATTTTTTTCCCATCCATTGGCATATGCAGACCAACCAGACATAAATTACCCAAGAATGTGCTACAAAAAGTGTATATAAAAAAAAGTCCCAAAAAGGGGAGTTATCCAGGATTAGAATAGCCGAGCCGATTTCTTCAAAAACAGCGCAACACCAGTCCTCAGGTTGTGTGTGGTATTACATCTCAGTTCTACCAAAGTAAATGGAACCAAGTTGTAAGGCCTGATGACAGGGGTGTGGTGCTGTTTTTTTTTGTTTTGGTTTTTTGGAAGAAACTAGCTCTATTTTTCTATTACTGGATACATTCTTTAATTTTATATTTGACAAAAATTTAACTATATATGAACTGACTGATTTATTTCCATTGAATTCACTGCACTTCAAAAAGGGAAACCACAGCTGTTTTTTTTTAAATCTAAAACTGATTTTTTCATGTCAGAATGTCCCAAAAACATTGTGTGAACATAAACTCCGAATACATCGGGTGCACAATATTTATCAACCATGCCTCATGAGTAGAGATGAGCAAACTTACAGTAAATTTAAATCGTCACGAACTTCTCGGCTCGGCAGTTGATGACTTTTCCTGCATAAATTAGTTCAGCTTTCAGGAAAAGGTGGATACAGTCCTAGGAGACTCTTTCCTAGGAATGTATCCACCTTTTCCAGCCCACCGGAGCACCTGAAGGCTGAACTAATTGACGCAGGATAAGTCATCAACTGCCGAGCCGAGAAGTTCGTGACGAATCGAATTTACTGTAAGTTCGCTCATCTCCACTCATGAGATTTAGGAAATTTGCTCAATTTTTAACCATGTATTGCATGATACTGTTTTTAAAACTCCCCATTTAGGTTTTCATTATTGCAGTTTACATTAACATTCCCATCTTCTGTTGTGCTGTACAAAGTGGGGTAAAAATACGAAATATATATTTTTTTATTTTATTTTACATAGTATCTGCTGCTGTAGCAAAATCTATTTAAAGCTTACAGAATAACAGGACAGATTGGGAGGACCTGGTGATCATGATAACTGTATAGGATCATAATGGTTTGAACGTGAAGTTTATGGCCGATTCGCAACCCTATCTGTACCAGATTTTATATGGAGGCATACCATTTCTTTTTCTGTGAGCCATAATAGTGGAGTGAGTGGGTAGATATATAGATAATGAGGGAGATAACTATCTATAAATACACAAATAAAAGGAAAACCCGCTTTCTGTAGCTAGTTTCTAGAATATACATTAGCTACGTGTCACTTTCTAGTACCAGCAGCACCTCTCTACTGTTTGTAGCAATCCAAGGTGTTTCCATAACAGATGATTTGCCGCAGTTTTGTGTGAAACATAGCTTACAGGTTGTCCCTACATACAGTTGAAGGTTGAAAGATTTATCATACCTCAAAGGACACATCTTCTCTCAGATTACAAGAGGAGTCCGGATAGAACAGGCTATCTCTATACTGTAAATACTTACAAACCAACATTCAGATTCTCGTAAACCTCTTCTAATTCCATCTAGACCTGAGGGTTAGGACACTGAGAATCGTCTTTTACAGTTTTGACAAATAAGAGAAAGCAGATCCAATACAGTTAAAAACCAGATTTACATCCACATAGAAGGTCCCTTCTTAATAAGCCTTTCTTCCCATCAGCCCTTAGTAAGTAGGCAATTCTTTCCACTAGCTTTTTGTGGAGGGTCTGGTTTGCTATAAAAGACTCCCTCTAATGTTACAGTAGAGTAGCTGTGGGTTTTTATTGCTATGTAAAACATTTAATAGTTGCCACATCCATTTAGAAATTGTGATGACTCACATAAAAGTGGTTATTAGTGCCACATAAGGGAAGACTCAGCCAACACAGACTATTTTTCACTTTTAAGTTTGTTCCTGTATTTCCCATTTTACAGAAGGTAAATATCACACTTACCCAGGCAAATCTACAAATAACCACATTTTAACCATAAATACTGCATGATATTAGCTACAAAATGCATGTAAAGAAAAGGACTCCGATTGTATTGGATAACTTCCAAGTCATTTTTTTCTTGCTTAAAAGGAGTAATGTGGTGCCGTACAACTTTATTCCCTATCCGTACAACTTTACAACTTATTCCTTATCTATTTATTTGCAGTCCTAATATTGACATGATCTGTCCCTGGGGAGAGCCACGATGCAGTGCTGGAGATCGTGGGGCAGTGGGTGTTGGGGGGGGGGTGTGTGGGTCCTAGCGGTGAGACCTTTGCCCCCCCCCCCTCCGACACTTATCCCCTATCCTTTTATATGAAAATTTTCCCCATCAAACATTAATCTGTGTTTGGGGGATTTTTAAAGGGAAGGTTCACCTGACAGGTCATGGAAACACATTAGTGGTAGTAATTGGTGAAGGGCTGTGTTTTGATATACCCATCAATCACATATAAAGAGATGATATTGGGAAAAGATTTATCAAAACCTGTGCAAAGGAAAAGATGCCCAGTTGCCCATAGCAACCAATCAGATTGCTTATTTCCATTTTGCAGAGGTCTTGTTAAAAATGAAAGAAGCGAGCTGATCGGTTGCTATGGGCAACTTTTCCTCTGCACAGGTTTTGATAAATCTCCCCCATAGTGCTCCATAAAGCACCAATTTCCTCCATCTTCTAACTCAACCCTTTGTGTCTATATTGAGAAATCTCACTGACTGGAACATGCATGCAAAATAAGTTAAAGGGAATCTCTCACTTTATGTCATGCTCAGATGTCAACTGTAAATGAGGAGTTTATGGCCCCAGTATGCACGTCTCCTTTCTCCCCCACCAGTTTCTGTCTGTTAATTATAGGGCTTGGGTTCCGGCACTGAGCACTGAACAACAGTCCGTCAAAGCAGGGAAGGGTGGGGGAGGGAGGAGGCATGCATGCTATGGTTTGGCAAAGCCTTCTTGACACTTAAACTTCAAGTATTACATGAAACTGACAGATTCTCTAAAGTGTTGTAATTGCAAAAGACAGACCACTTTGCTTAATTTTTATTTGCAGTCTTAATATGGGAAGAATAAAATGTCTTTTATAATACATTTGTTTTTCTGCATGCAGTTAATGTGTAACTTGCATGAGACGTTTAACTGAAGCACGGTATATGTAAGAAGTTACAGTATAACATGTAAAACTATTCTCTCACCTATTAGCAGTTTTTATTGCAGGACACAGACATATTATGGAGCATTGTGAACAAGTCAGTTTTTCCATGAATAAACTTTGTTAGAATAGTGAAAATACCTGTTTGAGGCCTCCATTGCATAGGGGAAATGATGGACGTTTCATTGTTGGAGGAATAGTCAATACAATAACGTCATGATGCTAGCAACTGGGCACAACTATGACAACGTCCACTTATTTTTTTGAACACATAGTGCAGTATAATAGGTTGGAATAGCCCCCACTTCAGTATAACTTTGAGGCACATGGCAGAAAAACTAGAGGGCATGGAGGAAAAGATTTTGAAAAACAGTTATCATACTGGACTATGATAAGCACTATTTATCAGCTGAAATCCAAGGTATTTTTCAAAAACTTTGCCTTCAAAATTTTAGCCAACTTTTTTTGTAAACCCATAGTAGAACCTTAAGAGTATACATTTGTGAGCGTCATCATTACTTGTTATTTCAATATATGACATGTCAACTTATGGTTATGGGGATGGCCAGCAATGGATGATGGAAGGGATATGTAAGATGCCCTTCAAATGGTCGGAAAACCATTCGGGACATTTTTTTTTTTATTATAATTTTGTTATCAGGAAACACCTCTGGCATTTGGCACCAAATAATAAAAGCATTTTTCTACGTTATGGAAGCACAGACAGCACAGGAAGAGATCTATTAAGTCAAAGCTGTAGCTGTAGCTTGTGGTTAATGCAGCATGACAACAGGTTCCCTTTTACTTAAAGGGGTACTCCTGTGGAATTTTTTTTTTTAAATCAATTGGTGCCAGAAAGTTAAACAGATTTGTAAAGTTTTACACCGGAGTACCCCTTTAATAAAGTTAGTGTTAATTATAGAAGAACTCTACTCTATTGCAGCTTTTAGCCATCATACATTGTTGTGCAAAGACAGTCAAAGATGCATTAGATTTGGGGCATATTACTGCAACAGATTTTTGCTTTAGACCTACATATCAAATGCAGGTCTATCATAAATTTCCCTGTATGTTTTTAGATCAGACATACACAAGGTAAAAAACAAAACAAAAACAAAAAAAAAACCTTAGTTATGACACCTGTACTTCATAATTTGTAACTAATGCTATCAATATACATTAGATTGTTGGCTAATGACCTAGTGTGCATTGCCAGCATTAGACTGGTAGATATTATACAGCTTTCCCTAGATGGAAAGTCTACAACCTCTGGCTCAGCGTCTAGTCAGACACTCAGTTTGTGAGGGGATTATAAAGTGTATGATCCAATGCATACATCACACTAACACAAAAGTGGCCAAAGGGGGCTGAAAAGTCCACAAAAGTGAGATGGGAATATCCCTTTAAAGGGGTACGCCACTGGAAAACATTTTTTTTTTATCAACTGCTGCCAAAAAGTTAAATAGATTTATAAATTACTTCTATTAAAAAATCTTAATCCTTCCAGTACTTATCAGCTGCTGTATACTACAGAGGAAGTTCTTTGATTTTTAAACTTCCTTTATGTCTGATCACAGTGCTCTCTGCTGACACCTCTGTCCATTTTAGGAACTGTCCAGAGTAGGAGTAAATCCCCATAGCAAACCTCTCCTGCTCTGGACAGTTCCTGACATGGACAGAGGTGTCAGAAGTGTGCACTTGTTGTCAGACAGAAAGAATGTTCAAAAAGAAAAGTACTTCCTCTGTAGTATTCAGCAGCTGATAAGTACTGGAAGCATGAAGATTTTTAAATAGAAGTAATTTAGAAATCTGTTTAACTTTCTGGCACCAGTTGATTAAAAAATAATAATTATTATTTTTTCCAGTGGAGTACCCCTTTAAGTGCTATTTTATTACCACAGATAGGATTCTGCCCTGAAAACAGGATCAAGTTTGACAAAACACCAAATTCAAATAGCCTACAGTTTGGACAGGACTTCTGCCCAACAAGATACAGTACTCAGATTCCCCATTTACTCAAGAGTGGAACCAAAAGTATAATGGAAAGATTTGTACCTCTTCTATGTTTTTATCGCACTTCTGGTTTTCATCTACAAGCCACTGTGAAGACATATATAACTACTACTTCTTGCCGTATCCAATTTTGGCTAAGTTTCAACGTGGTTTTTTTCTGCATGCTCTTGTGCAAAAAAAAAAAAAAAAAAAAACGCCAGAGCAGTTTCTTGTGTCTGACGTTTTTTTCTGGCGTTTTTGCATTTGAGTGGAAATTGCATTTTTGGCAATTTGGTGCTTTTTCAAAATTTGTTGGGTAGCAAAAAAAAAAGAAATAAAATAAAAAAAATGCAGTAGGGGAAAATGTATTTAACGAAAAAATGTTTATTTTTTATAAAGAAATTTTTATTTTTAATAAAGTGTGTGTGTGTTTCACTTTTAAAATATTTTTTAGGTAGTACTACTACTCCCAGCATGGAACAGACTATTCCATGATGGGAGTAGTAGTACTTGTACTAATCGATTTATCGCCCCGGGTGTCACTCCTGAGATGCGAAGCGGCTCTATACAGCGCTCTGCATCTCTGCAGCCAGTGATGTGAATAGAACATCACTCATTCATATTTCCATCTGAGAGCGGGGATTGGCTGCAACCATGCAGGAAATCACCACTCTGGGCATAAAATATGAATGAGTGATGTGAATTTCTATTCACACCACTGGCCGGCCCCGAGTACAGAGCAGAGATGCGAGCGCTGTATAGAGCCGCTCCGCATCTCAGGAGTGACACCCAGGGCGACAAATCGATTAGTACAGGTACTACTACTCCCATCATGGAATAATCGCCCCGGGTGTCACTCCTGAGATGCGGAGCGGCTCTATACAGCGCTCGCATCTCTGCTCTGTACTCGGGGCCGGCCAGTGGTGTGAATAGAAATTCACATCACTCATTCATATTTTATGCCCAGAGTGGTGATTTCCTGCATGGTTGCAGCCAATCCCCGCTCTCAGATGGAAATATGAATGAGTGATGTTCTATTCACATCACTGGCTGCAGAGATGCAGAGCGCTGTAGAGAGCAGTTACGCATCTCTGCAATAGATAGGAGGAGTGACCATAGTGCAGGGGACCATAGAAGAGTGGCCGCCCGCATCTATACATTATACAGGAGGATCACAGAGGTGTCAGGAGTGACACCCGCTGTGATTTGTCCTTACCTGCAGGTACTGCTAATCCCAACATGGAGCACACTCTGGAACTATCTGGCCAATCACAGCTCTCTGCGGGAAATATGAATAGGTGAATATATATGACAGTACAGGGGACCATAGAAGAGCTGCCGACCGCATCAATAAATTATACTGAAGGATCACAACACACATTTTTATTTTTTTCGGCTACATTTTTAGTGCCCTGCCCGCACACAAATTGATCCCCGTTTAAAAATGAATAAAAATGTTGTTATAAAAATGAAAAACTTTGTTAAATACAAATTTTTTCCATCACTACCGTATCTTTATTTATTTTTTTTTAATTCGTAGGTACCCTACGAAATTGTATAAAAAAAAAAATAAAAAAAAAAATAAAGTGTATCTCCATCACTTTTTTGGATCGCTAAAGTCCAAAAAAAAGAATAAAAACCGCCTGCAAAAATGCCAAAAGTTAAAACCCGCATGGCGTTTTTCTTGGCTTTTTTTCTTTACTTCCATAGACTTCTATGGGAGAAAAACACCACGATTTCAGGGGGGAAAAAAAACACCATAGGCTTAACATACTGTGACTTTGCAAAACCGCCAAGGAGCTGAAAAACGCCAAAAAAGTGTCAAAAAGGATTTAAAAAAAAAAAAGTGTAAAACTGGTAGGCAGCATGTAACTGTAATGCTTTGGAATACTAAGGATGCCAAAGCATTAAAAAGTGTAAAAAATTAAATACAAGTGTAAAAACAAGAAGTGTAAAAAAAAAAAAAAAAAAAAAAACGTAAAAAAATATAAAAAAATTTAAATTCAATATCATGAAAAATAAAAATGCATAATGTGTAGAATCACACGGCGCACATCCCCAGCATATTACATGCTGCGGATGACCGCCAGCAATCATAATAAGCTCCCTGCTGCGGCTGGGTAGCTTTGTGTGTCCACTCATAGTGGCAGATTTCCCGCCGACAGTCATGACGGACACACTGAGCTACCCGGCCGCAGAAGTGATCTCGCCCTTTTGACTGCCGGGGGCATCCGCAGTGTGAAATATGCTGCGGATGCGCTCTTTGTGACCTACACTGCGTCCCGTTCACACTGCGTTTGAGCAGTGTGTTAGAGGTATCTGTCAGCATCACATCAAAAAAAGTGACGCTGACGTATACTGTAGCAGCTCCATCCTTTTTTGACATGACAATGGACACCTATACTGCAGAAATGCAGTATGAATGGGGACTACCCCTCCCCCCGACAAAATAAACCAGTTTTTTTTATTTTAACACCCAGTGCTGGATATATTGGCCATGAGTGGGTGCTTATTCCCACAACATGACAGATATATCCATCAGGAACTTTAACTGTCACAGACCACCGCGCGTCACTGCCAGCCGACCAAGGACCGATCAGAGCGGTCCCTGGTCCAGCCAACACACTTGTGGGGGTGCAGTATTGTTCTGCTAGCTAGAATGCTTTGCAAGATGAAGTGCGGCCTATAATTTTTATAAAGCCAAATTATTGAAAGCCAAATGGCGCTCCTCTCCTTTTGGGTCCTACCATGCGGCCAAGGAACCAAATATGGCCTAAGCGGGGGTATTTCCAAACACGGGCCGAGCAGCTCAATAAAATATAGGGTGCATTTCTTTCAAAATCAGAAAGTGATATACAAAAAATATGTCCCACAAATGATGCATTTGTGAAAAGAAACACATTTCAAATTTTTAAACAGACACTGTAATAATTCCTGCCAAAAAACTATGGTGTCAAAATACTCACTGTACCCCCTAGCAAATACCTTGAGGGGTCTAGTTTTTAAAATGGGGTAATTTGGGGGGGGGGGGGTGTAGGTTCCTATATTCTACCACCTTCAAATTTCTGCAAACCTTGCATAGCACATAAAAAAAAAAAAAAAAAAGATGTACCGTATTTATCGGCGTATAACACGCATTTTTTATGCTCAAATTTTTAGCCTAAAGTCTATCTGCGTGTTATACACCGATAGACTGTTTGTGACCACGCAAAAGTCGCTGCAGTTCAATGATTTAAAGTGGGAGTTTTAAATCATTGAACTGCAGCAGCTTCTGCCTGGCCAGAGTCCCACTTCCACTGCCAGATTCCCTCCCCGTCCCCGGTTTTATAGTTATATGTGCCTTGGGGACCTTCATGCTCCTGCGGTCTCCTGATCTGTCACTGTGCACTGCGTAATGACGAGTGACGTCCTCAACACGACGTCACTCGTCAGTCAGTGCACGGCGCACAGTGACAGATCAGGAGACCGCCGGAGCATGAAGGACCGCAGTCCCCAGGGCACATGTAACTATAACACTGGGGAGGGAATTTGGCAGTGGCGGCGGCGGGATATTTAACTATAAAACGTGGACGGGGAGGGAATTGGGCCGTGGCGGCGGCAGGGGGATATTTAACTATGAAACCGGGGACAAGAGAAGGAATAGAACAGTTGCACTTTGGCCCCACAGAAGCCACTGCACGTCAAGGATTTAAAGCGCTTGCTTTAAATCATTGAACTGCAGAAGCTGCCAGAAACAGTTTATCGAGGTACACCTGCACACACACGCACCCTCATTTTTCCAAGGATATTTTGGTAAAAAACTTTACCAAAATTTCCTTGGAAAAATGAGGGTGCGTGTTATACCCCGATAAATACGGCTTTTCAAATTTTCTAAATTGTGAAAATTTCAAGTTAAATTGTTAGGCTTCTAATTCATTTAAAATGTTAATTAAAAACAAAAAAATGCTTTCAAAATAAAAGTAGACATCTGAAAGTATAAGTTTCATAAACTGTTTGGTCAGAAGGTATAAATATATGCAACCTATCAGTGTTAAAATAGCAAAAAAAAAAAAATAATTTTTTTTAAATTTCATGATTTTTTAAATTGTAAAAAAAAATACAAATGATATCGGCTTACTTTTACTATGTACATGAAGGACAACTTGTGACAAAAAAAAAACAATGTTAGAATTATCATGATTGGCAAAACCAGAGTTATTGTTACCAGGGTTATTCTCTAATAAAGTAAGGCATCCCCGATTTGAAAAAAAAATAAACAGGCCTGGTCTTTCAGGGGCGTACAGGTTTACTTGTATTGGTCCTTAGAAAGGGTTAAAATGGGTTTTCAAGGAAAATATTTTTTTTTTTTGTATATCAACTGGCTCCAGAAAGTTAAAAAGATTTGTAAATTACTTCTATTAAAAAATCTTAATCCTTTCAGTACTTATGAGCTGCTGAAGTTGAGTGGTTATTTTCAGTCTAAGGCTGGAATTCCACTAGATTTTTTGGGGGAAAAACAACAAGAAAAACGCCAATTCTGCCGCAAAAAATGCTGCGGCCAGACGTTAGCTGTAAATCAATGAGAAATTGCAAAATTCTTATTCCACTTGCTGTTTTTCACTTTGGTGTTTTTTCACTCTTTTTTGGCGTTTTTCAGATCGTTGGTAATTGCAGCATGTTGAGCCACTGGTGATTTTTTTGTCAAAATCGTGGCATTTTTCTCCCATAGAAGTCTATGGGAGTGAAAAAATGCCAAGAAAAACGATATGTGGGTTTTAACTTTGGCATTTTTGCAGGCGGTTTTCATTCTTTTTTGTACTTTAGCGATCCAAAAAAGAATGAAAACCGCCTGCAAAAACATTTCGTAGGGTACCATAAAAACAAAAAAATAAAAATAAAAAACAGATACAGTAGTGAAGGAAAAAATTCTAACGAATTTTAATTAATTAATTATTATTTTATTAATTAATTATTAGTTTTTATTAATTTTTAAAACAGGGATCAATTTATGTGGGTGGGCGGGGGACCTAAAAATGTAGCTGACAATAATAAAAATTTAGTGTGTATGTTTTTCACATTTTTTTTTTTTTTTTTTAGGTAGTACTACTACTCCCAGCATGGAACACACTGTTCCATGATGGGAGTAGTAGTACCTGTACTAATCGACAGATCGCCCGTTGCGATCCTCCTGTATAATGTATAGATGCGGCGGCCGCTCTTCTTTGGTCCCCAGCACTGACGTATATATACACATATTCATATTTCCCGCAGAGAGCTGTGATTGGCCAGATGGTTCCAGCCAATCACAGCTCTCTGTTGGATATATGAATATGTGTATATACACACACACACACACACACACACACACACACATCAGTGCAGGGGACCATAGAAGAGTGGCCGCATCTATACATTATACAAGAGGATCACAGTGGGTGTCAGTAGTTACATCCGCTGTGATCTTTCCTTAACTGCAGGTACTACTACTCCCAACATGGAGTATACTCTGCTCCATGCTGGGAGCTGTAGTACCTGCATTAATAGACAGATCACAGCAGCGATCTGTCTATTAATGCAGATACTTCCGCTTCCAGCATGGAGCAGAGTGTACTCCCATATTGGGAGTAGTAGTACCTGCAGGTAAGAACAGATCACAGCGGGTATCACTACTGACATCTGCTGCGATCGTCCTGTCTATATAGCAGATATGCAGCGATCGCATCTCTGCTCTGTACTCCGGCCAGCCACTCATTCATATTTCCCTCAGAGCGGCGATTGGCTGCAGTACAGGTACTACTACTCCCATCATGGAACAGTCTGTTCGATGCTGGGAGTAGTAGTACTACTACCTAAATTTTTTTTTTTTAAATAGAGAAATATAAAGTGAAACAAACACAAACACACACACACACACACACACACACACTTTATTAAAAAAAAATTATAAAAATGTTGTTAAAAAATATATACATTTCATTTAACTTTTCCCCCCCCCCCCATCACTGCTGCATCCCTTTTTTTGGGTACCCAACAAATTTTGGGTACCAAAAAAACCTGCCAAGTGCAATTTCCACACAAAAGAAAAAAAGCAAGAAAAAACGCCAGAAAAAATGCCAGATGCAGGAAATTGCATTTGCGTTTTTTCAGGCATTTTTTCTATGCAAAAAAACGCAGGACAAAAAACCAAGTAGAAGCTTAGCCTAAGTGCTCTCTGATGACACCTGGAACTGTCCAGTGTAGAAGCAAATCCCCATAGCAAACCTCTTCTACTCTGTGCAGTTCCTGAGACAAGCAGAGAGCACTGTTGCCAGACAGTAAAGAACAACTCAACTTCAGCAGCTGATGATTATTGGAAGGATTAAGATTTTTTAATAGAAGTAATTTATAAATCTGTTTAACTTTCTGGAGCCATTTTTTTCCCTGGAATACCCCTTTAAGCATTCAAATTTTCTGACAAAAAGTTGCACTTTTTTTTTTTTTTTTTTAAAGTAGTACAATAACAAAAGCATGTAAATAGGCATATCGTTTTAATCATATTGATCCACAGAATAAGGAGAAGGCATCAGTTTTACTGTAAAGTGCACTGTGTAAAAATGGTGGTATATGGAGGAGATTTTATTTTGTACAGGCTCTTTTCAATGTTATGTAGAAGTCTACAGGAAAAAAACACCAGTAAAAAGGGCAACCTTAAAAACACCACAACCAAAACACTGTGGGGGAGAGATTTATCAAAACCTGTCCAGAGGAAAAGTTGCTGCATTGCCCATAGCAACCAGATTGCCTCTTTCATTTCTGAAAATGAAAGCAGCGATCTGATTGGTTAATTATGGGCAACTCAGCAACTTTTCCTCTACACAGGTTTTGATAAATCTCACATTGCAAATGCACCAGAATTTTTGCGTAATTTGCACCAGAAATGGGTATACATGACTTAGCACCGCATTTATTTTGACAAATTCAAAAGGGATTATAGCCTATAGGAGGCAGAAAAAGCATCAGCATTTTGTCTAATGATTCTGGTGTAAAGTATGCAAACTAAAAGTAGGTGTAAACTTAAGCCAATCAGCCTGAGACACCTTGTTAATTTAAATCTAGCGCATTTAAAGATTGCACTGTAAAAGAATAAGACATTTTTAGTAAATCTAGACCAGTATAGGTAGGCTTTTCAATATACATCTTACTGCAGCATATTTTATTTAAACAAACAATGTGTGAATTTAGCATTAACCCCTTAAGGACGAAGGACGTAAATGTACGTCCTGGTGCGGTGGTACTTAACGCACCAGGACGTACATTTACGTCCTGTACATAACCGCGGGCATCGGAGCGATGCCCGTGTCATGCGCGGCTGATCCCGGCTGCTGATCGCAGCCAGGGACCTGCCGGCAATGGCCCCCCATCCGCCATTAACCCCTCAGATGCCGGGATCAATACAGATTGCGGCAGTACGTGATTTCAATGAATGATCTGATCGCCCGCAGTGCTGCTGCAGGGATCCGATCATTCAGAGCGCCGCACGGAGGTCCCCTCACCTGCCTCTGTCCGACTCCCGGCGTCTTCTGCTCTGGTCTGAGATCGAGCAGACCAGAGCAGAAGATAACAGATAACACTGATCTGTTCTATGTCCTATACATAGAACAGATCAGTATTAGCAATCATAGTCCCTATGGGGACTATTCAAGTGTAAAAAAAAAAAATAAATGTTAAATAAAAAAAAAAAAAAAGTGAAAAATCCCCTCCCCCAATAAAAAGTAAAAGTCAGTTTTTTACTATTTTACCCCCAAAAAGCGTAAAAAATAAATTTAATAGACATATTTGGTATCGCCGCGTGCGTAAATGTCCGAACTATTAAAATAAAATGTTAATGATCCCGTACGGTGAACGGCGTGAACGTAAAAAAAAAGTCCAAAATTGCTACTTTTTAAATACATTTTATTAAAAAAAAAAATTATAAAAAAATGTATTAAAAGTTTTTATATGCAAATGTGGTATCAAAAAAAAGTACAGATCATGGCGCAAAAAATGAGCCCTCATATCGCCGCTTATACGGAAAAATGAAAAAGTTATAGGTCATCAAAATAAAGGGATTATAAACGTACTAATTTGGTTAAAAAGTTTGTGATTTTTTTAAGCACAACAATAATATAAAAGTATGTAATAATGGGTATCATTTTAATCGTATTGACCCTCAGAATAAAGAACACATGTCATTTTTACCATAAATTGTACGGCGTGAAAACGAAACCTTCCAAAATTAGCAAAATTGCGTTTTTCTTTTTAATTTCCCCACAAAAATTGTGTTTTTTTGGTTGCGCCATACATTTTATGATATAATGAGTGATGTCATTACAAAGGACAACTGGTCATGCAAAAAACAAGCCCTCATACTAGTCTGTGGATGAAAATATAAAATAGTTATGATTTTTAGAAGGCGAGGAGGAAAAAACGAAACCGTAAAAATTTCATAGTCCTTAAGGCCAAAATGGGCTGAGTCCTTAAGGGGTTAAAAAGATTGGACAAAAAAAAAAAAAAAGTCTACTAAACGCGCCTAGTCCTAAATTACAGAACACACATAATTTTCTCAACCTAAAATAGATACAAAAATCAAATATGTGCCTTGATGTAATGTTACAAACACATATTACCAGGTTGGCACTTACCAGTATATGCCCAGCTGTGTCCTGCAAAGAAAAGGAAACTAGATTATTATTAGTATTATTGCTGTCATCCTATCAGATAGGGGGAAAAAAAATCACTACAAACGTCATTACAAGTAAAGTAAACAGAAAGGGAATTTCTCTGCACTAAAAACAGAATGCTACCACAATGTTCAATGATTTCAAGTGCACATGTAGCAGAGCTGAGTTTTGAATATTTAGTGCTTCATTGCTTTGGCATCAAGACGACGTGTGTGTTATCTGTAGCCTCAGGCTACTTCATAGAACAAAGGTATATTTAGCAAGCAAAACATGCCAGAAAAAATGCAATACATAAATGCATGTTCTAGACACTTTTGAGGAAAAAAAAAAAAAAGAGGGTTGTATTGGTGTAAGGTAAGAAAAGTGTCTAGCATGTATACAAACTGCACCAAATCATGCTGCCTGCACAACCATAATACTTTTGGTCCAGTGTCTGCCTGTCTTGTCTTGTTTTATACTGTCTAAATAAAAAGATCATATACGGTAAATCTCCCCAGTGGTCCTTCACAGAATTTTTACCATGCATAGTAACCAATGTTCCCTATCTGTTTTTAGCCTCTAACATTTCAAACATCCATTGTATTAAAAAAAATATATATATATAAATAAATAAAATTTAAAAAAATAAATTAAAAAAAAACAAGAATGGGTAAACAATTTATAAAAAAATATAAATAAATAAAAAAGAAGAGGAACATATTTAAAGAAGGCTGTGTTTGGGAAAAAAAATATCCCAAACCATGGTTAGTGCTTTCTGTATTTCACTATATCACAAAGCAACGTCCATCCCTGTTGTATCTGTATATGTAAAAGAAATAAGTCTAGCATTGGAGTCTATACATTGAAGTAGTAAAAGACGCATTGCAATAAAAAAAAATAAAAAAAAAAATATATATATATATATACATACATACATACATACTACACACACACACATACAAATTCTTATTACTTTACTTGCACAGTGGATATTTTGTTACCATGAACCACATTTACAAACTCCTGCACTAAAAGCCTTAAGCAAAAGTTGAATAGATAAAGTGGGGAATAGCCTTACCTCCAGAGGCAGCCTGTATACCAGGCAAGACTACTAAGAAGAATAGCAGTGTGTACATCTGTGCACGTTTCAATGGCAGGAATAGTATCACTGATTCACCTCTGTTCCCTGGACTATTCCTCTCTCATTCACAGTGCCTGCACAATAACCTCTCAGTTTCATCAGTTTCATACAACTGCTATGTTGTAGCTCAGCCCAGAGCCTTTCGTCACCAATAACACAGCACAGCTTGTTACCTGGCTCAGTCTCCTCCTTCCTACCTGTGCTATATCCCCAAAGGATGATCACACCTGAAAGTGACACTTCACAACCTGAACATTGTTCTGCAGAATGGTTAGAAGAGGGGAAAAGAAAATCATCATTCCTATAAACGAATCCGCATAACATAAGCTCAAAAAAGTCTACACTGAGGGTCAACATTTTCCAAAATCTTTTTTCTGTTATTGATGTAAAATATATATATTTTTTTTTTATATGACTTTTTGTTTCATCCATTAACCTGGTTTCACATGCAGTGGTAGTGTGCTGTGTGGCCACTCTGTATGTGGTAGATGGCAAATTGAGACATTTTTGCTATGTGTTATTGGCCATGCAGTTTTTAGGCTAAGTTTTCACTTGGTTTTTTTCTGGCAGTTTTTGGATATCTGCCACTGCAGTTTTTGAGCCAAAGTCAGAAGTGGATCTATAAGGGAGGAGAAGTGTAAGTCCTTCCTTTATATGTCCTATTCCTTTTGAATACATTTCTGACTTTGGCTCAAAAACTGCCAACAAAAAAAAACAAAAAAAACAAGTGTGTTTTTTGGGTTTAACCCCTTAAGGATGCAGCCCTTTTTCACCTTAAGGACTGAGCACTTTTTCGCAATTCTGACCACCATCTCTTTACGAATGAATAACTCTAAAACGCTTTTACGAATATACTGATTCTGAGATGGTTTTTTTCGTGACATTCTACTTTATTTTGGTGGTAAATTATCGGCGTTACTTGCATCCTTTTTTGGTGAAAAATCCTCAAATTTCATGAAAATTTTGAAAATTTAGCATTTTTCTAATCTCTACTTGTAAGGAAAATGGATATTCCAAATAAATTTTATTTTTATTAACAAATACAATATGTCCACTTCATGTTGGCATCATAAAATGGACATATTTTTGAAAAAATTAGAGCGCTTCAAAGTAGAGCAGCAATTTTCAAAAATTTCATGAAAATTGCAAAATCTGAAGGGACAGATGTTACAGAACTACAACTCCCAGCATGCCTGGGCAGTCTAGGCATGCTGAGAGTTGTAGTTTGGCAACATCTGGAGGGCTACCATTTGGGCACCACTGTAACAGTGGTCTCCAAACTGTGACCCTCCAGATGTTGCAAAACTACAACTCCCAGCATGCCCAGACAGCCTTTGGCTGTCTGGGCATGCTGTGAGTTGCAGTTTGGCCTTCGTAGTGGTAGTGGCCTTCATTCCCCCCCCCTCCCCCCAATGTGGTTTCCCTACCTGAGCTAGGATCCAGCAGTCTCCAGCGACGATCGGGGGTCCCCAGGCATCTTCTCCTCCAGGTACCTGCCTCCATTTTCTCTCCACATTCCCCTCGACATCCAGGGGTGGGCAGAACGGGGGTTGCCATGGCAACCCACTGTCCTGCCCTGCCATTGGTCAGAATCAGTTCAGACCAATGGCAAGGGATAGGAGGAGATCGCAGCACTGCAACCTCGCTCCTATCCCTCAGGATGATCAGGGCTGTCACTGGCAGCTCCGATCATCCCTATTTTCCAGGTGATCGGGTCACCAGAGACCCGATCAGCCCGGAATAACAGAAAATCGCATGTCTGAATTGACATGCGATTTTCTACAATCGCCGACATGATTTCAGCAGGCATTCCGGTCCGGTCCCCAACTGGCTAGCGGAGGGGACCGGAATTCCCACGGGCGTATGCATACGCCCCACGTCCTTAAGGACTCAGGATGCAGGGTGTATGCATACGCCCAGCGTCCTTAACCCCTTAAGGACTCAGCCCATTTTGGCCTTAAGGACTCAGACAATTTAATTTTTACGTTTTCATTTTTTCCTCCTCGCCTTCTAAAAATCATAACTCTTATATTTTCATCCACAGACTAGTATGAGGGCTTGTTTTTTGCGCGACCAGTTGTCCTTTGTAATGACATCACTCATTATATCATAAAATGTATGGCGCAACCAAAAAACACTATTTTTGTGGGGAAATTAAAACGAAAAACGCAATTTTGCTAATTTTGGAAGGTTTTGTTTTCACACCGTACAATTTATGGTAAAAATGACGTTTGTTCTTTATTCTGAGGGTCAATACGATTAAAATGATACCCATTATTATATACTTTTATATTATTGTTGCGCTTAAAAAAAATCAGAAACTTTTTAACCAAATTAGTACGTTTATAATCCCTTTATTTTGATGACCTCTAACTTTTTTATTTTTCCCGGCGGTATGGGGGCTCATTTTTTGCGCCATGATCTGTACTTTTTTTGATACCACATTTGCATATAAAAAACTTTTAATACATTTTTTATAATAAAATGTATTAAAAAAGTAGGAATTTTGGACTTTTTTTTTTTCGTTCACGTCGTTCACCGTACGGGATCATTAACATTTTATTTTAATAGTTCGGACATTTACGCACGCGGCGATACCAAATATGTCTATAAAAAATGTTTTTTACGCTTTTTGGGGGTAAAATAGGAAAAACGGACATTTTACTTTTTTATTGGGGGAGGGGATTTTTAACTTTTTTTTTAACTTTTACTTTTACATTTTTTTACATTTTTTTTTTTACACTTGAATAGTCCCCATAGGGGACTATTCATAGCAATACCATGATTGCTAATACTGATCTGTTCTATGTATAGGACATAGAACAGATCAGTATTATCGGTCATCTCCTGCTCTGGTCTGCTCGATCACAGACCAGAGCAGGAGACGCCGGGAGCCGGACGGAGGAAGGAGAGGGGACCTCCGTCCGGCGTTCTGAATGATCGGATCCCCGCAGCAGCGCTGCGGGCGATCCGATCGTTCATTTAAAATCGCAAACTGCCGCAGATGCCGGGATCTGTATTGATCCCGGCACCTGAGGGGTTAATGGCGGACGCCCGCGAGATCGCGGGCGTCGGCCATTGCCGGCGGGTCCCTGGCTGCGATCAGCAGCCGGGATCAGCCGCGCATGACACGGGCATCGCTCCGATGCCCGCGGTTATGCACAGGACGTAAATGTACGTCCTGGTGCGTTAAGTACCACCTCACCAGGACGTACATTTACATCCTGCGTCCTTAAGGGGTTAAAAGGTTAAAAAAAAAATGCATGAAAAAACGCCTGGAAAAACGCCAGTGCAATTTCCTGCGTCTGCTGTTTTTTCTGCAGTTTTTTCTGGCGTTTTCTCATTTGTGTGGAAATTGCACCTTGGCAGTTTTTTTTTGGTACCCAAAATTTGTTGGGTACCAAAAAAAAAAAAAAAAAAATGCAGTAGTGATAAATAATAATTTTTTCTAACGAAATTTATATATCTTAGGCTGGGTTCACACCACGTTTTGTACTTACAGTTCCCGTATACGGCTTGGGGGAGGGGGGAATCGCGGCGCCCGCACTCAGCCGTGTTCGGGAACTGTATTTAATGCATGTCTATGAGCCGACTGGAGTGAACCGCAGCCGCCGGTCGGCTGCGTTTTCAGCCGTATACGGTTTTTGCCTGCGGTCAAGAAACCGCATACGGGCCGAAAACGTAGCCGGCGGCTGCGGTTCACAGACATGCATTAAATAGGGTTCCCGAACAAGGCTGAGTGCGAGTGCCGCGATTCCCCCCCCTCCCCCCAGCCGTATACGGGAACCGTAAGTACAAAACGTGGTGTGAACCCAGCCTTATAAACAAAATTTTAATTATTTTTTAGTAAAGTGTGTTTATTTTTTTAGGTAGTACTACTACTCCCAGCATGGAACAGACAGTTCCATGATGGGAGAAGTAGTACCTGTACTGATAGACATATCGCCCGATGCGATAGTCCATAATATAGCAGAGATGTGGAGCGGCTCTATACAGCGCTCGCATCTCTGATCTGTACTCCGGCCAGTAATGTGAATAGAACAACACTCACTCATATTTTCCGTCCAGAGTGGTGATTGGCCGGATGGTTGCAGCCAATCACAGCTCTCTGCGGGAAATATGAATATGTGTATATATACGGCAGTGCAGGGGACCATAGAAGAGTGGCTGGCCGCATCTATACATTATACAGGAGGATCGCAACGGGCGATCTGTCAATTAGTACAGGTACTACTACTCCCATCATGGGACAGTGTGTTCCATGCTGGGAGTAGTAGTACTACCTAAAAACTGTAAAAAATAAAGAATAAAAGTGAAACACACACACACACACACACACACACACACTACATTTTTATTATTGTAGGCTACATTTTTCAGGTCCCTGCTCACCCACAAATTTATCCATGTTTTAAAAATTAATAAAAATGTTATTATAAAAAAGAAAAATTTCGAAAGATACAATTTTTTCTTTCACTACTGTATCTTTTATTTTTTTATTTTTTATTTTTTAAGGGTACCCTACGAAATTTTATTTAAAAAAAGGTCTCTTTTTTGGATCACTTTTTTGGATCGCTAAAGTCCAAAAAAGAATAAAAACCGCTGGCAAAAACGCCAGAGTTAAAACCCACATATCGTTTTTCTTGGCATTTTTTCACTCTTATAGACTTCTATGGGAGAAAAACGCCACGATTTAAAAAAATAAATAAATAAATAAAAATAACGCCAGTGGCTCAACATGCTGCGGTTTTGGTAAACCGCAAAAAAAAAAAAAAAAAAAAATTTGAAAAACGCCAAAAGGATTAAAAAAACGCCAAAGTGAAAAACGCCAAGTGGAATAAGAATTTTGCAATTTCTCATTGATTTACAGCTAACATTTTGGCCAAAAAAAACGACATGCGGCAGAATTTGTGTTTTTCTTGGTGCTTTACAAAAAAATAAAATAAATAAATAAAATATAAAAACTTAGAAACTTAGCCTTAGAGAAAAACACATTGGGGGAGATTTCTCATTGCTGTCTTTAGAAAATGTGTTTTGAACAGATTTATCATACTATCTATCACATGGGGGCTGATAAATTGCGGTAAACATGTGTGACTTTTTGAAAGTGCTTTCCAAAGGCAGTTTTGTAAGCCAGGTGTAGATTTGCAGTGTTTGAGGGTTTTGCGACTAGCAACCAATCAGATTGCTTATTTCAATTTTAACAAGCCCTCTGAAAAATAAAAGAAGCAATCTGATTGGTTGCTATAATTGGCTATGTTAGGCTAGGTCCACGCTGCTTTAGTACTTGTTTGAGTAGGTTATCACTAGGCTCCTGTGCTCGTTAAGTGTATCCATCGGTATCCCGCTGATAACGGATGCTGATGTATACTGTTATCGGTAGCAGCGTACCCCATTCACTTCTATGGCCGAACACACCTAGTGACTCTGTATTCGCTAGTTTAAAATAGAACATACATTGAGATAGAACATTCATACCAGAAGGGGTCACTAGGGGGGGGGACCTGTATCATTGCCTTTAGACTACTTTTCATGTCTACAGATTTTGCGCAATTGTGCTTTTTTTTTTCATTTGAGCTGCGTTTTTTTTGGTGGATGATTTTCTAAAGTTGTCACCTGCTTGGTGTATCGTAGACAACTTAATCCAGTGGACTGGAATGTATCATTTGCGCAAAAAAAACGTCGATTTTTTTTGAGCAATTGCTCTTTTTTGTGCAAAAATCTACTAAAAATCTACGAGTGGTAGGAAGGACACGTAGAAAAGTGTCAGACGCTGGACGATGCAGGAGCCAGCCCTCAGCACTGCGGCTCTTGCACATCCCCCAGCTGCGGGACTCTGTTGGGACATTTAGAACTACTACTCCCATCATGGACAGACTGTCCATGATGGGAGTTGTAGTCCTGGGGCTGAGGTGCAGATCGCAGTAGGTCATTCTCTAGAGACCTGCAGCGATCCGCTTTTATTAACTTAATAAGCCGGCGGTACAAGCGCTACACTGCGCTGCCGCAGGCTCCTGTATACACTGTCATAATTCATAATCCCCGCCGCCGGGAGAGGGGAGCTCTGATTGGTGAAAAGCTATTAACCAATCAGAGCTCCCATCTCCCGGCGGGGATTATGAATTATAAGAACTGTATATAGGAGCCTGTGGGCAGTGCAGTGTAGCCGCATGTACCACCAGCTTGTATAGTTAATAACTGCGGATCGCAGCAGGTCTCTGGAGAATGATCTGCTGCGATCTGCCCCTCTGCCCTTGGACTACTACTCCCATCATGGGACAGAGTCTGTCCCATGATGGGAGTAGTTGCAGTACCGCAGTGCTGCTGAGGGATGGCACTTGCACATCCCCCGGCTGCGGGACATTTAGAACTACTACTCCCATCATGGATCGCACCGGGTCATTCTGCAGAGACCTGCTGCGATCAGCATTTATTAACTGTAAATTCGGCTACATCGCGCTGCCACCGGCTTCTATATACACTGTCATAATTCATAATCCCCGCCACCGAGAGAGGGGAGCTCTGATTGGTCAATAGCTATCCACCAATCAGAGCTCCCAGGCGGGGATTATGAATTATGACAGTGTATATAGAAGCCAGCGGCAGCGCAGTGGAGACGCATGTAGCACCGTCTTTTTAATTTAAATGCGGATCGCAGCAGATCATTCTGGAGATCTGCTGCGATCCGCATTGCATAATGCCATTGATGGCGGATTGTGCAGGTCCTTTGTGCATTCCGCCGTTTATAAACAGCAGTCAGTTAACCTGGTGATGCGCGGCATTGCACGGGTTAACTGGCAGAAGTCCCGCTGTTTCCAGCAGGGGACAACTTCTGCAACTCCCCCCAGGACCATCTGTCGATGGGCCTGGTCAGCGATCACTGTGATTCGTCCCTGTAGACCAATCACGGTGAATGAGCTGACTGGGGGGTAAAGTTAATTTCCCCTGCTCTGCCCGCCGCTAGAAGTCCGAGCAGAGCAGGGGAAGATGACGCCGAGAGCTGCGGCGGGGACTGCGGCACTTATGGCACAAGGGTTGGCGGCTGCGGTGGCAGGTAAGTGGAGGAGGCGGCAGCATCTGCATCAGAGGCAGCAGTGAAGCTCTTCACTGCTGCTTCTGGTAGTTTCAAAACTACAACTCCCAGCATGCCCAGACAGCCTTTGGCTTTCTGGGCATGCTGGGAGTTGTAGTTTTGCAACATCTGGAGGGCCGCAGTTTGGAGACCACTGTGCAGTGGTCTCTAATCTGTGCTCTTCCAGATGTTGCAAAACTACAACTCCCAGCATGCCCAGACAGTCCAGGCATGCTGGGAGTTTTAGTTCTGTAACATCTGGCCCTTCAGATGTTGCAACATCTGGATTGCTACAGTTTGGACACCACTACACAGTAGTCTCCAAACTGTTCTCCTCCAGTTGTTGCAAAACTACAACTCTCAGCATGCCCTTCGGCTGCCTGGGCATGCTGGGAGTTGTAGTTTGTTTTGCAACAACTGGAGGCACACTGGTTGGGAAACATTGTCTGTTTCTTAACTCAGTGTTTCCCTACTGGTGTGCCTCCAGCTGTTGCAAAACTATAACTCCCAGCATGCACTGCCAAACCGTACATGCTGGGAGTTGTAGTTTTGCAACAGCTGGAGGCGCACAGGTTGGGAAACACCAAGTTAAGTAACAAACTCACACTGTTTTGCAACCAGTGTGCCTCCAAGTGTTGCTTAACTACAGCCCCCCAGTGAGAGTTTTAGTTTAGCAACAATTGGAGGCTCCCTGTTTAGGAACACGCTGCATTATATGCGCTCTTCTCAGGGGCGAGCACAAAAAATGTACTAACCCATATTTCTTGCTTTACTTTTCATTTCAGATGCGTGAATGCGGAGGACTACGTCAGATTTGGTGGACTGCGACGATGACCAGCATTTTTTTTATTTCAATAAAATGGTTAACAAGGGCTGTGGGGGAGTGTTTTTTAACTAAAAAATTTTTTCAATGTGTCTGTGTTTTTTTAGAATTTAATTTTCAGGGTTAGTAGTGGAAGCCGTCTTATAGACGGAATCCATTACTAAGCCAGGGCTTAGCATTAGCCCCAAAATCAGCTAGCGCTAACCTCCAATTATTACCCCGGTACACACCGCTACAGGGGTGTTGGGAAGAGCCGGTACCAACAGGCCCGGAGCGTCAAAAATGGTGTTCCTGGGCCTAGGTGGTAACAGGCTGGTTTTATTTAGGCTGGGGAGGGCCAACAATGTAACAATGGTCCTCGCCCACCCTGGTAACCTCAGGCTGTTGCTGCTTGGTTGGTATCTGGCTGATACTGAAAATAAGGGGAACCCTATGCGTTTTTTTTTTATTATAAATATAAAAACGTGTGGTTCCCTCATTTTTTCAGTATCAGCCAGATACCAACCAAGCAGCAACAAGCCTGATGTTACCAGGGTGGGCCACGACCATTGTTACTGGCCCTGCCCAGCCTAAATAATGCCAGCCTGTTACCACCTAGGCCCAGGAGCGCCATTTTTGATGCTCTGGGCCTGTTGGTACCGGCTCTTCCTGCACCCCTGTGGCGGTGGGTA
Source organism: Hyla sarda (assembly GCF_029499605.1). NCBI lineage: Eukaryota > Metazoa > Chordata > Amphibia > Anura > Hylidae > Hyla > Hyla sarda. The sequence goes on from NC_079192.1 coordinate 176,765,170, forward strand.
CCGGGGTAATAATTGGGGGTTAGCGCTAGCTGTTTTGGGGGCTAATGCTAAGCCCCGGCCTAGTAATAGATTCTGTCTACAAGATGCCTTCCACTACTAAGCCTGAAAATTCTATTATAAAAAACACAACACATTGAAAAAATAAAAAATAAAAAAACACTCCCCCACAGCTGTTCATCGTCGCAATCCACCAAATCTGACATAGTCCTCCGCATTCACGTATCTAAATTTTGAAGAAAACAAACAAAAAGTTTAGTCCATTTTTTGTTTCCAAACACCAGTAAGAACTCTAGAAAAAAATGCAAGAAAAACTGACATAACGCAGGAAAAAGCTGGGACAGTTTTTCTGGCGTTTTTGCTGTTGGACAAAAAACATCAATGGAATCCGAGCCTCAAAGCAATAGAGCAAAATCCCTGTGTCCACTTTTCCTGTGAGGTGTAGATCAGGTGTACAAATAGAACTGTGTGTAAATTTAGAACTTTGCATGAAATTTATCATGTGCCTTGCACAAGTATGGTAAATTTGGTGCAATTGCACTACATTTAGACCACCCAAAGTGATCTAAAAAAAAGACGTCTACCTACACCAACATTGATACATGTCCCCCTAGGTGACTCCATTCGGCCATAAAACAAAATGGGGTCTGCTGCTCCTGTTAACATTCTGTTTCCGGCGGGATGCTGATGGATACGATTAACAGGGACAGGAATGTAGTGTGGACCTACCCTAAGAGGGAGATTTATCATTGATTTACCTGCTGTTTTATGGCTGTGATTTCGTGCACCATTTTTGCTCAGTGATATTTTTGTACAAAAGTTTTGCACCTTTTCATTTAGAATATTTTTAGAAAACTTGGCTGTGATAGCCAGTGCTTAGATTCTGCCATTGCAATGGGTGTATATATTATATATATATTTATATTTATTTATTTGTGGTCAGGACTTTGAACTGTGCATGGGCTTACCTGTTACCTCCTGCCAAGGCCACCTGCAAGAAACTAGATTTACCAAGACCTAACACAAAACTCTACTTATAACATAGAACAGCGGTTGAGGTGTGCCTGAAAACCGCGTCGAGGGTCCGCCTATAGAGGGCAAAAATACACCACCAGTTAGTGTAAATTGAGTATCATTTATTTATAATGCCAAAAATTGAAATGCCTCTGCCATTTCCCTTGAGGGATCTGGGACATAAGTGGTATATGCATCAGAACGCCACCTCCCCAACTTCTGGATGACATGTACACGCACCTTGTGCCTGGAGGCCGCCGATGCTGCTCCTATGCGGAATGAGTGACCTGAGAACTCTCTGGGGTTGTGTCCTAAAGTGCCAAGCAGCGTGCGGACATGCGATGTGAAAAGAGAAGTGGTAAGAGCACCCCCACCGAAAGGCAACAGTGGCGACTCCGGAGGCTTATCATGGAGGAACTCAACCAGTTGTGCCAACACCGCCACCGGGCACCAGTTGTTACCTGAAGGAAAATACTTAACCACCGCCCCCCACCTGCAGGTTTTTGTGACAGACAGTGAAACTTCGAACCAAGAACCCTGCCACCTTAAATGAGCCTTCTGTGGATGTGTCGCTCCCCACCTGACACATGAAAATTCACCCGGCCGGAGGAAGCCATAGAAGGCTAGATAAATGGCAGATTTGATTATCAGACTGCGCTCGAAGCCAAACGGGTTATTGGCTAATGCGTCAGACTTGGCTCGGAACAGCTCGCCGCTGATCGGTTTCCTGAGAGGTGGCGCTGTGGAGCTACGAGCCACCACCCCTCTGAGCGCAGCCTTGACCGCCTGAGATGATAGGATGACAGCCTGTCTGGGTGGGATAAAGAAATGAAATGCTGAATGCCCGAAAGGTAAGATTAATAGTGCTATGAGACAGGTGCAGAGAAGAGTGGCAGAAACCGATGAAAGATAGAATGATAGTGGTGTCGTAAGAAAAGGGGATGCTATGTTGAGACAGATAGGACCTAAAGGTGTCGTGTGCTGCATGATAGGCCTTTCTGGTGTTGGGGGCTAAGGTGTCCGACATTAACTCCCGGGCCACCTGTGTGTAGTAATTCAGTCCAAGATTAATTGTACCAGGCAAGGGGGTTGTGTTCCTACTGCGTCTGCTTGCGGAGCCACCTGTGAAAAGAGATGGAAATTAGCCCTGGACAGAGCATCTGCGGCCGTGTTGTCTACCCCCGGTATGTGTCTGGCTACAAAATTGAAGTTGTGTTGTAAGGACACCCAGACTAACCTGCGCATGAAAGACATGACAGAAGCATGCCTGGAACTGCCCTTGTTGACTATGGCAACTGTCGCCTGATTGTCACACTGAAACTCCACCGTCTGCCCTGACCACTTGTCGCCCCATGTCACTGCAGCTGCTACAATGGGGAAAACCTCAAAAAGTGCCAAGTGCTGCTGAAGCCTGCCAGAGCCAATACCTGATTGGACCATTGGCCCGCCATCCACTTGCCGCCCCACACTGCACAACAACCGGTGGAAGATGACGCATCAGTGCAGATCTTCGGGGACAACTCGGAGGCTGGTGGGACAAACATAGCCGTCCCATTCCATTGTGCCATGTACCTATCCCACATGTTCAGGTCAGCCAGGGCTTGGCAATCTAACCAAACCCTACTGTGTCGTTGAGGGACACCATATAGCAAAGACAATATTCTGGATACGAACGCTCTGCCCTGCGGAATTGCTCGCATAGCAAATGCCAGCAAGCTCTGCAACTCGCCCTTGGTCGTGACCTGGGAGACCGTGTACTTGTGGATAGTGTCTCTGATACGGTTGAGTTTGTCAGTGGGCAAGCTGACATGCATTGCGACTGAATCTAGGATTACTCCCAGAAAGGTGAGACACTTAGTTGGACTGACCGTTTTCTTGGGAGACACTGGCACCCCAATATCAGTGAACAGTTTCAGCAATCTGACCAACTGGTCCGGCTCTTCCCTCGGCCGACTGAGCAGAAGAAAGTGATCCAAATAATGGATGACCTGGCTGCATCCAGAGACATTAACCAGCAGCCAGTGCAATGCCTGGGCCAGTTGGTCAAACAGCCATGGGCTGCTCTTGCATCCGAAAGTCAACTTGGAAGCAAAATAATATGCACCCTGCCATTTGAGCCCGAACCATTGCCACTGGTCCCTGTGCAACGGCAGCAACTTGAAGGCATCTGTGATATCCGCCTTCGCCATCCAAGTCCCTGGGCCGAGCGCCAAGATGACCTGAATAGCCTGGTCTATGGAAGAATAGTGCATACTAAACTCTTCGGATGGAATGAGAGAGTTGATACCGGGGACAAGTGACCCATGAGGAGCCGACAAGTCAAATATCAGTCTCTTTTTCCCATTGAACTTGCCTGTTACCACCCCTACCGGACTGACCCTCCAAGACCTGAATGGAGAAACTAACAAGGGGCCAATCATATAACCTTTCATTAGCTCAACATTTATTAATTCAGTGACAACAGCGTGATCGTTTACGGCAGACAGCAGATTGTCACATTCAAATGTGGCCTGCGGCAGTGTGACCATGCCGGCGTGGAAGCCTCTGTCAAAACTATTGATCAACCACTGGACCCAATCTGGGTCCGGGTGATCCGCGAGCAGAGCGGCCAGGACTGGGGTACGTACCCCGCCTAGTCATGCTGGCCCTTTCTGCCTACATGCAGAGCCCGGATGTGCCCTGAAGCAGTAGAAGCAGACGTGTAATAACCTGCAATTGCTGAAGTTGCACAAAGACATGTTATAGTTGTTACAAATTTGTGAGCCTCCGAGATAGTGTACTGGATGGCCCAACTTATCCACGGAAGGTGCGGACCTGCTGAAACTGTCCGTGGAAGTGGAAGGTCTGGCTGCGCCCTGCGCGCCCTGTTGAGCCAGCCCTACATCACGCCGTAGTATGCGTGATTGATTGACAGGCGGCACATGCGGGGAATTTGAGATTGCGAAGTGGCTGCAGAACATCTATTGAATCTTCGATGCTCCAGTCCGTGAGGTACCCATCTTGGCTGAAGGCCGCCGCTGCCATGGCTGAGAAACTTCTAAGATAATCGTAGAAATGGGTACCACCGTATTTGTATGCGTATTCAGTAACCCTCAGCAAATACAGGTCGAGCTCCTCTCTGCGCTCCGGTCTGGCTGAGCATATCACCTCCCTGCATTTGCTGAAGGCAATCACAAACTCGTGGATATTTAGCTTCCTCCAAGCCCTGTAAGCTACAGAGGAGGGCGTCCCTCGAACGGAGCTTCTAGCTGGTGTATCAGGGATGGACATCGGGTCCTCTATGTCTGACACGTGAGACATGACCTGTCCGGGCCGTAACGGGTGCCGGGGAAAAAAAACGGTAATCATGAGTGACCTGATATGAGAAACGTGTACCCCACTTGCTGAGTACTGACTGACCTTACCACCACTGTAACACAACAGTAAGACGCCTGAAACGAACAGCAAATCGACTAACACCTGTGGACAACCGAATACATACTTAATGTTAGCTTACAGCTGCAGGTGACTGCCCGTGCAATGTGGCCGAACCCAAGAGTGCTGACCGTAGTGCCAGTGCGACCCATAGTACCACCTGAATAGATTGAAACGAGGCCTGACCGTGAGTCTGACCGAGAACGTGTGCATGACGCGTATAGTCATGAATAACTAAACCGTGAACACCTCCTGACTGCGAGTCAAGATTACAGTGTGCACCGTTTCTAACTAACTAGCAATGGCTCTGAAGACGTGTCAGCAACCACCGCAGGCAAGTGGTCACCCTTGAAGAAGAGTCAAGATCGCAGTGACCACTACCCGTGTAAACTAAATGCTCTGTATGCGTGACAGTAGCAATGATGCCTTGAACCCTATCTGACATGTCGAGTCAGATATACAGTGATTCAGGGCCTATGTGTAACAGTAGCAGTGCATAACATTAACTAGTGTAACAGGAGTATTAAGCATTTGAACTGAAATGACGTGAACTAGTGTCTGCTAGCGAAAGTGATGACCACCGTGAAACGTGAATAAATAACATGAACAACCGCCGTACGGTTGGTACTGCCCGTAGCCAAGTTTGCAATGACCAGGAACGTAACGACCACCTAACTGGATACAGACCACCCAATCTGCAAGAGAAACTAACAGTGTTCTAACCATTTGGGTTACGCGCCACCTACCACCTCTGACAGATAAGTGCTGGCACCCCCCAGCCCCCCCCATGCCTGAAACTACCCCAACCCCACTAATTACTTGACTACCCCAAGCCTCCGACCCGGTACCCCGATATGCATGACCACCCGCCCCCCCAAACCGAAACCACAGTAATATGGATTATAGTATTATTAACTTACAAGCTGCCCCTTGTCTGCGACAGTGCATGTGTCAGGAACTGTGGCCTGACACCGGTGCACCATAAGCCAGCCCCTCATTATTGCATGGTACCAATAAGCCTAACACATTTCCTCACACACATTTTTATTTTTTTTTTCCAGCGCCACCTGCCGACCATCCGTGGAGCTATGCCGCCGGCTCACTGGCATGCTGTGACTCTGCCCGTTCAGAGCCCGCGTTACACGTGAGACGCCGGCACAGGGAGACCCACATGGGTCGCGTCTCGCCGCGCCTGCCATGCCGCCAGCTGCCGCTGGATCCAGAGGCCGTATTCACTGCGGCCAGCCCGGGCACACGCTGCACCGTCGGACCGCCGCCTACATTACGCGCTGGGTGCCGGAGCCTGCCCGCCAAACGAGGGGAGCAATTGCAACAGACCAGGGCCCCAGTAAATGAAACCTGCCGGACACCCGGCACTTACCTGCACCACCACACACCTGACCCAGCGTACGCAACGAAAGAACCCCCGCAATTTCGCCAACCCAGCATACGCCCAGAGGGAGGGGCCGATGGCTGTTAAATAGCCAAAGCCCCTCCCACAAATTCAGCCTGATAGGCTTCCCACATTATATATATATATATATATATATATATATATATATATATATATATATATATATATATATTTATTTATAGACTGCGCTTTTGATAAAAGGTGCAAATTTGGACGCAAACCATGCTTTATTACTGCAAACGCATACCAAGCAAAACCAAGCTTACAAACGTGACATGCCACAGCAACATCAGGTTTTCTAAAAGGAAGTATGCATTATAGGAATTATAATAGGGAAGTATGCTGAAATATATGACAGTAATGATCTTAAATAGTTTGTTTATTGAATAATATATATATATATATTCCATTTAAAATATAATACACTACATGAATTCATATTAACGTTTCGTGATACTAGGTTTCACATGATGGCATTACCTCTGAATTTCAGTGCTGGATTCTGCACTGGAATGGGGCACAGAGATTCCACTGCAGCAGAGTCTCATTGAAGTCAACGGGATTCTTCTGTGCATATGGCAGTTTCCTTGCCAGATGTTATTTGGTGCGGAAATTCCGATTTCTGTGTCTACAGAAAGAACGAGCACATTCATTATTTCTGCAGACTCCACATGGAATGCATAGCAGTCTATAAGTGCATTCCTGTGCGGTCCTAGTGCCGCAGTTTGAGGAATGTCCGCATGGAGGTTCTCCGTGCAGACATTCCAAAGTGTGAACATAGCCTTAGGGCAGTGTTTCCCAACCTTTTTTTGGGTCGGGGCACCCCTCGGAAATTTTTTTTTCCCCCGGGGCACCCCTACCGAGGTTGACGAGCAAAAAAAAAATAATTTTTTTTTAATTAAAATAAAAAACTATGAACAAATTCCTATGCACAGGGATGTGGAAATCCTATAGCCCGACGCCCGGGACAAGTAGTTTTGGGTGCTGGGCAGGTGAATTGTTTATAGATTTAGCCCTGTATCGGGCTAGCAGGGTCAGACAGACGTCCCCCTTATTTTTCTTTAATGTCGGTGTGAGGCGCAGGAGCCGATGGAAGTCTGCACCTCACACCGGCGCTCAGAGTGTATGGAGGGGGCGGCGGCCTCCAGCTGACTGCAGAGTCCCCTTATCTCCCCTCCCGGAGGATGGACGGAGCTCAGAAGACACAGCAGGGTGAGAGAGAGGATGTTGACAGCTCCGTGCACAGCTCCATCCCCCGCACACAGCTCTATCCCTCCCCCCCTGCTCTGTCTAGACAGGACCTAATCCACCACGGGGAGGTTGCTTGTTTGCACGGGGAAAACACAGAGCAGGGGGGGGAGCGGGGGAGGACGAGGACGGAAATCTCACCTCACACCGGCCGGGACTACAGCTCTGATGTCCACTCATGGCCGGATCAGGTGAGGAGGCAGAGAATACAGGCGGCGGCAGGAAGGGTGGTTATATATGTATGGTGTGAGTGTATGTGTGATGTGTGTATGTGATGTATGATGGGGGGGGCAGCGGCAGGTGTATGTATGATGTGTGCATATGTATGGTGTATATCAGTGTTTCCCAACCAGGGTGCCTCCAGCTGTTGCAAAACTACAACTCCCAGCATGCCCTGGGCATGCTGGGAGTTGTAGTTTTGCAACAGCTGGAGGCACCCTGGTTGGGAAACACTGGTGGATATGTATGGTGTGAGTGTATGTGTGTATGATGTCTGTCTATGTGTGATGTGTATGTAATGTAATGTATAATGTGTGTATGATGTCTATGTGTGATGTGTATGTAATGCATGATGTGTGTATAATGTCTAAGTGTGATGTGTATGTAATGTGTGATGTGTATGTAATGTATAATGTGTGTATGATGTCTATGTGTGATGTGTATGTAATGCATGATGTGTGTATAATGTCAAAGTGTGATGTGTATGTATGTGATGTATGAAGGGGGTGGCAGCGGCAGGTGTATGTATGATGTGTGCATATGTATGGTGTATATGTATGGTGTGAGTGTATGTGTGTATGTAATGTATGATGGGGGGGAAGCAGTGGCGGGGGTGTGTGTATGTATGATATGGGGGCAGTGGCTGGTGCATGTATGATATGTGTATGCATGAATGTTTTGTATAGGAGCGGACTGTCACGTCGGGCATTAGGGCAGTTGTGCCATCTAATTTTATTTATTTTTAGTTGCACCCGCACTAAATTGCACCCCCAGAATCCCGCCCCCTTCATACTCACCCGACGACCAAGAGTCCCACGGATGCACACAAACACACCCGAACCAAAACTACAACTCCCAGCATGTTGGACCATAACCTAAACTGTAGAACTATAAAGTGTAACATGCTGGGAGTTGTAGTTTTGGTTCGGGTCAGCTGCAGAGCCATAGGCTGCATCAGGGCATGCTGGGAGTTGTAGTTACTAACTGCAATTCCCAGTATTCCTTGACACATCCTATGGCTCTGCAGCCGACACAAACCAAAACTACAACTCCCAGCATGTTACACAATAACCTTAACTTATATACAGTGCAACATGCTGCAACATCCACACAACCATAGGCTGTATCAGGGCATGCTGGGTGTTTTAGTTATCTAGTAACTAAATGCAACTTCCAGCATTTTCTGACACAAAATGCAGCACATAAACTGGAGAAGCAGAACCCCCCCCCCCCCCCCAGTAACACATAAGTCCCTATTGAGACTGAAAAATAGTGATTAAAATATTTTAAAAAGTGCGTATGTGAATAAGCCCCTTTCCTAATAAAAGTTTCCAATTTTCTTTAAATAAAAATAATGTACAAAAATAAACATAAGTGGTATCGCTGCATGTGGAAATGTCCAGACTATTAAAATATAATGTTAATTAAACCGTACGGTGAACGGTGTAAATGTAAAAAATAGTCCAGAATTGTTCATTTTTGGTCACTTCATATGAGAAATTTACATCTAGACTTTTCTGGGCTTACCTCGGGTGTAAGAGGAGCTACAGCTCTCCGGCCGCTAATATCCTGACATACTGCGATCACCTATTAACCCATTTGATCACTGTCAGCAGTGTCTAAAGGGATGTTATATCCATCCCTGGTGGTCTAGGGGGGGGGGGGGGGGGAATGGGGAAATCAGACTATTTTGGTTGAAATTATTTCATCTACCAGGACAAGTGGATTTTCTTGAGGGACAAGTAGATTGCGTTCCGCTTTAGTCCCTTGGACAAGTAATTTTTTTTTAAATTTCCACACCCCTGTATGCACACTGCATATATCTTATCTTGCATATATCTTATTTTCCCCCACATTAGGCTGGCAGTATAGTTACCCCCACATTAGGTTGTAGTTCCCCAACATTAGATCCCGTATAGTCCCCCCACATTAGGTCCAATATAGTCCCCCCACATTAGGTCCAGTATAGTCCCCCCACATTAGGTCCAGTATAGTCCCCCCACATTAGGTCCAGTATAGTCCCCCCACATTAGGTCCAGTATAGTCCCCCCACATTAGGTCCAGTATAGTCCCCCCACATTAGGTCCAGTATAGTCCCCCCACATTAGGTCCAGTATAGTCCCCCCACATTAGGTCCAGTATAGTCCCCCCACATTAGGTCCAGTATAGTCCCCCCACATTAGGTCCAGTATAGTCCCCCCACATTAGGTCCAGTATAGTCCCCCCACATTAGGTCCAGTATAGTCCCCCCCACATTAGGTCCAGTATAGTCCCCCCACAGACATACAGCCTTCAGCCATACAGTGTATTACTGAAGGCTGTATGCCTGTGTACTGCCCCACTTCGGTGTTCCGAGCACCGCTCCTCCGGTCCGGCTATAGCTGTAGGTCCCGGGACCGGAGTAGCGGTGCTCGGAACACAGAAGGAGACACGCCGCTGGTAACACTTACCAAGTTGACAGCGCGCGTCCTCCTCACTGCTCCGGTCCTCCGCGACTGTTGCTATGGGCGCACGCATGGGACGTCAGTGACGTCCATGCGTGCGCTACCTCCCAGCGGTCCCCGCGTTTTTAAAGTAAACGCGGGGCCGCAGGGACTTAATAGAGGCATCCCTGTGTCCAGAAAGCAACTTTCGGGACACAGATGTCCCGCAGCAAAAACACCCAGCGGGTGTTTTTCCCACGGCACACCTTACACTATGTCACGGCACACTAGTGTGCCGCGGCACAGTGGTTAAAAAACACTGCCTTAGGGTATGTTCACATGGCAGAATGTTTCTGCTGCAGAAATCCTGATGCCGGCGTTCACAAAAAGAATAGACTAGTCTATTCTTTGTGGATTTTGCTTGGAAACGCATTGCCGTCTATGACATGGCGCATTTTCGAGCAGTCCTAGCAACCACCAGATTATTCAAATGTGACATTCTGCACATTTTACTCCGTGTGAACATGGCCTTAAGGTTGGCAAGTTCCCCAACATTAAAGGGTTACTCCGTTGGAACACTTTTTTTTTAAAATGAACAGCTTATTAGCAGCTGTATGCTATAGTGGAAATTCTATTCTTTTTTAATTTCTTTTTTGTCTTGTCCACAGTGCTCTCTGCTGACACCTGTCTCTGTCAGGAACTGCTCTGGACAGTTCCTGATATGGGCATCAGGTGTCAGCAGAGAGCACTGTGGTCAGACAAAAGAAATTCAAAAAGAATAGAATTTCCTCTGTAGCATACAGCTATTAATAAGTACTGAAAGGATTAAGATTTTTAAATAGAAGTACTTTACAAATCTGTTTAACTTTCTGGCACCAGTTCATTTAAAAAAAATATAAAAAAAAATAAAAGTTTTCCACCAGAGTACCCCTTTAATGCAGACATACAGACATGCGTTGAGTTTTATATCTGTAGATTCAAAAGAATTCAAACAACCATTTGCAAATGAATAAAATCCATTGGAAATGTACAAAAAACAGTGTAGAGGAATAGTGGTGCAGTTGCCATAGTGACCAGATTGCCAGATTCATTTTTCAAAGGCCTTTCTAAACATGAAAGAAGTGATCTGGTTGCTGTGGGAAACTGCACCACTATTCCTCTACTATTTTGTTGTTTTTTTAAAAGCTTTTGGAAAGGGCACCGACTGCCGTCCACTAAAGTATACAGTGCCATTCCATACTTGGCATACTGCCGATGTATACCATAGAGGAACAGTAATAATACAGTAAGAGCAAAACCCAAATCCTATGCACACATTTTATAACTATAATTAACCCTACCACGTCCACAAAAATTTCTCTGTCTGAGAAATTCTTCTCCTTCCCATACAACTAACATCTATTCACTCCGAGTAAATTTCCCTGTGAGGTACTAGGCATAGAAGTTCCCTCGGTACTTTCCTCAGACATATCTTACAGACCCAATATTAAGGCTATGTTCACACAACGGACATTCCGCACACAGCGAGGGCCATCAGAACATTCCAGCCCGAGGACCGTAAGGCAATTTACCATCTCCATAGACGGCAATGCTGGAATGAAAATTTCCGCAGCGGATATTTCTTCTGCGGAAATTCCAGTGTGCACTGTGCAGCAGAATCCCATTGAAAATAGTGGGACTCTGTTGCAACAGAAATTCCGAGTGGAAGTTTTTCATTGGGTTACGCTTGGAAATTCTGACGCTTACCCTTAACACTTTTCAATTTTGATAAGATGTTGCAAGACGCAACAAATTTGGCTGCAGAAAAGAGTTATCCTGTCTGATGGCCACTCAAGATGGTACAGGGCACCTGGCTTCGGTCCAAGTAAAACAACAAGATAACACAGCACGGGACCGACATGAAATCTGATTGTTGACAGTGTTTTCTGAAGTGATTTTTATTTGCACCAAATTTATCAAAGAACATGCACAAATTTGATGCAACACTGTCAAAAACAGCACAACAAAAAACTGCTTTTAGGGTGCGTTCACACGCTCTTTGTTTTTGCAGGTTTTCCGCTGCGTATTTGAAAGGGTGCGGGCTCTTCTCGGTTATCCACAGCAGATTTTCCACGGAGGAATTTACGCTGTGGAAAATCCGCCGCAGGCCCCATTGAGAAAATCCGCCGCAGGCCCCATTGAAGTCAGTAGGGACTGCAGGGGATTTTCCGCAGCGTAAATTCCGCCGCGGAAAATCTGCTGTGGACAGTCGAGAAGAGCCCGCCCCTTTCAAATACGCTCCGGAAAACCTGCAAAAACAAAGAGCGTGTGAACGCACCCTTAAATCTGACTATCCACAACCTCCCCGTAGGACTTCGTTGGATGATTTTGCCAGGGATGTCACAATGTACCTTGCAAAATCGTGACGCAGCCAAACCGTTAAACCCTACCTACCCGTAGGCTGGTTTCACATGGCAGTATTTAGCTCAGTATTTTGTATCAGTATTTGTAAGCCAAGATCAGAGGCGGAACCTACAGAGAAAAAAAATGTAATGGAAAGATTTGTACCTTATCTGTGTTTTGGACCCACTCCTGTTTTGGCTTACAAGGACCAGATGGACTACAGTCAAGAGTTCTTAGAGAACTAAGTACAGTCATTTCTGCACACTTGTTCAAGATATTTAGAGATTCACTGGTGTCTGGTATCGTGCCGAGGGACTGGCGCAAGGAGAATGTGGTGCCAATCTTCAAAAAGGGCTCTAGGTGTTCCCCAGGTAATTATAGACCGGTAAGCTTAACGTGCATTGTGGGAAAATAGTTTGAAGGACTCATAAGGGATTACATACAGGAATACATAGGGGATAATAATGTTATAAGTGAGCCAGTATAGGTTTACTAATGATAGAAATTGTCAAACCAAATATGTGGCACAATACCCCTTTAAAATGTAACTTTTATTTAGATCCTTTAATAATAATAATATTTATGACCAATGAGACCAACAATTAAGTCTGTCGGGTGTGTATCAGGACACAATAATATATTGACAAAACAAATATATATATATATATATATATATATTTTTATATAGTATATTACTTAGAGCAGGCCAAGATCTAGCAAAAAATATGTATATCAGTCACTATTTGTATATTTATAGTGTAACGTAGAACCTGCACATAAATACCATAATAAGTTTTCCGCCAATAACAGCAGGACAGACTGGTCGGCTGAAGGACGGTTGTAGGGTGTATTCTGTTGGAATGATGGTATAGAAATATAAACCACACAATGATAATACTATCCCTAAAATCACAGTCCTATAATTGCCCTGCCTAACAGTGGAGGATGAGCCCCCACTTCAACCGTTGACTGTCCGCTGTATGGCCCTATGTCGCTCTATTCAATAATAGGAATGATCCCTAATGATGATGCATCACCACTCACAGATTAAAGATAAAATACAGTGCAATAAATGTGCTCAAAAAAACATATTGATAATAACATAAGGTAAAAAGATAAACTTCCTCTACGCATTTCCCCCCCATTTTGGATATTTTTTAGTTTCTTCAGGAGGGAGTAAAATAGATACAGCGTTAAATGCTATGTGAGGAACTGATAGAATCAATAATATAACGGAATCTCTCCATAGCTGAGGTGTACATAGTTGCCGCATTGATTCTATCAGTTCCTCACATAGCAATTAACTCTGTACCCATTTTAATTCCTCCTGAAGAACCGCAAAAATATCCAAAATGGGAGGAAACGCGTAGAGGAAGTTTATGTTTTTACCTTATGTTATTATCAATATGGTTTTTTGAGCACATTTACTGCACTGAATCTAAACATTTAATGCGCCTTGATCACTATTAAGGCAGCATTAAGGTTCACCTGGGAGGCCGGCACACATATCAGCCAACTTAGGTGGGGCTTGTAGCCTGTCTCTCCCTCCTCCCATTGTATGTGTGCCCAGTCCACACTGGAGGTAACTGGGAGCAGGCTGTTAGTCGGACCTAATGCTGCTATAATTGCCCACTGGCCCCAGGTTTTTGCTTATCACGCACAGGTGGATTAGTGTTAGGTCCCGTGCCACTTGCGAAATCTTGGCGGTGTGCGGGCTCTGGTATGTCCTTCATCTAAGGATATACTGGTGAATGTCTCAATTTTAACATCAGTGTTGAGGGATAGCCAATGTCATTGTATACATCTACCACAGTAGTGCACTTAAATTCCTGTATTGTATTATTCTAATTGTTACACATCCACACCGTCTATCTGGTGGAGGATGCCATTGTGGCACTTGTAATCTGTTGCAGGCATCCTTCATTGTATGCATTTTTATGCTGGGGATCGCCCTTAGCAACGGACTACAAGGGCACGATCTGCTCCCCCAGTATATATGCACAACTGCATTTGGGGTTGAGCACCTCCTGCCATTTGAGACCACGTCTTTGTTGTTGTTTATATAAGTATAAGTATATAAATAAATGGCACATACAAAAAATATGGGGAAAACTGTTCCAAGTTAAACCTCTTTAAAGGACAAGGGGGGACTCCCTCCATATGGAGAAGAAAAGGTTTGGTCTCAAAGGGTGACACGCCTTTTTTACCATAAGAACTGTGAATTTATGGAACAGTCTACCTCAGGAACTGGTCACAGCAGAAACAGTTGAAAGCTTTAAAACAGGGTAAGATACATTTCTAGAACACCACATTAATGCTTATGCAGAAATATAATCACATGCCTTCCCTTCAATTCCTTGGTTGAACTTAATGGACAGTCTTTTTCCACCATACTAACTATGTGACTATGTACTGATGTCAAATACATTAGTGTGAAACAAGCCTAAGGCTAGGTTTCCACTTGTTTTTTTGGGGCAAAATTGTCCCAAAAAACCCGGACTGCCCCAAAATACACTGCAGCCAGATGTTGGCAGGGAGTCTGAGGAAATGCAAAAAGTCAAACCCACTTTGTGTTTGTGGGTTTGGCATTTATTCCCCTGCCCCAACATTTTGTAGCATGAGGTGTGCGGGCATATGGGAGCAGAGAGGATGGAGCAGGGATGCCGGGTCCCACCTCAGTTGCACAAAAGGATAGTATTAGCATTGGACCCTAATACTCCGTGCATTGGGTTTAGTGCGGGTGAACCAGCTGTCAGTTTCCATTTAACAAAATCCACTGCATTGTGAGAATGAGATTTAAAGGGGTACTCCGCCCCTCGACATTCCAAAGGATAGGGGATACGATGTCTGATCGTGGGGGTCCTGCCGTTGGGACCCCACGATCTCTGAGCAGCAGTCGGCGTTAGTTTAGAACGCTAGGTGCGGGCGGCGGAGGTCGTGACATCACAGCCACCTCCCCTCACAGCAAGTCTATGGGAGGGGGCGTGGCAGCCACCATGCCCCTCCCATAGACTTGCATTGAGGGGGTGTGGCCATCACATCACGACCCCCACTGCTTGTCCCAAGCGTTAGGAACAAAATGTAGTTACTGTAGTTGTATACATATGTTGTGCAGTTTAAGAAGTGAAAAGTCCCCCAAAAATCTCTACATAAATTCAATATATTTATAAATGTAAATTTTTGGAATAATAGATATTTTAGTATTTGGGGGCTAGAATTTAACCCCTTAAGGACCAGGCCATTTTATACCTTAAGGACCGGAGCGTTTTTTGCAATTCTGACCACTGTCACTTTAAACATTAATAACTCTGGAATGCTTTTAGTTATCATTCTGATTCCGAGATTGTTTTTTCGTGACATATTCTACTTTAACTTAGTGGTAAAATTTTATGGTAACTTGCATCCTTTCTTGGTGAAAAATCCCAAAATTTGATGAAAAAAATGAAAATTTTGCATTTTTCTAACTTTGAAGCTCTCTGCTTGTAAGGAAAATGGATATTCAAAATATATTTTTTTGGGGTTCACATATACAATATGTCTACTTTATGTTTGCATCATAAAATTTATGAGTTTTTACTTTTGGAAGACACCATAGGGCTTCAAAGTTCAGTAGCAATTTTGAAATTTTTCACAAAATTTTCAAACTCACTATTTTTCAGGGACCAGTTCAGTTTTGAAGTGGATTTGAAGGGTCTTCATATTAGAAATACCCCATAAAAGACCCCATTATAAAAACTACACCCCCTAAAGTATTCAAAAAAAATTCAGTAAGTGTATTAACCCTTTAGGTGTTTCACAGGAATAGCAGCAAAGTGAAGGAGAAAATTCAAAATCTTCATTTTTTACACTCGCATGTTCTTGTAGACCCAATTTTTGAATTTTTGCAAGGGATAAAAAGGAAAAAATTTTTACTTGTATTTGAAACCCAATTTCTATCGAGTAAGCACATACCTCATATGTCTATGTTAATTGTTCGGCGGGCGCAGTAGAGGGCTCAGAAGGGAAGGAGCGACAAATGGTTTTTGGGGGGCATGCCGCATTTAGGAAGCCCCTTTGGTGCCAGGACAGCAAAAAAAAAACACATGGCATACCATTTTGGAAACTAGACCCCTCAGGGAACGTAACAAGGGGTAAAGTGAACCTTAATACCCTACAGGTATTTCACGACTTTTGCATATGTAAAAAAAATATATATTTTTTTTACCTAAAATGCTTGGTTTCCCAAAAATTTTACATTTTTAAAAAGGGTAATAGCAGAAAATACCCCCCAAAATTTGAAGCCCAATTTCTCCCGATACAGAAAACACCTCGCATGGGGGTGAAAAGTGCTCTGCTGGTGCACTACAGGTCTCAGAAGAGAAGGAGTCACATTTGGCTTTTTGAAAGCAAATTTTGCTCTGGGGGCATGCCGCATTTAGGAAGCCCCTATGGTGCCAGAACAGCAAAAAAAACCCACATGGCATACCATTTTGGAAACTAGACCCCTCGGAGAACGTAACAAGGGGTAATGTGAACCTTAATACCCTACAGGTGTTTCACGACTTTTGCATATGTAAAAAAATATATATTTTTTTAACCTAAAATGCTTGGTTTCCCAAAATATTTACAATTTTAAAAAGGGTAATAGCAGAAAATACCCCCCAAAATTTGAAGCCCAATTTCTCCCGATTCAGAAAACACCCCATATGGGTGTGAAAAGTGCTCTGCTGGCGCACTACAGGTCTCAGAAGAGAAGGAGTCACATTTGGCTTTTTGAAAGCGAATTTTGCTCTGGGGGCATGCCGCATTTAGGAAGCCCCTATGGTGCCAGGACAGCAAAAAAAAAAAACACATGGCATACTATTTTGGAAACTAGACCCCTCGGGGAACGTAACAAGGGGTAATTTGAACCTTAATACCCTACAGGTGTTTCACGACTTTTGCATATGTAAAAAAATATATATTTTTTTTACCTAAAATGCTTGTTTTCCCAAAAATTTTACATTTTTTAAAAGGGTAATAGCAGAAAATACCCCCCAAAATTTGAAGCCCAATTTCTCCCGAGTACAGCGATACCCCATATGTGTCCCTAAACTGTTGCCTTGAAATACGACAGGGCTCCAAAGTGAGAGCGCCATGCGCATTTGAGGCCTAAATTAGGGACTTGCATAGGGGTGGACATAGGGGTATTCTACGCCAGTGATTCCCAAACAGGGTGCCTCCAGCTGTTGTAAAACTCCCAGCATGCCTGGACAGTCAACGGCTATCTGGCAATACTGGGAGTAGTTGTTTTGCAACAGCTGGAGGCTCCGTTTTGGAAACAGTGGCGTACCAGACGTTTTTCATTTTTATTGGGGAGGGGGGTTGTATAGGGGTATGTGTATATGTAGTGTTTTTTACTTTTTATTTTATTTTGTGTTAGTGTAGTGTTTTTAGGGTACAGTCGCACGGGCGGGGGTTCACAGTAGTTTCTCGCTGGCAGTTTGAGCTACGGCAGAAAATTTGACGCAGCTCAAACTTGCAGCCGGATACTTACTGTAATCCTCCGCCCATGTGAGTGTACCCTGTACGTTCACATTGGGGGGGGGGGGAACATCCAGCTGTTGCAAAACTACAACTCCCAGCATGTACGGTCTATCAGTGCATGCTGGGAGTTGTAGTTTTGCAACCGCTGGAGGCTCCGTTCTGGAAACAGTGGCGTACCAGACGTTTTTCATTTTTATTGGGGAGGGGAGGGGGGCTGTGTAGGGGTGTGTGTATATGTAGTGTTTTTTACTTTTTATTTTATTTTTTGTTAGTGTAGTGTAGTGTTTTTAGGGTACAGTCGCACGGGCGGGGGGTTCACAGTAGTTTCTCGCTGGCAGTTTGAGCTGCGGCAGAAATTTTGCCGTACCTCAAACTTGCAGCCGGATACTAACTGTAATCCTCCGCCCATGTGAGTGTACCCTGTACGTTCACATTGGGGGGGGAACATCCAGCTGTTGCAAAACTACAACTCCCAGCATGTACGGTCTATCAGTGCATGCTGGGAGTTGTAGTTTTGCAACAGCTGGAGGCACACTGGTTGTGAAACACCGAGTTTGGTAACAAACTCAGTGTTTTGCAACCAGTGTGCCTTCAGCTGTTGCAAAAGCTACAACCCCCAGCATGTACGGACAGCGGAAGGGCATGCTGGGTGTTGTAGTTATGCAACAGCTGGAGGCATACTACTTTGGCTGGGGATTGTAGTTATGCAACAGCTGGAGACACACTGGTTTACTACTTAACTCAGTGTGCCTTCAGCTGTTGCAAAACTACAACTCTCAGCAGTCACCGACAGCCAACGGGCATGCTGGGAGTTGTAGTTATGCAACCACCAGATGCACCACTACAACTCCCAGCATGCACTTTAGCTGATTGTGCAAGCTGGGAGTTGTAGTTACACAACAGCTGAAGGTACACTTTTCCATAGAAAGAATGTGCCTCCAGCTGTTGCAAAACTACAAGTCCCAGCATGCCCATAAGGGCATGCTGGGAGTTGTGGTGGTCTGCCTCCTGCTGTTGCATAACTACAGCTCCCAGCATGCCCTTTTTGCATGCTGGGAGCTGTTGCTAAGCAACAGCAGGAGGCTGTCACTCACCTCCAACGATCCTCGCCGCACAGGTCAGTCCCTCGTCGTCTCCGCCGCCGCCGCTGCTCCTGGGGCCCCGATCCCAACAGGGACGCCGGGGATCGGGGTCCCCAGCACCGGGGGTCGTCTTCCCGCACCCGCTCACGTCCTCCGGAAGAGGGGCGGAGCGGGTTGCGGGAGTGACACCCGCAGCAGGCGCCCTGATTGGTCGGCCGGTAATCCGGCCGACGAATCAGGGCGATCGTGAGGTGGCACCAGTGCCACCTCACCCCTGCTGGCTCTGGCTGTTCGGGGCCGTCTCTGACGGCCCCGATCAGCCAATAATTCCGGGTCACCGGGTCACTGGAGACCCGATTGACCCGGAATCCGCCGCAGATCGCTGGACTGAATTGTCCAGCGATCTGCGGCCATCGCCGACATGGGGGGTCATAATGACCCCCCTGGGCGATATGCCCCGATGCCTGCTGAACGATTTCAGCAGGTATCGGGGACCGGCTCCGCTCCAGATGGTTGCGGGGGGCCGGTAAAACACATGACGTTCTCATACGTCATGTGTCCTTAAGGACTCGGAAATGGAGACGTATGAGAACGTCATGTGTCCTTAAGGGGTTAAATCAGCCATGACAGAAAGAAAAAAAACATAAGGAACAGGCAAGGTGTTGTAATGCTATGAGATCACAAGACTGCTATACGTTGTAGTCACAACCAGTGATCCATTAAAAGCCTCTCCAGGCACAGCGCCAGCTTCAGTGTTATTCTAGGGAAACTGCACTGACGGCATGAACTGGAGAGATTTATATTCTAGAAGGTGTGTGTAAATAAAGAAGCCTACATGCAGATTATACCCAACACTGAGTTCCAGTGAGAATTGCAGTATACATTATTTATGCAACAGCCTGTATAGTTTCTAGCTGTAGGGATATTCCTATGCACTTTTCTGCATTTTGGTTATCTGCTATTCCCCAAGGCAGGATCTCCAGAGCGATATTGTGATATTGCTATTGCTGCTAGTATTAACCTATGGGGACAAAGGGAAGATAAATGTGAATCACGTGTAGTGGTGTATAGTGGTGTTTCCTTTACTACTGTGTACATCTTTGCTAGTCACTATGACTGTTATTTGTAAAGTACTTAAGTACTAAAATTATTGGCAGATGGACTCTTGTTTACCTTAAAAAAGGTGAAGCCTACTTGTCTCATAATGGGTTGCTTCACGTACACTTATATGCTTTTTGGAGCTGTTTACACTTGACCATTATGTACTGATTATTTACATTCACATCTCAGTATAGATTTCCATCTCAGTTTACCTTTCCTAATCAATGTATTCATAATTGGGACCTCATCACTTTTCCTTATCTCACTGTGAAGAGTAGGTTTCCTTGAATTTTTGTTTTTATGTTTGTATTTATTTGATGTCTTATGTTTCAATAAAAATGTTTGTTTTTTTGAGTCTTATACACACACACACACACACACACTTTATTTTCTCTTTTTTGGTTATTTAGTATTAATCTTTGTGAATGCTAGAAATATCACACGCATATGCTTTTTCATGCAACCATAATTTTCCACTGCTATATTTGCACTGATAGAATGAATTAGTGCAATGTGTGATGTTTTCATCTGGCCCTGCTTTTATATAATATATAAAAAGATAATGTAAAAATCACTTCATCTCACTTTTATTAGTGATCTAACATATCACCTAAGAGAGGGGTTCTCTAACTGTTAACATTTATTTCTAGTCACAGGATAGTGTATATTTGTTGGGGATCTGACTGCTGGGAACCCCCTTGATCTCAAGAACTGTATTTCAGCAGCTCCAACAGACAATGAATGGAGCGCCACTGAGTAGGTGGTATTGCTGCTCCATTCCATTGGAAGGCTCAGGACCCCATGCTCAAGATTACAGGGGCCCAATCAGTTGGATCCCTCACTTGATGTTGAAGGTTGGACAAGCCATTAAAAGATGTCTGTCTGCAGCTGCCTCTAGAGGGAGCTAAGGAGCCTAACTGCATACTGATTTTTGTATAGAACACAATTGTTAGGATTCGGCAGGCTGGATGTGGATCCTCTGTGTCAGCGAGGAATTGGCGTGGACCGTACCGGTGGACCGGTTCAAGGTTGCTACTGGTACCGTACCGGTGGACCGGTTCTAGGTTGCTACTGGTATTCACCAGAGCCTGCCGCAAAGCGGGATGGTCTTGCTGCGGCTGTAGCAACCAGGTCGTATCCACCGGCAACGGCTCAACCTCGCTGACTGTTGAGAAGGCGTGGGACAGAAGGACTAGACAGAGGCGAGGTCAGACGTAGCAGAAGGTCAGGGCAGGCGGCAAGGTTCGTAGTCAATGGTGATAGCAAAGGTCTGGAAACACTGGTATGGCAAACACAGTAAACGCTTTCTCTAGGCACAAGGGCAACAAGATCCGACAATGCTGGGAGGAAGAACTGAGGTTATATGGACGTGAAGTAGGTGGAAGCTAATTAGACTGATTTGGGCCAGGCACCAATCATTGGTGCACTGGCCCTTTAAATCTTAGAGAGCTGGTGCGCGCGCCCTAAGGAGCGGAGCCGCGCTCGCCAGGACTTGACAGCCGGGGACTGGGACAGGTGAGTAGCTTGGGATGCGATTCGCGAGCGGGCGCGTCCTGCTATGCGAATCGCATGCCCGCCGGCAGTGTCAGTGCGGCGCTCCTGGTCAGTGGGTCTGACCGGGGTGCTGCAGAGAGGGAAACGCCGCGAGCGCTCCGGGGAGGAGCAGGGACCCGGAGTGCTCGGCGTAACAATATTATGCTTTTTCTAGTAGTTAATAGATCTAGCTATCTAGGAAAGGTATTTGGAGCACCGTATTTGGAAAAACAAAATTTGGACCACTATAAAGATATAACTGTCATGTTCATCTAGTAGAAATTATAAAAAGCTATAGTCTCGGTAGCTGACCTTATAACTGAAGAGTCACATATTTATACACAAAAGGTTTTATTGCTTTAAATAAATGAAAAGTATGTGGTACCCTCCAATAGCTAACAAAAATGTACGAAATTATGTTCAGTGGCAAGCTTTCAAGACAACTTAGGTCTCTTATGACATATAATCAGTATTAATATCTATATTATCATTGTTGATATCAATACTTTCATTGCATAGATGCTGTGGTCATGGGCTACAAAAATGCTACAGGTTGATTGTCCCTTTTTATTGTGTAATGATGAGAGTTCATTCTTACTCTAAGCTGCTGCCATTTTCCCTGCAGAATTCTTTACTTTTTGAATTCCTTTTTTGTCTTGTCCACAGTGCTCTCTGCTGACCCCTCTGTCCGTGTCAGGAACTGTCCAGAGCAGCATAGGTTTGCTATGGGGATTTTCTCCTGCTCTGGACAGTTCATGATACGGGCATCAGGTGTCAGCAGAGAGCACTGTGGACAAGACAAAAAAGAAATTCATAAAGATTTTCCTCTGTAGCAAACAGCTGCTAAAAAGTACTGAAAGGATTAAGATTTATTAAGGCTAAGTTTCCAGTTGTTTTTTTCTGGCAGTTTTTGGGAAAACTGCCACTGCAGTTTGAGCCAAAGCCAGAAGTGTATTCAAAAGGAATAGGACATATATGGGAAGAACTTACACTTCTCCTCCCTTATGGATCCACTTCTGACTTTGGCTGGAAAAACTGCAGTGGCTGGTTTTCCAAAAACCGCCAGAAAAAAAAAAACAAGTGGAAACTCAGCCTAATAGAAGTTGCTTTTTTCCTGTAAACAGCTGATAAAAATACCACGCACAACATTTTATGGCCTTTTTAATTTATAGTAAAAAAAAACCAACAACATTTTTGAGCTGTAAAAGTGCTGAAACATGGGGAAAAAAACCTGTATATGAACATAGCCTCGGTAAAAGGTAAATACATCCACTAACACATGTACTAAAAAAAAAAGTTTTCTTTCAAAAACAACTAGTGGCAAAAAGGTTTTGTAAATTACTTCTATTTAAAAATCTTAATCCTGGGCATGCCTTGCATGGAGAGCTGAGTGGTTGCACTTTGCTATGCTCCCACTGACCCAGCTCTGTTTTATCCTGATTAATCACCCTTTCGGGCTCGAACACACCTGTCCGGCACCCTGGTGGTTTTCAGGGGGCTGCGGGTGCCTCCGGTTAAGTTCCGGTCTGTGGGGAGCACAGAGAGACGCTTGTGAGGACTCTGGCACGGCTGCAGCCCTCATTGCGGCCGGGGATCTCTGCGGAGCTGCTGAGGTGTGCGGTCCATGCTGGGTCCCGGGATCCGGAGATCAGCGGTGAGGAGATACGGAGGGGGGGGGGGGGGGGAGCGGAGGCGACCCCTGTGTGGCAGGCGAGCTGAAGTGCAGGGGGGGGGGGGGAGAGGCCCTGTTGGTGAAGAGAGGTCCGCCATTACTGGTGCTTTGTGGGTGGAGCCAGCGGTTGCCGCCATTACTGGTGCTTTGCGGGTGGAGCCGGCGGTTGCCTGTGTAACTCCCGAGCCCAGACAGTGAAGAAAATGAGTGAGTGTGTGGCCTATGCCTGTGGATGGCTGCTAAGGCTGAGGACGGTGGGAGACATTAACCCTCTGGTGTCTTCTACTGGCCTCTCCTGGAACTGGGGAGATCTACTGCGGCTGCTTGACCTGGGCACTGGAGGAGAAGAGGTGGTGGTGGACCCCCTGCTGTGGTGCAGCTGTGGCCTCCGGGGTGTGCGTTATCCTCTGAAAGGTATTGACTGCCTGTGAGCTGATTCTGTGGTGCCCATCTCTGCTTTATCTACTGTGCATCTCCAGTTAATCTACTGTGCATTTACTGGCATCTTTAGTGTTCCTGTTGTGACTCTGCTGTGCATCCACTGTGCATATACTGTGCATCCACTGTGCCCCTACTCTGCATCAACTGGGAAGCCCCTGTGCATCTGCAGAGCTTCTACTGTGCATCTGCAGCGCACCTCCTGTGTATCTATTGTGCATCTACGGGCAACCACTGTGCATTTGCGGCACTCCTGCTGTACATCCACTGAGCATCTACTGTGGATCTACTGGGCAATCACTGTGCATCAGCAGGGCATATACTGTGAGTCTCCTGTACAACCTCTGTGCCTCTGCTGCGAATCTACTGTGCATCTCCTGTGCAACCACTGTGCATCTGCAGTGCCTCTACTGTGCATCTGTTACGTACCAACTGGGCATCCACGGTGACTCTTCTGGGCTTATACTGTGCAGCTGCTGGGCGTCTACTGTGACTCTTCTCGGGACTTTGTGGTGCTCGTTAGTGGTGGACATGGGGGGGTCCGAGGAGCCAGTCTAAAAAGAACAAAAGCGGCTGAGACAGCCAGACAGTCCTCAGAAGATGAGGTCTCCTCTGATGAGGGTCCTCCGCCTGCCGGTGAGCATGCCAGATGTGACTCTTGTGCTCCTACTCCTCTGGTCTCTAAGATTTCTGCCAACGCTGTGAGAACTCTTTACAAGGCCCTTGGGCATGGCGGAGGGCTTGTCTCCTGCTCCCTCCCCCCCTCCCCTATGTTCCCCAGTTCTCCTGGCTCAGAGAGATGCTGCTCCACTCCTCACTCTGCCTGTCCTGCTGCTTCGGTGGATCAGAAGTTTACGCAACTTTTAGCAGCATTCGCGTCCCGCCAAACAATGATGGTTTCCAAGGTGGATGAACTCCGTCAAGACTTTGTGATACTTCGTCACGAGACTCAAAAGCTCCGGGTGTGCACTGGCGAGGTCGAGCGGAGGGTCTCCACCATCGAAGACACTGTCCCCTATTCCGCTTTAACGACCATGCAGCGACAGATTAAGTCTGTACTTGACAGGCCGGATGACATGGGGAATAGACTGAGGGGTAATAATAATATCAGCCTGGTGGGCCTTCCCAAAAAAGCTGAAGGTTCGGATCCTGTGGTCTTTCTGGAATCGTGGCTCAAGGAATTGTTGCTGTCTGATACCTTCTCACCTTACCTTACTGTAGAGAGGGCCCATCGGGGGGGGGGGTTCCCTTGACCATTTTTGGCAAAGCTTCTACATTATAGGGACAGAGACGCTATCCTGAGAGCTGTGCAAATTAAAGGATAGGTCTATTTTAATGACACCAGGGTGGCATTTTATCTGGACTTTTCTGTGGAGCTGTGTAACTAGAGAAACAAGTTCACTGAAGTTTGTAGCCGTCTCCGTACCAAGGGATATTGTTATGCCATGCTGTTCCCAGCCCGTATTCGTGTGGTGGATGGGACGAATAACAGATTCTTCACATCCCCGGCCGAGGCCTTGCAGTGGGTAGATGGGTAGAGAGAAAGAGAGAAAACATGTCTAAAATAGCATAAAATAATGACATTTATTTAGAAAATGTTGTGAGGTCTGCGGCAGGGCCCTTGTCGCAGACTGGTCACTAGATAAAATGTTTACAATGGTATAAAATACTAAAAATATAAAAAATAAACAGTGATATTGCACTTCAACAATTGGACAATGAGACAATGAAAGTGGGGCATTGGGACAGTGCAAACAGTATCTGTTTAGTTATACTGTAAAGTCATATTATAGGAGCCGGGATTAATCCAAATGAAAGTGCATGGCAAAAAGTTAATAATCCAATAGGGTAATTTTCAGTAGCTCTGGAGCCTCCCAGATTGGGGCCCACTGTAAACGTTTTTAGGTGCAGAGATACAGGCGATGCCCCCTCTACCCCTAAGGCACGGGGACTGAATGCAAGAGGGCAATCGATATACAGTTTAGGCACTTTGTGCCTCTTACCGGCTACAGTGTGCACAGTCAGATGTGTGCGGCTGTACTTGCGATCTGGATGCACATCCCTCTGTCCCAGCGGCACGGGAGAGATGTAGGAGGGGTGATAGGATCCGGTGCTGGGGGTCGGAGATGATGGCTGGGAAGCAGCGTGTGGCAGCGCTGTGAAGCCTAGCAATCGTAGCAGCGTATGGCAACGCTGGAGGTATCCTCTCTACCCCGACGGCACGGGGAGCAGGTGAGAGGGTAGGTGAGGACCGGCAATGTGGTAACGATTGTATCAGATGATGTGCAGGGTTGTCTTAACACCAGACGCGTTTCGGGGGAGCTGCGTCCCCTTTTTCAATGGTGGAGGTTCAGGAAGACTGTATGGGTCATGGCTGAAAATTTCAGTCTTTTATAACCCACTAGCTGAGTACCCGGCGTTGCCTGGTTTTTCCTTCCTCATTCTTGTTGGGGAGGAAAATCAACAAAGGAGGAAGCCTTTGACTTCAAATCCCATCCCCATATATTGTTGTCATATCCCAACCCCATATCCCGTCCTCCTATCTAAACCCCCTATCCCATCCTATCTCCACCTCCTATCCCGTCCTCCTATCTTGACCTCCTATCTCGACCTCCTATCTCGACCTCCCATCCCGTCCTCATATTCCGACCTGTAATATGTGCACCAGGTATTGAAATATCTCCAGCCGTACAGAAGTTATGTGAGAACATACATTTTCCATTGATTTGCATGGGACTTTAAACAAAAACCCTGACCCTCACAAATGTGGGTAGTTAAGGGTTAAATTAACTATCCTATATTTTAAGTGGACATATAAGTAACATGTAACCAAGTATTATGGAAATATCTCCAGCCGTTTGGAAGTTATGCAGTAACATATTTTCCATAGAGTTGTATGGGACTTTAAACATAAACCCCGCCCCTGGCAAATGGGGGTGAGTAAGGGTTAAATCACCTATCCTATGTTTGTTGTTGACATATAAGTAACATGTGTGCCAAGTTTCATTTTAATATCTTTAGCCGTTTGGAAGTTTTTGTGGAACATAAATACATACATACACACGCGCACACACACACACACACACACACACACACACACACACACACACACACACGTTGAGTTTTATATATATAGATTTTGTGGGCATCATCCTTGTGTAATACAAAGGCTGGATGCGAGTTTTGGAAGGGAAGTGTCAGGGTTTACAGTTAGCTTCAATAAAGTTTTTGGACACGTTCAGAAGAGAAAAAAATGGGGGGGGGGGACAAAGGAAAACGAATAGAATGCAGAGAAAAAACAGTATTGCATAGAGGAATAAAAGAAAAAGACTTAAGAAGAAAAATAGAGATACATATGTGTGTAATGAGAGTGATATTATGTTTCTAATTAGATAGATGTTAAAAGGTTGCAGTCTTTGATGCTCTTTACTTTTGGTTGCTATGCATTATGTTTGTGAATTGGAGTAACGGATGTAGTGCTCTGAAAGATATATTCTGGAGTATTCTGACATGTAGAAGGAAGGGAAGAGAAAAGTACGGATACAGTAAGGATAAATGATAAATTTATTTATGATGCATATTTTTATAGATGTTATTTGAGTGAATAATGAATATAATTTAGATGACTTGAGCTGCAAAAATAATAAGGATTCTGTTTGTGTGAAAGATATAGGAAAATAGATCTGAAAGTATTTACCTGCTCAAGATTATATCATGTCCAAACTATTAACATTTCCTTCTCTGCCTGTTCTTCTTATAGGTGACTTTAATGCTGTCCCTGATCCCGGGGTCAATCGCACTGGTGCACCAGACTCTGGTTCTCCTAGTCTCAACAATTGGAGTATGGCGATGTCCCTTACTGAGGTTTGGCGCTGGAAACGGCCTTCTGACCAGCTCTTCTCTTATTACTCGGCAGTGCATAAATCATTCTCCAGGATAGATCAGGCTTATGCCTCTTCTGATCTTCTTCCTCTGGTAAGCGATGTTTGCTACACCACTAGAGGGATCTCTGACCACTCAGCCCTCGTATTGTCCTTGGGTTTGGGCCCTCGTCAATCCTGCAAGGTATGACGGATGCATCCCGGCTGAACATGAAACTTTACAAACAGCATATAGGAAGGTCCCATCCTGATAAGTTTGTTCAATGGGATGCATATAAGGCACACGTAAGGGGGGGCCCTTTATGGCAGGGGTCGCAGGACAGAGGAGGTTTTACTCCGCTAGAGAGAGCGTTACAGGTTGAGATTGGGGCTTTGGAAGCGGAGGTAGTGAGGAACCCTTCCCCTGATAATGAAAGTAAATGGTTGAAGGCTCAAAATGGCTCCATTAATCCTTCAGAAGGAGAAGATTCAAAAGACAATGGTGGATAGGGAGGCTGCTTTATTTGAATTCGGGGATAAAAATGGTAGGTTGTTGGCATACTTGGCTAGGGAAAGTAGACCTGTCACCGCTATACACTGTATTAGGGGGGCTACTGGGACACTTGTAACTGACCCTGTTGGTATTAATGAGGTGTTTCAGGAATTCTATAGTGGTCTCTATACCTCTCAATCACAGATTTTTTTTGCCGGTTTAGTGTCTTTTTTGCAAGGTTTGCCTCTGATGCCTTTTAATGCGGCTCAGGCTGCTGCATAGGATGCCCCCTTTTCTGATGACAAAATCTCAAGGGCTATTGCTTCTCTTCCATCGTGGAAGACCCCGGGGCTAGATGGTATGATTGGTGACTGGTACAGGGCAAATGAGGAGCGGCTTATCCCTATTTTACAGACTCTTTTCAGCATGGCCCTCGAGACTCCCTGACCTCTCTCCTTAATGTAGATATCAAACTTCTGGCCAAAGTTCTAGCTAACCCTAATGTGTAGGGTTATAGCCACTGTCATACATCCTGACCAGACGGGTTTTATGCCAGGGAGGGCCACGGATATTAATGTACAAAGATTGCACCTTAACATAACTGCAGCTGAAGGGGATGCCTCTGGGGGTTATGTAGTTAGCTTGGATATCTATAAAGCCTTTGATTCTGTGGAATGGCTGTATTTGCGGGGTGTTTTGGGGGGTCCTATGGTTTGGTCCTTGGTTCTGGGCGTGGGTACGGTTGTTATATGATAGCCCTAGGGCTAGGTTATACGATAGCACTAGGTCTCTAACTCCTTTCCGCTAGGAAGAGGGGTGTCCCATCCCCATTTTTGTTTGCCCTGGCAGTCGAGACCCTGGCTGCGGCTATACGAGCATCTCCTTGTATTCATGGGGTACGTAGGAGTTCCTTGGAAGAATAAGTGTCCATGTATGCAGATAGTTTAGTTTACCTAGACTATGTCAGTGATTCCCTAGGGGCCTTGTTCACTCTCCTTTAGGATTTTGGTTCCTTGTCCAGTCTCAGGGTTAATTGGGTCAAGTCTTCCTTGATGCCACTGTCTGTGATGGCCGGACTTGTTCCCTTGCTTCCTCATGGAATGCAGGTGGTCACTCACTTTAAATATTTGGGAGTGGAGGTTTCGGCATCTGTGAAGGACTATGTTAAGTTGAATTTAGATCCAGATTTGGTCATCTGTGATAGCTAAATTACAGGCCTGGTCCCCTCTACATCTATCTGGCAGGATCAATATATTTAAAATGATTTATCTGCCTAAGTTTTCATATTTCAAGAGATTCTTTACAAGGCTGAGTGGCGCTTTGAGATCAAGATCCTTTTATTGGCAGGACAAACATCGGAGACTGGGTCAGGCGCTGCTCCAGGCACCCAAACTGAGGGATGGCTTAGCTGCTCCTAACATGCACAATTATTTTCTAGCAGCTCAGCTGGTGTATGCTGCCTGGTGGATTGACTTGGATCTGGCGAACACTTCTAATGCTCTGGCGGGAGCTCTCATGGGTTTGTATGAAACACTGACTAATACCCTGTACAGGTATACCCCTACTTCTAGGTTATTGTCCCCTATTAGGACTGTGGTCGGTGGTTTCTAGATGCTTTCCACTACCGGTAATGTCTCCCAGGGCACCCCAGTGGGTTAAGCTTCATTTTGAGCACCTGAAGGAGTTGGAGGCTGCTGGGTTCTGGAGCGCTCACGGAGTCAAGTTCGCCATGCACTTGTTTGCAGAGTTTCCCACTTTCCCTTCATTCCAAGAAATGTGTGACCGCTTCCATCTCCCTCGGAGTGACCAGTTTAGGTACTTCCAGTTGAGACATGCGGTGGTGGCGCAGTTTGGCTCCCTTGATGTGACCACGACCTTTTCTGAAGTGGAGTTGCTTCTGGGTACCGCTGACCTCCCTAAACCTTTGACTCAGGCTTATACATTTTTGCAGTCGGCGGGTACAGATCCGTTTGAGCTGGCTTTTGCAAAGTGGGCAGAGGATCTTCCCGATTTGACGGTTGATCAATGGAAGGAAGTTGTTAAGTACCCCACGGTGGTTAGTGCTCGAGATCTGCTTATTCAGGTTAGGTTCATCCTTAGATTATATTACACTCTGGTTAGGCTATTCCGTATGGGTGTCTCTTCTTCAAATGTTTATTTTCGGTGTCATGCGGACGTGGGCTCTCTTCTGCTTGCTATGTGGAGTTGTCCTTGTGTGGAACCCTTCTGGAGGGAGGTGCTTCAGTTCTTGGCGGACCACTTGGAATTTCCTCATGTGTTTTCCCCTGTTTGTCTGTTGGGTGTTATTGATGACTTAGCCTCGGGCTCCCATAGGCGCCTACTTATTCGGTTTCTATTGTTCTGTGCTCGGAAAGTTCTGATTATGGCCTGGAAGGGTACTTCTCCTATTGCATGATGGTTCAACCTAGTTAGCAAATATGTTCCATTGTACAGGATGCTATACATTAGTTGCAAGTGCCCCCAAGAAATTTGATAAAATCTGGATGCCCTGGCTCCTTATAGGAGAGTCGGTAGTCCCTCCCGAACGAGTGGGTTCCCCTGGGTAGGTGGTCTGTATCTTGGGCAAGGAAGTTCGGGATACTCCGGGAATGTGTGTGTGTGTGTGTTGTCTGCGTTTCTGTTAAGTGTTTTGGTGTCAGTGTAGATATCCTTGACTGCTTACTTCAGGGGTGTTGTCCTGCTGCTCATTTTCTCCTGTTTTTTTTTATTTTTATTTTTTTATTATTAGGCTGGTGGGGATGGGTCTATATCTGGCTGTATGTTGTATTTTTGTATTGTGTTGCTAAATCATTAAATTAATAAATAAATACTTTTAAAAAAAATCTTAATCCTCCCAGCACTTAGCTGCTGTATGCTCCAGAGGAAGTTCTTTTCCTTTTGAATTTCTTTTCTGTCTGACCACAGTGCTCTCTGCTGATACATCTGTCCATATCAGGAACTGTCCAGAGTAGAAGTAAATCCCCATAGCAAACCTCTCCTGCTCTAGGCAGTTCCTGACATAGACAGAGGTGTCAGCAGAGAGCACTGTGGTCAGACAGAAAAGAACTATACAACTTTCTCTGTAGTATACAGAAGCTGATAAGTACTGGAAGGATTAAGATTTTAATTTGTGGGCATAAGTTGATTTAAAAAAAAAATAAATAAAATAAAAAATAAAAAAGTGTTTTCCACTGGAGTACCCCTTTAAAGGGTACTCCATTGCTAGACATCTTTGCTTTTTTGGGGTAAAATGGAAAAGGGGCGATTTACATTTTAATTGGGGGAGGGGCTTTTTCACTTTTTTTTCCTTTTTCTTTTAACATATATTTTTCATTTTTTATGTCCCCATAGGGGACTATTTATAGCAATTATCAGATTGCTATTACTGTTAAGTGCTATGCATATGCATAGCACTGATCAGTAATATGGGCAATCTACTTCTTTGGTCTCCTAGAAGGCAGACCAGAGAAGAGGACCCCGGGAGAGTGGTGGAGGCAGGTGAGGGGACCTCTGTACGCCACCTCGACTGATTAGATCTCCACAGTCGTGCTGCAGGCAATCCAATGAGCCATTAAAATCACTGCATTGCCACAGATGCCATGATCAGTATTGATCATGGCATCAGAGGGGTTAATGGCGCGATTGCTGATGTCCACCATTACCAGCGGGTCGCTGGCTACTGATAGCAGCCAGGAGCTGTCGTGCATGAAGCTCGCTTCATTATAGGACGTAAATGCTCCTGGTGCGTTAAATAACAGGACACTAGGACGTACAATTACGTCCTATGTACTTAAGGGGTTAAAATGATAACCATGTATATATGCTTGTCTATTATTGGAATGCTTTTAAAAAAAACAAAAACAAAAAACATTTTTGTTTTGATGGAACTGATCGTTTTTTATAAAAAAAATGTTTTTGACATGTCATGTGACCAACAATCTGCAATTCTGGTGTTTGGTATTTATTTATGTTTATGCCGTTCACTGTGCTGGATAATAAATATAATATTTTAAAAGATCGGACATTTATGCACCCGGCATTTTTTTTTTTGTAAAAAAGGGGGTGATTTATATATTTATTGAGGGGCTTTTATGTATTTTTACAAACATTGCCATAGTGGTCTATTTATAGCAATCAGATTGCTATGTAGTGTTTAGTACTAAATTATAACATAGTACTGGTCAGTACTATCAGTGATTTTTTGTACAGGCTCTCCAGGCAGCACAAGGAGTTTGGCCATCCTAGACACGGAGGGAGGTGAGGAGATCTCCAGCGGTCATTTGAGCTTATCTGACCGCCACGCTTGCACAGTGGGGGTTCACTATGCCCACCTGAACCTCCGGTTTCACTTTAGATGCCGTGATTTGAATTGACCATGGCATCTTTAGGGTTCATGGCGGACATCAGCGTGATCGCTGATGTCTGCCATTATTGGTGAGTCCCTGGCTGCTAATAGCAGCCAGGGCTCACCTTCTAAGTAATAAGTGCAGCTCCTGCGCTTTGCAAGAAATTACTCGCAGCAGTGCCGTAAATTTATGGCACATGACCTTAAGGGGTTTAACATGATGGGGATTCATTCAGATCTGTGCATGTATTTCCAATGTTCTGCATCATCATAGGGTCAATACAATTGAAATAATGTCTGCACGACTGATTAGGTTGCCTAAGGCACCGCTTCGCCAGCTCATCTCACAACCCCCACCGCCTGCCTTCTCTGTATTTGCAATAATGATTGTGGTTTGTGTTTTAGGTCTATTGATAAATCTCTTTAAATAAACAGTGAAACAAAAAAAATTCTGCACTAGATCCATTACATACTGGACACTAATGGAGTGTAACAGGCATCCACTAGATTCCAATCTACAATACAGGCTCCTAATAGAACCTCCGTAAGATAACAACGAAGCCTTTAAAAACAAAAACAAATGTGGAGTGAGCCTTTCACAAACCTGTGAGTCTGCAAGAATGTAAGATATATGTAATGAATGTTGGCGCACAGACTTGCTCTGCATGTTAAACTAAGCATAATTCACTTAAAGGGGTTCTCCATCATAAGGTGATTTTAGTACGTACCTGGCAGGCAGTAATGGACATGCGTAGAAAGGATCTGCGATTGTCTTGGGGCTAAATGGCTATGTTGTGAGATTACCATAACACTGTGGCTAGCTTTTTGTGAACTGGTATTTCCTTTTTGAGTTTTCATCTTTGCCTTCAAATCCCATTATTCCATTTTCCTCCCTCCCACACATCAGTCACCCCACCCATTGAAACATAAATGAGCTGCATCCATTCAAAAGACCTGTGGTTTTTAATCAGGGTGCCTACAGCTGTTGCATTAGTTGCAGATTGATCTCTCCCACCAAGCGATCGCTCCACCCATTGAAGCAGACAGGCTCCCTGTCATCAGCTGACTAGTGAGGTCAGGTCTCGGCTGCATTGCAACCTGGGAAAAATCTGAGACAACAGTCATTTTGTATGCTGATAAAAATAAATATTGGGGTGAAAATCACAGAAGAATTGTGAGAAAACCGTCACACACAGGTACAGAGACTATATGATGAACTATACTAACTTTACAGTCCCTGTAGCATAGTCGAATAAAAAAATATCCTGGGATACCCCTTTAAATAATGAGTAGATTTTTTAAAGTGCAACTGTCACCTAGAATAGGCTTGTGGAGCTGCACAAAGCACACTAGAGCTTCACAAGCCTGTTCTAGGCATACCTTTATGGATAAATCAGGCTACATTATACTTACAAATAATGCCTTTTGTTATTCCTTCCAGAGATGGACAGGTAGGGCCCAGGGTCCACTCTGCTTCAGGGCAGCGCCACCTCTCTGGCTATGCTGCGCTAGTGATTGACAGCCAGCGCGCATGCAGGAGAAGTTCACACAGCTGTCAAGGATAGGAGAGCCCTGTGTGTCAATCACCACTGCAATGTAGACAGAGAGGCGGTGCTGCACCGAAGCAGAGGCGACTCGTGGTCCCACCTCTCCATCTGTTGGCCTGTCTTCCGGAGGAGTATAAGTGCAGCATTGCAAACCTATCTTAGGTTACAGTTGAAGTTTTACATTAAATTGCCATCATTTTTGAATTTCTGTTTGATGTAAAACTGTGATCTTTGCCACACAGTTCTAGGCCCTGCAGCAAGGATGTTGCTAGGTCTTTAAAAGACTGGCGGCTAGAGCCCATAGCCCAAGCAATGTCCCTAACACACTTAGTCATGCACCTAACCATGCTCTCATCCAATCCCAATCACACTTAGCCTCCTCCTTCCGTATACTCACTATTACCAGTAGGCAACTGTACAGTGTGGCTTCAGCAATCACACTCCTATCATCCTCAGATCTTAGCATGTACACACTGCCTGAAAGTGATAGGAGTGCAATTGCTGCAGTCACACTCCTATCACTCTCAGGTAACCTGAACATGCTGAGATCTCACAGATAAAAAAAAATTATATATATATATTTTCTAACTTAGTAAAAATTAAAGTAACAAAATATATGTAACGTTAAAATATATATTCCAAGCACTAACAGATATAAAACTTAGCTTTTAATAGCAACAAAATTCATAAAAATTACTGAAAAGAGAGTGCAAATTCAAACACCATACACATAGGCCGCCATTCAAGTGTACACGCCATGTAAGGCAAAAGATAATCAGTGCATTGTTTCACAGGTCGAGACACACTTCACTCTGGTATTTACATATGTTGTCTTCCATATGAGTAGATATCCCTTCACAGATAGTTCAAATATGGAGGTGTCCCCAAGACCTGTTACAAGTCTTATTTATTGTCCATACACCTCCATTGCATCACACCCGTTAGAACACATAGGGGGAGATTTATCAAAACCTGTACAGAGGAAAAGTTGTCCAGTTGCCCATAGCAACCAGATTGCTTCTTTCATTTTGCATAGGCCTTGTTTAAAATGAAAGAAATCTGATTGGTTGCCATGGGCAACTGGGCAACTTTACCTCTGCACAGGTTTTGATAAATCTCCTCCATATTCCTTATTGCACATGTTTCTACTAGAAGCCTATACTTTAGGATAGAACATATGTCCATATGGCCACATTGACTTCGGGTGTAGCTACATAAGTGGATTATTTGCATGTTATCTCATAGGCTGGCAAAAAAGCACTGTTCCTATATACAATGTCCTTGTAAATCTGTATAATATGTCCAGAAACTCCCAGTCCTATTGCACAGTTTGTATTGGTTCTTGCACATATATGTTATTGCACAGAGATCTCATACTGCAGTTCCCCTCAATAATGTGCCATTTATATTAGCAGTATTCACAGTGCAGTATAAGTGACGAGTGCTATGTTGATAAAAGAACCTGTGGTCCCGAACTTGCTTCAATCGTCCGTACAAGTTGCCATCTGCTGGATACTTCTCTCTCCTTGATTCAACACATTTCCCACTGTTGGGTTCCAGAAATCATTTAGAACAACATTTATTTAGGGCACGATGCTCCTGCTATAGTGTGCGAGACATGACACTGATGGCAGCCATGTATCCCTATGCTAACTTGGCTACTCTTATATATCGTACTAAATTCCACCCCTCTATTCAATTACCTGCAGTCAACACCTGTCCTCGTCATGACGTTGCTCCGGCATATCACCTGACCAGCGCACCAGCTGACCTGTTAGGGGCGGGAGTGATGTGCAGAGATATACAGAGATAGGGGAGCGGTGACGCGCTAATCCACGTCTCGTTTTGGTATATGTTGTCTAGCAACCATAGTGGCTTGCGTTTTACACCTGGGAAGTGTAGTAAAGAGGTGTACTGAAGCTTAACTCTGCATGATGCTCCCAGCAATCATATAGGTATTATTTGTTTAGATCCTCATACACAATTCAGCAATACCGAGATATACCTAAACAGCACCGTGTTATTATCGGTCACACACACATATAACTAGAAAAAAGGAATGCAAATACCATGCATTGCTGGCTGATAATGCTAGCAATTACGTATAGTTATATTCCAGATGCATAAACTGGTTATATACCATGAGAATCATGTGATAAAGTAAACGGTATAGAATAAAGATAAATATTGTGGAAAAAGAATGGATGGAGAGTCATAGAGGGGGACACCAAAAATGTATTGAGTGTATATATAGATCTACATCAATGGCGGCCTATGTGTATGGTGTTTGAATTTTCACTCTCTTTTCAGTAATTTTTATAAATTTTTTTGCTATTAAAAGCTAAATTTTATATCTCAATTCAATCAGTGCTTGGTACATTATACTATGAGATAAACAGTTACAGTAAAGTTTGATGTGTAACATCACATATCAGTGCATTATATTAAAATATATATTACCATCCTACCAAATCAAGTATACTGACACCGATATTACCAATACTACCAGCATACAAGGAGAAATATTATCACCATGCATATTACTATCATACGGTTACTGACCAAATCAGGTATACTGAGACCAATACTACCTGTATACAAGGTGGAATACTATCACCATACATATTAGCATCATGCTGTTACTGAACAAATCCTGTGTACTCACCAATATTACCAATAATACTGGTATACAAGGAGGAATATTATCACCATACATATTACCATTATACTTATAAAATCCTGTATACTGACCAATATTACCAATAATACCAGTATACAAGGAGGAATGTTATCACCATACATATTAGGCTTCTTTCAAACCGCCATTAGCAGGAGAAAAAATACTGCTTGCACGGCCTTTTTCTCTCACTACTCCGCCTACAAAATAACGGTGCCCAAAGAACCACATTATAGTAAATGGGATCTATTGGGACCCATTATTGCCAGTTGTTACGTTAAGCACTCCGGCCGCACACGCTGGCCGTGAGCGCATCGTCCCCTTACCTGCTGCTGCCGTCAGGGCTGGGACTTGCATAGCGGGACGTGCTCGCATGCGAGCCCCAGTCCGGGACTCTCCTGCCTCCGCCTCTGCCTCTCTGCTCCAGCGTGCATGTCCCCATTTCCTAGGGCGCACGTGCGCCGGAGCTTTATGATTTAAAGGGCCAGTTATTCACCTGTGGCTCAATTAAAAATTCCTCCACCCTCCTCACTCCCCTGCCGGATCTTTGTTGCCTTGTGCCTTAGAGAAAGCATTCCTCAGTATTGTCTTGCCATGTATCTGATCCCTTGCTTTGTGACTTTGACCTTGCTCCTCTGTCGCCTGCCTACTGAACTCCTGCTACGTCTTGACTACACTACTGTGCCGCCTGCCCTGACCTTCTGCTATCCAGACTACAAGCTGCTTTATCCCTCCTGTGCCTTGCATCTCCTCAGCCGCCTGTGTGGTCGAGCCGTGCAACAGGTAGCGACCTGGGTGCGGCCTGCCGCAGCAAGTCCATCCCGTTTTGCGGCAGGCTCTGGTGAAAACCAGTGGCACCTTAGACTCCGCACCCTGGTATGGACAGAGTCATCTGCCACACAGGTCCAGCGGATCGACATCCACCAGTGTTCCTGTCTTCTGAAACGTGAGTGTTACACCCTTTAGGGGTGAAAACATTTACGCCCATGACTGTATATGTGTGTGTGTGTGTGTGTGTGTGTGCGCATGTGGTATAGTATTATTAACCCCTTCCTGCTATGGGACGTATGCATACGTCCCAGCATCTGACACGTTCGCACACTTGGATGTCTGCATACGTCCTAGCGATCTCCTGCACTGCCGCGAGCAGCGCAGGAGATCAGCGGCGGGACACGGCTGTCAATCACAGCCAGAGTCCCGCCGCTGCTGCCGGAACTGCGATCGCACCGGTCCCGGCAGCATTAACCCCATAGATGCCGTGATCAATCCTGATCATGGCATCTATGGTGTTGACAGGGGGAACACGATCCTCCTGTTCACCTACGGTGGCGCCGTGATACGATCGGGGGTCGCCATTGGTTGCTATGGCAGTAGGAGGTCAGATCACAGGCTACGGAAGCCTGTGAGATCCAGCCACAAAAAATAAAAAAGTTACAGCTGTTGGAAAATGAATGGCAGAAAACGAATTTTGCTCAGAAAAGGAAAAAGAGCAAAGAAAGCTATATAAAATGGGTATTGCCATAATCGTACTGACCCACAGAATAAATATAACATCACTTTTACCGCACAGTGTACACCATAAAAAAAATTCCAGAAATTTTAGTTTTTCACAATATTTTGGAGTTTTTCACAAAAATTTCTGCATGTGTCTACAAAAATGCACCACTTATATAAAGTGCAATAATTTGTGAAAAAAGGATATCAGAATCTGCTCAGAAAAATTATTCTAAAGTTATTACCATTTAAAGGGACACATGTCAAATAAAAATTAAAAAAAAGAGCCTGACCATTAAAGTAAAAAATGGGTCCATCCTTAAGGGGTTAATGTTATTTATAAAATTATTATTATTATTTTTTTTTTTAAAAGGTGTGTAGTGGGAGTGCTTGTTGTTTTTTTAATGTTTGTATGCGTGATTTTCCCAAGTTTGGGTGTTTTGAGTTGTAGATTTAATTTTCTTTCTGTCTAGGTAAAGATATGGATATGTGTGTGCGCATGTGTGTGGCATAGTATTATTGTTATTATTATTATTTTTTATAAATTGGAAAAATAATGGTGTGTAGTGGGAGGGCTTGCTGTGTTTTCTGTTTGCAATGTGTGATTTTCCCAAGTCTAGGTGTTTTTGAGTTACAGCTAAATAGTCCTATTTTTATGTTTCTTTTTTGGTAATGCAAGTTGAGTATGTGAGTGTGTTGTTAGATATTTGGTTATGTAAGGTGTGTTTCTAGTATTTTAAGGAAACTGGGCTGGCCAGTTAGGCAGGATTTATGTTATTTTATTTGTTAATGTAAAGTTTGGGTTTATGTTATTTCATGTTGTTTTCAGTTAAGGCAAAGTTGTGCTGGTTTTGTGTTTGTTATGATTTATGTGACATCCTGCGCTCCGGCCGCACATCCTGGCCGTGAGCGCACTGTCCCCTATCTTTCGCTGGCCGGCGGGGCTGGGA
Organism: Hyla sarda; assembly: GCF_029499605.1. Taxonomy (NCBI): domain Eukaryota; kingdom Metazoa; phylum Chordata; class Amphibia; order Anura; family Hylidae; genus Hyla; species Hyla sarda. The sequence continues at coordinate 176,803,978 of NC_079192.1, forward strand.
TACGCACTGCGGGACGCGCCCGCATAGAATCCCAGCCTGTCACTCACCGCTGTCTCCTGCTGTGCCCTCACAGCTCCGGCGCGCGTGTCCCCGCCTCCTAGGGCACGCGCACGCGCCAATCTCTCAGATTTAAAGGGCCAGTACGCCCGTAATTATTGTTCACACCTGCACATTCATTAGAAGTTTTTGCACCGCCTGTCGCAGCAAGTCCATCCAGTTTTGCGGCGGGCTCTGGTGAAAACCAGCGGCACCTTAGACTCCGCTCCCTGGCACGGTCCGCATCATCTGCCCCACAGGACCAGCGGATCTACTACATCTCCTGCTCCAGACCACTGTGGTATTACAGATCTACAACCTCATGGGTACCTGTCGTCTGCGGTGAGTCTAACAATTTATATTTTTCTAATAAAAGATTTACAGGTTATAACTCAGGATCAGTACAGGATAAGGAATGTAATTATACACATGTGTATGTATGATGTGTGACACATCACACATATCATACACACACCGACTGCTGCCAACCCTTCATCATAAATTACATACATTCACACATAAACAGACCATACATACACACATGAAGCATACACGTATCATACATACACCCGCCACTGCCTCCCCACACCCTTCATTACATACATACACACACCATACATATATCATTTTATATATATATATATATATATATATATACACACACACATCGTACATATACACATATCAACTACACACACATCATGCATACACATATCATATTTACATCCACCACTACCCCCCCCACATTAAACATACACACATATCATGCATACACATATCATACATACACAAATCACTGCCCCCCACATCATACATTACATACAGATCACACGTACACATACATCATACATATACACACATCGTACATATACACACATCATTCATACACACATCATACATACACATACCGCTGCCCTCCACATCATACATTACATGCATACACACATGACACTATACATATACACACATCATACATACACACAAACACATCATGCATATACCCGCTGCTGCCCCCCCCCCACATCATACATTACATGCATACACACATGACACCATACATATACACACATCATACATACACACACACACCATGCATATACCCGCTGCTGCCCCCCCACATCATACATTACATGCATACACACATCACACACATCATACATATACACACATCATGCATACACCTGCCACTGCCCCCCCCTCATCAAACATACACACAGCATACATATACACATGAACACATCATATATATTAGGGATGTCCCGATACAATTTTTTTTAAGACCGAGTACGAGTACCGATACTTTAATTCTAGTACTCGCCGATACCAAGTACGAGTACTTATATTTTAAAGGGAATCTGACACCAGGGTGACGCGGTCTCTGGCTCTGCTTACCGTGCTGATATGTGTGTTCCTTGTTGTGTACAATGGAGGCAGCTTCTGTAGTATGAGCCAAGATTTCTCTCTTCTCCATTGGGCAGAACAGTGAATTTGCATTGGCGGTGAGACCGATGACCACATGATGAGCAGCGGTAGAAACCAGGTCACCTGTACTATCTACCCATAAATTCAAGTTAGTGCAGGTGACTCTGCTGTAAGATTGTCTTTAATAGTAGGTAGTATCTCCATGCAGACATTAGCAGCAGCCCCCCAGTAGACAGCAGCCCCCCCTGTAGACTGAAGGCCCCCCTTTGTAGACATTAGTAGAAGCCCCCCTGTAGACCGAAGCCCCCTTTAGACAGTGGGACCCCATTCAAACAGCAGCAGCCCCCCCCTTTAGACAGCAGCAGGGTCCCCCGTTTAGACAGCAGCAGCCCCCCCCCCCTTTAGACAGCAGCAGCCCATTCAGGCACCCATTCAGGCTAGATTTCCACACAGTTTTTTTTCTGGCGTTTTTTAGAAAACGACCACTGCAGTTTTTTGAGTCAAAGTCAAAAGTAGATCCAGTAGAAAAGAGACGTATAAGTCCTTCTTTTAGGCCTCTTTCTCACTGCTGTCGGGCTCCATTAGGTGGAGCTCCGTCTGCAGTTCTGTCACGTTTAGCGGAGAAAAAATTGGTGCAAGCATTATTTTTTCTCCACTAAATTCCCGTAAAATTACCGGATCAACGACGAGCTCCAGGCAAGTGAATGGGGTCCATCAGGACTCGACAGTAGTCGTTTGCATCCGACCCATTTCAGGGTCCAATCGGCTCAAGGAGAAAAGAAAAAAAAAGAGCCAATCGGACCCTTAACGGGTCGAATGCAAACGGCAATGTGAACCTAGCCTTATATTTTCCATTCCTTTTAGATTTAGCTCAAAAGCTGCAGTGGCAGTTTTCCTAAAAATGCCAGAAAAAAAAACTGTGTGAAAACCTAGCCTAACACCAGTTAGATTCATATTGCTTAATTCCTGAATTCCCTTAGGCCATATTCACACGTCAGAATTTCAGTGCTGAATTCCCCACTGGAATTTGGCACGGAGATTCCGCTGCAGCAGAGTCCCATTGAGTTCAGTGGGATTCTGCTGCGCTGTGCACACGGCGGAATTTCCGTGCCAGATGTTTCCAGCAGAGAAATTTCATTTTCCGTGTCTGCAGAAAGAATGAACCTGTTCATTCTTTCTGTAGACTCTGCACAGAATGCATTGCAGTCTATTCCTGTGTGGTCCTAGCAATGGCATGTTATGGCGGCGCCCGCAGTTTGCGGAATGTCCACATGGAGATATCCATGCGGACATTCCAACATGTGAACATAGCCTAACAGATAGAGCTGAAACTTTGTTTTCTTTATATGAATTCTTACAAAATGTGGTAGCTGCAAATACAGTAAAGGAGTTCAAGCATGCATGGGATAGGAATAAGGCTATCCATCATATAAGATAGGGCCAGGGACTATTTATAGTATTCAGAATATTGGGCAGAAAAGATGGGCCAAATAGATCTTATCTGCCGACACATTCTATGTTTCTATGTAAAAACTGCAGAAGAAAGGTAACAATGTATAAATTACATGTTGCACTTACTTCAGTAAAAAACTTACTTAACCTCTTCAGGACGCCGGGCATCCCAAGTCCTTAAGGACGTGAGCCGTATGCATACGCCCGTGGGAGTTCCGGTCCCCGCCGCTAGCCGGTTTAGGACGGGACCGGGATGCCTGCTGAAATCATTCAGCAGGCCTCCCGGCACATCGCCCAGGGGGGTCCTGAGACCCCCCCCCCCCCCATGTCGCAGAAAATCGCATGTCAATTCAGACGCATGTCAATTCATTCTGCTATTCCGGGCTGATCGGGTCTCTGGTGACCCGATCACCCAGAAAATAGGGACGATCGGAGCTGTAGGTGACTGCCCCGATCATCCTGAGGGCTAGGAGTGAGGTTGCAGTGCTGCGATCTCCTCCTATCCCCTGCCATTGGTCAGAACTGATTCTGACCAATGGCAACGCAGGATAGTGGGTTTACAGTGGCAACCACTAGGAAGGCCAAACTGCAACTCCCAGCATGCCTAGACTGCCCAGGCATGCTGGGAGTTGTAGTTCTGTAACATCTGTCCCTTCAGATTTTGCAATTTTCATGTAATTTTTGAAAATTGCTGCTATACTTTGAAGCCCTCTAATTTTTTTCAAAAAGCAAAAATATGTCCATTTTATGATGCCAACATAAAGTGGACATATTGTATTTGTGAATAAAAATTTAATTTATTGGGAATATCCATTTTCATTGCAAGAGAACTTCAAAGTTAGAAAAATGCTAAATTTTCACAATTTTCATGAAATTATGGGATTTTTCACCAAAAAAGGATGCAAGTAACGCCGAAAATTTACCCCCAAAATAAAGTAGAATATGTCACGAAAAAACAATCTCAGAATCAGAATATTCGGTAAAAGAGTTTTCGAGTTATTAATTCGTAAAGCGACGGTGGTCAGAATTGCGAAAAAGGGCTCAGTCCTTAAGGTGAAAAAGGAAGTATAGGAAGGGTCGGCACTCGAGTTTTTGTTGTGGTGCACGTGGATAGTAACAATGCAAATTGAAAAAGGAATCCCGGCACTCACCATATTCTTCTGCCAAACGTAGTGTTTTTAGTTACACAGTGCTAAATTCAAAGGACGTGTTTCGGCCAAAGCCTTATTCAGACTGACATCTGAATAAGGCTTTGGCCGAAACGCGTCCTTTGAATTTAGCACTGTGTAAATAAACACACTACGTTTGGCAGAAGAATATCGTGAGTGCCGGGATTCCTTTTCAACTTAAGGTGAAAAAGGGCTGCGTCCTTAAGGGGTTAATGAAAAAAAAAAAAGAAAGCTGACACATTACCATGGTTGTCTTTCTGCTAGAGGATACATGCTGATATTATCAGACATTCATATATAATGGGACTGTTGCTTCTTTCCGCAGTGGTTACATTGACCTATTGTGCTGGTATTTCCCTATAATCTGCTCTGACCTGTCATTACAATAATTATGTTCTTTATACCCAAGTCAAAGCACCTACCAACCCTGGAGAACACAGCATTGTACTCTGCGGGATTCCCTTTGCTGTTTATTGCTCTCTTCTGCCCCCTAATTAGCTATGATGGATTTAATTACTGCCATCAGATCTGCAGAGCAGCCTCTTATCTGAAGCCACATTCATTACTTTAAATATATTATTTTGTTGCATGTGCAGAAACAGTGGCCGCATTTTAGGAACATATAATTCTTGCTGCAGTAAATGGGACCAAAAGCAATAAAGACAAGAGAACAAATTATTGACTGATTAAAATTCTGAATGACTTGACAAAATCACAGTGAACAAACAAAGGCAGAGGATACTTAGGAACACCAAAGGCACATTTCACAGGTAACATATATGGAATGACGTTATCTTCACATTCACGGACAACTGAAATAACTTGCATGACGTTGCCCAAATAGGGATAAAATGCTACACTGCTCAAAAAAATAAAGGAACACTTAAACAACACAATGTAACTCCAAGTCAATCACACTTCTGTGAAATCACACTGGGGGAGATACATCAAAACCAGTGTAGAGAAAGAGTTGTGCAGTTGATCATAGTAACCAATCAGAGTGCTTCTTTCATTTTTGAAAAGACCTCTGAAAAATGAAGGAAGCGATCTGATTGGTTGCTATGGGCAACTCAGAAACTTTTCCTCTGGACAGGTTTTGATAAATCTCCCCCACTGTCCCCTCGGGAAGGAACACTGATTGACAATCAATTTCACATGCTGTTGTGCAAATGGAACAGACAACAGGTGGAAATTATAGGCAAATAGCAAGACACCCCCAATAAAAGAGTGGCTCTTCAGGTGGTGACCACAGAATACTTCTCAGTTCCTATATTTCCTGGCTGATGTTTTGGTCACTTTTTAATGCTGGCAGCGCTTTCACTCTAGTGGTAGCATGAGACGGAGTCTACAACCCACACAAGTGGCTCAGGTAGTGCAGCTCATCCAGGATGGCACATCAATGCGAGCTGTGGCAAGGTTTGCTTTGTATGTCAGCATAGTGTCCAGAGCATGGAGACGCCACCAGGAGACAGACCAGTACATAAGGAGACGTGAAGGAGGCTGTAGGAGGGCAACAACCCAGCAGCAGGAACACTACTTCCACCTTTGTGCAAGGAGGAGCAGGAGGAGCACTGCCAGAGCCCTGCAAAATGACCTCCAGCAGGCCACAAATGTGCATGTGTGCACTCAAACGGTCAGAAACAGACTCTATGAGGGTCGTATGAAAACCCGACATCCACAGGTGGGGGTTGTACTTACAGCCTAATACCATGCAGGACATTTGGCATTTGCCAGAGAACACCAAGATTGGCAAATTCGCCACTGGCGCCCTGTGCTCTTCACAGATGAAAGCAGGTTCACACTGAGTACATGTGACAGACGTGACAGAGTCTGGAGACGCTATGGAGAACGTTCTGCTGCCTGCAACATCCTCCAGCATGACCGATGGCGGTGGGTCAGTAATGGTGTGGGGTGGCATTTCTTTGGGGGGGGCCACACAGCCCTCCATGTGCTTGCCAGAGGTAGCCTGACTGCCATTAGGTACCGAGATGAGATCCTCAGATCCCTTGTGAGACCATATGCTGGACATATGCTAGACCTCATGTGGCTGGAGTGTGTCAGCAGTTCCTGCAAGAGGAAGGCATTGATGCTGCGGACTGGCCCGCCCGTTCCCCAGACCTGAATCCGATTGAGCACATCTGGGACATAATGTCCCTCTCCATCCACCAACGCCACGTTGCACCACAGACTGTCCCGGTGTTGGCAGATGCTTTAGTCCAGGTCTGGAAGGACATCCCTCAGGAGACCATCCCTCACCTCATCAGGCATTGTAGGGGGGGTCATACAGGGACTTGGAGGCCACACACTACTGAGCCTCATTTTGACTTGTTTTAAGGACATTACAACAAAGTTGGATCAGCCTGTAGTGTGGTTTTCCACTTTGATTTTGAGTGTGACTCCATATCCAGACCTCCATTTCGTTGATAAATTTGATTTTCATTGATAATTTTTGTGTGATTTTGTTGTCAGCACATTCAACTATGTAAAGACAAAAGTATTTCATACGATTAGTTCATTCATTCAGATCTAGGATGTGTTATCTTAGTGTTCCCTTTATTTTTTTGAGCAGTGTATTTCAAGGCCCTATAATACAAAAAACATCAAAGATTTGTGCCCCTTTTCTTATCTTTTAAATTACCTCACAGCTTTGGCTTTCAATGTGATGACTGCCCTGCAGGTAGAAGTGCCCCATACTGATGGATATTTAATATTGTAAAACCTTTTTTCTAGGGTTGTAACACACTTCTCTGGCCCACTGCCCATGCGCCAAATCTCACATGCACCAGTAAATCAGACTGAAACCCACAGACCCTACAATTTGAATTAGGGTTTGAGAAATAACAAACATACCTTCTTAAAATGAATTTGTTTTTCTCTATATAAAAACCTCTTTTTCTTCTAATCCAACTATTGCTGAGCTGGTGAGGCACATCCTTCATCTTCATTATTACCACAAGGATTCTCCCCAGCCGTGGTGGTTGCCTCTGTTGTTATGGCTGTGCTTGTAGATAGAGATGGGGGTCACATATTGGCTTCTTGGAACGGTAGGTTTATCCTCCAGTGGAAAATGAGTCTCAATAAACATTTTTTTTTGTATGAGAGATTTGGGTGCAATAAGCCACAATTTGAGATATGCCTGATTCTGTCTATTATTAATAAATGTGAAGGGTTTTATACAGTGAGGAACACCTGCCTCCTCACTGACCAATCGGTGATTTGCTGCTCCAGAAAGCAGGCTGGAGCAGCAGAGCACTAATAATACTGATAAATGCTATGCTATGGCATAGCACTGAACAGTATATGCAATCAAAAGAATTCATACCGGCGATTCCAGGTCATACGGATCTCCGCTGACACGGAAAATAAGGGGAACGGGGATGTCCAAGACACCCACGGTCCCCCTGAAGGGATGGGAGAGAGGTGGCAGGGGTGCCACCCCTCCTATCCCTGCTATTGGTCATCAGAAGCGACTGACCAATAGCAGATCGAGGGTGGGGTGGGGGGGGGGGCTAGGTGAAAGTTCGGTTCCCCCGTTCTGCCCACCCACAGTAGTGCGGGCAGAACAGGGGAACCGTCGGTGACCGGCGCCGGAGGTCCACTTACCATCGGTGGCGGTGATCTGCTGGCGGTGATGACGTGCGGCTGACTCCCTGGTGTGGCGTGCTGCAGACTATGGAAGGCGGTGAGTTGCCTAGCAACATCTGGAGGGCTACTGTACAGTGGTCTCTTAACTATAACCCTCCAGATGTTGAAAAACTACAACTCTCAGCATGCCCAGACAGCTGTTTGCTGTCTGAGCATGCTGGGATTTGTAGCTTTGCAACATCTGGAGGGCCACAGTTTGAAGATCACTGTGTGGTGGTTTCTAAACCATGGCCCTCTAAATCTTGCAAAACTACAACTCCCAGCATGCACAAACAGCAAACTGCTTTCTCGCCATGCTTGGAGTTGTAGTTGTGTACCTACAGCTGTTACATAACTACATCTCCCAGCATGCCTTTTGGCGATCAGTAAATTCTGGGAGTTGCAGTTTTGCAACAGCTGGAGGCACACTGGTTGGAAAATACTGAGTTAGATAACAGAACTTAACTGAAGGTTTCCCAACCAGCTGTTGCAAAAGTACAACTCCCACCATGCACGGTCTGTCAGTGCATATTGGGAGTTGTAGGTTTGCAAAAGCTGGAGGTTTGTCCTCCATGTGAATGTACAGGGTACATTCCCACGGGCGGGTTTACAGTGAGTTTCCTGCTTCAAGTTTGAGCTGCGGCAAATTTTCCACCACAGCGCAAACTCCTAGCGGTAAACTCACCGTAAACCCCCCAAGTGAATGTACCCTAAAAACACTACACTAACATATAATAAAGGGTAAAACACTACATATACACCCCTTACACTGTCCCCCCCCAATAAAAAAGAAAAACTTATTGTACGGCAGTGTTTCCAAAACAGAGCCTCCAGCTGTTGCAAGACAACCACTCCCAGCATTTCCAGACAGCCATTGACTGTCCAGGCATGCTGGGAGTTTAGCAACAGCTGGAGGCACCCTGTTTATGAATCGCTGGCGTAGAATACCCCTATGTCCACCCCTATGCAATCCCTAATTTATTCCTTAAATGCACATGGCGCTCTCTCACTTCGGAGCCCTGTCGTATTTCAAGCAAACAGTTTAGGGCCACATATGGGGTATTTCCGTACTCGGGAGAAATTGTATTACAAATTTTGGGGCTTTTTCACCTTTTACCCCTTATGAAAAGGAAAAGTTGGACTCTACACCAGCCTAAAAAATGTTACACTAACATGCTGGTGTTGCCCCATACTTTTTATTTCCACAAGAGGTAAAAAGAAAAAGCCCCCCAAAATTTGTAACGCAATTTATTCTGAGTACGGAAATACCCCACATGTGGGCTTAAAATGCTCTGCGGACGCACAACAAGGCTCAGGAGTGAGAGTGCACAGTGTACAATGTACATTTGAGGCCTAAATTGGTGATTTGCAAAGGGGTGGATGATTTTACAACGGTTTTGACATAAACGCAAAAAAATTAATTCCTACATGTGACCCCATTTTGGAAACTACACCCCTCACGGAATGTAACAAGGGGTATAGTGAGCCTTAACAGCCCACAGTTGTTTGACAAATTTTCGTTAAAATTGGATGGGAAAACGAAAAAAAAAATGTTTTAACCCCTTAAGGACTCAGGGTTTTTCCGTTTTTGCACTTTAGTTTTTTCCTCCTTACCTTTTAAAAATCATAACCCTTTCAATTTTCCACCTAAAAATCCATATTATGGCTTATTTTTTGCGTCGCCAATTCTACTTTGCAGTGACATTAGTCATTTTACCGAAAAATGCACGTCGAAACGGAAAAAAAAATCATTGTGCGACAAAATCGAAAAAAAACGCCATTTTGTAACTTTTGGGGGCTTCCGTTTCTACGCAGTGCATATTTCGGTAAAAATTACACCTTATCATTATTCTGTAGGTCCATACGGTTAAAATGATACCCTACTTATATAGGTTTGATTTTGTCGCACTTCTGGAAAAAATCATAACTACATGCAGGAAAATTTATACGTTTAAAAATGTCGTCTTCTGACCCCTATAACTTTTTTATTTTTCCACGTACGGGGCGGTATGAGGACTCATTTTTTGCGCCGTGATCTGAAGTTTTTATTGGTATGATTTTTGTTTTGATCTGACATTTTGATCACTTTTTATTCATTTTTTAATGTTATAAAAAGTTACCAAAATACGCTTTTTTGGACTTTGGAATTTTTTTGCGCGTACGCCATTGACCGTACGGCTTAATTAATGATATATTTTTATAGTTCGGACATTTACACACGCGGCGATACCACATATGTTTATTTTTTTTTTTTTTTACACTGTTTTATTTTTTTTATGGGAAAAGGGGGGTGATTCAAACTTTTATTAGGGAAGGGGTTAAATGACCTTTAGTAACACTTTTTTTTTACTTTTATTTTGCAGTGTTATAGGTCCCATAGGGACCTATAACACTGCACACACTGATCTCTCATCCTGATCACAGGCGTGTATTAACACGCCTGTGATCAGCATTATCGGCGGTTGACTGCTCCTGCCTGGATCTCAGGCACGGAGCAGTCATTCGTCGATCGGACACCGAGGAGGCAGGTAAGAGCCCTCCCGGTGTCCGATCAGCTGTTCGGGACGCCGCGATTTCACCGCGGCGGTCCCGAACAGCCCGACTGAGCAGCCGGGATACTTTCAGTTTCACTTTAGAAGCGGCGGTCAGCTTTGACCGCCGCTTCTAAAGGGTTAATACCGCACATCGCCGCGATCGGCGATGTGTGGTATTAGCCGCGGGTCCCGGCCGTTGATTAGCGCTGGGACCCACGCGATATGATGCGGGATCGTGGCGCGATCCCGCTTCATATCGCGTGAGCCGGCGCAGGACGTAAATATACGTCCTGCGTCGTTAATGGGTTAACTAATATGCTTGTTACCCTAAATTTTTCATTTTCACAAAGGAAAATAGGAAAAAAAAGCCCCTCAAAATTTGCAACCCCATTTCTTCTGAGTGAGAACATACCCCATATGTGAATGTAAAGTGCTCTGCGGGTGCACTACAATGCTCAGAAGAGAAGGAGCGCCATTGGGCTTTTGGCAAGAAAATTTGTCCGGATTTGAAGGCCACTGTCAGGATCCGGACTGGTATGTAGAGAGGACACTGGAGGTGGATCCTCTGTGTCAGTGAGGTGATGGCGTGGGCCGTACCAGGGGAACGGAATTTAAGAGGTTACTGGTTTTCACCAGAGCCCGCCGCAAAGCGGGATGGACTTGCAGCGGCAGGTAACCCCACAGGTCGTTCCACCCGATAGCGACTCAACCCCACTGACAGCTGAGACAGGCGCGGTACACATGGACAAGGCAAGAGCAAGGTCGGACGTAGCAGAAGGTCAGGGCAGGCAGCAATGGGTCGTAGTCAGGGGCAACGGCAAGGGTCTGGATACACAGGCTTGGGATACACAAAATACTTTCTCAGGGCACTAGGGCAACAAGATCCGGCGAGCACAGGAAGGGGAAGTGGGTTTATATAGGAAATGGAGGTGATTGCACTTGATTGGGCCAGGCACCAATTAGTGGTGCACTGGCCCTTTAAATTTCAGAGAGCCGGCGCGCGCGCGCCCTAGAGAGCGGGGCCGTGCGTGCCAGGATGGGACGGAAGGAGGGCGGGGCAGGTGAGCAGAACGGGATTCGACCCGCGGGCAGGCACGTCCTGCCGCGCAGATCGCATCCCCGCCAGGGAACTCAGAGCAGCGCTCCTGGTCAGCGAGTCTGACCGGGGCGCTACTAACAGAAGTTTAACGCCGCGAGCGCTCCGGGGAGGAGCAGGACCCGGAGCGATCGGCGTAACAGCCACGTGTGTTTACAAAGCCCCCACAGTGCCAGAACAATGGACCCACCCACATGTGACCCTATTTTGGAAACTATACCCCTCACAGAATGTTATAAGGGGTACAGTGAGCATTTACACCCACAGGTGTCTGACAGATTTTTGGAACAGTGGTCTATGAAAATGAAAAATGGAATTTTTCATTTGCTCAGCCCACTGTTCCAAAGACCTGTCAAACGCCAGTAGGGTGTAAATGTTCACTGCAACCCTTATTAAATTCTGTGAGGGGTGTAGTTTCCAAAATGGGGTCATATGTGGGGGATCCACAGTTTTGGCACCACAGGGAGCTTTATAAACGCACAAGGCCCCCTTCTATTCCAACCAATTTCTCTCTCCAAAAGATCAATGGTGCTCCTTCTCTTCTGAGCATTGTAGTGCGCCAGCAGAGCATTTAATGTCCACACATGGGGTATTTCCATACTCAGAAGAGATGTGGCTACAAATTCTCCTATTATCCCTTGTAAAAATGTAAAATTTGGGGCAAAAACAGCATTTTAGTGAAAAAAATAAATTAATTAATTTACACATCCAACTTTAACGAAAAGTCATCAAACACCTGTGGGGTGTTAAGGCTCACTGTACCCCTTGTTACATTCCTTAAGGGGTGTAATTTTCAAAATAGTATGCCATATGTTTTTTTGCTGCTCTCGGACCATAGGGGCTTCCTAAATGTGACATGCCCCCCAAAAACCATTTCAGAAAAACTCACTCTCCCATTGTCGCTCCTTCCCTTCTGAGCCCTCTAGTGCACCCACAGAGCACTTGACATACACATATGAGGTATTTCCTTACTCGAGAGAAATTGGGTTACACATTTTAGGGTGATTTCTCTCCTTTTACCCTTTGTAAAAATTCAAAAACTGGGTTTACAAGAACATGCAAGTGTAAAAAATTTAGATTTTGAGTTTTCTCCTTCACTTTGCTACTATTCCTGTGAAACACCTTAAGGGGTAACACACTTTCTGAATGTCATTTTGAATTCTTCCAGGGGTGCAGTTTTTATAATGGGGTCATTTATGGAGTATTTCTAATATGAAGGCACCTCAAATCCAGTTCAAAACTGAACTGGTCCCTGAAAAATTCTGATTTTGAAAATGTTGTGAAAAATTGGAAAATTGCTACTGAACTTTGAAGCCCTCTGATGTCTTCCAAAAGTAAAAACATGTAAACTGTATGATGCAAACATAAAGCAGACATATTGTATATTTGAATCAATTGATAATTTATTTGGGCGTCCATTTTGTTTATAAGCAGAGAGTTTCAAAGTTAAAAAAATGTAAAATTTTCAATAAAAAAAAAAAATTTTCACCAAGAAATGATGCAAGTATCAACAAAATTTTACCACTAATATAAAGTAGAATATGTCACGAAAAAACTATCTCGGAATCAGAATGAAAAGTAAAAGCATCCCAGAGTTATTAATGCTTAAAGTGACAGTGGTCAGATGTGCAAAAAATGCCCGGGTCCTTAAGGTGAAAATGGGCTGGGTCCTTAAGGGGTTAAAATAATGTAATAAAAGATTAAAATAATCATATGTGGTACCGCCACGTGGAAACTATTGTCCAAACTATTAAATTCCAAACTATTAAAATACAAGTTAACTAATAAAAAGTTATTGGGGTCAGAAGATGACAATTTTAAACATACTAGTTTTGGTGCAGGTAGTTATATATTTTTTTTAAAGTATTAAAATAATCAGTATTGATCACAGCATCTGAGGGATTAATGGCTGACATCAGTGCAATCGCCAATGTCCGCCATCCCTTGCGGGTAGCAGCCAGGACTTGCCATGATTGATGTGAATGAAGCTCCTTAAAAGGAGTACTCCAGAATAGGAAAATTTTACTCCATACTGCCAGCAGTAAAAAAATAAAGAGGTACATACATACCTTCCTTCGCACCCCCGGTGCCTCTGGTAACCCGCTCCAGTCTCCACCACGATCCTCTTCCTGGTTGCGGGTGGTCGTCGTGTCATACTGCGCTCAGCCAATCACCGGCCGCAGCGAAGTTCCGACTCAGCCGGCGATAGGCTGAGCGGCAGTGTGACGTTTTCCTCCCCGACACCTGCTGCCAGGGCCGAAAACGTCACACTGCCACTCAGCCTATCTCCGGCCGAGTCAGGACTTCGCTGCGGCCGGTGATTGGCTGAGCGCAGTATGTCTCGCCGACCACCGGCAACCAGGAAAAGAATCGCGGCGGAGACTGGAGCGTGTTACCAGAGGCACCGGGGGAGCGAAGGAAGGTATGTATGTACCTCTTTATTTTTTTACTGCTGGCAGTATGGAGTACAATTTTCTTATTCACGAGTACTCCTTTAACTAGCTTCATTTACAGGAAGTAAATGTACATCCTTGTGCTTTAAAGGGTTACTCCGGTGGTTAATTTTTTTTACTATATGGCATCTTTTGTAAGTTTTTTTTTTTTTTTGCAATATACATGTGTTATATGTTTTGGCAGCATGTATGTGTTTTTCTTACCTGTTTGTTGGGCAGGAAGTTCTGTAGTTCAGAGGGTTTTCTTTTACTGTTGTCCACAGTTCTGAGTCTGTTGTGGACAAGATGTCACAGCTTTTTTTTTTTTTTTCTCTGTCTGCATGAGAAATAAGCCACGCCCCTCATCTCATCTCATCCAGAGTACACATCCCCTCCCCTCCCCCCTGCTCTGTATTCTAAGGACGCAGGTCTGCACAGGAGAAGGACCTCACAGAGAAGATAAGTGCACGGGCTGGGGATGTATGGACTGCAGGGGAATAAATCTCATACTGGGAACGATCTCTATGGGGGAGATTTATCAAAACCTGTGCAGAGGAAAAAAATCAGATTGCTTCTTTCATTTTTCACAGGCCTTCAGAAAAATGAAAGCAGCAATCTGATTGGTTGCTATGGGCAACTGGGCAAGTTTTCCTCTGCACAGGTTTTGATAAATCTCCCCCTATATGTGAAGGGGGAGGGGGGGACTCCTGAATGACACATGCTGGGAGTTGTAGTCCCTGTTGTGTGTGTGTGTATGCTAGTGTTTACAAACCAGTGTGCCTCCAGCTGTAGCAAAACTACAACTCCCAGCATGCCCCAACAGACTTTGGGCATGCTGGGAGTTGTAGATATGCAACAGCTGGAGGCACACTGGTTGGGAAACACTGTTCTAGCCTATTCAGCATACACATCATGTTACACCAGTGTTTCCCAACCAGTGAGCCTCCAGCTGTTGCAAAACTACAACTCCTAGCATGCCCAAAGGCTGTCAGGGCATGCTGGGAGTTGTAGTTTTGCAACACCTGGAGGCACGCTGGTTGGGAAACACTGGTGTATGCCCTACAGAGGTGTGGTGAACTACAACCCCCAGGAGACTACAGAGGCAGCATGCTGGTGTTATACCACAGACTGAAGACTCCTGAATGACATATGCTGGGAGTTGTAGTCCCTTTTGTGTGTGTATGACAGTGTATCCCAACCAAGGCTGATTATATTAGTGTGCTGTGTATAAGGGGTCTGACCCGGGAAAATAGTAGGGTGGGTAAAGGGCGGAACAAACAAACAAACAAAAAAAAGGAGCAGCCCCAAACCAGCAAGGCATGTGGCATGCTGGGATTTGTAGTTTTCAGCACAGCAAGAAACAGGAAATAGAAGCAAAGATAGGAAAACAAAGTGGGGAATAAAAAGACAACAAAGAACGGAAATAGAGTAGGCTAAACAAAGCAAAAAGGGTAAGTCAAAAAAGGAAAAACATGTTGACCACCGGAGTACCCCTTTAAGTCCCAGTGCATGTCCTTAAGGGGTTAACAGTTTACATTGGCATCCTGTTTCCAGAGCTGAACATTGTATACCATAACTTATGGACATGTCACTCACCTGTTGTCATGGCAAGAGCACGTTCACATGTTTTTGTAAAAACAAATAATCATGACAGAACAGAGACTAAACATGAAATGCTACTAACACAAACTTCTCCCATACTTCATGAGTTTGCAGCAATTAACTTTTTCAATAAATATAATAGCCACGATAATTATTAACCCCTTAACGACCAAGATAATTACATTTTTGGGGTTTTGTTTTCTCCTCTTAACCTTGTAAAAGCCATAACTTTCCTTTTTCCATCCACATAACCATGAGAGATTGTTTTTATGCAGGACCAGTTGTACTGTATAATAATAATAACACAATGTATGATAAAACTGAAAAATATATTAATTGTGGGGTGAAATAAAAAATTACACAATGTACTTAAAGGTTACTCCACTGGGATATTTTTTTTTTTTTAAATCAACTGGTGCCAGAAAGTTAAACAGATTTGTAAATTACTTCTATTTAAAAAATTTTAATCCTTCTGACCACAGTGCTCTCTGCAGACACCTCTGTCGATTTTAGGAACTGTCAAGAGCAGGAGAGGTTTGCTATGGGAATTTTCTCCTACTCTAAATAATTCCTAAAATGGACAGAGGTGTCAGCAGAGAGCACTGTGGTCAGACAGAAAGGAAATTCAAATAGAGAAGAACTTCCTCTGGAACATACAGCAGCTGATAAGTACTGGAAGGGTTAAGATTTTTAAATGGACGTAATTTACAAATCTGTTTAACTTTCTAGCACCAGTTGATTTAAAAAAAAAAAATAATGAATGTTTTCCAGTGGAGTGCCCCTTTAACCTCTTAAGGACCCAGCCCATTTTCACCTTAAGGACCCGGACATTTTTTGCACATCTGACCACTGTCACTTTAAGCATTAATAACTCTGGGATGCTTTTACTTTTCATTCTGATTCCGAGAATGTTTTTTCGTGACATATTCTAATTTATGTTAGTGGTAAAATTTCATCGATACTTGCATCATTTCTTGATGAAAAATTCAAAAATGTTATGAAAAAATTTAAAATTTGGAATTTTTTTTTTTACTTTGAAGCTCTCGGCTTATAAGGAAAATGGACCTTCCAAATAAATGATATATTGATTCACATATACAATATGTCTACTTTATGATTTTAACATAAAGTTGACATGTTTTTACTTTTGGAAGACATCAGAGGGCTTCAAAGTTCAGCAGCAATTTTCCCAAAAAAAATTCAAAATCGAATATTAGAAATACCATATTAGAAATACCCCATAAATGACTCCATTATAAAAACTGCACCCCTCAAAGTATTCAAAATGACATTCAAAAAGTTTGTTAACCCTTTAGGTGTTTCACAGGAATAGCAGCAAATTGAAGGAGAAAATTCAAAACTTCATTTTTTACACTCGCATGTTCTTGTAGACCCAGTTTTTAAATTTTTACAAGGGGTAAAAGGAGAGAAATCTTCCTAAAATTTGTAACCTAATTTTTCTCGAGTAAGGAAATACCTCATATGTGTATGTCAAGTGCTCTGTGGATGCACTAGTGGGATTTTGGAAAGTGAGTTTTTCTGAAATGGTTTTTGGGGGGCATGTCACATTTAAGAAGCCCTTATGGTGCCAGAACAGAAAAAAAAAACCCACATGTTAAACAATTTCTGAAACTACACCCCTCAAGGAACGTAACAAAGGGTAAAGTGAGCCTTAACACCCCACAGGTGTTTGACGACTTTTCGTAAAAGTTGGATCTGTAAATTATTATTTTTTTCACTAAAATGCTAGGGTAATAGGAGAAAATGCCCCCCAAAATTTGTAACCCCATATCTACTGAGTATGCAAATACCCCATGTGTGGACGTAAAATGCTCTGGCGGCGAACTACAATGTTCAGAAGAGAAGGATTCACATTTGGCTTTTGGAAAGCAAATTTTGCTGAAATGATTTTTGGGGGGCATGTCGCATTTAGGAAGCCCCTGTGTTGCCAGAACAGCAAACAAAAAAAAAAAAAAAACACATGAGGGGAGGTTTTTGCCTGTCTAAATTTGTCGCACAGAAAGTCGCAGTCTAAATATGTGCAACTTTTCTGCGACTTTTGTTCTAGAGGATTTTTAGAACATGATGCAAGCTAGTCTATTTTAGACTGAAATGCATTGAAAAACTCATTGGTGCTGAATTTATCAAAAGCGACTTTTCAGCGACAAGTCGCATCGGCTGAAAGTACGCTGAAATGTCAGACCATGTTGGAGCAGATTTAAATATAGACTAAAGCATAGATCATGAAGTCTGTGCACAGAATTTATCAAGAGCCGTGAGCCATTTGATAAATTAGGCGCACAATAGACCAGCCAAACACTCTGTAGTTTGGTCTTTATTGATGCGGGACATAGACAGCTTTGATAAATATCCCCCATGGCACATTTTTTTGGAAACTACACTCCTCAAGGAACGCAACAAGGGGTACGGTGAGCCTTAACACCCCACAGGTGTTTGACAAATTTGTGCTAAATTTGGATGTGAAAATGAAATATTAGATTTTTTTTCACTAAAAATGCTGGTGTTACCCCAAATTTTTCATTTTCACAAGGGATAATAGGAGAAAAAGCCTCCCAAAATTTGTAACCCCATTTCTTCTGAGTATGGAAATACCCCATGTGTGGATGTAAGATGTTCTGCTGGCGCACTACAATGCTCAGAAGAGAAGGAGCGACATTGAGCTGTGGGAGAGAGAATTTGATTGGAATAGAAGTCGGGGGCCATGTGCGTTTACAAAGCCCTCCGTGGTGCCAGAACAGTGGACCCCCCACATGTGACCTCATTTTGGAAACTACACCCCTCACAGAATTTAATAAAGGGTGCAGTGAGCATTTACACCCCACTTGCATTTGACAGATCTTTAGAAGAGTGGGCTGTGCAAATGAAAAATGTAATTTTTCATTTTCACGGACCACTGTTCAAAAAAATCTGTCAGACACCTGTGGGGCGTAAATGCTCACTGTACCCCTTATTACATTACGTGAGGGGTGTAGTTTTCAAAATGGGGTCACATGTGGGGGGGGGGCACTGTTCTGGCACCATGAAGGCTTTGTAAACACACTTGGCCTTCAATTTGGGACACATTCTCTCTACAAAATCCCAATGGCGCTGCTTCTCTTCTGAGCATTGTAGTGCGCCAGCAGAGCACTTTACATCCACATATGGGGTATGTTCTTACTCATACAAAATGGGGTTACAAATTTTGGGGGACTTTTTTTCGTATTCTACCTTGTGAAAATGTAAAATTTAGGGTAACACCAGCATTTTTGTTAAATATTTTTTTTCATTTTCACATCCAACTTTTACGAAAATTTGTCAAACACCTGTGGGGTGTTAAGGCTCACTATACCCTTGTTACCTTCCATGAGGGGTGTTGTTTCCATTGTTTATTGTTTTGCGTTTATGTCAGAACCACTGTAAAATCACTCCTGAGCCTTGTTGTACATCTGCAGAGCATTTTACACCCACATATATTTCTTTACTTAGGAGAAATTGCGTTACAAATTTTGGGGGTCTTTTTTTCCTTTTTCCGCTTGTGAAAATTTAAAGTATGGGGTAACACCAGCATGTTGGTGTAAAAAAATAAAAATGTTTACACTAACATGCTGGTGTAGACCCCAACTTTACCTTTTCATAAGGGGTAAAAGGAGAAAAAGACCCCCAAAATTTGTAATGCAATTTCTCCCGAGTACAGAAATACCCCATATGTGGCCCTAAACTATTTCCTTGAAATACGACAGGCCTCCGAAGTGAGAGAGCACAATTTTGAGGCCTATTTTGGGGATTTGCATCTGCCACCAAAATACCCTAAGGCAGTGTTTCCCAAACAGGGTGTCTCCAGCTGTTGCAAAACTCCCAGCATGCCTTGACAGTGAGTGGCTGTCCGGCAATACAGGGAGTTGTTGTCTTTCAACATCTGGAGGCTCTGTTTTGGAAACAGTGCCGTACAAGACTTATTTTTATTGGGGGGGGGGGGGGAGATGAGGGGACTGGGTAGGGGTATGTGTATATGTAGTGTTTTACCCGTTACTATGTGTTAGTGTAGTGTAGAGTTTTTAGGGTACATTGACACAGGCGGGGTTTACAACGAGTTTCTTGCTGGGAATTTGAGCTGCGGTGGAAAATTTGCCGCATCTGAAACTTGCAGCAAAACACTCGCTGTAAACCCACCCGTGTGAATGTACCCTGTACATTCCCATGGGGGGGGGGGGGGGGGGGGGGGTAGGGGGTCATACCTCCAGCTGTTGCAAAACTACAACTCCCAGCATGCACTGACAGACCATACATGGTGGGGGTTGTAGTTATGCAACAGCTGGAAGCACATTGGTTGCGCATCACTGACAGTTTGTTACTTAACTCAGTGTTTCACAACCAGTGTGCCTCCAGCTGTTGCAAAACTAGAACTCCCAGTATGTACAGTCTCTGGTTGTGAAACACTGGTTGCCAAACACTGAGTTAGGAAACAAACTTTGTTTCACAACCAATGTGTCTCCAGCTGTTGCAAAACTGCCACACTTAGCATGCATTGACAGTCGAAGGGCATGCTGAGAGTTGTAGTTTTGCAACAGCTGGAGGCACACTGCTACAACTCCCAGCATGCCCTTTGGTAGTCTGTACATGCTGGGAGTTGTAGTTATGCAACAGCTAGATGCCCACTTTTTAATAGAAAAAATATGCCTCCAGCTGTTGCATAACTACAAACCCCAGCATGCACAAACTACCAAAGGACATGCTGGGAGTTGTAGTTGGAACTCCAGCTGTTGCAAAACTACAACTCCCAGCATGCCCTTTGCCTGTGCATGCTGAGAGTTGTTGCTAAGCAACAGCAGGAGGTGAACCGGCCCTACCTCCTGCTGTATCCTGCAGCCACTGCTGCCACAGGGACCGCCGCTCCTGAGGGGACCCCCACTGGACCAGGGAGGTAAGAGACCCCCACCGGCCCAGATCTCGATCACCCCCCAGCAGGACAGTGATTGGTCGGTCGTTTTGACCGAACAATCACATGATTGTGAGGTGGCACCCGTGCCACATCACTCCTGCTAGATTAGGGTGAATGGGGCTGTCACCCTTTTTTCCGGGTCACCAGAGACCTGATTGAGCCAGAACGGCCGGTCTGAATTGGCATGGGGGGGGGGGGGGGCTCAGGACCCCCCCCAGGGGTTTGCCCGGGGTGCCTGCTGATAGATACCAGCAGTCACCCCGGGCGGGGACCGAAATTCCCACGGGCGTACAGGAACGCCCCGGGTTCCTAAGTGGTTAATGATAAATTTAAATAGTTATCTTTATTCTGTGGGTCGGTATGATTACAATTTTTTATAGCTGTTGTTTTATTTACTACCTTTATTTTTTTTTTACAAATGCTAAACATTGTCTTATTCTGACAATGTTTCTTTTACACCATTAACCATGCGGTTTCGATGATTTTATATTTTAATAGCTCAGACATTTCTGTATGCAGCAATATCAATGATGTATTTTTTTTTTGGGGGGGGGGTTAGAATTTTTATTATGGGGTGATATTTTAAATATTTAAAAAAATGTTTAAAGGGGTATTCTGGCTTTAGACATTTTATCCGCTCACACAGTTACGCCCCCTCCCATAGACATGAAGGGAGGGGGCGTGACGTAATGATGGGGGCGTTACATCACGTCTCCAGTCCTGAAAACTCGGCACGCAGCTCCACACATGACGCGGATGCTGCAGGAAGATCGTGGGGTCCCAGCAACGGGCCCCCTGCATCAGACATCTTATCCCCTATCCTTTGGATAGGGGATAAAATGTCTAAAGCCGGACTACCCCTTTAACTTTTTTTTATATTTCTTTAGTTTCCCTCGGGAACTTGTATGAGCAATCCTTTGATTGCTCATAAAGATCAATACATTGACAAACACTGGACATCACCTAAAGGGTAAATGGCAACAATTATGGCTACAGCAGAACCCCTCGTAAGCGTGTATGTTCACACATTCAGGTGTTTAATTGCAATTATTGACATCACTTGTCAATACTGTGCCAATAAAATTTATTGTTTTAGACTATGGGGCAGATTTACTTTGTTAGACCAACATTTCACACTCTGGTCTTAACCCCCTTAAAGAAGAAGTTCCTTGCCCGATCAGTACAGAAAATCGTATCCCTATCCGCAGGATTTTTAGATCGATTTTTAGATTGTGGGTGGTCTGATCATCTGTACGGAGCCCCGACTCCCACAGAGTGGCGCATCATGACCGAAGCGGGGGCTGCCATGCCCCCTCCATATATCTCTATGGGAGACCCATTCATGTAACACCTGCGCTCCGGCCGTGAGCACTCTCTGCTTATGTCCCCACTGCCGGCGGGGCTGGGAATCGCATCCCAGCCAGTCACTCACCTCCCTCATCTTCCGCCTCTCCGTGACCTTGCAGCCCTCCTAGGGCGCATGCGCGCCGGAGCTCTTTCACTTAAAGGGCCAGTGCTCTATCAATCAAGCGTCTACACCTGTCATTAAACAACTACATTGACGTGGTCTGAAATGGCAGGAGGTGCTCAACCCCAAGTGCAGTGGTGCACCTATGCTGGGGTGGAGGTCCTGCACTTGTGGTCCATTGCTATGGGCGATCCCCAGCATAATATGCATACAATGGAGGATGCCTGTAGATGGTTACAAGTACCAGAATGACATCCTACACCAGATAAATGTGTGCATGTGTCTTTACAAAAGAACAGTACTATAGGTACACTACTGTGGTAGATGTAAACAATGACATTAGCTAACCTCAAAAACTGATGTAAAATTGAGACATTAGCCAGTATATCCTTATATGAAGGACATACCTGAGCCCGCACACCAACGCCAAGGTTTCTCAAGTGGTACGGGACCTAACACTAACCAACCTGTGCCAGATAAGCAAAACCAGGAACCAAATTACAGCAGCATTAGGTCCGACTTGTAGACTGCTCCCTGGTTACCTCCAGTGTGACTGAGCACACATACAATGGGAGGGAGGAGACAGGCTACAAGCCCGACCCTGGTTGGCTAATATATTGCCGCCACACAGGTGAAATCTTAATGTTACCCAATATGATAAAAAGGTGCATTAGTATAAACTTTAAACATTAAACAACAAGTTTGACCTAATGCTGCTTTAATTTGGTTCCTTTTTTTGGCTTATCTGGCACGGGTAGGTTAGCGTTAGGTCCTGTACCACTTGAGAAACCTTGGGGTTGGTGTGCGGGCTCAGGTTTGTCCTTCATATAAGGATATACTGGATAATGTCTCAATTTTACATCAGTTTTGAGGGTTAGCTTATGTCATTGTTTACATCTACCACAGTAGTGTACCTATAGTCCTGTTCTTTTGTCTACACCTGTCCCCTGTCCTTAAATATCAGCTCCTCCCTTGTTTCCCTGGCGGATCTTAGGTTGCCTAGTGCCATAGTGAAAGTCCTGTGTCCCTATTACCGTGTACCTGTTCCTTGCTACCTTACCTACCCTGCACCTGTGTTACCTGCCCTGACCTTATGCCATCTTGCCATTGTCTCCTTCTGTGCCACGCCACCTACCAGCTACCTGTGTGGACGAGTCGTGCCGGGGGTAGCGACCTGTGTGCCCCGCCTGCCGCAGCAAGATCATCCAGCTTTGCGGCGGGCTCTGGTGAAAACCAGTGGCACCTTAGACTCTGCTCCCTGGCGTGGCTCACGTCCTCATCCACACAGGTGCCAGAGGATCCACCACCTGCCGTGACCCATTGCAATTCGGCTTTCTTCAGCTCTCCCATAGAGATATTTGGAGGGGGCGTGGCGGCCCCCGCTTCGGCCGGAGGTCGTGACGTGCCACTCTGTGGGAGAGCAGGGGCTCTGACCCCTCCCCCCTGCGATCTAAAACTTATCCCCTATCCCCTATTTCTGTACTTATCAGGCATGGGACGTCTCCTTTAAGGACCACAGTTTTTTTTATTTTTGCACTTTCAAATTTTCCACCTCACCTTCTAAAATTCATGATGCTTTCAATTTTCCACCTACAGATTGATATTAGGGCTTGTTTTTTGTGCTTTGTAATTAAATCAATCATTTCACCACAAAATCTATGGTGAAACCAAAATTCTGTAACTTTAGCTGATAGCAACCGGGACCCACCGGGTATGAAGCGCGCTCAGCTCCTGAGCATGCTTCATACAACGGGAGCGGGCAATGGACATAAATATTGTCCTTAGGGTATGGACATAAATATTGTCCTTAGGGTATGTTCACACTGAGGAATTGGGGCGGAAATCAAGCAGAAATCTTCTGCCTCAAAATATTGTCACAGAGATTGTGCGCGGAATTTTGCGCGGCATTGGAGCGGAATTCGAGCAGAATTCGAGCGGAATTCCACACGCGGAAATGAAAATTTCAAGCGGAGGAGGAGAAGAGTATAATATATATATTATCTTTTTTTTTCATGCGGAAATTCCGTGACAATTCCACACCAATTCCGCACCAATTCCGCGTGGAAATTATTCTGACTGGAAACAAAAAATTAACATTGATCTCTATGGGAGTAAGGCTAGGTTCAGACTACGGAATTTCCGACAGAAATTCAGTCGTAAAATTTTCGTCCAAAATTTTGCTTGCTAAAATGTCTAGTGTAATAAATGGGTTTCCGTTCACAAATTCACACTTCGGAATTTGTGAAGCGGAAAATCCGCTTCGAAATTTCCGCCTGAAGAAATGTGGTGCTTTTTCTTCAGGCGGAAATCCGCGCGGAACACATTGCAGTCTATTGGAGACTGCAGTGTCCGCGCGGTCCTAGCGCCGACTGATTCAGCCGGCGTTGGCCGCACTCGGCAGAAATTTTCTGCCTGGAGATTCCGTAGTCTGAACCTAGCCTAAGGCTAGGTTCAGACTACGGAATTTCCGCCGGAATTTTCGCTTTGAAATTTCCGGCAGAAATTCCGCTTACTATAATGCATAGTGTAGTGAATGGTTTTCCGTTCACAAATTCCCACTTCGGAATTTGTGAAGCGGAAAATCCGGATGAAAAATCCGCTAGAAAATTTCCGCCTGAAGAAAGGGGTTGCTCTTTCTTCAGGCGGAAATCCTAGGGAACACATAGAAGTCTATAGGAGAATGCAGTGTCTGCGCGGTCCTAGCGCCGACTAATTCAGTCGGTGCAGGCGGAACTCGGAATCTCCGGGCGGAAATTTTCTGCCCGGAGATTCCATAGTCTGAACCTAGCCTAAGACGCTGATTCCGCCTGAAAGAAAGAACATGTTCTTTCTTCAAGCAGAACAGACTTCCTCGTCAGAATTCTGCTTGAGGAAATTCCTCAGTGTGAACTAAGGGGCAGAAATTCTGCACAGCTCTATGGGGATTTTCACTGCTGAATGAATTGGAGAGGAAAAAGCGAGCAGAATTACTCGTGGAAATTCCTCTCCAATTCCTCAGTGTGAACATACCCTTAGGCTAAGTTTCCACTTGGTTTTTTCTCTGGCAGTTTTTAGAAAACTGCCACTGCAGTTTTTGAGTCAAAGCCAGAAGTGTATTCAAAAGAAATAGGACATATAAAGGAAGGACTTACACTTCTCCTCCCTTATGGATCCACTTCTGACTTTGGCTCAGAAACTGCAGTGGCAGTTTTCCAAAAACTGCCAGAAAAAAAAACAAGTGGAAACTTAGCCTTAGGGAGTTATAGAAGTATCCCAAAGAAAGGATAGGGTATAAGTAGCTGATCGTGGGGGGCCCCATGGGAGCGCCAATGATGCTGAAAGCTCTACTGGGGTCTTTTTTGCGCTCCCATAGAAATTAATGGAGTGCTTTCCAGCTGCAGTACGCGCTCCTCACTGTGTGCCGGGACCTGTCTCGGTGATCGCGGGGGGACCCCAGCGGTCGGACAACCTGCGATCAGCTACTTTTCCCCTATCCTGTGGATAGGAGACAAGTTCATTTTCACCAGAGATCTCCTTTAAAGGGGTACTCCGCCCCTAGGCATCTTATCCCCTAAGATGTCTGATCCCGGGAGTCTTCTGGTATCCCCCGCGATTTCCCCGCAACACCCAACATTCTGAACATTAATGTTCAGAACGTCTGGCTGGGAGGCCGTGGTCATGATGTGACACCACACCCCCTCGTGATGTCACACCACGCCCCTTGCATTCATGTCTATGGGAGGGGGCGTGACCTTATAAGTATAAGCCCACTGGTGCAAGGTACGCTAGATGAGGTTCACTTAATGAGGTGCACGATGTAATACTAAATCTGCACTTTCCAATATCTTTTTATTTTTTATCTACACCAGCTTCTATCTGCTGTAATTTATGACAGTAACTGGCCTAAAATATAATAAACCTGCTGGGCTGCTGAGGCCCTACTCTTATAGCAAAAGCCGTCCACTTTTCCAGTAGCAACAACAGTCAGGGAAGTGTGAAAATGGCCTGTGTGCAAATATTTGCAACTTTTCAAAGCAAAAAAAAAAACTTACATGAGTATGATAATAAACCCCCTTCCCTATATTTTTTGTGAATGTTAAACCTTAAGCCTGCTACAAACAAAACCAGCAGACAAAAGGTTAAGAAGGAGAAGCCCCATGCTTTTGCTTCTATATACCGTACTCCTAGTTGTAAAACTGTTACATAATGCCTTGTAAAAAAAAAAAAAACATAAGAAACACATAGATCACCTTGAGATGCTTGTAATAACTTGAGGGGTATTATGGCTACAGTGAACATGTTTTTTCCCCAACTAAACCTGTTTGTGTTTTATAAAGGTCAGTACATGTTCACTGATAAAGAGAGATTAGGACTTAACTTGGTCAAGACTTTCTAGCTGCTTGTCCTTCTTCAGGGTGGAAGGTAATAAGGAATCAATCATTATGAGATGAGTGTTAAAGGGCAGATGAAGTGAACATAGTAAAACTATAAGACTCTCTCCTAGGACTGTATCCACCTTTTCCAGCCCCCCGGAGCACCTGAAAGCTGAACTAATTTATGCAGGCTAAAGTCAGTAACTGCCGAGACGAGAAGTTTGTGACGAATCGAATCACTGTAACTTCGCTCATCTCTAGAAGCCACCATTACAGATACTGTCAGATTTGACAGGAAGAATAGCACTGCCATTCTTCCCGTCAAAATGACAGAAACCACAATAGACCCTAAAAAACCTTATTACGGGTCAGTGTGGTCTGTTGGTATCAATTCTCTAACGGCTTCCGTTAATGTATTGTGATTTTACAAACGGAGACCACAATGCAACGGTGAGCAGAGCCATAATACATTTGGGACTGTTTGGGTAGGGCAGTGTCACCCAACCTTTTTCGGTCGTGGCACACCGAGGAAATTTTCACAAACACCATTAACCCCCCCAATCATCATCACCATTATTCCCTCTCCCCCAGGCCTATCATCGGTATCATCATCAGGAGGGTTGTCCCGATACCATTTTTTTAAGTACGAGTACCGATACTTTAATTCTAGTACTCGCCGATACCAAGTACGAGTACTTTTATGTTAAAGGGAATCTGAATTGCATGGTGATGCGGTTTCTGGCGCTGCTTACCGTATGATAAGTAGGTTCCTTGTTGTGTACAATGGAGACTGCCAAGATTTCTCTCTTCTCCATTGGACAGAACAGGGAATCAGCATTAGTGGTGAGACCGATGACCACATGGTGAGCAACGGTAGAAACCGAGTCACCTGACCTATCTACCTATAAATTCAAGTTAGTGCAGGTGACTCTGCTGTAAGATTACCTTTAATAGGAGGTAGTATCCCCTTGCAGACATTGGCAGCAGCCCCCCGGCAGTCATTAGTAGCAGCCCTCCCTGTAGACAGCAGCCCCCCTTGTAAACAGAAGCACGCCCCCCCCCCCCCTGTAGACATTAGTAGCAGCCCCCCCTGTAGACCACAGACCCCCATTTAGACAGTGGGCCCCCATTTAAACAGCAGCAGGCCCCACCTTTAGAAAGCAGCAGCAGGGCCCCCCTTTAGACTGCAGCAGAGCCCCCCATTTGGACAGCAGCAGCAGGGCCCCCCCTTTAGACAGCAGCAGCAGGGCCCCCAGTTTAGACAGCAGCCCCCCCTCCCCCTTTAGACAGCACGGCCCCCCTTTAGACAGCAGCAGCAGGGTCCCCCATTTGGACGACAGCAGCAGGGCCCCCCGTTTAGACAGCAGCCCCCCCTCCCCCTGTAGACAGTAGGGCCCCCCTTTAGACAGTAACAGCAGGCCCCCCCTGTAGACATTAGTAGCAGCCCCCTCGTTACAGACAGCTCACCTGTGGCTATCCTCTGTCGGGTGCTGCCGCTCCACTGTCCCGTTCTCCCGTCCTCCCGATGACGTCCTATGGAGGAGCATGTGACATATACGTCACTCTGCTTCCTCCGTAGCGTTACGCTGGGCGCAGGGGAGGAGGCGGATTGACGTGTGTGTCACATGCTCCTCCATGGAACACTATGACACGGACGGGAGGAGGGGAGAACGGGGCAGTGGAGCGGAACCAGGTATCGGACATGGTATCAGGGACATTAAACGAGTCCCCGATACCATGCAAATGGCTAGTATCGGCCCCGATACTGATACCAGTATCGGTATCGGGACATCCCCAATCATCAGTATCACAAGCACCATTAACCCCCCCAATCATCATCATCACCACCACCACCATTATTCCCTCTCCCCCAGGCCCAACATCATCATCCTCATCATCAGTATCACAAGCACCATTCCTTCCCAATCATCATCATCATCACCACTACCATTATTCCCTCTCCCCTAGGCCCATCATCAGTATCACAAGCACCATTAACCCCCCCAATCATCATCATCACCACCATTATTCCCTCTCCCCCAGGCCCATCATCATTAGTATCACAAGCTCCATTCCCTCCCAATCATCACCACCATCACCATTATTCCCTCGCCCCCAGGCCCATCATCACCATTATCATTATCACAAGCACCATTAACCCCTGCCCCCCCCCCCCCGCCCCATCATCATCATCATCACCACCATTATTCCCTCTCCCCAAGGCCCATCATAATCATCATCGGTATCACAAACACCATTAACCCCCCCCAATCATCATCACCACCACCACCATTATTCCCTCTCCCCCAGGCCCATCATCATCATCAGTATCCCAAGCACCAACCATTAACCCCCCCAATCATCATCACCACGACCATTATTCTCTCTCCCCCAGGCCCATCATCATCATCATCCCCCAGGCCCATCATCATCAGTATCACAAGCACTATTAACCCCGCCCCCCCCCAATCATCATCATCACTGCCATTATTCCCTCTCCCCCGGGCACATCATCATCATCAGTATCACAAGCATCATTATCCCCTGCCCCCCCCAATCATTATCATCACCGCCATTATTCTCTCTCCCCCAGGCCCATTATCAACATCAGTATCACAAGGACCATTCCCTCCCAATCATCATCATCACAACCACCCCCATTATTCCCTCACCCTTTTTTTTTTTTTGTCCGGCGATCATGGCAGGCATTTTTTCCCCCCTCTTTTAGCACCAAATTGTCCCCACACCCTCTCATTCTACTTGCAGATTTGCTGAGACCGCAAGGTGTGAAGGTTGCGTCACCTGTGGCTGTCCCACCCATGACGCAGGACACTTCCCGCCATCATTTCAGATCCGTGTATGCAGAGAATTACGGCAGATTCGATGGATTACGGCTGATGAACTGGATTTTGTAATTTTAATAAAATGGTTAACTAGGGCTGTGGGGGAGTATTTTTTTAAATAAAATAATTTTTCCAATGTGTTGTGTTTTTTTTTTAATTGAATTTTCAGGCATAGTAGTGGAAGCCGTCTTATTAATTGAATCCGTTACTAAGCCAGGGCTTAGCGTTAGCCCCAAAAACAGGTGGCGCTAACCCCCAATTATTACCCCGGTACCCACCGCCACAGGGGTGCCGGGAAGAGCCGGTACCAACAGGCCCGGACCGTCAAAAATGGCACTCCTGGTCATAGACAGTAAAAGGCTGGCGTTATTTAGGCTGGGGAGGGCCAGTAACAATGGTCCTCGCCCACCCTGGTAAAGTCAGGCTGTTGCTGCTTGGTTGGTATTGTGCTGAGAATGAAAATACGGGGAACCCTATGAATTTTTTATTTATTTATGTATAAAAAAAAAAGAAGGGAGGAAGGGGATTTCTTCATCTTCTATATACACTATATACAGCTATCTATAGATAGCTGTATATACTATATACCACCCAAAGGGTTAACCTACACTGTCCAGCAGTATAAGTTAACTCTTTCCTTGCGCACAGCTAAGCAAGGGGTTAGGTGAGCCAGCATTGTGTATACTGTATATACATTGCAGGCTCACTGTAAGTTCTTGCTGGGCAGTAGATATACTATGTATATCTACTGCTCAGCATCAGCTGTTCTTCCGGCTCTGTAGCCTTGGGCACAGCTGATCCCGACATTCACATCAAGAGGAGCGACATCCGCAGTAATCTGTCCCTTACTGCAGTTACTACTGCTCCCAACATGGAGCACACTCTGCTCCATGCTGGGACCTGTAGTACCTGCAGTAAGAAACAGATCTCAGCGGATGTCACTCCTCCTGACACCCACTGTGATCCTCCTGTATAATGTATAGATGCCGCCAGCCGCTCTTCTATGGTCCCCTGCACTGATGTATATATACACCTATTCATATTTCCCACAGAGAGTTGTGATTAGCTGGAACCATCTGGCCAATTACAGCTTTGCGGGAAATATGAATAGGTGTATATATACGTCAGTGCAGGGGACCATAAAAGAGCGTCCGGCCGCATCTACACATTATACAGGAGGATCGCAACGGAACCCGGGGCGATCTGTCAATTAGCACAGGTACTACTACTCCCATCATGGAACAGTGTGTTCCATGCTGTGAGTAGTAGTACTACCTAAAAAAATTTTTTTAAATTGTTAAACAAACACACACACACACACTACATTTTTATTATTGTCGGCTACATTTTTAGGTCCCTGCCCGCCCACCTAAATTGATCCCTGTTTAAAAATTAATAAAAATGTTGTTCTAAAAAAGATACATTTCATTAAATACAATTTTTTCCATTACTACTATATCTTTTTTATTATTATTTTTTTATGATACCCTATGACATTTTATTATAAAAGGTATCTCCATCACTTCTTTGGTGCGCTAAAGTCCCAAAAAAGAATAAAAACTGCTTGAAAAAACGCCAAAGTTAAAATCAACATGGCGGTTTTCTTGGCGTTTTCGCTCTCCCATAGACTTCTATGGGAGGAAAACGCCACAGCGATTTGGAAAACCAGCCTCTGAGCCCAAAATTGCTGGAAAATGCAAAAAGGATAAAAAAAAACGCCAAACTGAAAAACGCCAGGTGGATCTGGCATTTTGCAGTTTACTATTGACTTGCAGCTAATATCTGGACGCTGTGTTTTTGTGCGGGAAAATTGGTGTTTTTATATTGTTTTTTCCAGAAAAAAAAAAACCTCAGTGGAATTCCAGCCGTATACTGCCTTTTTAATGTGAGCCACAGAGGTTCCATAGCAGCAGAGTCCCATTGTACTCAATGGGATTCTGCTGCGCTGTGCACACAGTGGAATTTCTGATTCCCATGTCTGCAGAAAAAATGAAAGAATGAACCTGTCCCTTATTTCTGTGGAATCCGCACAGAATGCATTGCCATCTATGAGAGGGCGCATTCCCATGCGGTCCTAGCACTCGCATTTTATGAGGGCGCCTGCAGTCTGCAGAATGTCCGAACAGAGATTTTCTGTGCGGACATTCCAGACGTGTGGACATAACCTTAGTATCTCCTTATAACACTGCATTTCGCACACCACTCTTAAAGGGGTACTCCACTGGAAAACATTTTTTATAAATCAAACTGGTGCCAGAAAGTTGCACAGATTTGTAAATTACTTCTATTTAAAAATCTTATAAAAAGACACGTCAAAATGACCCCAGGGGGGGGGGGGGGCGTGGTTGATGAGCATGGCGGTAGCTTGGATGAGCTGAGGAGGTAGCACCGCTAATTCACCGGCATACAACTCGGCACTAAATGGCAAGTCGGGATCTGACTATTAGGGACAAAACAACAGCGAGCCGCTCTGAGATTCAGGAGCATGACGCGCAGCAGGACGAAAAAGAATAGCCCAGTTAAACTCACTACATTCTACTCACCTATGGAACCAAGTGGGCGTACGGGTCTGAGACGTTGGGCAACAGTGAGAGACTCGCCGGGTAATCAGTGGAGCGGAAGGAGAGTGGTGACCGGAGGCTGTGCTGCAGGCTTGGACGGAAGCCGAAGAGGAGGAACAGCTGACACTGCCGGCAACGTGGTGGATCACTGGGGAGCCTCGGCCGGAGGTAAACAGGCGATGAGTTACGCTGCAGAATCGGACGGTGGCCGAGGAGGGGGAGCAGCTGGAGCTGCCGGCGGCGTGGTAGAGCACGTAAGAGACCGGCCGGAGGAGAGCAGATGGGAAGCGGAATACAGGGAAACGGCGCCAAGACAAGCATTGGACCAGGAGGGGAAGGTGATGCAGAGAGCAGGGAGGCTTGGCAACCTCCAGAGGTTAGTACATGGGGAGAAGGAACTGAGAGTGGAAGCACATTGATAAAGGGGAATGAAGGGCTGACCACAGGACAAATAGAAGAGAATATGCATGGCAAAATGGGGAAAGTATGGAATGTGGAAATAGGGGGAGTTGAACTAATCAGCGGCCCCACAATAAAAGAAGGAACGCAAATCACTAAAGAATTAGCAAATGTACCCTTAAATCCACAAATGTCCGCAAATAGTCGGCCAAAAGTACCTTCCCTAGCAAGCTTGTCAGCACCAGTGGCCTTTAGCCCGAAGTCACGAGTAGCAGTTAACTTAACTCCACTGCTTCACTCGCCTCCAACTGGGTTCCCAACCCAGAACTCACTAATCCTTACAAACTCCACAGAAGAAGGGCTGGGTAATTGCAGCATATACAAGGGAAACACAGCAGAAGCTCCAGTAACTGAGACTGTAAATGTTGCAGGAACTACAGATTTCCTTTACTAACATATTACAAAATGCAGTAGTCAGCATACATAAGGAAACACATGAATTGGGTACTCGGATATCACAAAATGAGGAAAAAAGTGACGAAATTGCTGTACCTCACAATGCTGTAGTAAAAGACGTGGGCTCCATGAAAAAAGAAGTAGAGGGCCTTAAAACTCAGATAATTAATATTGAAGACCGTTCCCGGAGGAACAACCTTCGGGTCAGGGGTATCCCCGAAACAATTAAGCAGGAGGAACTGACCCCCTATGTAATGTAGTATTTTAATCTTTTACTCCCACAGCTAAGCAAAACAGATTTGTTGATTGATAGAATCCATAGACTACCAAAACCAAAATCAGTGCCAGACCCTCTACCAAGGGATGTCATACTACGGATTCACTTTTTTCATATTTAAGAAAAATTACTCATGGCAACCCGAAACCAACCTCAACTGCCTGGTAACTATAGTAAAATTTCTCTATTTCCTGATCTATCAGCAACTACCCTGTCTAAAAGAAAAGAGTTTGCCCCCAGAACACGAATTTTGCGAGAACATAATATACCATATAAATGGGGATTTCCCGTAAAGGGTATAGCCTCACATAAGGGGATCAAACATGTGATAACAACTCCACAAGCTTTGATGGAACTATGCATGAAATGGGGGCTTTCATCCTCCCCTCCTCCCCCCTCTGCTCCCTCTCGTAAGGAGCTAAATAAACCCTTAAACAGCCCCTTGCCTCTGCTGTCACCTGAAAGGAGACTCGCCAATGGCGCCAACAACAAAAAGATATAGGACACTGTATGATGGAACTTTCCTTGTAACCTTGAGGAAGGATAATTAGATCCCTATTATAAGATCTCGCAATAGGCCGGGTTAGCCTGGGGAAAAGGTTGGATAGTTTCCAACTCCCCCCTGTATAGGGCATATATGGAACGCCCACAAAAAGATGTTCAATGTTTGTTTTTTATTTTTATTTTTTCTTTAAAAATATTTGTGGATTTGTTTTTGTTACTTTTTTTCCTTTTGACACTATTAACTATGAGATAAATGCACCACTATATCCGGTCTGCTGTTTTCTTGACTTTAATGCTTTCCTTTTCTTCTTAATTAATGGGGCACAATCCAGAAGGTGGGAGGAATTCCAATTTGGAGAGGTGGGAAATCTGTTTCGGGTGAGTACTAAAACTAGTTCTACCTGCACCACTTCTTTGAGCTACATAAAAACTCAAGTTGGTGCCTTATGGTCCTTAAGTTTATGTCATTGAAAGTCAAAGGTCTCAACTCTCCATGCAAGAGATCGCTCCTGTATGAAGAGTTGAAATCACGAACTGGAGATGTGTGCTGTCTCCAAGAAACACATCTTAACCAGAAAGATCTCTTTAGGTTGAATCATAGGTCCTTCCCTTTGATAATTTCATCTCCGTCAGAGGCCAAAAAGGGAGGACTATTGTATGCCTATACAGTCCCAATACTAAACAACATCAATTTATCAAAAAAATATTTAAAAGAGTAAATAAAATTTAAGAAGGGACCCTAGTAATGGTAGGGGATTTTAATATGCCAGTATGGCCATCCATGGACTCTACTTCCTCAGAAATTAAAAAAGAGCCAACACCATATGCAAAGACATTAAATACATATCAGATGCTAGACCCATGGCGAATACAACACCCGGGGGAGAGGGACTTTACATTTTTCTCTGCTTGACACGGTACATACACCAGAATAGATTTTTTTTCTAATGGAAAAACACTGTTTAGATAGGGTTGAGTCCACAGTAATTGGCACCATGACCTGGTCCGATCATAGCCCCATTTTTCTTGATTTAAGAGAGTCATAGAACTCATATAAAGATTCTGTATGGAGACTAAATCCCTTTGTATTAAATCATCCTGATTTTTTACCAGCAACAGTAGACACAATAAAATCATATTTTGATATTAATGATAATGGGGAGGTGACGGAACCCACATTATGGTGTGCCCATAAAGCCACTATAAGGAGCCATTTTATTAAACAGACAGCTTATTTTAAAAAGCGATCAAGACAATCTATCGTAGAAACACAACAACGTTTGGCTGAATCACATACCCGGAACAAAGAGCAATACAACCCAGAAATGGTTAGGGAAATTTCAGAGCTCATTAACAAATTACATGAACTATATTCCTATAAATTTGATCTGGCAGTGCGGCGACTTCGAGTATCTCAATACTGGCAGGGAAATAGACCAGGGGCACTATTAGCTAAACAATTGAAGGTATGCCAGAAGAATTAAAAAATTCACTATATTTAGAATCAGAATAGAGACAAAATTATAGATCCAAAGGGCATAGCAGACGTATTTGCTGAATACTATAAAGAGTTATATCATTTAAAAAATGATGCATTGACAATTCAGCCCTCCACGCCTGCTATCTCTGCTTTTTTGGATAGGTTGAAACTACCTCAAATTACACACGACCAATTAATTGATATATCAAAACCCCTAGTGGAATCAGAAGTACACAAAGCAATATTTGCATTAAAGCAAAACAAATCACCTGGACCGGACGGGTTGACAAATGAATATTTCAAAACTCATAGAATAATCTTAGCCCCCTATTTAACAAAACTATACAACAGAATAATGGGTCAAGGTACATGCCCACGTGAAATGTTGGAAGCACTGATGACATTACCCAAACTGATGACAAGCACAGTGACATTACCCAAACAGGGCAAGACTGTAGATGAACCAGCACACTACAGACCAATATCATTACTCAATACAGACCTAAAGATATACTCATCTAGCCAAGTGGGGTTCATACGGGGCAGAAAAATAACGGACCGCACCAGTCGTGTAGTGAATATCATGTCAGTTATGGAAAAGCAGGGGAAGCCTTCTCTGCTTCTCACAGTAGATGCAGAGAAGGCTTTTGATAGAGTTCACTTGGGTTATTTAACCTTAGTGTTAAAAAAATGTAGATTAGGGGGAAAATTTGGGAAAGGATTACTAGCCCTGTATTCAGAACCCTTTGCAAGGGTCTATAACTCTGGAGTAAAATCAAAAGAATTTAATATTTCAAACGGGACAAAACAGGAAACAGGGATGCCCCCCGTCACCACTGATATTTACTCTGATGATGGAGCCACTCACTGAGGCCATTAGATCCTCACAGGATATTAGGGGGGTCCAGATAGGGGGAGAAAAATCATCGTATAGGCCTTTTCGCAGACAACATCATTTTATGCCTCACACACCCTAAACAGTCATTAACCAGTGTTACTGCCATACTGGAAGAATTTGGAACATTGAGTTATTATAAAGTTAATAAATCAAAGTCTATTATTTTAGGTATCGCAATCCCTTCGTCCCTTAAACAAACTCTGCAAACATCCTTTCCATATAAATGGTCTAATGATCAAATTACATATTTAGGGATCCTAATCCCCTTTCAGACTTAGTTAAAGTAAATTTGGGTATCTTGACAACACTATTAATGAAAAAAGCATCCGATTATTCCAAACTTCCACTGTCATAGACAGGGCGCTTGGCGGTAGTAAAAATGAGTATACTGTCCAAGATCCTATACTACTTGCGCAATCTCCCCGTCCGAATTCCTAGGTATGTGATTAAAGCACTGCAGCAACAATTAATGCACCTAATATGGCGTAACCGTAAAGCAACAGTACGGGCTAGATTATTGTACCCCCCCCCCCAGTTGACAGAGGAGGGATGGGTTGCCCAGACTTGTTAAAATATTACCATGCTATACTATTGGATCAACTGCAATACTGGTGGCGCAATGACATTAATAAACAATGGGTGGAAAGAGAAACTGAGTTGACCCCAGGAAAATCCCTAAAAGAGGTACTATGGGTGAGAGAATAAGACCAAGTTCGTATAATGGCGAGTTTCCGACAGTAGCGGGGATATATTATATCTGGAATCTACCAATAGTTAAAGACCAGTTACTACCTCTAAATATTGGGGAAATCCCCCTGGAAATAGCTCAATCTCAAATTCCAGACTCTATTTATAGGAAATGGGGCGATCAATGAATAACTACTATGGCAGATATGATGAGTGGGGGAGGGAAGCTTCTCACCTTTGAACAAATTCAAAAGAAATATAATTTACCTAATAAGGAATTCTATAAATTCCTTCAAATTAGACATTTCATCAATTCAATAAATCACCTAGGGAACAGTAAAACCTCTACGTTAAAACAACTTCTCCTTGGCAAAAGATTAAAAACTAAATGTATATCTAAAATATACCAAGCCCAGTTAGGAGAAAATGAATTGCAGTCCCTATGTGACAAATGGGAGACGGATCTGGGGAAACGTTTAACAGCTCAACAATGGGCTAAGGCATTTATATTGGGAACTAAGATCTCTAAGTGTGCAGCACATCTTGAGACCGACAGGAAATTACTGTACAGATGGCATCTAACCCCTTATAAAATGTCAAAAATCAATCCAGAAAACTCAAAAAACTGTTGGCGCTGTAACACACAGATAGGAACATACATGCATATGTGGTGGGAGTGCATTTGCATTCAAGAAGTGTGGAGGCAAACTTTCGATACGTTATGTAAAATAATAGGTTATACAATACCATGGGGCCCAGAAGTACCCCTTTTAAACCTCAGATTAGATGATCTACCATTGTTAGATACAACAATTATAATCCACTATCTAACCATCGTTAGAAACAAAATAGCAGCAAAGTGGAAGGATTCTGAGATTCCCGAGACCAAAACTGTAACTAGTTTGATACATCATAATTGTTCAATTTAGGGAAGCATGGGTGAAATGGTTAAAATATAAGCCAATCAGTATCTATAATTAATAGCTAAAAACTTATTATTTAATTTTGTACCCCCCCCCACTTAGTCTACTTAGCCCCCACCCTAACTCTAACTCCAACTTTCCGTTCTTTCTCCTTTCTCTCTTTGTAATTTTTTTATTTTTTATAGTTTTTGTTGCTTTTATTTTCTTGTCTATTGCATGCCAGAAATATTAAGTGATAATGATGATGTAAGAATAGAATTAGGCCAGAATTATTTGTCTGTATTTGTATATAAACCTAAATAAAATAAAAAATAAAATAAATAAAAAGAAATCTTAATCCGTCCACTACTTATCAGCTGCTGTATGCTCCACAGGAGGTTTTTATTTTATTTATTTCCTCTCTGTCTGACCACAATGCTCTCTCTTGACACCTCTGTCCATGTCAGGAACTGTCCAGAGCAGGATAAGTTTGCTATAGGGATTTGCTCCTACTCTGGACAGTTTTTCTAAAATGGACAGAGGTGTCTGCAGAGAGCACTGTGGTCAGACAGAAAGGAAAAAATAAATAAAAAAGAACTTCCTGTGGTGCATACAGCAGCTGATAAGTACTGGAAGGACTAATATTTTTAAATAGAAGTAATTTACAAATCTGTTTAAATTTCTGGCATCAGTTGATTTAAAAAAATGTTTTCCAGTGGAGTAACCCTTTAAGTAAAATCTTGATTTACCAGATTTAGGTCAGGGCTGTGACACTGGAACTTTTTGTAGGGCTACAAAATTATTTAGACTATCGAGCTGCAATTCATTGGGGGAGATTTATCAAAGTATTTAGACTGGTTTTTCCTGTCTAAATTTGTCGCACAGAAAGTCGCAGTCTGAATATGTGCGACTTTTCTGCGACTTTTGCTCTAGAGGATTTTTAGAACATGATGCATGCAAGTCTATTTTAGACTGAAATGCATTGAAAAATGCATTGGTGCTGAATTTATCAAAAGCGACTTTTCAGCGACAAGTCGCATAGGCTGAAAGTACGCCGAAATGTCAGACCATGTTGGAGCAGGTTTAAATATAGACTAAAGCATAGATCATGCAGTCTGTGCACAGAATTTAGAGCCGTGCGCCATTTGATAAATTAGGTGCACAATAGACCGGCCTAACCCTCTGTAGTTTGGTCTATATTGATGCGGGACATAGACAACTTTGATAAATATCCCCCATTGAGTTTTTATGTTAATCTTGTGCATTACAGCTGTCATTCAATAGTTAAAATCTATCTTTAGCACTACAAAAAGGCACAGTTTAGCCATGGCCTTATAAAGAGGCTCAGTCCTCTTAATAACTCTAGCACATCTGTAGTTGCCCTGTGGGTTTCTGGCTATGTTCACACAGCAGAATGTCCGTCTGGAAAATTTCCAGGCGGACATTCCACAGACAGTGGGCACTGGAAGAACATGGTGGATTGCTCAGAAATTGGCAGTTTCATAGACGGCAATGCATTCCCGATCAGAATTCGCATAAAGAATATTTTAAGCAGTGAGTAAAGTGAAAGCCTACTCAGCAAAACATTAGGGTCAGCAAAAGGGAAATGTTGGGATTCAAAAAAAAAAAAAAAAAAAAAAATAAAGTATAGCAGGCCCCAAAAGTATGTAATTTTTGAAATCACTGTAAAACAGCCAGAGAGTATTGAAATATTAAGATAACACTTTCCAGCCCTTATGTGGGAATTTTGATGATGGGGAAAATGGATCTGGTAATAGCATCAATGAAACTTGCTAACAAACAGTGACCTCTGCTGGATTTTAGCTACTGTAGACAACATTGCATTAAACAGGCATAGATCAATATATTGTGCTCAGTGCACTTTAACCCCTTAACCCCTTAAGGACGCAGCTCATTTTTTCTTTAAAGAGGTACTCCGGTGAAAACCTTTTTCTTTTAAATCAACTGGTGGCAGAAAGTTAAACTTATTTGTAAATTACTTCTATTAAAAAATCTTAATCCTTCCAGTACTTATTAGCTGCTGAATGCTACAGGGGAAATTCTTTTCTTTTTGGAACACTGATGACATCACGAGCACAGTGCTCTCTGCTGACAGCTCTGTCCATTTTAGCAACCATGCATAGCAGATGTATGCTAAGGGCAGTGTGGTGGCTCAGTGGACTTGGGTTCAAATCCCACTAAGGACAACAATAAATAAAGCATTATTATTATTATAATAACATCAGCAGAGAGAACTGTGCTCGTGATGTCATCAGAGAGCATTCCAAAAAGAAAAGAATTTCCTCTGTAGTATTCAGCAGCTAATAAGTACAGGAAGGATTAAGATTTTTTAATAGAAGTCATTTACAAATATGTTTAACTTTCTGCCACCAGTTGATTTAAAAGAAAAAAGGTTTTCACCGGAGTACCCCTTTAAGGAAGCAGCCCTTTTTTGCAAATCTGATTACTGTCAATTTATATATTAATAATACGAGTGTAGACAGATGAACAGGATGGCACTACCAGCTACTAGGTACACCAAGGGTTAACTCAGCTAGGATCGATATGACTGTGATGTCTGTGCAGCAATGGAACACTGAAAAGTGAGTCAGCAGTGGTGCTGAAAATAGGTATAAAATAGATTTGTCAGATACAATTGTAACAACAGAATACAAAGACTATCCGCACTCACCGCACAGTATGTGACTCGATGCTCCTAGTCAGAGACACCAACAGACCCGGGCAGCAGACAATGCAATTTCGTGCCGTATGCGCTTCTTCAGGCCTCAATAATATTTTGTATATTAATAAAGATATTGTAGATGATCAAGTGGTGTGCATTCTGTTTTCAGTGGAAGCTGTTCTTGGTAGTATCTTGGTTTTAACATAACTTTATTCTTTCATGAGTTGTTTACAAGTTTCTGACCACATAAAATGTGTTCAATGTGCTGCCCATTGTGTTGGATTGTCAATGCAAACCTCTTCTCCCACTCTTCACACACTGATACCAACACCATAGGAGAAATGCTAGCACAGGCTTCCAGTATCCGTACTTTCAGGTGCTGCACATCTCGTATCTTCACAGCATAGACAATTGCCTTCAGATGACCCCAAAGATAAGTCTAAGGGGGTCAGATCGGGAGACCTTGGGGGCCATTCAACTGGCCCACGACAACCAATCCACTTTCCAGGAAACTGTACATCTAGGAATGCTTGGACCTGACACCCATAATGTGGTGGTGAACCATCCGAGGTCTGAGCATTCCTAGATGAACAGTTTCCTGGAAAGTGGATTGGTCGTCATGGGCCAGTTGAATGGCCCCCAAGGTCTCCCGATCTGACCCCCTTAGACTTTTATCTTTGGGGTCATCTGAAGGCAATTGTCTATGCTGTGAAGATACGAGATGTGCAGCACCTGAAACTACGGATACTGGAAGCCTGTGCTAGCATTTCTCCTATGGTGTTGGTATCAGTGTGTGAAGAGTGGGAGAAGAGGGTTGCATTGACAATCCAACACAATGGGCAGCACATCGAACACATTTTATAAGTGGTCAGAAACTTGTAAGAAACTCATGAAAGAATAAAGTTACGTTAAAAACAAGCACATCATTGTTTTCCTTGTGAAATTCCAAATAAGTTTGATGTGTCACATGACCCTGTTCCTATTGAAAAAACAAAAGTTGGATTCAAAATGGCCAACTTCAAAATGGCCACCATGGTCACCACCCATCTTGAAAAGTTTCCCCCCTCACATATACTAATGTGCCACAAACAGGAAGTTAATATCACCAACCATTCCCATTTTATTAAGGTGTATTCATATAAATGGCCCACCCTGTATATATAGATAGATATACTTACGAATCTCTTCTCTTGAATGTTTGGACATTTCCTGAAAATTATCATATATAGCATTAGCTATGTTCCCCACGCATTTTGGATTAGCATTCTGTTGCTGTGGTTTGGGTCCGATATGTCCCACAACAGTGGTCTTAACTGAACCTGTTAATAAAAATATAAATATTGTAATTCATTTTTGAAAATTTAAAAAAGATATTTAAAAGTGTGACACTAACATACAAACTACAACTTCCATCAAGCCCTGATACAGCTTGTGATAGAGCTGATGCCCCAACCAAAAACTACAACTCCCAGCATGTTGGACTATATAGTCTAGGTTAGGGTTTACCACCCAGTGGCACCTCCAGCTGTTGCTAAACTACAACCCCCATGCTGAAAGGAACATAACGAAGTATATAGTATGGGTCAGTGTTTCCCACACATGGGCACCTCCAGCTGTTGCTAAACTACAACCCCCATGATGGAGGAACCTAATGTACTATTTGTATAGGTCAGTGCTACCAACAAATAGTTTTCTCCAGCTACAGCAAAACTACAACTCCCACCATGTTGGACAAAAAATTACACCAGAGCACATGTCTGATTACCAATAGTTAATAACAGCCAGTTAATAAATTTACCTCAGTAATCAGGACATCAAGATCCACTTGCATTCTCTTGGATGCCTTCTTTTTGGACATTTTGCACATATTTGCACCTATATAATGGCGAGATTTATCTCACAGGTGTCTTTACTTGGTCTTTGCAGAGTCTCAAAACAGAACAGTGACCCCATTTTAGAAACTACACCCATCACAGAATTTAATAAGGGGTGCAGTGAGCATTTACACCCCACTGGCGTTTGACAGATGTTTGGAACAGTGGGCTGTGCAAATGAAAAATTACATTTTTCATTTTCACGGACCACTGTTCCAAAAACCTGTTTAAAAAGTTCACTGGGTAACACCAGCATTTTAGTGAAAATTTTTTTTTTTCATTCTCCCATCCAACTTTAACGAAAATTCGTTGTGTGGGGTGTAAATGCTCACTATACCCTTTGTCACATTCCGTGAGGGGTGTAGTTTCCAAAATGGGGTCACACGTGGGTATTTATTTTTTGGGTTTATGTCAGAACCGCTGTAAAATCAGCCACCCCTGTGCAAATCACCAATTTAGGCCTAAAATGTGCATAGTGCGCTCTCATTCCCGAGCTACGTTGTGCGCACGCAGAGCATTTTACGCCCACATCTGGGGTATTTCCGTACTCAGGAGAAATGTACAAATTTTGGGGGTCTTTTTTTTCCCTTTTACCGCTTGTGAAAATAAAAAGTATGGGGCAACACCAGCATGTTAGTGTAACATTTTTTATTTTTTTACACTAACAGGCTGGTCTAGCCCCCAAATTTTCCTTTTCATAATGGATAAAAGGAGAAAAAGCCCCCCAAAATTTGTAGTGCAATTTCTCCCGAGTACGGAGATATGTATCCCTAAACTGTTTCCTTGAAATACGACAGGGCTCCAAAGTGAGAGAGCGCCATTCGCATTTGAGGACTAAATTAGGGATTGCATAGGGGTGGACATAGGGGTAATCTACGCCAGTGATTCCCAAACAGGGTGCCTCCAGCTGTTGCTAAACTCCCAGCATGCCTGGACAGTCAGTGGCTGTCCGGAAATGCTGGGAGTTGTTGTTTTACAACAGCTGGAGGCTCCGTTTTGGAAATACTGCAGTACAATATGTTTTTTATTTTTATTGGGGGGGGGGGAACAGTGTAAGGTGTATATGTAGTGTTTTACCCTTTATTATGTGTTAGTGTAGTGTAGTGTTTTTGGAGTACATTCGCACTGGCAGGTTATGGCGAGTTTCCCTCTAGGAGTTTGCGCTGCGGCAAAACATTTGCCGCAGCTCAAACTTCAAGAAACTCACTGTGAACTCGCCCGTGTGACTGTACCCTGTACATTCACATGAGGGGGCAAACCTCCAGCTGTTTCAAAACTACAACTCCCAGCATGTACTGACAGACCATGCATGCTGGGAGTTGTACTTTTGCAACAGCTGGAGGCACACTGGTTGGAAAACCTTCAGTTAGGTTCTGTTACCTAACTCAGTATTTTCCAACCAGTGTGCCTCCAGCTGTTGCAAAACTAAAACTCCCAGCATGTACTGATCGCCGAAGGGCATGCTGGGAGATGTAGTTATGTAACAGCTAAAGGTACGCAACTACAGCTCCCAGCATGCTGAGACAGCTGTTTGGGCATGCTGGGATTTGCAGTTTCGCAACATCTGGTATAGACCACTGCACAGTGATCTCCAAACTGTGGCACTACAGATGTTGCAAAACTACAAATCCCAGCATGCTCAGATAGCAAACAGCTGTGTGGGCATGCAAGGAGTTGTAGTTTTGTAAGATCTGGAGGGCCACAGTTTTGAGATCACTGTGCAGTGGTCTCAAACTGTAGACCTCCAGCTGTTGCAAAACTACAAGTCCCAGCATGCCCAAACAGCTGTCTGAGAATGCTGGGAGTTGTAGTTTTGCAACATCTGGAGGTCTAGAGTTTAGAGACCACTGTATAGTGGTCTCAGACTGTAACCCTCCAGATGTTGCTAGGCCACTCACCGGCTTCCGTAGGATTCAGGGAGCCGAATCGTGTTCCTCTTGTGTCGCTGATGTCCAACCCCGATCGTCGCTCCGCTGCCACGGATGGGTAAGTGGACTTCGTCGCCGGTCCCCTTCGGTTTCGCCATTCTGCCCCGCCTATTGTGGGTGGGCAGAACTGGGAAAGCGAAAGTTAACCCCCCTGCCCCCAATCTGCTATTGGTCATAGCATCTATACCCCTGCCACCTCACTCCTATCCCTTCAGGGGGATCGTGGGTGTCTTGGACAACCCCGATCCCCCTTATTTTCCGGGTCACCATAGACCCCTATGACCCAGAATTGCGCACATCGCAAGTGTGAATTAACTTGCGATTTGCGTCGATCGCCGACATGGGGGGGTCTCATGCACGGGATGCCTGCTGAATGATTTCAGAAGGCATCCTGGTCTGATCCCCGCCCGGCGGGGACCGGAATTCTCCATGATGTACGCGTACGTCATGGGTCCTTAAATACCAGGGTATCATGACGTCCGCGTACGTCAAGGGTCCTTAAGGGGTTAACGCACCATCACGTACATTTACGCTCTGCCATGACCGCGAGCACTGGACCGGTGTTCGTGTCATGTGCAGCAGGTTTCGGCTGCTATCAGCAGTCAGGGACCCACCGGTAATGGTGGACATCCGTGATCGTGGGGATGCCTGCCATTAACCCCTCAGATGCCATGATCAATACAGATTATGGCATTTGAGGCAGTGCAATACTTTAATTGGATGATTGGATCACCCGCAGTGCTGCCGCGGGATCCGATCATCCATAATGGCAGACGGAGGTCCCCTCACCTGCCTCCATTTATCTCCAGGGGTCTTCTGCTCTGGTCTGAGATCGAGCAGACCAGAGCAGAAGATCACCGATAACACTGATCAGTACTATGCCCTATGCATAGCACTGAACAGTATTAGCAATCAAATGATTGCTATAAATAGACCCCTATGGGGACTATTAAAGTGTAAAGAAAAAAGTTAAAAAACAAAAAGTTAAAAAATTTGAAAAAACCCTCCCCCAATAAAGACGTAAATCATCCGTTTTTCCCATTTTACCCCCAAAAAAGCATTAAAAAAAAAACATATTTGGTATTGCCGCGTGCGTAAAAGTCTGGGCTATCCAAATATATTGTTAATTATCCTGTATGGGGAACAGCGTAAATGTAAAAAAAATTTAAAGTCCAAAATTGCTGCATTTCTGTCACATTTTATTTCCTAAAAAATAATAAAAT
Source organism: Hyla sarda (assembly GCF_029499605.1). Taxonomy (NCBI): domain Eukaryota; kingdom Metazoa; phylum Chordata; class Amphibia; order Anura; family Hylidae; genus Hyla; species Hyla sarda. The sequence continues at coordinate 176,848,819 of NC_079192.1, forward strand.
TAAGAAAAAGTTAAACCTAAGGAAAAAAAAAAGGGGTACCGATAAAAACTACAGATCACGGCGCAAAAAATTAGTCTTCATACCGCTCCATTTAGGGAAAAATTTGAAAGTTATAGGTGGTCAAAATAGGGCAATTTCAAACATACTAATTTTGTTAAAATGGTTTGAGATTTTTTTTAAGCGGTACAATTATAGAAAAGCATATAACATGGGTATCATTTTAATCGTATTGAACCACAGAATAAAGAAAACATGTCATTTTTACCATATAGGGGGGCATTTACTAATCTTTTACTATGTAGTCTGGTTTTTTTCTACTTCATTTTTTACTATGTGCGACAAATTTACTAAATTGTTGCACGGCATTAATAAATTTGGCGCACATAGGCAAAAGTGGGAAATTTACTTCATGTAGAAGAAAAAATTGTCTGTTCCTTTTTCCTGCTGTCTGAATAGGTTTGGCTGCTAGGTTTCCTTCTGGATCTTTTGTTTTTGAGTTTTTTTTTAGCTTTTTCACCACATCTAAATAATTCAATAACTACAGTGGTCCCTCAAGTTACAATATTAATTGGTTCCAGGAAAACCATTGTAAGTTGAAACCATTGTATGTTGAGACCATAACTCTATGGAAACAGGGTAATTGGTTCTAAAGGCACCAAAATGTCCTCCAAAAATAGGAAAAAGTGACAAAGAAAAATAAGTAGATAACTGATATAGATAAAGCAAATCCTTACATATAAAAGTAAGAAAGATCTGCTGGGAGCTGTAAATCACTGTCTATGTCAGTGTTTCCCAAGCAGGGAGCCTCCAGCTGTTGCAAAACTATAACTCCCAGCATGCCTGGACAGCCAAAGGCTGTCCGGGCATGCTGGGAGTTGTAGTTTTGCAAAAAATGGGGCCACCCTGCTTGGCAAACACTGGTCTATGTAGAGGACAGGAGCATCTTCAGGGGTCCTGTACAGTACTGGCAATGTCCAAAACAAGTAATGGAGTTGCCCTCACCTGGTGTCCAAAAGAGCAGCTAACCCTGATACAGGTAAAGTGTACAGAACATGTAATACCAGTCAGTGCATACACTTCAGTAATACAGGGGTTTTACCAGTGAATGCCCATTTTGATTGGTTGGTTCTTCCAGCCATTGACACGTTTTACAGATCTGGACTGTCTGTAGCATTGTATGTTGAGTCTGGTTTCAACTTACGATGGTCCAGAAAAGACCATTGTATGTTGAAACTATTGTATGTTGAGGCCATTGTAAGTTGAGGGATCACTGTAAATTGTAGTCATGGCTCAGAAGTGGTAAACAGCGTTTAGTGTGTGTGTGTGTGTGTGTGTTTATTACATTTTTTTAACACAGTTTTTTTCTCCCTAAATGTACTTACACTTTTTTTTTTTTTTGGTTACTTCTTCTACAGATCTGTGTATCCTGTGGACTCCTTCGGATTCGGTGGACTACTTCGATGACCAGCGTTTTTCTTTGCTTGATGTTAATAAAATGGTTAACGAGGGCTTGTGGGGGAGTGTTTTTTGTAATAAATTTTTTTTAAAACCTGTTGTGTTTTATTTTTATTTTACTTTACTAGACAGGTGTTACGCCGAGCGCTCCGGGTTCCCGCTCCTCCCCGGAGCGCTCGCTTCACCTCCTCCGCTGCAGCGCCCCGGTCACGTCCTCTGACCCGGGGCGCTGCGATCCTGCTGCTAGCCGGGATGCGATTCGCGATGCGGGTAGCGCCCGCTCGCGATGCGCACCCCGGCTCTCCTACCTGACTCGCTCCCCGTCTGTTCTGTCCCGGCGCGCGCGGCCCCGCTCCCTAGGGCGCGCGCGCGCCGGGTCTCTGCGATTTAAAGGGCCACTGCGCCGCTGATTGGCGCAGTGGTTCCAATTAGAGTTATCACCTGTGCACTCCCTATATTACCTCACTTCCCTTGCACTCCCTTGCCGGATCTTGTTGCCTTAGTGCCAGTGAAAGCGTTCCTTGTGTGTTCCTTGCCAGTGTTTCCAGACCTTCTGCCGTTGCCCCTGACTACGATCCTTGCTGCCTGCCCCGACCTTCTGCTACGTCCGACCTTGCTTCTGCCTACTCCCTTGTACCGCGCCTATCTTCAGCAGCCAGAGAGGTGAGCCGTTGCTAGTGGATACGACCTGGTCACTACCGCCGCAGCAAGACCATCCCGCTTTGCGGCGGGCTCTGGTGAAAACCAGTAGTGGCTTAGAACCGGTCCACTAGCACGGTCCACGCCAATCCCTCTCTGGCACAGAGGGTCCACTACCTGCCAGCCGGCATCGTGACAGTAGATCCGGCCATGGATCCCGCTGAAGTTCCTCTGCCAGTTGTCGCTGACCTCACCACGGTGGTCGCCCAGCAGTCACAACAGATTGCGCAACAAGGCCAACAGCTGTCTCAACTGACCGTTATGCTACAACAGTTGCTACCACAGCTTCAGCAGTCATCTCCTCCGCCAGCTCCTGCACCTCCTCCGCAGCGAGTGGCCGCTCCTGGGATACGCTTATCCTTGCCGGATAAGTTTGATGGGGACTCTAAGTTTTGCCGTGGCTTCCTTTCCCAATGTTCCCTGCATCTGGAGATGATGTCGGACCTGTTTCCCACTGAAAGGTCTAAGGTGGCTTTCGTAGTCAGTCTTCTGTCCGGAAAAGCCCTGTCATGGGCCACACCGCTCTGGGACCGCAATGACCCCGTCACTGCCTCAGTACACTCCTTCTTCTCGGAAATCCGAAGTGTCTTTGAGGAACCTGCCCGAGCCTCTTCTGCTGAGACTGCCCTGTTGAACCTGGTCCAGGGTAATTCTTCCGTTGGCGAGTATGCCGTACAATTCCGTACACTTGCTTCAGAATTGTCCTGGAATAATGAGGCCCTCTGCGCGACCTTCAAAAAAGGCCTATCCAGCAACATTAAAGATGTTCTGGCCGCACGAGAAATTCCTGCTAATCTACATGAACTTATTCACCTAGCCACTCGCATTGACATGCGTTTTTCTGAAAGGCGTCAGGAACTCCGCCAAGATATGGACTCTGTTCGCACGAGGCGTTTCGTCTCCTCGGCTCCTCTCTCCTCTGGTCCCCTGCAATCTGTTCCTGTGCCTCCCGCCGTGGAGGCTATGCAGGTCGACCGGTCTCGCCTGACACCTCAAGAGAGGACACGACGCCGTATGGAGAACCTCTGCCTGTACTGTGCTAGTACCGAACACTTCCTGAGGGATTGTCCTATCCGTCCTCCCCGCCTGGAAAGACGTACGCTGACTCCGCACAAAGGTGAGACAGTCCTTGATGTCTACTCTGCTTCTCCACGTCTTACTGTGCCTGTGCGGATGTCTGCTTCTGCCTTCTCCTTCTCTACAGTGGCCTTCTTGGACTCTGGTTCTGCAGGAAATTTTATTTTGGCCTCTCTCGTCAACAAGTTCAACATCCCAGTGACCAGTCTCGCCAGACCCCTCTACATCAATTGTGTAAATAATGAAAGATTGGACTGTACCATACGTTTCCGCACGGAGCCCCTTCTTATGAGCATCGGATCTCATCATGAGAGGATTGAACTTTTGGTCCTCCCCAATTGCACCTCGGAGATTCTCCTTGGACTTCCCTGGCTTCAACTTCATTCCCCAACCCTGGATTGGTCCACTGGGGAGATCAAGAGTTGGGGGTCCTCTTGTTCCAAGAACTGTCTAAAACCGGTTCCCAGTAACCCTTGCCGTAACTCTGTGGTTCCTCCAGTAACCGGTCTCCCCAAGGCCTATATGGACTTCGCGGATGTTTTCTGCAAAAAACAAGCTGAGACTCTACCTCCTCACAGGCCTTATGATTGCCCTATCGACCTCCTCCCGGGTACTACTCCACCCCGGGGCAGAATTTATCCTCTCTCTGCCCCAGAGACTCTTGCCATGTCCGAATACGTCCAGGAGAATCTAAAAAGGGGCTTTATCCGTAAATCCTCCTCTCCTGCCGGAGCCGGATTTTTCTTTGTCTCCAAAAAAGATGGCTCCCTACGTCCTTGCATTGACTACCGCGGTCTTAATAAAATCACGGTTAAGAACCGCTACCCCTTACCCCTCATCTCTGAACTCTTTGATCGCCTCCAAGGTGCCCACATCTTCACTAAATTGGACTTAAGAGGTGCCTATAACCTCATCCGCATCAGAGAGGGGGACGAGTGGAAAACGGCATTTAACACCAGAGATGGACACTTTGAGTATCTGGTCATGCCCTTTGGACTGTGCAATGCCCCTGCCGTCTTCCAAGACTTTGTCAATGAAATTTTTCGTGATCTATTATACTCCTGTGTTGTGGTATATCTGGACGATATCCTAATTTTTTCTGCCAATCTAGAGGAACACCGCCGGCATGTCCGTATGGTTCTTCAGAGACTTCGTGACAACCAACTCTATGCCAAAATTGAGAAATGTCTGTTTGAATGCCAATCTCTTCCTTTTCTAGGATATTTGGTCTCTGGCCAGGGACTACAGATGGATCCAGACAAACTCTCTGCCGTCTTAAATTGGCCACGCCCCTCCGGACTCCGTGCTATCCAACGCTTTTTGGGGTTCGCCAATTATTACAGGCAATTTATTCCACATTTTTCTACCATTGTGGCTCCTATCGTGGCTTTAACCAAGAAAAATGCTGATCCCAAGTCCTGGCCTCCTCAAGCAGAAGACTCCTTTAAACAACTCAAGTCTGCCTTTTCTTCGGCTCCCGTGCTCTCCAGACCTGACCCTTCCAAACCCTTCCTATTGGAGGTTGATGCCTCCTCAGTAGGAGCTGGAGCTGTTCTTCTACAAAAAAATCCTTCCGGGCATGCTGTCACTTGTGGTTTTTTCTCTAGGACCTTCTCTCCAGCGGAGAGGAACTACTCCATCGGGGATCGAGAACTTCTAGCCATTAAATTAGCACTTGAGGAATGGAGGCATCTGCTGGAGGGATCAAGATTTCCTGTTATTATCTACACCGACCACAAGAACCTCTCCTACCTCCAGTCGGCCCAACGGCTGAATCCTCGCCAGGCCCGGTGGTCTCTGTTCTTTGCCCGATTTAATTTTGAGATTCACTTTCGTCCTGCCGATAAGAACATTAGAGCCGATGCTCTCTCTCGTTCCTCGGATGCCTCAGAAGTTGATCTCCCTCCGCAACACATCATTCCACCTGACTGCCTGATCTCCACTTCTCCTGCCTCCATCAGACAGACTCCTCCAGGAAAGACCTTTGTTTCTCCACGCCAACGCCTCGGAATCCTCAAATGGGGTCACTCCTCCCATCTCGCAGGACATGCGGGCATCAAGAAATCTGTGCAACTCATCTCCCGCTTCTATTGGTGGCCAACTCTGGAGACGGATGTTGGGGACTTTGTGCGAGCCTGCACTATCTGTGCCCGGGATAAGACTCCTCGCCAGAAGCCCGCTGGTTTTCTTCATCCTCTGCCTGTCCCCGAACAGCCTTGGTCTCTGATTGGTATGGATTTTATTACTGATTTACCCCCTTCCCGTGGCAACACCGTTATTTGGGTGGTCGTTGATCGATTCTCCAAAATGGCACATTTCATTCCTCTTCCTGGTCTTCCTTCTGCGCCTCAGTTGGCTAAACAATTTTTTGTACACATTTTTCGTCTTCACGGGTTGCCTACGCAGATTGTCTCGGATAGAGGGGTCCAATTCGTGTCTAAATTCTGGAGAGCTCTCTGTAAACAACTCAAGATTAAATTAAATTTTTCCTCTGCATATCATCCCCAGTCCAATGGACAAGTAGAAAGAATTAACCAGATCCTGGGTGATTATTTGCGACATTTTGTTTCCTCCCGCCAGGATGACTGGGCAGATCTCCTTCCATGGGCCGAATTCTCGTATAACTTCAGGGTCTCTGAATCTTCCTCCAAATCCCCATTTTTCGTGGTGTACGGCCGTCACCCTCTTCCCCCCCTCCCTACCCCCTTGCCCTCTGGTCTGCCCGCTGTGGATGAAATTTCTCGTGACCTTTCCATTATATGGAGAGAGACCCAAAATTCTCTCTTACAGGCTTCTTCACGCATGAAGAGGTTCGCGGATAAGAAAAGAAGAGCTCCCCCCGTTTTTTCCCCTGGAGACAAGGTATGGCTCTCCGCTAAATATGTCCGCTTCCGTGTCCCTAGCTACAAGTTGGGACCACGCTATCTTGGTCCTTTCAAAATTCTGTGTCAAATTAATCCTGTCTCTTATAAACTTCTTCTTCCTCCTTCTCTTCGTATCCCTAATGCCTTTCACGTCTCTCTTCTCAAACCACTCATCCTCAACCGTTTTTCTCCCAAATCTGTTCCTCTCACTCCTGTTTCCGGCTCCTCGGACGTCTTCTCGGTCAAGGAGATTTTGGCTGCCAAAAAGGTCAGAGGAAAAAATTTTTTTTTAGTAGACTGGGAGGGTTGTGGTCCTGAAGAGAGATCCTGGGAACCTGAGGACAACATCCTTGACAAAAGTCTGCTCCTCAGGTTCTCAGGCTCCAAGAAGAGGGGGAGACCCAAGGGGGGGGGTACTGTTACGCCGAGCGCTCCGGGTTCCCGCTCCTCCCCGGAGCGCTCGCTTCACCTCCTCCGCTGCAGCGCCCCGGTCACGTCCTCTGACCCGGGGCGCTGCGATCCTGCTGCTAGCCGGGATGCGATTCGCGATGCGGGTAGCGCCCGCTCGCGATGCGCACCCCGGCTCTCCTACCTGACTCGCTCCCCGTCTGTTCTGTCCCGGCGCGCGCGGCCCCGCTCCCTAGGGCGCGCGCGCGCCGGGTCTCTGCGATTTAAAGGGCCACTGCGCCGCTGATTGGCGCAGTGGTTCCAATTAGAGTTATCACCTGTGCACTCCCTATATTACCTCACTTCCCTTGCACTCCCTTGCCGGATCTTGTTGCCTTAGTGCCAGTGAAAGCGTTCCTTGTGTGTTCCTTGCCAGTGTTTCCAGACCTTCTGCCGTTGCCCCTGACTACGATCCTTGCTGCCTGCCCCGACCTTCTGCTACGTCCGACCTTGCTTCTGCCTACTCCCTTGTACCGCGCCTATCTTCAGCAGCCAGAGAGGTGAGCCGTTGCTAGTGGATACGACCTGGTCACTACCGCCGCAGCAAGACCATCCCGCTTTGCGGCGGGCTCTGGTGAAAACCAGTAGTGGCTTAGAACCGGTCCACTAGCACGGTCCACGCCAATCCCTCTCTGGCACAGAGGGTCCACTACCTGCCAGCCGGCATCGTGACAACAGGCTTAGTAGTGGAAGCTGTCTTATAGACTGAGTCCATTACTAAGCCGGGCTTAGCGTTAGCCACAAAAACAGCTAGCGCTAACCCCCAATTATTACCCCGGTACCCAACACACAGGGGTGCCGGGAAGAGCCGGTACCAACAGGCCCGGAGCGTCAAAAATGGCGCTCCTGGGCCTAGGCGGTAACAGGCTGGCGTTATTTAGGTTGGGGAGGGCCAGTAACAATGGTCCTCGCCCACTCTGGTAACGTCAGGCTGTTACTGTTTGGTTGGTATTTGGTTGAGAATAAAAATAGGGGGACCCTATGCGTTTTTTAAATATATTTAATTATTTATTTTAAAAAAAAAAAACGCATAGGGTCCCCCCTATTTTCATTCTCAGCCAAATACCAACCAAACAGTAAAAGCCTGACGTTCCCAGGGTGGGCGAGGACCATTGTTACTGGCCCTCCCCAGCCTAAATAACGCCAGCCTGTTACCGCCTAGGCCCAGGAGCGCCATTTTTGACGCTCCAGGCCTGTTGGTACCGGCTCTTCCCGGCACCCCTGTGGCGTTGGGTACCGGGGTAATAATAGGGGGTTAGCGCTAGCTGTTTTTGTGGCTAGCGCTAAGCCCAGGTTAGTAATGGACTCTGTCTATAAGACAGCTTCCACTACTAAGCCTGTCTAGTAAAGTAAGAAAAAAACACAACAGGTTTTAAAAAATTTTTATTACAAAAAACACTCCCCCATAAGCCCTCGTTAACCATTTTATTAAAATCAAACAAAGAAAAACGCTGGTCATCGAAGTAGTCCACCGAATCCGAAGGAGTCCACAGGATAAACGGATCTGAAATGAGAAGTAAACAAAAAAAATGGGTTAGTACATTTATTATCACCTGCTCACACATCTCCCGCCCCGCACGACTACAACTGCCAGCATGCCCTTACAGTAAGGACATGCTGGGAGTTGTAGTTGTGTGGTGCAGGAGATGTGTGAGCAGGTGATAATAAATGTGACAAGCTTGTCCCCTGCCCCCAGCTGCAGGACTACAACTCCCAGCATGCCCTTACAGTAAGGTGGGGCGGAGGCCGGGCACAGTGTTTCCCAACCTGGGACTTGTAGTTTTGCAACATCTGGAGGCACCCTGGTTGGGAAACACTGTTTTAGGCCAGTGTTTCCCAGCCAGGTTGCCTCCAGATGTTGCAAAACTACAAGCCCCAGCATGCCTGGACAGTCAAAGGCTGTCTAGGCATGCTGGGAGTTGTAGTTTTGCAACATCTGGAGGCAACCTGGCTGGGAAACACTGGCCTAAAACAGTGTTTCCCAACCAGGGTGCCTCCAGATGTTGCAAAACTACAAGTCCCAGCATGCCTGGACAGTCAAAGGCTGTCTAGGCATGCTGGGAGTTGTAGTTTTGCAACATCTGGAGGCAACCTGGCTGGGAAACACTGGCCTAAAACAGTGTTTCCCAACCAGGGTGCCTCCAGATGTTGCAAAACTACAAGTCCCAGCATGCCTGGACAGTCAAAGGCTGTCTAGGCATGCTGGGAGTTGTAGTTTTGCAACATCTGGAGGCAACCTGGCTGGGAAACACTGGCCTAAAACAGTGTTTCCCAACCAGGGTGCCTCCAGATGTTGCAAAACTACAAGCCCCAGCATGCCTGGACAGTCAAAGGCTGTCTAGGCATGCTGGGAGTTGTAGTTTTGCAACATCTGGAGGCAACCTGGCTGGGAAACACTGGAATAAAACAGTGTTTCCCAACCAAGGTGCCTCCAGATGTTGCAAAACTACAAGTCCCAGCATGCCTGGACAGTCAAAGGCTGTCTAGGCATGCTGGGAGTTGTAGTTTTGCAACATCTGGAGGCAACCTGGCTGGGAAACACTGGCCTAAAACAGTGTTTCCCAACCAGGGTGCCTCCAGATGTTGCAAAACTACAAGCCCCAGCATGCCTGGACAGTCAAAGGCTGTCCAGGCATGCTGGGAGTTGTAGTCTTGCAACAACTGGAGGCACCCTGGTTGGGAAGCCTGCGCAACTTACCGGCTTCCGTAGGATCCAGCGCTGCACGACACTGCCGCGCGACAGTGCCGCGCGACGATCTCCGACAGCGATCGTCGCTGGAGCCTCGGAAGGGTAAGTGAACCTCTTCGCCGGTCCCCTTCAGCTGTTTAGTTTTGCAACAGCTGGAGGACTACAGTTTACAGACCACAAACCAGGGGTCTGCAAACTGTGGCCCTCCAGCTGTTGCAAAACTACAACTCCCAGCATGCCTGGACAGCCAATGGCTGTCCAGGCATGCTGGGAGTTGTAGTCTTGCAACATCTGGAGGCACCCTGGTTGGGAAACACTGTTTTAGGCCAGTGTTTCCCAACAAGGGTGCCTCCAGCTGTTGCAAAACTACAACTCCCAGCATGCCCGGACAGCCAATGGCTGTCCAGGCATGCTGGGAGTTGTAGTCTTGCAACATCTGGAGGCACCCTGGTTGGGAAACACTGTTTTAGGCCAGTGTTTCCCAACAAGGGTGCCTCCAGCTGTTGCAAAACTACAACTCCCAGCATGCCCGGACAGCCAATGGCTGTCCAGGCATGCTGGGAGTTGTAGTCTTGCAACATCTGGAGGCACCCTGGTTGGGAAACACTGTTTTAGGCCAGTGTTTCCCAGCAAGGGTGCCTCCAGCTGTTGCAAAACTACAACTCCCAGCATGCCCGGACAGCCAAAGGGTGTCCAGGCATGCTGGAAGTTGTAGTCTTGCAACATTTGGAGGCACCCTGGTTGGGAAGCTTGCGCAACTTACCGGCTTCCGTAGGATCCAGCGCTGCACGACACTGCCGCGCGACGATCTCCGTCAGCGATCGTCGCTGGAGCCTCGGAAGGGTAAGTGAACCTCTTCGCCGGTCCCCTTCAGCTGTTTAGTTTTGCAACAGCTGGAGGACTACAGTTTACAGACCACACACCAGTGGTCTGCAAACTGTGGCCCTCCAGCTGTTGCAAAACTACAACACCCAGCATGCCCTGACAGCCAAAGCCTATGGCTCTCAGGGCAGGAGCCCGGGCTGACATTACAGTGCAGCCGCCCGGGCTCCTCATACGGTCTCCCCGCTACCCCCCTTGTCTCCCGCCCGGGCTCCTCATACGGCCTCCCCGCTACCCCCCCCCCCCTCCCCTTGTCTCCCGCCCGCGCCGCTCAGCTCCCGCTGCTACAAGACTACAACTCCCAGCGTGTCCTCACTGTAAGGCCATGCTGGGACTTGTAGTCTTGCAACAGTAGACAGATGGGAGTTGTGTGGCGCTGGCAGGTGAGGGGGGGGATATAAATCACTGCAGTGTCCCGGTAGCGCAGTGAGGGTAGCGGGGAGAAAGTATGTCGGAACCCGGGCGGCAGCAGCTTTTCCTGCTCCATGTTGGAGCTGGAGTAAATTTAGTCAATTTTTATGGCCGTTGCGACAGTTTATTGCGCAACTGCGACTGTCTCAGTTAATAAATTCCTGACCACTGCAAGTAAAAACTGAAAACTTGCGTAAATTAAGCGGGAAAAAAAAATTTGACTTTCTAGCTCTTGCTAGGGAAAGTCGCACAATTTATAGGGTAGGCGCAATTGCGACAATTTTGCGCCAAAAATAGTCAGAAAAAAATGACTAAACCCCTTAGTAAATGCCCCCCATAGTGTACACCCTGAAAACAAAACCTTCCAAAATGTGCTAAATTGCGGTATTCTTTTCAATTTTCCCACATAAATAATATTTTTTGGGTTGTGCCGTACATTTTATGGTAAAATAAGTGATGTCATCACAAAGTAAAATTGGTGAGGCAAAAAACAAGCCCTCATATGGGTCTGTGGATAGAAATATAAAAGAGTTATGATTTTTAGAAGGCGAGGAGGAAAAAATGAAAATGCAAAAATAAAATTGGCCTGGTCCTTAAAGGGGTAGTCCAGTGGTGAAAAACTTATCCCCTATCCCAAGGATAGGGGATAAGTTTGAGATCGCGGGGAGTCCGACCGCTGGGGCCCCCTGCGATCTCTCTGTACGGGGCCCCGGCTCTCTGCCCAGATAGCGGGTGTCGACCCCCGCACGAAGCTGCAGCTGACACGCCCCCTCAATACATCTCAATGGCAGAGCCGGAGATTGCCGAAGGCAGCGCTTCGGCTCTGCCATAGAGTTGTATTGAGGGGGCGTGTCGTCCGCCGCCTCGTGCGGAGGTCGACACGCCCCCTTCCCGCGGGCTGTCGGGGCTCCGTACAGGAGATCGCAGAGGGCATCAGCGGTCGGACCCCCCGCAATCTGCAACTTATACCCTATCCTTAGGATAGGGGATAAGTTGCTCACCACTGAGTCACCAGTGGACTACTCCTTTAAGGCCAAAATGGGCCTGGTCCTTAAGGGGTTAAAAAACAACTGAACATCATATCACACTTCTTCCATCTGAAGTTTAAATGACTGGACTAAATCAGGAGACATAGCACAGTCTAAATCTTGGAGTCTGCTGTTGCCAGTTGACCTTGTTTCTGGGGCTTTAAGTGTCGCGAAAACTGCGCTATATTCAGGAATTTATGTGCTGATTTAACCATAAGTGTAGTTATGAAAAATGACTATAGTGCACAGTGCTGCCCTACAGTGATTTTTCATATAACTTTGGATTAGGCTTAAAGTGTGATTTGAGCACCTTTATGAAAAGGTATATGGAGCATAGGAAAAACCAAAACACTGTTATTGTCCAGTGGCAAAGCGGACCTTTCCAATCAAAGAAGATGACAGTGCTTGGGGTTTACATACACTGCATACAAAGTACCCTTTAGATTGACTTCAATCATGTACATGTCTTTCTCTTTTTTTATGATTCTTAAAGGGTACCTTTCATCAAAAAAATCTAATATTATAGATTCATGTATGCAGAATATCTTTCCAATAGCATGTTTTTATTTTTTTTATTTATTTATTTATTTATTTTTTTTAAATATGCTTCTTTCTATTTAATTTTCCACTTTGAAAAAATGACCACTAGGGGTCTCCCTACCAGTCCTGTCCGCAAGCCTTTTCTTAAAATAGATTTCAGACTAATGCTGGAGTCCTAAATCTAAGACTGCAGCCGGGACACAGACAAGCTCAGCACTGCTCCCTGCCAGGGAGCCAGTTTTCCGAAGAATGCCAGAAAAAAATTAGTGTGAAAATCTAGCCTTAGTGTTGCCTACACTACTACACTATTATGTTTGTTTATTGAAAAAAATGCACCATTATTTCTTCTTGACATTGCCAGTTACTTGAGGAAAGCATTTTTTTAATGAATGCTCTTTTTTGTTATTGACCCATTAGTTGCATTGCTTTATTGGTGATTGGTTCAGACAATTCTGAACGAGGGGATACCAAATTTGTTTTTAATTATTATAATTTTTTTGATCACTGCTGCCGGTCAATAATAGTGGAAAGGTCTTGGCTACTGATAGTAGTTGTCGTCGTCCCCCCCCCCCCCCCGCCCCCCCCCAAAAAAAAAAAAAGCATTAACCTTTTCATGACCCAGGGTTTTTCCGTTTTTGCACTCTTTCAATTTTGCACCTAAAAAATCCATATGATGGCTTATTTTTTGTGCCACCAATTCTACTTTGCAGTGATATCAGTCATTTAACCCAAAAATCTACAGCGAAATGGAAAAAAAATAATTGTGAGACAAAATTGAAGAAAAAGCACCATTTTGTAACTTTTGGGGGCTTCTGTTTCTACGCAGTACATTTTTTGGTAAAAATGACACCTTATCTTTATTCTGTAGGTCCATACCATTAAAATGATACCCTACTTATATAGGTTTGATTTTGTCGTACTTCTGGAAAAAATCTAAACTACATGCAGCAAAATGTATACTGTTATGATTCGGCTAGCTGGATGTGGATCCACTGTGTCAGCGAGGGATTGGGGTGGACCGTGTCGGTGGACCGGTTCTAGGGTTGCTACTGGTTTTCACCAGAGCCCGCCGCAAAGCAGGATGGTCTTGCTGCGGCGGTAGCAACCAGGTCGTATCCACCGGCAACGGCTCAACCTCGCTGACTGCTGAGAAGGCGTAGGACAGAAGGACTAGACAGAGGCAAGGTCAGACGTAGCAGAAGGTCGGGGCAGGCGGCAAGGTTCGTAGTCAATGAGGATAGCAGAAGATCTGGAACACAGGCTTTGGACAACACTAACGCTTTCTCTGGCACAAGGCAACAAGATCCAGCAAGGAAGTGCAGGGGAAGTGAGGTAATATACACAGGGAGCAGGTGGAAGCTAATTAGACTGATTGGGCCAGGCACCAATCACTGGTGCACTGGCCCTTTAAATCTTAGAGAGCTGGCGCGCCCTAGAGAGCGGAGCCGCGCGCGCCAGAACATGACAGCCGAGGACCGGGACGGGTAAGTGGCTTGGGATGCCATTCGCGAGCGGGCGCGTCCCGCTATGCGAATCGCATCCCCATCGCCAATGTCAGTGCAGCGCTCCCGGTCAGCGGGTCTGACCGGGGCGCTGCAGAGAGGAGAACGCCGCAAGCGCTCCGGGGAGGAGCAGGGACCCGGAGCGCTCGGCGTAACAGTACCCCCCCCTTGGGTCTCCCCCTCTTTTTGTCTCCTTGTCCCTTCAAATGAAAGGAGAACATAGGGGGCGCCTCTTGAGTTTCCTTCCGGAACAAAAAGTCCTGGGTAGCTACATCAGCGGCAGGTAGTTCAGAAGGAATGGAAATGGGGAGGGGGGCAGAGGGTGAAGCATGTCACAGGGCAGAGTGTCACCAGGACAGGGGCTATGAGGAGGCACGGCACAGTCCCGATAGGCCTTGGGGAGACCAGGCACAGGAGGAGACACTGGGGCCCCACAGACGGGACTGGGAGCAGACGTGAGGCATTTCTTGCGGCAAGCAGGACCCCAATTCATGATCTCCCCGGTGGTCCAGTCAAGGGTGGGAGAATGATGCTGGAGCCATGGAAGACCGAGGAGGACTTCAGAGGTGCAGTTGGGCAGGACGAAAAATTCAATTTTCTCATGATGCAGTCCAATGCTCATAAGCAAGGGCTCTGTGCGGTAACGCACAGTGCAGTCCAACTGAACTCCGTTGACCGAAGAAATGTAGAGCGGCTTGACGAGACGGGTCACCGGGATGCAGAAGCTATTCACCAAAGAGGCCAGAATAAAGTCCAAGTCCAAGAAGGCCACGGCTGAGAAGGAGGAGTTGGCAGAAGGAGAAATCCGCACGGGCACAGTGAGACGTGGAGAAGCAGACTTCGCACCAAGAGACGCCACACCCACGTGAGCTGGGTGCGTGCGTGCGTTTCCCAGACGTGGAGGACGAATAGGGCAATCCACCAAGAAATGTTTGGTACTAGCGCAGTACAGACATAAATTTTTATCCCTACGGCGAGTCCTTTCTTCATGGGTCAGGCGAGACCGATCCACTTGCATAGCCTCCTCGGCGGGAGGCACAGGGGTAGATTGCAAAGGATACTGTGAGAGAGGTGCCCAGAGATCAAGGTCTTTTTCCTGGCGGAGCTCCTGGTGTCTTTCAGAAAAACGCATGTCAATGCGGGTGGCCAAATGGATAAGTTCTTGCAGGTTGGCAGGAATCTCTCGTGCGGCCAGCACATCCTTGATGTTACTGGATAGGCCTTTTTAAAGGTCGCGCAGAGAGCCTCGTTATTCCAAGATAATTCGGAGGCGAGAGTACGAAATTGGATGGCGTACTCGCCTACTGAAGAATTACCCTGGACCAGGTTCAGCAGGGCAGTCTCGGCAGAAGAAGCTCGGGCTGGTTCCTCGAAGACACTACGGACTTCAGCGAAGAAGGACTGGACTGTGGCAGGATCATTGCGGTCCCAGAGCGGTGTGGCCCAAGACAAGGCCTTTCCAGACAGAAGACTCACTACGAACGCCACCTTAGACCGTTTTGTAGGAAATTGGTCCGACAACATCTCCATATGTAGGGAACATTGAGACAAGAAGCCACGGCAGAGTCTAGAGTCCCCATCAAATTTGTCCGGCAGGGACAAGCGGAGGCTAGGAGCGGCCACTCGCTGCGGAGGAGGTGCAGGAGCTGGCGGAGGAGATGGTTGCTGCTGTAGCAGTGGCAAAAGTTGCTGTAACGTGGCGGTCAACTGCGACAGCTGCTGTCCTTGTTGGGCAATTTGCTGCGATTGCTGGGCGACCACCGTGGATAGGTCAGCGAGACTTGGCAGCGGCACCTCAGTTTTTGGTAAAAATGACACCTTATCTTTATTCTGTAGGTCCATACCATTAAAATGATACCCTACTTATATAGGTTTGATTTTGTCGTACTTCTGGAAAAAATCTAAACTACATGCAGGAAAATGTATACTGTTATGATTCGGCTAGCTGGATGTGGATCCACTGTGTCAGCGAGGGATTGGCGTGGACCGTGTCGGTGGACCGGTTCTAGGGTTGCTACTGGTTTTCACCAGAGCCCGCCGCAAAGCGGGATGGTCTTGCTGCGGCGGTAGCAACCAGGTCGTATCCACCGGCAACGGCTCAACCTCGCTGACTGCTGAGAAGGCGTGGGACAGAAGGACTAGGCAGAGGCAAGGTCAGACGTAGCAGAAGGTCGGGGCAGGCGGCAAGGTTCGTAGTCAATGAGGATAGCAGAAGATCTGGAACACAGGCTTTGGACAACACTAAACGCTTTCTCTGGCACAGGGCAACAAGATCCGGCAAGGAAGTGCAGGGGAAGTGAGGTAATATACACAGGGAGCAGGTGGAAGCTAATTAGACTGATTGGGCCAGGCACCAATCACTGGTGCACTGGCCCTTTAAATCTTAGAGAGCTGGCACGCGCGCGCCCTAGAGAGCGGAGCCGCGCGCGCCAGAACATGACAGCCGGGGACCGGGACGGGTAAGTGGCTTGGGATGCGATTCGCGAGTGGGCGCGTCCCGCTATGCGAATCGCATCCCCATCGCGAATGTCAGTGCAGCGCTCCCGGTCAGCGGGTCTGACCGGGGCGCTGCAGAGAGGAGAACGCCGCGAGCGCTCCGGTGAGGAGCAGGGAACCGGTGCGCTCGGCGTAACATATACGTTTAAAATTCTCATATTCTGACCCCTATAACTTTTTTATTTTTCCGCGTATGGGGCGGTATGAGGGCTCATTTTTTGTGCCGTGATCTGAAGTTTTTAGCGGTAGCATTTTAGTATTGACCGGACTTTTTGATTGCTTTTTATTAATTTTTTCATGATATAAAAAGTGACCTAAAATACGCTATTTTGAACTTATTTTGAATTTATTTGCGCGTACGCCATTGACCGTGCGGTTTAATTAATGATATATTTTTATAAATCGGACATTTCTGCACGTGGCGATACCACATATGTTTATTTTCATTTACACAGTTTATTTTTTTAAATGGGAAAAGGGGGTGATTCAAACTTTTATTAGGGAAGGGGTTGAATGATCTTTATTCACTTTTTTTTCCCACTTTTTTTTGAAGTGCTATAGCTCCCATAGGGGGGGGGGGGGGGGGGGCTCCCACGGGCCCCGGCCGTTGCTAGGTGCCGGGCCATGCTGTGGCCCCGTGTTATAGAATGGGATCCGACCCGTGACGTACATGTATGCCATGGGTCAGGAAAGGGTTAAATGGGCACTGTCAGATACAAAATCTTTTGATATGATGTAAAGAATGCAAAGCCAATAGGTTTTGCAATTGCTTTCATTAGAAAAGTTTCAGTATTTCATACTGAAAAAACCAAACAACTGCCCCCCTGCTTGGACACATACTAGTCGTGTTGTGTCCATACGTCATCACCTATGTCATGGACACACTTCCTTGATTGACAGCTGTGAGTGCAGGGCTCACACCTGGAAGAAAAATCCTCCCACTGTCAGCTTGTGTCCCGCTACTGTCAGTGAGGACAAGCTGGGAGTTGTAGTTTTGCTAATGCTAGGGGAGATGTGAGCAGACAGCATACTGAGGGAGGGGGCGGAGACATGCACAGTGAGGCCACGCCCCCTCCCTTTGAGAGGAATTCATGCTGGGAATCGTAGTTTTGCAACAGCTGGAGGCACCCTGGTTGGGAAACACTGCCTCTCTGTTACTCAGTATTTTCCCGTGTAGTAATATTGGTATATATCTTCTAACTTTACCTGTATTAGTGTTATTTGTGCCGTCACAGTAAAGGGGACTCCTGTAGTGTAAGTGACAGAGCTCAGTGCTGAGGAGGAAGTGGGGCCGCATCCTGACTGATGTGCGACAGGAACCAGTCTCAGCTCTCCGTCAGGTACAGCGCACGGTTACCATAGGAACCATCGGCCTCAACGCAGCACGGACATTGATATTGACTTACGTCAATAAGCCCCGCCTTCATGTTGCTATGGTGGAAAAAGTCCTGGTTACTGTGTCTTAACCTCTTGTGTTCCTCCGCCCCGCCATGGAGTGCCCGCACCTTACCGCGAGTGTCTGCATTGCCCCGGACTCTGCCGCGTTCCCTAGCGGCTGCCCCTCCTCGTGGTGCTGCAGCGGTGAGTTGTGTCACTCCGCCCCGTGCTCCACCCGCTGGAGATGCAGCGCCGCCTGGCTGTAGCGCTCAGAGAAGTCCCCGGCTCCGGGTACGGCCTAGTGGGGGATTGTTATTGTGCAGAGAAAGTCAAACTAGGGGGTAGAGGGGAAGAGATGAATATGAGGATTATCGCGATAGTGCGGAAAACAATGTGAGTGCACGTGTAATATCTCATAGCAGAGGCTGCGACAGTGCATCTCCTCCTGGGCTCAGGCTCCATTGTTATAGGCAGTGGACAGGGGCCACGAGGTGGGATGGTATTGTATGAGGGGGACAGCATTGTATATATGGACCTGTGAGAGGATAAATCATTGTATGGACCTATGAGAGGATAAATCATTGTATGGACCTATGAGAGGATAAATCATTGTATGGGCCTATGAGAGGACCTATATGAGGCCGTAGTATTGTATGGACATATATGAGGCCGTAGTATTGTATGGACATATATGAGGCTGTAGTATTGTATGGACATATATGAGGCCGTAGTATTGTATGGACCTATATGAGGCTGTAGTATTGTATGGACCCTATATGAGGCCGTAGTATTGTATGGAACCTATATGAGGCCGTAGTATTGTATGGACCTATATGAGGCCGTAGTATTGTATGGACCTATATGAGGCTGTAGTATTGTATGGACCCTATATGAGGCTGTAGTATTGTATGGACCTATATGAGGCCGTAGTATTGTATGGACCTATATGAGGCCGTAGTATTGTATGGATATATATGAGGCTGTAGTATTGTATGGACCTATATGAGGCCGTAGTATTGTATGGACCTATATGAGGCCGTAGTATTGTATGGACCCTATATGAGGCCGTAGTATTGTATGGACCCTATATGAGGCCGTAGTATTGTATGGACCCTATATGAGGCCGTAGTATTGTATGGACCCTATATGAGGCTGTAGTATTGTATGGACCCTATATGAGGCTGTAGTATTGTATGGACCCTATATGAGGCTGTAGTATTGTATGGACCCTATATGAGGCTGTAGTATTGTATGGACCCTCTATGAGGCTGTAGTATTGTATGGACCTATATGAGGCTGTAGTATTGTATGGACCTATATGAGGCCGTAGTATTGGATGGACCCTATATGAGGCCGTAGTATTGGATGGACCCTATATGAGGCTGTAGTATTGGATGGACCCTATATGAGGCTGTAGTATTGGATGGACCCTATATGAGGCTGTAGTATTGGGTGGACCCTATATGAGGCTGTGGTATTGTGTGGACCCTATATGAGGCCGTGGTATTGTGTGGACCCTATATGAGGCCGTGGTATTGTGTGGACCCTATATGAGGCCGTGGTATTGTGTGGACCCTATATGAGGCTGTAGTATTGTATGGACCCTATATGAGGCTGTGGTATTGTATGGACCCTATATGAGGCCGTGGTATTGTATGGACCCTATATGAGGCCGTGGTATTGTATGGACCCTATATGAGGCCGTGGTATTGTATGGACCCTATATGAGGCCGTGGTATTGTATGGACCCTATATGAGGCCGTGGTATTGTATGGACCTATATGAGGCCGTGGTATTGTGTGGACCCTATATGAGGCCGTGGTATTGTGTGGACCCTATATGAGGCTGTGGTATTGTGTGGACCCTATATGAGGCCGTAGTATTGTGTGGACCTATATGAGGCCGTAGTATTGTGTGGACCTATATGAGGCCGTAGTATTGTGTGGACCCTATATGAGGCCGTAGTATTGTGTGGACCCTATATGAGGCCGTAGTATTGTGTGGACCCTATATGAGGCCGTAGTATTGTGTGGACCCTATATGAGGCCGTAGTATTGTGTGGACCCTATATGAGGCCGTAGTATTGTGTGGACCCTATATGAGGCCGTAGTATTGTGTGGACCCTATATGAGGCCGTAGTATTGGGTGGACCCTATATGAGGCCGTAGTATTGGGTGGACCCTATATGAGGCCGTAGTATTGGGTGGACCCTATATGAGGCCGTAGTATTGGGTGGACCCTATATGAGGCCGTAGTATTGGGTGGACCCTATATGAGGCCGTAGTATTGGGTGGACCCTATATGAGGCCGTAGTATTGGGTGGACCCTATATGAGGCCGTAGTATTGGGTGGACCCTATATGAGGCCGTAGTATTGGGTGGACCCTATATGAGGCCGTAGTATTGGGTGGACCCTATATGAGGCCGTAGTATTGGGTGGACCCTATATGAGGCCGTAGTATTGGGTGGACCCTATATGAGGCCGTAGTATTGGGTGGACCCTATATGAGGCCGTAGTATTGGGTGGACCCTATATGAGGCCGTAGTATTGGGTGGACCCTATATGAGGCCGTAGTATTGGGTGGACCCTATATGAGGCCGTAGTATTGGGTGGACCCTATATGAGGCCGTAGTATTGGGTGGACCCTATATGAGGCCGTAGTATTGGGTGGACCCTATATGAGGCCGTAGTATTGGGTGGACCCTATATGAGGCCGTAGTATTGGGTGGACCCTATATGAGGCCGTAGTATTGGGTGGACTTATATTAGAGGATATAATATTGTATGGACCTATATGAGGAAATAATATTTTATGGGCTTACGTCCTCACAGTGCTGTATATATCTGAGAATACAGCATGGTATATACCTATATGATAACATAAGATGATATGAAGATACAATATTGTCTGGACGTGTATGAGCATATTGTGTGGACCCATTATGAGGTTTCGGGTGACACCCTTTATGGTAATTTGGCAATGCTCATGTCTGTATAGTAGCCCTACTCATCAGTACCATGTGATGGGGTTCTTGTCTCTTCCTTTCACATCTCTCTCCAGGCTGCGGCATGTGGGACAATATTGCCAATACCCTTTACCAGTTCACATGGGATAGATTGCATCAATTCTGGGCATTCTTTATCTGTATTAGTACAAGGAAATCCCCATGTAGGGGTCTGGCTTTGGAGAGGATGGAGATGACGTGTGAACAGGCTCCTATTGTTAGAGGTCACAGGCTGCAGTGGTTGTGGTTCCTGAATCCTTACTTCCTTGGGCGAGGCTGCCTGGTGCACTGTCGTCTATGTCCCTTACTGCTGGACTTGTGTGCTCTTCCTTAGGACATTATAAGATCCGGTTCTGCTTGTCCAAGTTAAAGTAACAGCAAAGAAACGTATCTTAGGGTGGATATTTGGTGCGCAGGATTTGATGCTGAACAGGTAGCAATTTGTTCTTTCACTCTAATGTCTTGTGGCCTGGCAGACCCTCGCCCTCCAGCTGTCTTTTAGGATAAGTGATTGATCTTACATGATGCATTTTTCTTGCACTGGCCTTTTGTTTCCCTTGAGGCTAATAGGCAGCGAAGCTTTGTTTCCAAGCCATTGTTTTAGGTTGCACAGCTAGTTGTGGTAGGTTGGCTCTCCTCTTTATTTTGAGACAGAAATTGGAATTTGGTTACTTTTTTGATTTTCTACACTACCCATTTGTCTCATATGAACAGTATAAGGCACTTGGTGTGTATTCGCTACAAAGTACTGCATTACTGCAGCCCAGGAAATAGACTGCCAAGGACATGTCTGCAGCTTTATAACTCATTGTTGGTGGTGTTAAACTACAAATCCCAGTACTGCAAATGACCAATCAGAAGCCTCACAGGGGACAAACATCAGACAATCCTAAATCATGCTTCCGGTAACATTATGACGCAAAATGCCTTTTGAGTTCGTAAACCTCTACACAATAGGGAACAATGGCTGTCAAACCTCATCTGTACCCTTATTACTTCCTGTATGCCAGTGTTTCCCAACCAGGGTGCCTCCAGATGTTGCAAAACTACAACTCCCAGCATGCCTGGACAGCCTTTGGCTGTCCAGGCATTCTGGGAGTTGTAGTTTTGCAACACCTGGAGGGACCCTGGTTGGGAAACACTGCTGTATGCAGTAGGATCTATTGTTAGAGTAGGTTCACATGTAACTAATCCTCTGTGGGTTGCTCGCAGCGGAAAATCTCAGCCTATTTTGATGATATTGCCACTATTGCAGATTTTCCGTGGACCTATAGAAATCTGTAATATCAAAATATGCTGCAGATTTTCCACTGTGGGCAACCTGCCGAGGATTAGTTGTGTGAGCATACCCATAGAATTTTAAAGGGGTAGTCCAGTGCTGAAAAACTTATCCCCTATCCTAAGGATAAGTTCCAGATCTCGGGGGGGGAGGGGGGGCCGACTGCTTTGGCCCACTGCGATCTCCTGTACGGGGCCCCGGCCAGATAGCGGGTGTCGACCACTGCACGAAGCGGTGGCTGACGCGCCCCTCAATACAGCGCTATGGCAGAGCCGGAGATTGCCAAAGGCAGCACTCCGGCTCTGCCATAGGGTTGTATTAATGGGGCGTGTCAGCCGCCGCTTCGTGCGGTGGTCAACATGCCCCCCTCCCGCGGGCTGTCGGGGCCCTGTACAGGACATCGTGGGGGGCCCCAGCAGTCAGACCCCCCGCGATCTGAAACTTATCCCCTATCTTTAGGAGATCTCCTTTTAAGGAGCTTGCCACTATTTGTTGGTAGGCAGTGCCCATTCACACTATGGAATTTCCAGGCGTAGAGTCTGTGGGCAGCGGGAGAACAAGCTGATGCTAGGGCTGCTTGGGAATGCGCTGTCTCCATAGGTGGCAACGCATTTTTGAGAGGATTGTCCTTAAAATTTTTTTACATGTTCTTTCTTTCGGCGGAATCTGGGATCTTGAATTACACAGGTGAAATTGCATAGTGTGAAAGGTGCAGCAGTCACATTGAAAAAAAATACGTATTGTGAATGTGGCATTATCCACCTACTGTTACTTACAGAGGGTACACTGTTTGCTCACTGTGTATTTTTGTGTTTGTTTTAGTTTGTCGTTCTAATAAAAGCCCATGGGTCTGTCTGACTTGTTCCAGTGTCCACTGTGGACGGTAAGTACTGTAAAAATAAAATAAAAAATTCCATTAAAATAACAAATGTTGTGGGTCTTGGAAGGCAGTAATAAAAACTCAAAACAAAGACCCAAAATGAGGGGTGGATATAACAAAGGGTAATTTTTTAACTGCAACTCAATCAAAAGCTGGAGTAAAGGATCCACTTTTTATCCCTTCTTAAAGGGGTACTCCGGTGGAATTTATTTATTTATTTTTTAAATCAACTGGTCCCAGAAAGTTAAACAGATTTGTAAATTACTTCTATTAAAAAATCATTACCCTTCCAGTACTTTTTAGCAGCTGTATGCTATAGAGGAAATTCTTTTCTTTTTGAATTTCTTTTTTGTCTTGTCCACAGTGCTCTCTGCTGACACCTGATGCCCGTATCATGATCTGTCCAGAGCAGAAGAAAATCCTCATAGCAAACCTATGCTGCTCTGGACAGTTCCTGCTGCTTTATGTTTTATATACTTTAATGAGGGATGAAAAGTGGATTCTTCACTCCTTTAACCCTTTTTTTCTTTGGCCTTTAAAAATTGGAATGCAGTAAAACAAATTTTCACATGAAAAAGAAGTAAAGCAACATAAACTGTCTTAATTTAGTAATCGCTGAATAAAGAAGGTTTTTTTTTTCTACATGGGCACCATAAAAACAATCCAAAAACATTGGAGATATTTGAAAGCAATTGCTGTAAATTTGGTGAAAACATTCCTCACATTCCGCTAGAAGCTTAAATGTGCACTGTCGGATTCAAAAACTTTTGATATGTTGTAAAGCATGTAAAACCAATAGGTTTTGCTATTACTTTCAGTAGAAAATTTTCAGTATTTCATTCTGAAAAAGCCAGTTAAACAACTGCCCCCCCTGCCTGCTTGTCCTGCTATTCTTGCTCTGTGCTCTCTCCTGTCTGATAGCACTTCTCTGTGCTCTCTCCTGTCTGACAGCACTTCTCTGTGCTCTCTCCTGTCTGACAGCACTTCTCTGTGCTCTCTCCTGTCTGACAGCACTCCTCGGTGCTCTCTCCTGTCTGACAGCACTCCTCGGTGCTCTCTCCTGTCTGACAGCACTCCTCGGTGCTCTCTCCTGTCTGACAGCACTCCTCGGTGCTCTCTCCTGTCTGACAGCACTCCTCGGTGCTCTCTCCTGTCTGACAGCACTCCTCGGTGCTCTCTCCTGTCTGACAGCTCACCCTCACTTACTGGACTTTGTCCATTCCCGTGCTTCTGCTTGGACAAAGCCATGATTTTATAAGCCATGATTTCTATAAAAAGGAAATAACATTTTCTTATGA
Source organism: Hyla sarda (assembly GCF_029499605.1). NCBI lineage: Eukaryota > Metazoa > Chordata > Amphibia > Anura > Hylidae > Hyla > Hyla sarda. The sequence goes on from NC_079192.1 coordinate 176,872,748, forward strand.
AGTATATTAGAAATTTACCAAGATGTACAAAAGTTTTTGTATTTGACAGTGCCCATGGTGTGTGTAAGAGAGAGATCTGTAAAGGTATGGCCACATGTAGTGGCTGAATACTCTGGGTTTCAGAGTGATTGTTAAATGCTGTATACTTTTTTTTCCTTGTAAACCATGTTGATCTGTCATGTCAGTCCAGTTGTTGGAGCTCCTTGTGTCTGCTACATGTGGCTTTACCCTAATAAAGAGAGATAAAATGTCACTGATGAGAAAAAAACGTTTTATGTGGTTGTTTCTATATGAACAGATATGTGAATGGTCATGCAAAGAAACATTACGAGGAAGCGCAGATACCTGTTCCCAATTACAAGCAACATGAAAAGTTGGAGAAAGAGAAAACCCAGCACACAGTGTGTATGGACTGCAGCAGCTACAGCACGTATTGGTGAGGCTCAGACTTATTACCATCAATTTACTCTAAAGAGAATGGGCCTCCTTTACTAAGGCTTTTCCAAGTAGATTGTGTAGGGGTTTTTTTTGTTGCATGTGTCGTACACCAGAATTTCCCCCCCCAAAAAATCCCAAAAAGTCTATTCTTTTTGCGGATGACAGAATTGGGATTTCTATGGTTTCCTCCACGGAAATTCCGCCGTTTGCCCAGTGCAGCAGAATCCCATTGAAATCAATGGGACTCTGCTGCAGCGGCATGTCCCAACAGAATTCCGCACGGACATTCCACCATTTGGACATATCCTAATAAGGGCATGTGTGGGATGTGTCTTCAGGAGCTGGCATTTGCTGTGTGAGCTTTGCTTTCTCTCTTGTACACAGCCTATGTAATTCTCTGAGGCAAACTGCTTTGCTCCGTATTTAAGGCTGGGTTTACACTACGTTTGTAGTGCACGGGAACCGGATATGGCTAGGGGGAGCAAAAATCAGGTTCTCCCGTATCCCAGCCGGATTCGGCTTGAACCCCATTAATTTCAATGAGCCGACCAAAGTCAAACGCTGACTCCGGTCGGCTAATTTTTGCCCTGTATACGGTTTTCTGACCGGACCTAAAACCGTGGTATACGACGTTTGACTCCGGTCTGTTCATTGAAATGCATTACAGACGGGTTGGGTCCGGCTGGGATACGGGAGCGCATGGTTTTCGCTCCACCCAGCCATATCCGGTTTCCATACACTACAAACGTAGTGTGAACTGGCCCTAAGCCAAAATGAAGCAAAATGCAGATTGACAAATCTGCCCAATATTTTTATTGTGCATTTTAAATAATATATAGTTAAAAAAAAATGGGCATATGGGCAGCTATATTGAAGGTATTTCTGATGTATTGATTGTCAAGGGTTTGTGTGTTATGATAACTAAAATGACAGTATTGACAGAAAGATGTTACAGACTATTAATCTTTAGTCTCCTTATAGGCCTCTAGCAGTACAATAAAGTTGCCATTGACTGTCCCACCCTCTACTAGTAATTAAAGACTAAAACACTCTTTTAGCCTACGTTCACACTGGAGTGCATCCGCATTTATTTGACGCTGCGGATGCGCTGCTGGCACACAGAGTTACGGCAGAGTGAGCTCTCTGCTGCTGCTGCCCTAGCTCTCTGTCCACTCGTGACTGCAGGTGGAAAATCTGCAGTCATGAGCAGACACACACAGCTACTGCAGCAGCAGGGAGCTTGCTCTGCAGTAACTGTGTGTGTGCGCTGGCAGAACATCCACGGCGTTAAATACGCTGCGGATGCCCTCCCATGTGAAAGTACCCTTAATGGTACTGCCTTCCCTTTACATGTGTGTATTCTCTTGCTTGCAGTTATCGTTGTGATGATTTTGTGGTTAATGACACAAAGTTATGTCTAGTGCAGAAAGTTCGGGAACACTTGCAAAACTTGGAAAAGTGAGTAAAAAAAAACAAAACTTTCTTTCTTTCTTGTCTGTAGCTAATATCTTTAAAATAGTGATTAACTGAAGCATAGTATATAAATGTAGAACTGTCATTAGAACTTTGACCTGTTCAGGAAGCCGGGCGTATCCATACGCCCTGCATCCCGAGTCCTTAAGGACTGAGGGCGTATGGATACGCCCGTGGGAATTCCGGTCCCCGCTGCTAGCCGGTTGGGGGCCGGATCGGGATGCCTGCTGAAATCATTCAGCAGGCACCCCGGCACATCGCCCATGTCGGCGATCGGAGAAAATCGCATGTCAATTCAGACATGCGATTTTCTCCAATTCCGGGCTGATCGGGTCTCTGGTGACCCGATGATCGGAGTTGTCAGTGACAGTCCCGATCAGCATAAGGGATAGGAGTGAGGTCGCAGTGCTGCAATCTCTTCCTATCCCCTGCCATTTGTCAGAACTGAGTTCTGACCAATGGCAGCGCAGGACAGGGGGTTGCCATGGAAATAAGGTAAATAAGAGTAAATGGGCTGGCTAAGGCTGGGTTCACACTACGATTTTTAACTACGGTTCCCGGAGGAGGGGGCGGGGCTTAATCGAGGCGCCTGCGCTCAGCCGTATAGGGGAACCGTATTTAATGCATGTCTATGAGCCGACCGGAGTGAACCGCAGCTATGTGGTTTCCCGTCCGTAGGCAAAAACGCGGTCGACCACATTTTTGCCTGCGGTATGGAAACCGCATACGGACGAAAAAGCAGCCGACCGGAGGCTGCGGTTCAATCCGGTCGGCTCATAGACATGCATAAAATACGGTTCCCCTATACGGCTGAGTGCGGGCGCCGCGATTAAGCCCCGCCCCCTCCTCCCAGCCATATACGAGAACCGTAGTTACAAATCGTAGTGTGGACCCAGCCTAACTCTCCATACAGTTAAACAAAAAGGCAGGGTATTGAAAAGGACTATGAAAATCAAAAAGCGTATGCCCAGAATCCTGATGAGAAGCCTAATCAAGCCATGGCCTTATTTTTTACCCATGTTTATCTGCTGATAGGTCTGCTTTAAGAACTACTAAAGAGGTCCGTACATAAGATCTGCAGAAATAGCCCAAACACAATCGAAGACTAGGTCGGGCTCATGTTATGAATTGCATCAGATCTGTTATATGGGGTGAAATTAGCTGTGAAAATATAAGTGGTTGGAAAGCCAATATGAAGGTTTATGTCTGTAGACCTAATGTTAATTGCATTTTTGTTAGTTCTGCTTTCACAGTAGAAAGGCACAGAAAAAGAAAGTTTTTGGATAACCCTTCCCTGAATAAGAAAATGCTCAAAATGAATGTAAGTCTTTAGAATATTCTAAGTAGAATTTTTCACATCGTGCAGCACTTGATTTATTATGTGCAGACATCAGTTTCCGACACCTTTACATATTATTTTTAAGTTCTTTTGTGTGAAAATGTGTCCCTTAATCCCTTTCCTTGTTATGCCTTTGGGGCGTTAATGCCCAAGCAATTTTATTTTTAATTTTTTTTCCATTGTCTGCTGTACATGTAGTACCTTTTTTTTTCTTTTTTTTTTTTCCTTCTGTTAACAAAGCCAAATGCAATTTTTTTTTTGCATTTTAAATTAATACTGTTCACCATGTGGTTAAAAAAAACTTTAGCTTTATTCTGTGGGTTAGAATGACTGCAGCAATACCAAATTTATATCTATTTTATTTTTTTCTATATAGAAACATATAATATATAAACATATAATATAATATTATATAATAATATACGATAGAAACATTTGAAGAGAAAAAAGTCAGGTCGATATGGATGTGACAATAGCAAATATGGGTATTTCTCGATCGCTCTTCATTGGGGGACACCTAATTGATGGGTATATGCTCTTGCCACTAAGAGGTGCTGACACTAGGAAAAAAGTCAGCTCCTCCCTGGCAGGATATACCCGCCCACCTAGAGTGAGGTAATCAGTTTTAGCTAGTGTCAGCTAGGAGGCAAGACACAGGTCTGGGTGCTCCCCAGACCTTGTCTTTTTTTTAAATTCTTTTCTAGTAAGGGCTGTTTAGTTAGATTCTTTACTCCCTTTTGTTTCCTTTTTTTCAGGTGGGGGTTCAGGAGCATGGCGCTACCTGTTCCCCAATATGCGGCTAAGGGGCACGGGTCATAAAAGTATGCACCGTTAACCCCCTTCCGCCAACGGCCAGTGCCTGGGGTTGAACTCCGGGTCCCCCTGTCTGTCCTAGCATGACGTGATGCAGGTGACTAAAAAGCTGGCTGAAGATAAGATGTCCGATTGCAGGGGGCCGCCACTGGGACCCCCACGATCTCCATGCAGCACTCTCATTCTATGCAGCGCTGCTTCTCCAGTGTTGAAAACACGACCCTCCATTTATGTCCATGGGAGGGGGAGTGACTGCTGTGCTGCACAAAGATCGCAGGTGGTCCCAGCAGCAGGCCCCCTCACCATCCGACTTCTTATTTAAGCTCGTTGTTGCCCCAAAATCAGGCACGCGCTGGCAGCCTCCCAGGACAGGAAAGCTCCCTCCTTCAAGATTAGCACCTTCTGGAAATCGGGTGCCCGTTCTTGCCGTTTCTCTTTCAAGTCCGGTAATCGCAAGCCTCCCACCGCCTGATGGGGCGCCCCTATCCGAGGTTTGCTCTTGGGTGGGTGAATATTTGATTTGGTTGGCACAGATTCAGGACGCCTGGGTCCGGGACGTTGTTTCCCAGGGTTATGGGATAGAATTTGGCTGTATTCCCTGGGATCTTGTTTTTCGGTCCCTCCCTCCATGGTCCCTGCCCTTGCTTTGCAATCTGCTCTTCACACCCTTCTCTCTTAGGGAGGGAGGTGTCGTTTGGCCAGTTCTCGACCTGAAACTGCTCAACTGCCAGCTTTGCCTGCGACACTTCCGCAAAGAGTCTCTCAGGTCGGTAGTCATGTCCATGTATTCGGGCGACTTTCTCTTGGTGGACATTCAGGATACTTACCTGCACATCCACATTTTTCCGGCCCATCAACTGTTCCTCCGTTTTACTGTCCCTGCAGGTCACTTTTAGTTTGTGACTCTGCACTTCGAGCTGGCCACAGCCCCCCGGGTCTTTACCAAGACTCTGGCGGTAGTGGTGGCTATCCTCTGTTCTTTGAGGGTGTTGGTGCTCCCTAGCTGGATGACCTGTTGGTCAAGGCACCCTCCCTTGCGCAGAATTGGGAGAGTCTCCACATCACCCTGCAGACTCTGGTCAGTTTCGGCTGAACTGTCAGTCTGGTGAAATTCAGCCTCTCCCCACCTCAGTCCCTGTGTTTAAAAAAAAAAAAAAATGTATTTATTTAAATTCTGGGGATCTGCTTCGATACTGCAGCTGCCCGGATTACGCTTTCAGATTACAAGTGGCACGCCTTGAGTGTAGGGGTTTGCCTTCTTTTGCTTCTCGAGACCGGTCTCCATTCGCTCTTGCATAGAAGTTCTGGGCAGCATGATGGCGGCCATGAAAGCAGTTTTGTTTGCCCAGTTCTGATATCACCCTCTCCAATTGGCCATCCTGGTGAAATGGGACAGGTCTCCTCTTTTTCTCCACCTCAAGACCCCGCTTCCTCCTAAGGTGTGCCGCTCCCTTCTCTGGTGGCTTTGGTCGCCTCTTTTCCAGAAGGGTCGTTCCTTTCTGCCGCTTCGCTGGCAGGCAGGTCCTGACGACGGACGTGAGCCTGCTTGGCTGGGGGGAGTGTTCCAGGATAGGATGGTTCATGGCTGGTGGACGCTTCGGGAGGCCCCTCTCTCCATCAACGTATATTCCTATGTCTTCACTGGAAGCCGCTTCTTCAGGGCCTTCCAGTGCAGGTCCAGACGGACAACGCCACGGCCATCGCGTATTTCAATCCCCAAGGCGGTACCAGCAGTGCCTCGACGATTACGAAATCAGCCAAGATTCTTACCTGGGCACAACGCAATGCCCCCTCCATTGCACCACGGCTGACCCCGAGCAGTGGTCTCTCCACCCGGAGGTCTTCGCACAGATATTCGGGGAATTCTGGACGTGGACTGTTTGCGTCCCTTGGACCTTTTTTTTTTTTCCCCTTCCCTATTTTTTCCCTCCTCTTCTTCTTAGGGTCGTCCAAAAGATCAAGGCGGAAGGCGTCTCCGCGATTCCGATGGCTCTGAATTAACCTCACCGCTCGTGGTACGCAGGCGTAATTCGTATCGTCCCAGGTGTTCCCTGGTGTCTTCCAGACCGTCCGGATCTGCTCTCGCAGGGGCACCTCTGCCACCCCAATTCACTTCTGCTGCATTTGACAGCGTGGCGGTTGAAACCGCGGTACTAAAGATTTGAGGTTTCCCTACTCAAGTCATTCATACCAGCCCTCATCCGCCAGGATTTACCAATGCACCTGGTGGGCCTATTTCCATTGGTGGGAGGTGCGGTCCTTGTCTCCCATTCCCTTTTCCCTACCGAACCTTCTGTCCTTTTTGCAAGTCAGGTTGGAAACACGCTTTGCACTCAGCTCTCTCAAAGGGCAAGTGTTGGCCCTGTCCATTCTTTTTCAGTGGCCTCTGGCGTCTAATCCACATGTCCGCACGTTTTTGCAGGGCGTAGTTTACGAGACTCTGTTGTGTTGGTCGCCCACTCGCCCTGAGACCTGAATCTGATATTGGACGCTTTGCAGGACATTCCATTTGAGCCACTCAGTGAGGTCTCTCTTCATTTCCTTTCCTGGAAGCTGGCTTTCCTTTTTGCTGTTACGTCCATCAGGTATGTCTCTGAATTGGCGGCTCTCTCCTGCCATTCCTCTTTCTTGATCCTTCATCAGGCTAAGGTGGTTATTCGTCCTGTTTCTTCTTTCCTGCCTAAGGTTCTCTCCTCCTTCCACGTGAATGAGGATATCGTGCTGCCCTTGTTCTGTCCGGCCCCTTCCCACCCTAGGGAGCACTCTCTCCATAAGCTGGACGTGGTCTGGGATGTTCGCACCTACTTATCGTTCACTTCTTCCTTCTGCAGTTGTGACTTGCTGTTCATCCTTCTGAAAGGGCGGCGCAAGGGGCTCTAGGCCTCTAAGGCATCCATCTCCCGGTTTATATGATCCGCCATTTTGGAGGCTTGTCACTGTAAAGGGAAGGTTCCCCTCTTTCGAGTGACTGCCCATTCCACCCACACCATGGGGGGGGGGGGGGGCTCCTGGGCAGTCAGCTACAGGGCTACAGCTCTGCAAGTGTGCAAAGTGGCTATTTGGTCGTCCTTGCACACCTTCTCCGAGTTCTACCAGGTTCATACGTTTGCGTCTGCTGACGTGGGGCTTGGCTACAAGGTTTTGCAGGCGGCGGTGGTCCAGTCGTCCACCTGACTCTGTTCTGTTTTGGGATGTTATTTTTATTTATTTTTTTTCTCAATGCGGCGAACGAGAAAAGTAGATTTTTTTTTTTTTTTTTTTTGTACCAACAGTAAAATCTCTTTCTCAGATCCGCCATTGGGGGGCAAAGCACCCGCCCATCTGTTGTTGGTTTGTTTGTTGCCTGGTTAGGTTCGGTCGTCTGTCAGTGGGGGTGCTCTCTAGGATCCGCTTCGGACTGTCTTCTCTTCTGTCGGTGTTCTCCTACTGCGTTGAGACTAAACTGATTAGCTCAGAGCCAGGTGGTGGGTATATCCTTCCAGGAGGAGCTGACTTCTTTTGCCTAATGTCAGCCTCCTAGTGGCAAGCAGCATATACCCATGGTTCTTGCATCCCCCAATGGCGGCTCCGAGAAAGATTTAACGGTGAATACAAAAAAAATCTACTTTTTAGGCATTTTTTCTTACAACTCCGGGTTGTCAATAAGGATGTGTAATTACACAGTCTGACACTATAAAATTATTTCTAACAGTGGCAGTGTGTGTGGGCACACCCCTAGCTAGGGAAACTCAGCTTTTAACTTATTCATACATTTCTAGGAGAAACACCACAATGAGTTCTAAGAAAGGATATAACTATTTATTAAATTTGCATGTCAGGAGTAATACATTCCCCACAGGATTTCCACTTAATAATTTTCCTTTCTTCATTAGGGAAGTACCTCTGCAGTGTGTGCCACTGGTCTACAAAATCTGGGGAATACCTGTTTTATGAATGCAATACTACAGTCACTCAGGTAAAGAGGTCACTTTATCTGGGCTCAAATCTTTTTAGTATGAGACTCTTTCCTTATGCGCAACCATTTTTAAATTGTAACCCATTATAAAAAGCTGCATCTGCCCTTACATTTACACAATATGTAGTATTTGTCAGCCATAAAATGAATTCTTTAGGCTGAGTACCGTATATACTCGAGTATAAGCCGACCCGAATATAAGCCGAGGCCCCTAATTTCACCCCAAAATCCCAGGAAAAGTTATTGACTCGAGTATAAGCCTAGGGTGGGAAATACATCATCCCCCCTTTCAACATCATCCCCCCCCTTTCAACATCATCCCCCCCCTTTCAACATCATCCCCCCCCTTTCAACATCATCCCCCCCCTTTCAACATCATCCCCCCCCTTTCAACATCATCCCCCCCCTTTCATCATCATCCCCCCCCTTTCATCATCATCCCCCCCCTTTCATCATCATCCCCCCCCTTTCATCATCATCCCCCCCTTCATCATCACCCTTCATCATCACCGCCTGTCATCATCACCCCTTCATTATCCCCTTGTCATCATCACCACGTCATCATCATCACCGCTTGTCAATGTCTGATACAGTGGTCTTCAACCTGCGGACCTCCAGATGTTTCAAAACTACAACTCCCAGCAAGTCCGGGCTTGCTGGGAGTTGTAGTTTTGAAACCTCTGGAGGTCCGCAGGGCGGAGAGTTCACTCGAGTATAAGCCAAGGGGGGTGTTTTCAGCATGAAAAATCGTGCTGAAAAACTCTGCTTATACTCGAGTATATACAGTATATGAAAAGGGGTATTCTTCATTAGAACCCCTTTTTTGCAATCAGTCTTCCATTTACTTTGCTCAATATTGGGCATTGGAGATAACTTATCCCACTTCTTAAACTCCCTCAGATGCCATTGCTAATAGCATCTAAGGCTTATAGGTGGATAGACAAATCCAGGGTGTAATATGCTGCTTGTCCATTTTACACTGACAAGCCATCATACCAGCAATATAAAAGTATTGCAGTTTATTGTGTGTAGTCGAGTTTCCTCTTAGGGTATACTTTTTTTTCTTGTTCTATGTTCTATGTCCTGCTTAATAGAACTACTACTACTAAAAAAAAAAACAAAAAAAAAAATCAAGCCATCATACAGATTCATTGACAGAAAAATTACATTTATAGCTTTTAAATTGTGATACAATTATAGTAGTATGTTTTTTATTACATTATTTGTACCACCCAAAATGGACAACTTGTACATAAAAGCCAACCATTTTTGCAGCTGCTTCAGTTGAATGCTAAAGTTGTATAAAAAAAATAAAAAAAAATAAAAATTATAATAATTATACTGCCTCACCTCGCGCCCTTGCACCAGCTGTGTCAACTCCCCTGGTTCTTCCACATCCCCACAACTTCCTGATGACTTGGCATCTATTGTAACTGCCTATTCAGCCAGTGGCCAAGTGGGCAGGTTTTTCCACAAGGAAGTAGAGGCAACCAGGAGCTTTGGCAGGGCAGATAGCGTACAAGGGGGTCGGTAGGTTTTTCCCCACATTTTTACACCACCCTTAGGCATATATAAAATATTCTTAATCCCTGAAAAACTCCTTTTTGTTTTGATAGTTCTCTTATTCTCTCATTTTTACTAATATGATATAAAGCAGGGGTCCTCAAACTTTTTAAACGGGGGGCCAGTTCACGGTCCCTCAGACCGTTGGAGCACCGGACTATAGATAACAAAACATGAATAAATTCCTATGCACACATATATCTTATTAGTGGACTACCACTTTAAGTACACAGCACAGTTACCCCCCCCCCCCCCCCCCCCCACATTAGGTTGGCAGTATAGATCCCCCACATTAGGTTGTAGTTCCCCAACATTAGGGTTGGCAATACAGTTCCCAGTTCCCCCACATTAGGGTTGGCAATACAGTTCCCCCACATTAGGGTTGGCAGTACAGTTCCCCCACATTAGGTGCAGTACAATTCCCCCACATTAGGTTGGCAGTATAGTCCCCCACATTAGGTAGTAGTTCCCCTACATTAGGTTGTAGTTCCCCCCCCCCCCACATTAGGTGCAGTATAGTTCACCCACATTAGGTTGTAGTTCCCCCACATTAGGTGCAATATAGTCCCCCCACATTAGGCTTGCAGTAGGTTCCCCCACTTTAGGTGCAATATAGTCCCCCACATTAGGCTGGCAGTATGTTCCCCCACATTAGGTGCAATATAGTCCCCCACATTAGGCTGGCAGTATGTTCCCCCACATTAGGTGCAATATAGTCCCCCACATTAGGCTGGCAGTATAGTTCCCCCACATTAGGTGCAATATAGTCCCCCACATTAGGCTGGCAGTATAGTTCCCCCACAATAGGTGCAATATAGTGCCCCACATTAGGTGCATTATAGTTCCCCACATTAGGTGCAATATAGTCCCCCACATTACATTGGCAGTATGTTCCCCCACATTAGGTGCAGTATAGTCCCCCAAATTACATGGCAGTATGTTCCCCCACACTAGGCTGGCAGTATGTTCCCCCACACTAGGCTGGCAGTATGTTCCCCCACACTAGGCTGGCAGTATGTTCCCCCACACTAGGCTGGCAGTATGTTCCCCCACACTAGGCTGGCAGTATGTTCCCCCACACTAGGCTGGCAGTATGTTCCCCCACACTAGGCTGGCAGTATGTTCCCCCACACTAGGCGCAGTATGTTCCCCCACATTAGGTGCAGTATAGTCCCCTACACTAGGCTGGCAGTATGTTCCCCCACATTAGGTGCAGTATAGTCCCCCACACTAGGCTGGCAGTATGTTCCCCCACATTAGGTGCAGTATAGTCCCCCACACTAGGCTGGCAGTATGTTCCCCCACATTAGATGCAGTATGTTTCCCCACATTAGATGCAGTATGTTCCCCCACATTAGATGCAGTATGTTCCCCCACATTAGATGCAGTATGTTCCCCCACATTAGATGCAGTATGTTCCCCCACATTAGGTGCAGTATTGTTCCCCCACATTAGGTGCAGTATTGTTCCCCCACATTAGGTGCAGTATTGTTCCCCCACATTAGGTTGGCAGTATAGTTCCCCCACATTAGGTTGGCAGTATAGTTCCCCCACATTAGGTGCAGTATAGTCCCCCACATTAGGCTGGCAGTAGAGTCCCCCAAATTACATTGGCAGTATAGTTCCCCCACATTAGGTGCAGTATAGTTCCCCCACATTAGGTGCAGTATAGTCCCCCACACTAGGCTGGCAGTATGTTCCCCCACATTAGGTGCAGTATAGTTCTCCCCACATTAGGTGCAGTATAGTTCTCCCCACATTAGGTGCAGTATAGTTCTCCCCACATTAGGTGCAGTATAGTTCTCCCCACATTAGGTGCAGTATAGTTCTCCCCACATTAGGTGCAGTATAGTTCTCCCCACATTAGGTGCAGTATAGTTCTCCCCACATTAGGTGCAGTATAGTTCTCCCCACATTAGGTGCAGTATAGTTCTCCCCACATTAGGTGCAGTATAGTTCTCCCCACATTAGGTGCAGTATAGTTCTCCCCACATTAGGTGCAGTATAGTTCCCCCCACATTAGGCTGGCAGTATAGTTCCCCCCACATTAGGTGCAGTATAGTCCCCCACACTAGGCTGGCAGTATGTTCCCCCACATTAGGTGCAGTATAGTCCCCCACACTAGGCTGGCAGTATGTTCCCCCACATTAGGTGCAGTATAGTTCTCCCCACATTAGGTGCAGTATAGTTCTCCCCACATTAGGTGCAGTATAGTTCTCCCCACATTAGGTGCAGTATAGTTCTCCCCACATTAGGTGCAGTATAGTTCTCCCCACATTAGGTGCAGTATAGTTCTCCCCACATTAGGTGCAGTATAGTTCTCCCCACATTAGGCTGGCAGTATAGTTCTCCCCACATTAGGCTGGCAGTATAGTTCCCCCCACATTAGGCTGGCAGTATAGTTCCCCCCACATTAGGCTGGCAGTATAGTTCCCCCCACATTAGGCTGGCAGTATAGTTCCCCCCACATTAGGCTGGCAGTATAGTTCCCCCCACATTAGGCTGGCAGTATAGTTCCCCCCACATTAGGCTGGCAGTATAGTTCCCCCCACATTAGGCTGGCAGTATAGTTCCCCCCACATTAGGCTGGCAGTATAGTTCCCCCCACATTAGGCTGGCAGTATGTTCCCACACAGGCATACAGCCTCCAGCCATAAAGTATGGCTGGAGGCTGTATGCCTGTGTACTGCCCCATTTCAGTGTTCCGATCACCGCTCCTCGGGTCCGGCCATAGCAGGACCGGAGGATCGGTGGTCACTTACCTACTACCTTACCTACTACCAGCGCGCGCGTCCTTGCTTCTTCTCCGCTGCTCCTCGCTCTGTTGCCATGGGCGCACGCATGGGACGTCAGTGACGTCGCTGCGTGCGCCTGCTCCCGGCGGTCCCCGCGTTTTTAAAGTAAACGTGGGCCGCAGGGACTTCACAGAGGCATCCTTGTGTTCCGAAAGCATGTTTTGGAACACAGGGATGTCCTAAGGCAAAAACACCCGGCGGGCCGGGTAAATGCGCTCCACGGGCCGCATGTGGCCCGCGGGCCGTAGTTTGAGGACCCCTGATATAAAGTAACAAAATAAGTCCTTATTCCTCGCTCTGTCTCTTTGCTTGTGTATTTTTGTTTGTATGTAAAATATATAGATTTTTTTTGCAGCAACATTCAACAGTTTAGCTGCTATTTCAAAGAGCTGCCTGCAGTAGAACTGAGGAATGGGAAAACCGCTGGTCGCCGGACCTATCACACAAGGAGTCAAGGAGAAGTTAATGTGTGAGTTCTATTAGAAAATATAAAAACGCTAATAAGCCATGAAAACTTTACCTTGGATATGGGCTAGTGCTACGTTGGTACAGTCATATAAATCTGGGCCTCCCAAGCTTTTTGTACTAGGGTCTCACCAGGCATGGTGCTGCTACCTGGTCCTCACCCATTGGTCAGAATCAATTTTTGTTTAGTTTTGCTCCTAAATCTAGTATAATATTAACCCCTTAAGGACTCAGTTTTTCAGTTTTTGCACTTTTTCTTTCTTCCTCACCTTCTAAAAAAATCTTAACTCCTTCAGTTTTCCACCTACAAACCTATATGAGGGCTTGTATTATGCGCTAATAATTTTACTTTGTAATGACATGAGTCATTTCACCACAAAATCTATGGCAAAAATTATTTGTTGGACAAAATAGAAAAAAAAGCAATTTTGTAATTTTTAGCGACTTCCGTTTCTACGCAGTGCACTTTTCGGTAAAATTGACACCTTATATTTATTCTATAGGTCCATACAGCTACAAGAATACCTAATTTTATCTAGGTTTTATTTTATTATACTACTTTAAAAAAAAAATTATAACTACATGCACCAAAAATTTGTATGTTTAACCCCTTAAGGACTCAGGGTTTTTCCGTTTTTGCACTTTCGTTTTTTCCTCCTTACCTTTTAAAAATCATAACCCTTTCAATTTTCCACCTAAAAATCCATATTATGGCTTATTTTTTGCGTCGCCAATTCTACTTTGCAGTGACATTAGTCATTTTACCCAAAAATGCACGGCGAAATGGAAAAAAAAATCATTGTGCGACAAAATCGAAAAAAAACCGCCATTTTGTAACTTTTGGGGGCTTTCGTTTCTACGCAGTGCATATTTCGGTAAAAATTACACCTTATCTTTATTCTGTAGGTCCATACGGTTAAAATGATACCCTACTTATATAGGTTTGATTTTGTCGCACTTCTGGAAAAAATCATAACTACATGCAGGAAAATTTATACGTTTAAAAATGTCATCTTCCGACCCCTATAACTTTTTTATTTTTCCACGTATGGGGTGGTATGAGGACTAATTTTTTGCGCCGTGATCTGAAGTTTTAATCGGTATGATTTTTGTTTTGATCGGACTTTTTGATCACTTTTTATTCATTTTTTAATGATATAAAAAGTGACCAAAATACGCTTTTTTGGACTTTGGAATTTTTTTGCGCGTACGCCATTGACCGTACGGCTTAATTAATGATATATTTTTATAGTTCGGACATTTACGCATGCGGCGATACCACATATGTTTATTTTTTATTTTTTTTACACTGTTTTATTTTTTTTATGGGAAAAGGGGGGTGATTCAAACTTTTATTAGGGAAGGGGTTAAATGACCTTTATTAACACATTTTTTTTACATTTTTTTTGCAGTGTTATAGGTCCCATAGGGACCTATAACACTGCACACACTGATCTCTAATGCTGATCACTGGCGTGCATTAACACGCCTGTGATCAGCATTATCGGCGCTTGACTGCTCCTGCCTGGATCTCAGGCACGGAGCAGTCATTCGTTGATCGGACACCGGGGAGGCAGGTAAGAGCCCTCCCGGTGTCCGATCAGCTGTTCGGGACGCCGCGATTTCACCGCGGCGGTCCCGAACAGCCCGACTGAGCAGCCGGGTCACTTTCACTTTCACTTTAGAAGCGGCGGTCAGCTTTGACCGCCGCTTCTAAAGGGTTAATACCGCACATCGCCGCGATCGGCGATGTGTGGTATTAGCCGCGGGTCCCGGCCGTTGATTAGCGCCGGGACCGACGCGATATGATGCGGGATCGCGGCGCGATCCCGCTTCATATCGCGGGAGCCGGCGCAGGACGTAAATATACGTCCTGCGTCGTTAAGGGGTTAAAATGGTCATCTTCTGTCAACCTTTTTTTCCCCCCGCATACTAGGCTATATGAGGACAAATTTTTTGCGCTGTGGTCTGTAGTTTTTGTCGCTACCATTTGTCTTAATATTTTTTTTTCTTCAAATATATGTTTGTTAAACAATTTGTAGCAAACAAAATAAGTCAGTACAAACAATGTGTCACATAAAAGGTCAAAGGAGACGACATAAATGGAACATAAATAAGCAGTAAACCAACAGGGAGAAGAGAAAGTCGATTAAAGCATGTGGTAGTAAATGCGAAACCACATGAATGTCCCTGAGTCCTCAGTGAGCTAAAATGGGAAGAAGCGTGTCTTCCCCCCCCCCCCCCCACCCCCCCCATATACAAACAGGCTAAACATTGCCCCGAACAATGGGGCCATATTCAATGCTAAAGCCTCTCCCTCGACTATCATGGGATTCTAAACGGAGTAACAGTGTAAGTATAGAACCATCAAATCAATCGTCAGGCAAGCGAAACGCTCCAAGGGAACCTACATGCTGTACCACGCGGTGTACTGGAATGGGCGAACAATTTCCGCAATCCCGCAAGAGTCAAAGGGAGTCACAATAAAAGATTTCCATTACTACCAGAGTCACGATGGACAGATCCATCCAATCTGTCCACCCCAAAAAGATCTTTAGTTGAGAAACCAGCATCGGCAAGTCCAACCATTTGGAAGAATGGCAGCGTAACGCCACTAAGTGAACAATATGAACAAAACATGGAATCCTCCCCTCCTCCTCGTCCCCCTCAGGTGGACGTAGTTTGTGGAACAAAAAGGATTGAGAGTGAACTGGAGCTTCACCCGCCAATAATCCCAAATGTAAGTCTAAATCCTCCTCCTATAGTCCGCTGTTACCAAGCACTCCCAAACCCCATGGTAAAGATTCGGTAGTGGGGTCCTACACTTGGGGAAACTAGTGATCCTGTCTGGAAAGGACTGGGAAGGCAGAATGTTAAAACCATGAAAAGCTGCATGTGCCATTTTTAAAATAGGATTCCCTTCATCTTTCATTATTAACATTCTTACGTACCGCCTCCAAGCCCGCCAGGATGGTGTCAGTGATGTAGTCATCTCCAGTCCACCTCGCCAATGTGCAAAAAATCCGTTTAGGATCAACTTTCAAAAAACTGTTGCAAAAAGCTAAATAAAGATCAGATATCGATGCCCTCCCAGGCCTTTCGCCTACAATCTCATCTAGGGAGTGTGCTTCGGTGCTTCCCGCATGAGGTCCCTAAGTCGGGAAGAACAGAAAGTGTATACCTGATTGGCATATAGGATGTGAGAGTGAGGAGCCCAAAGGAATGCAAGATCTCCCCCGGAGTAAGCCATCTCACGGGGGGGGAAATGTTAAAAAAAAAAAAAAAAAAAAAAAAACTACTTGTCCAAGGAACTAAAGCGGAACACAATCTACTTGTCCCTCAAGAAAATCCACTTGTCCTGGTAGATAAAATAATTTCAACCAAAATAGTATGTAAATAAGATCTTTATTAGTTTCCGCACTTTTGTTTTTTCCTCCTCGTCCTTGTCCTCGTCGGTTGCTTCTTCATTGGGGGATACCTTACTGATAAACTATTTTTACAAAACTTTTTAGTCCCCATAGGGAACTATAACATGCAATTTTCTGATTGCATACACTGTACAATGCTATGCCATAGCATATCATTGATCAGTGTTGGTGCTCTGAGCAGGCATCGAGTAGCAGGTTGCTGATCGGACGGAGATGGAGGCAGGTAGCAACCCTCCCCTGTCCTCTCAGCGGTTCAGGATGCCGCGATTTCACCGTGGCAGTCTTGAACAACCCGACTGAGCTGCTGGGAACATTTTATTTTCACTTTAGACGCAGTGATCAACTTTGATCGCTGTGTCTAAGGGGTTAATGCCGGGTATCACCACGATCGGTGATGTCTGGCAGTAGACACGGGTCCTTGCGGCTGATAGCTGCTAGGGCCACCGGGCTATGAAGCAAGGTCAGCCCGTGAGCACGCGTCATAGCAGGGGAGAGGACGCAGAGCGTACAGGTATGCCCTGCATCCTTAAGAGGTTAAAAATGTTTATAAAAGGAGTTAAATGGAATCTGTTGGCTGCCATTCACGTTCTAAACTGTTAGCTGTCAGGGCAAGGAGACACATGATACCTTTCATGTATCTGTCCATGCTTTCATAACATAGAAAACATGAAGGGGCCAAGCCCTCATAATTGGAGGCATCTACGTTGGTTTTATATTGTCATTTTGGTTTTCTATTGGGGACACTCTTAGGCTGGGTTAACACTGCAGAATTTCTGCCGGAGATCGAGCCGGCAGCGCTAGGACCGAGCAGACTGCATTCCTGCCCTTATAGACTGCAATACATTGCTGGGTGGATATTTTGGGAGATCTGCTCAGAAATGCATTGCCATCTATGGGGCAGCATTGCAGTCTGCTCGGTACTTGTGCCGCTGGATCGATCTCCGGCAGAAATTCTGCCCAGAAATTCCACAGTGTGAACCTAGCCTAATAGTAGTTCCCATATTGCATGCTTTGTTGGCTGTAGAATAATTTTCACACACTTATTTTGTCTATCA
Organism: Hyla sarda; assembly: GCF_029499605.1. NCBI lineage: Eukaryota > Metazoa > Chordata > Amphibia > Anura > Hylidae > Hyla > Hyla sarda. The sequence continues at coordinate 176,890,072 of NC_079192.1, forward strand.
GTGGTGTTATAACATAAAAATGCTTTCTCTATCGGCTCCATTGGGGGACACAATGGTACTAAAAAAATGGTAATAAAAAAAGTCTGCTCCTCCCAGCAGGATATACCTGCCTTCAAGCCCTGAGGTAATCAGTTTAAGCTTAGTGTCTGAAGGAGGTGGACATGGTCTGGAATTATCCAGACCAGGTCTTCTGATTTTTTTTGTTTTCCTAGTATAGGGACGTGTTAGTTTTTCATTCCTTTTTATTTTCTGTTTTCAGGTGGGGACTCAGGGACTCCGATTCCCTGTTTCCCCATTGCGAGTGAGGGGGCACATACATTGCGTATATGCGCTGTTAACCCCCCCCTCACCAACGGTCAGCGCCTGGGTTGGTACCTCATGGGTCCGGGCCCCCCTATTTCCCTGCTCGCCTCGCTCGCGCATAGCAGCCAGGCGTGATGCATGTAACTAAAGCTGACTGAAGACTTCAGTAGGTAAGTTCTTCTGACTGAGGTAAGTACTCCCCCCTTTTCTCCTTAGGTACGGACTTGCAACCTCTGCAGACCCCCTGTTTTTGGCCCACCTTTCTGGCTATGGGGCTGATTTATACAGGGGCTGGATTTTTATTCTGGGGAGCAGTGGCATTTCAGGGGGCATGTGGAGCAGTGGCATTTCAGGGGGCATGTAATTTTATGGGGCACTTCACTGTGTGTGTGTGCAGCGCCTTGTATGCTGCTGTCGGCCGCGCCGCTGGTATGGGCCGGGCTCTCTCAGCGCCGGCTTATTCTCTCTCCTCCGCCAGCGCCTTATATGCGGCTGACAGCCGCGGCACTGGTTCGGGCCAGACACTCTCAGCGCCGGCTCATCTTCCTTCTCATGCAGCGCCTTATATGCAGCTGACAGCCGCAGCGCTAGAACGAGCCGGGTGCTCTCAGCGCTGGCTTACATTCACTTTCCCCAGCAGTTGCTGCCGGCGTTCAGGCCGCCCGCTCTGTTCCCCCGAGCGCATATGCGGCTGACATGTGCTTCTTCTCGGCAGTTCATAGCTCCGCCCACAGCGCGGTCGGAGCTCTTCAGAGGCGCTAAGTAGCCTCCAATCAGCGCAGTGGGCGCGAATTTTAGTTAGGAGGGGCCTATTAGTTAGTGCCTCTGCTTCAGGCACGCCCCTCTCTCCCTATTTGTTGACACTCTAGCTGCGCGGAGCCGAGTTCTCCTCTCTGCAGCTGCATAGGGTCACAGACTAGGGTGAGAAAGTCCCTGTCTTTTTTTCTCTTCATGTCAGTACCCAGAGCTGTTCCTCCCTCAAAACAGTATCCGGGAACATCAGTGACTTATTTTGCCTGTAGGCACTGTAATACCAAGTTGCCTGGCTCTGCTGAGCCCACTTGCCCTGCCTGCTCCACTGCTCTCCCAGACCCCTAGTACCCCCTGGTGCCCTTTCGGTTCCGGTGGATTCAGTCGCCTGGGTTTCTTCCCTGACCCGGTATATGGCTGAGGCCTCCCGGGAAGTGGTGTCCACCTTGACAGGGTCAACCCTGCACAGGACCTCTGAAAGCGCCCGCTCCTGGTCTCCACATACTTCACGCTCTCACAAGCGTACTAGGGGTGCCTTGTCTAACTCTTCCATTGGGTCTTCAGATAGACGTGGATGTTCCCCTCGTGTGTGTGTGTGTCCCCCCCCCATCATCTGGGCACAAACGTCGCTCCTCCAGAGGACGTTCTCTGAGTCGCCGCTCTGCCACGCCAGAGCCGCGTACCCGGTCAGGGTCGCTTCCCTCCAGAACTGCCTCTACTCGTTTATTCTCCTGGTGAACTGGCGGACGAGGCTTCCGAGCCGGCATCTGACTCAGAGGACCGCTCGGATTCAGTTGAAACTGTGTACTCATTGGTGACAGCCATAAGAGACACCTTTCACTTAGAGGACCTAGGATCTTCGGATGTCACTCCAGTAGTATCCTTTCATCGTACTAAGCCAGCACCTCAAAGGTTCAGCTCTCACGCTGACCTTAACGACATTCTGGAATCTGCAGGGAAACATCCATACAAGAGGTTCCCAGGAATTAAGATGATTCAAGAACGTTATCCATTTGACAAGGCCTTTGTCTTCTAGCTGGTTTTCCCTCCCTCTGTGGTTCCACCAATCTCCCGGATCTCTAAGGCGACTACACTGCCACTGGCAGATGCCGCTGCCTTCAAGGATTCCACGGTCTAGAAGGTAGAATCCTTAGCGAAGTTTGTCTCTGAAGCAGCCGTCTCTTCTCTTCTTACCATCTTTGCCTCGACATGGGCATGGCCCTGTCAGAGTGGTGCCAAGAGCTCCATCAGGATATCTTAGCGGGTCCCCAGAGGATCTATCTGTCCTGGCTCTCCAATGCTCTAAATCTGGAAACTTCCTCTGCGCAGCTTCCAGGCAGTCAGCCCTGTTACGCCGAGCGCTCCGGGTCCCCGCTCCTCCCCGGAGCGCTCGCTTCACTCTCCCCGCGGCAGCGCTCCGGTCACGTCCTCTGACCCGGGGCGCTGCGATTCCGCTGCCAGCCGGGATGCGATTCGCGATGCGGGTAGCGCCCGCTCGCGATGCGCACCCCGGCTCCCCTACCTGACTCGCTCTCCGTCTGTTCTGTCCCGGCGCGCGCGGCCCCGCTCCCTAGGGCGCGCGCGCGCCGGGTCTCTGCGATTTAAAGGGCCACTGCGCCGCTGATTGGCGCAGTGGTTCCAATTAGTGTGTTCACCTGTGCACTTCCCTATATCACCTCACTTCCCCTGCACTCCCTTGCCGGATCTTGTTGCCTTAGTGCCAGTGAAAGCGTTCCTTGTGTGTTCCTTGCCTGTGTTTCCAGACCTTCTGCCGTTGCCCCTGACTACGATCCTTGCTGCCTGCCCCGACCTTCTGCTACGTCCGACCTTGCTTTTGCCTACTCCCTTGTACCGCGCCTATCTTCAGCAGCCAGAGAGGTGAGCCGTTGCTAGTGGATACGACCTGGTCACTACCGCCGCAGCAAGACCATCCCGCTTTGCGGCGGGCTCTGGTGAAAACCAGTAGTGGCTTAGAACCGGTCCACTAGCACGGTCCACGCCAATCCCTCTCTGGCACAGAGGATCCACTACCTGCCAGCCGGCATCGTGACAAGCCCGTTGTTCTGCCTTTGCTGTGTGTCACCTAGCGGCTCTCCGCCGCTCTATGTGGCTTAAAGCTTGGAATGCGGATGCCGCTTCCAAAAGGTCTTTCTCTGTGCTTCCTTTTTCGGGTGGCCGTCCTTTCGGCAAGCGCCTTGATGTGATTATCTCTGAGGCGACAGGTGGTAAGAGTTCCTTGTTGCCTCAAAATAAGGCTTGCCCTACTTCCCAAAGGAAGCCCTCTTCCCGTTCGGTCCTTTCGGACCTTTGGCTCCAGCAAAGGGTCCGGGCAGGCGCCTTCGCGGGACAGGAAGGCTCCCTCGTTCTGGGCGTGCCCGTCTTGGAAGTCTGACTCCAACCGGTACGACCATTTTGTGCCCAAATCAGGCAACCGCAAACCCACTTTGCCATGAAGTGGGCCCCCACCCGCGGCTTTTTTTCTCGGGTGGGAGGTAGTCTCTTACTTTTTCGAGACATCTGGACCTTGGGTCAGGGACGTGGTGTCCAACGGTTACCGAATCAAATTCGCCTCCCTTCCGGAGGATCGCTTTTTCCGATCCCGGGGCCCCCGGTCGCCTTCTCTGGCGAAGCTAACTCGAGAGGCGCTCCAGTCTCTGCTTCTCCAGGGGGTTATCATTCCCGTTCCTCCAGGGGAACGGTTCCGGAGTTTCTATTCCAATCTTTTTGTGGTTCCCAAGAAGGACTGTTCTGTGCAACCAATCCTAGACCTCAAGCGTCTCAACCATCATCTTCTCTTCCGTCACTTCTGAATGGAATCTCTCCGTTCGGTGGTGGCGTCCCTGGAACAAGGGGAGTTCTTTCATCGGTGGATATCAAGGATACCTACCTCCATGTGCCAATATTTCCAGACAATCATCGGTACCTCCGCTTTATGGTTCCGGAGGGGCATTTTCATTTCGTAGCCCTTCCCTTCGGTCTGGCCTCGGCTCCTCGGGTATTTACAAGATCCTTTCGCCAGTGATGGGCCTGTTACGGTCGAGGAGAGGCTTGGTGATACCCTACCTGGTCGACCTTCTCATCAAGGCTCCAACCAGAGCCCAGACTCTGGAGAATGTGAACGTCACTCTCCACACTCTGGATCGCTTCGGGTGGATGGTCAATCGGGACAAGTCAGTCCTCTGTCCTACCCAGTCTATAACCTTCTTGGGACTTCGCCTCGACACGGCCTCTGACGAATTTGCCTCCCGCCGGACAAACGTCTGGCGCTTCTGTCGGGTTCCGCTCCTTTCAGACCCAGGCCAGTCCCCATTCCGCACTTGTATGGAAGTCCTGGGTCAGATGGTAGCAACTATGGAGGCCGTACCCCTTACCCAGTTTCTCTACCACCCCCTTCATCTGGCGATTCTCTCTCGCTGGGTCCGTCAGTCTCTGCTCTGGTGGCTCCACCCCCCCCTTCTTTTCCAAGGGCGGTCATTTCTTTCCCTTCTCTGGCAGGGCGGTCATTTCTTCCCCTTCACTGGCAGGTAGTTACAACAGATGCCAGCCTGTCGGGCTGGGGCGGCATGTCAGGGATTGGACAGTTTAGGGACTCTGGTCTCCCCGAGAGACCCTTCTTCCGATGAACATATTGGAATTACGGGCGATTCTTCTTGTCTTCTTCATTGGGAGTCCCGGCTTCAGTCCCGTCCTGTCCGCGTCCAGTCGGACAACGCCACGGCCGTGGCGTGCATAAATCGACAAGGCGGCACTCGCTGCTCAGCAGCCATGGCCGAGGTGACCAAGTCATTCACACCATGCTCAGGGCTCGTAAGCCCTCCTCCACAAGAATTTACCACCGTACTTGGCGGTCTTATTTTCGTTGGTGTGAAGCTCAGGACTTATCCCCTGTAACCTTCTCAGTTCCCCGTATTCTCTCCTTTTTCCAGTTGGGTTTGGAACTGGGGTTGTCTCTCAGTTCCCTTACAGGTCAGGTTTCGGCCCTTGCTATTCTTTTCCAGCGTCCTTTGGCTTCTAATTCTCATGTCCGGACCTTCCTTCAAGGAGTGGTGCATGCTGTTCCTCATCGGTCACCCTCTCCCCCTTGGGACTTGAATCTGGTTCTGAGTGCCCTCCAGGGTGAACCCTTTGAGCCCCTTAGAGAGGTGTCTCTCCACCTCCTTTCTTGGAAAGTGGCGTTTCTTGTTGCTGTCACCTCCATCTGGAGGGTGTCTGAATTGGCAGCTCTCTCCTGCCGTTCTCCGTTTCTTGTGATCCACCAGGACAAGGTTGTTTTCCAACCAGATCCTTCCTTTTTGCCTAAGGTGGTTTCGGCCTTTCATCTCAATGAGGACATTGTCCTCCCGTCTTTTTGTCCTGCTCCTTCTCATCCTAAGGAGCGCTTACTACACAAGCTGGATGTAGTTCGGGCTGTTCAGTCTTATCCCTCCATCACTTCTTTGTTTCGTCAGTGTGATTCCTTTTTTGTCCTTACGGAATGTCGTCGCAAGGGACAACCTGCTTCCAAGGCCACCATTTCTCGGTGGATTCGGTCCGCCATTTCGGAAGCCTATCGCTGTAAGGGGAAGATTCCTCCTTTCAGGGTTGTGGCTCATTCTACCCGTTCTGTTGGGGCATCCTGGGCTCTCCAGTGTAGAGCCTCAGCCTCGCAGTTTTACACGGCGGCTACCTGGTCGTCTTGGCACACTTTCTCGAGGTTCTACCGAGTTCATACCTTCGCATCGGCTGATGCTAGTCTGGGCCGTAACGTGTTGCAGGCAGCAGTGGAATGGCCGTCTGCCTTACTGCTTATTTGCCCATGCTCTGTGTCCCCCAATGGAGCCGATAGAGAAAAGGAGATTTTTGTTTACTTACCGTAAAATCTCTTTCTCGAAGGATCCATTGGGGGACACAGCTCCCGCCCTTTTTTTGGGGGGTTTCCTTTGGTTCTTTGTTCGAGGGTGTGTTCAGTTATATTTTTTTTCTTCTGGTTCTCGGACAGTTTGGGTTTTCTTTGACCTGTTGGTCTTCTCCTATTGCTCTGGTACTTAAACTTGTTACCTCAGGGCTTGAAAGCGGGTATATCCTGCTGGGAGGAGCCGACTTTTTTTTATTACCATAGTGTCACACCTCCTAGAGACAGCAGCATACACCCACGGTCTGTGTCCCCCAATGGATCCTTGGAGAAAGAGATTTTAAGGTAAGTAAACAAAAATCTCCTTTTTTGTTTTTTAGGTCATTGGTTGAAGAGTTTAGGAAGACTTTGTGTGCATTGTGGCAGGGTAGCCAGACTGCATTTAGTCCAGAATCCTTATTCTACGTCATATGGAAAATCATGCCAAGCTTCAGGTAATGTTTGTTGAGATGTTGCTAAAACATGTTGAACCCCTTATTGACCAGACCTAAACAGGCAGCATGCATGCTTAGCAATTATTCCATTCACGGTCTATAGGACTTCCAAGCACTCTAGAATACTGTCTGTGGCCACAGGACGTGGTTGGAAAAGCCAGAAGCTATTTAGGAGCAATTAGTGTTACTCCTATTGACTTTAATGGGAGTTACGCAAATCTTAGGGTCACGTTACTCCCAGAGTTATGTAAACGTAGAGCTACGCTGTTTGGGAAACCCCCATTAAAGTCAATCTGCTTTCCGACCACCTTCTGTGGCTGCAAGCGAGCAGGTGCTGGCTGGAAAGAGTGAGGTGGGACAACTCCTTTTAACCCCTTCCCTTCTTGACGATTTTTCATTTTTGCACTTTTGTTTTTTCTTCCTCACTTTCTAAAAACCATAACACTTTCAATTTTCCACCTACAGACCCATATGAGGGCTTGTTCTGTGCACCAACAATTTAACTTTGTAATACCATCAATGATTTTACCATAAAAAATCTACGGCAAAACCAGAACAAAATTATTTGTGGGTGCCGTTTCTGGTAAAATTGACACCTTATATTTATTCTGCATGATGGAAAATAAAAAAGTTTACAAATGTCCTCTTCTGACCCCTATAACTTAAATTTTTTTGCATATTGGGATATATGAGGGCTCATTTTTTGCGGCGTGATCTAAAGTTTTTATCGGTACCATTTTTGTTTTGCTGGGACTTTTTTTTATCACTTTTTATTAATTTTTAATGGTATAAAAAGTGACCAAAAATACGCTATTTCGGACTCTTGAATTTTTTTACTTGCACACCATTGACCGTGCTGTTTAATTAATGATATATTTTTATAGTTTGGACATTTACGCACTTGGCGATACCACTTATGTTTATTTTTTATTTACACAGTTTTTGTTTTTTAAATGGGAAAAAGGGGGTTGTTCAAACTTTTATTAGGGAAGGGGTTAAATCTTTTTTTTTTTTTTTTTTGCAATGTTATAGCCCCCATGGGGGACTATAGCATGCAATACCTTGATTGCAGACACTGATCAATGCTGTGCCATTGCATTGCATTGATCAGTGTTATCGGTGCTCCACTGCTCCTGCCTAGATCTCAGGCACGGAGCAGTGAATCGGCGATTGGATGGCAGGAAAGAAGGTAAGAGACCTTCCTCAGTCCTCTCAGCTGATCAGGATGCTGCGGTTTCACCACGGCAGTCCTGATCAACCAAGTGAGCTAGCCGGGAGTTAAAGTAACCTCTTTTAGACGTTGTGATCAACTTTGATTGTGGGGTCTAAAGGGTTAATGCCGGACATCAGCCCAATCGGCGATGTCTGGCATTAGCTTATAGCAACCAGGACCCACCAGGTATTATGCGCGCTCACCTACTGATCGTGTGTCCTACCTCGGGAGCCCACAATGGACCTACATTCACGTCCATTTGCGGCAAGGGGTTAAAACTTTGGTCCATTTCTTACCCGATTTATAAACCTAATTTACATTTTGTAAATCTGTTGTGAAAAAGGTTACTTTGTGTTTTTACTTCTTAACAATGATGTGTACTGTGAAAATTGTTATATTTTCACTCTGCAACAATCAGTTTAGCATTTTATCTTTTGTTAGCTGGTTAAGATTTTTTACATTTTTAGTTATGGATTAAAAAAATGTACTTGTATGTTTTCTACTGTTTAAAATGACCCTGAAATTGTAGTTGAGTTCGTTTATGGCATCTGCTTATCTTTAATATATTGCAGGGGCTACCAGCAGCAAGATGCCCATGAATTCATGCGGTATTTGTTGGATCATTTGCATCTAGAACTTCAGGGGGACTCTCATGGATCTAGGCAATGTCTAATGCCACAGGAAACCTCGAACCGTTCCTCAAACAGCAAATGTTGTATGTATGTGTCTTCCATGCAGTTGTAAAACATTGAATTATCCCAAACTTTATTTGATAGAAGCCGTTTGATAGTAGCCAATATATGATGTGACAGTTGAACACGTTCACTGGCTTTACTTCCATCATTGTACTTGGTCCCCGACTATGCTAATGTTTAGTACATTTCAGCAAATCTTTCATCCAACCCTCCAAACTAGACCAAAACGTTATTGTGCAATATGTTAATGTCATAGCCCGTTGCACCACTTGTCTTGTATACTCTATTTATTTATTTATTTTTGTTATAATTGTAACATGGAGGTTGCTAGTTTTTTATATTGTGTATTACAGCAATGGAGCAAACTCAGTGGTAACATCTGTATTTGGGGGTGTACTGCAGAATGAAGTCAACTGCCTAATTTGTGGAACAGAATCTAGGAAATTTGACCCATTTCTAGGTATGTTTCTTTACTGAAGCAAGATGAAAGAAAAAAGTCGGCACTACCTTAGGGCTCCTCAGAAGAGAGTGCAGTATAGTCCTGGCAACAGCTGCAGGTCCTCCGGTGGTGCTCAGCTTCAAGCACAAGGAAAGTCCAATAATCCACAAAAGAAAGGAAATGCGGCAGCTCACCGGTAAGGTGCAATCAGGATTCTTTATTCATTAAAACATGTTGCGGGTACAAAACATGTTCAATCGGGAGAGAAGAGATGCTGTAAACTCAGGTCTGTAGAAACACACATGTTGTGTGAAACGGCGTAACCTGTTTGTTCTCTGCTAAGGAGTTTACAGCATCTCTTCTCTCCCGATTGAACATGTTTTGTACCCGCAACATGTTTTAAAGAAACCTGATTGCACCTTACCGGTGAGCTGCCGCATTTCCTTTCTTTTGTCTATTATTTCTTTACTGAAGACCAGCTTTACCAGTTCCTGCCTTTTTTTATATATATAGATGCAGTTCTTATCTACAAGTCTTCTTTGTTTGACTTGTACTGTATTGTTTTGTGTAAAATATCTGATCAATAGGAAAACTGAAAACCTAAAGCAGGATATACACAGTGCACATTTACACATGGTTTTCCCCGATCGTGTTTGTGTCATCAGTGGGAAGATGTGTCATCAGTGGAGGTGGCTTATCTGGCTTCAGAACAACTGGATTAGGTACAATATAATCAACATGCCCAATCCTTCTCGCCCCCACCACCAGGGAAGAGTTAGGATGCATCCATATAAATTTCTTCTATGTCTATGGTTAGGCTAGGCCTTGCCTTACACATTAAATAGAAATGAGATAGTATGCCACTGATTGTAAGTTGGGTCATTCATATGAATAATGACAAGCTGGGGTATATCTGATGACTGTTTAGATATTATTTAGGCTCCTCCATCTCTCTTGAGCCTAGACACTAATATCTACTTAGGGCAGATAGCATCCAACTGTACTCTGCACTAACAGCCTTGTATAAATAGTAAATGTTCATGTCCATAAAGGGAGCAGCCACTACCTTTTAAACATACAATACAAAAAACAAAGTTGATGGCTCTTCCCACCAAATTATTTAAATGTAGCTGTCATGGCTACAATGCAAAAGAAAAGCACAAAAAATACAGCAAACTGTAAGACATGTGAATGTTGAGTGTATAGATTATTTTGATAAAATGTGCACAAAGTATTTCAAATTATGCAATTCAAATTTTGTGAGCCCATCCAGCCCAAGGTGTCTGAGATGCTCAGCTATCATGCCAAATGTCTATCTCAAATTACTTAAAGGGTACCTCCAATGCTTTGGTCAGTTTTCTGAAAAATGACAGCCTGTACATCCCAGTGCCATAGATTTACTTTACACAGGGTCTGCTACAGGCAGGTGCTATGGAGATGAAGCCAGAAGCTGTGTCTCGTAGTGCATAGAAATATTCAGCAGAGAGAGTCGGAGAATGGGGAAAACAGCCCACCAGTTCAGCGATTTAGGTGCCAAATTTTAAATGAAAGTAATATTTAAATATGCTTTCAAGTGACAACAGAAAATAAAGTTGTATTAGTTGTCACTCTTGAATTGGTCTTTTTATTTTGTTCATTAATAAACATTTCATAGAATAAAGTAAAATTTCATCTATACTCCATACTGACTATACAATGACTCAACATCTGCACATTGCAAATATTGTACACACTGGTTCAATTCATATTTTCTATTTTTAACCAGTGGATCTTAACAGTGTTATCCTCTACAATCACAAATAAGAACTTTTCATTGGTGCAACCTGCAGCACAATGACCATGACATACTGGGAATGTGCATCATCTTAATCACTACTTCTCTTTGCAGATCTCTCTTTAGACATTCCCAGTCATTTCCGTAACAAACGAAAGAACCAAGATAATGGACCAACATGCACTCTCCGAGGTATATAGATTGATAGTTTTGCAGTTAATTTGTTGGGCTGGATTCACATCACGATTTAAACCTCTGATGCACAGATAAGATTTCAGAAGCTCAAATCGGCTGAAATCGTATCCTTGCAAATACGGAGCCTGAGTGAAAATTGTGGTCTTCCACTAGCTGACTATGATCGGGTCCACAGCCCTTTAGAAGAATTTCAGCCGATTTGAGGTTCCGAAATGGTATCTGTGCATCGGAGGTTCAAATTGTGATGTGAACCCAGCCTTAGAGTTTCTAAATTGCTAAATTTCTAGCATTCTAATAGCAATCATGAAAGCTCTATTGCCTTACTGAGCATTGATGTTTGACACTAAACGTGTATTCAGAATCTGTGTATAAAGTGTGCTCCTCTGTAGGCTTTTTACTTTTCCAATAAGAGGTCAGAAAATCCTGCAAGAATTGACTTAACCCCTTAAGGACTCAGACCATTTTGGCCTTAAGGACTCAGACAATTTAATTTTTACGTTTTCATTTTTTCCTCCTCGCCTTCTAAAAATCATAACTCTTTTATATTTTCATCCACAGACTAGTATGAGGGCTTGTTTTTTGCGCGACCAGTTGTCCTTTGTAATGACATCACTCATTATATCATAAAATGTATGGCGCAACCAAAAAACACTATTTTTGTGGGGAAATTAAAACGAAAAACGCAATTTTGCTAATTTTGGAAGGTTTTGTTTTCACGCCGTACAATTTCTGGTAAAAATGACATGTGTTCTTTATTCTGAGGGTCAATACGATTAAAATGATACCCATTATTATATACTTTTATATTTTGTTGCGCTTAAAAAAATCACAAACTTTTTAACCAAATTAGTACGTTTATAATCCCTTTATTTTGATGACCTATAACTTTTTTATTTTTCCGTATAAGCGGCGGTATGGGGGCTCATTTTTTGCGCCATGATCTGTACTTTTTTTTGATACCACATTTGTATATAAAAAACTTTTAATACATTTTTTATAATTTTTTTTTTTAATAAAATGTATTAAAAAAGTAGGAATTTTGGACTTTTTTAATATTTTTTCGTTCACGCCGTTCACCGTACGGGATCATTAACATTTTATTTTAATAGTTCGGACATTTACGCACGCGGCGATACCAAATATGTCTATAAAAAATGTTTTTTACGCTTTTTGGGGGTAAAATAGGAAAAAACGGACGTTTTACTTTTTTATTGGGGGAGGGGATTTTTCACTTTTTTTTTACTTTTACATTTTTTTACATTTTTTTTTACACTTGAATAGTCCCCATAGGGACTATTCATAGCAATACCATGATTGCTAATACTGATCTGTTCTATGTATAGGACATAGAACAGATCAGTATTATCGGTCATCTCCTGCTCTGGTCTGCTCGATCACAGACCAGAGCAGGAGACGCCGGGAGCCGCACGGAGGAAGGTGAGGGGACCTCCGTGCGGCGTTATGAATGATCGGATCCCCGCAGCAGCGCTGCGGGCGATCCGATCGTTCATTTTAATCGCGAACTGCCGCAGATGCCGGGATCTGTATTGATCCTGGCACCTGAGGGGTTAATGGCGGACGCCCGCGAGATCGCGGGCGTCGGCCATTGCCGGCGGGTCCCTGGCTGCGATCAGCAGCCGGGATCAGCCGCGCATGACACGGGCATCGCTCCGATGTCCGCGGTTATGCTTAGGACGTAAATGTACGTCCTGGTGCGTTAAGTACCACCTCACCAGGACGTACATTTACGTCCTGCGTCCTTAAGGGGTTAAAGGGGTACTCCCGTGGAAAACTTTATTTTTTATTTTTTTTTTAAATCAACTGGTGCCAGAAAGTTCAACAGATTTGTAAATCACTTCTATTAAAAAATCTTAATCCTTCCAGTACTTTTTAGGGGCTGTATACTAAAGAGAAATCCAAAAAAGAAATGCATTTCCTCTGATGTCATGACCACAGCTCTCTGCTGACCTCTGCTGTCCATTTTAGGAACTGTCCAGAGCAGGAGAAAATCCCCATAGCAAACATATGCTGCTCTGGACAGTTCCTAAAATGGATAGCAGAGGTCAGCAGAGAGCAGTGTGGTCATGACATCAGAGGAAATGCATTTCTTTTTTGGATTTCTCTTTAGTATACAACCCCAAAAAAGTACTGGAAGGATTAAGATTTTTTAATAGAAGTGATTTACAAATCTGTTTAACTTTCTGGCACCAGTTGATTTATAAAAAAAAAAAAAAAAAAAAAAAAAAAAGTTTTCCACGGGAGTACCCCTTTAACACATTACTCAAGGAAGGCAGGGAGACCACTATCAGGTCCATGATTTTATCCAGTCCATACAAAAGAGATATGAAAAGATATGCTTCTTTAAATTAATGTCATTAATTCTTTTAAATGTTACCATGTAGGTTTTAGAAACTGCCTATTGGAGGCACACACCTCCTTCTTGCATTTTTTTTGTAGGTAGTGCAGTGTTTTCAGCACCTTTTGAATGAAGGTGAGCCTATCCTTCAGTAAAATAAGTGAGTTGCAACATTTGTTTTATTCTGTGCAGTATGTTGTTCAGCAACCCATAAGGATGAGCCATTGTGCGTTGAGCTGATCATAGGAGTGTTGGAGGTCAGACCTCCATCAATTAAACAATGTTGCCCAGATTTTCAGTCATGGCCGTAAATGTTGGCACCACTGAAATTTTTCTAGAAAATTAAGTATTTCTCACAGAAAAGGATTGCAGTAACACATGTTTTGCTATACACATGTTTATTTCCTTTGTGTGTATTGGAACTAAATCAAAAAAGGAGGGAAAAAAGCAAATTGGACATAATGTCAGACCAAACTCCAAAAATGAGCTGAACAAAATTATTGGCACCCTTAACTTAATATTTGGTTGCACACCCTTTGGAAAAAATAACTGAAAACAGTCGCTTCCTATAACCATCAATAAGCTTCTTACACCTCTCAGCCGGAATGTTGGACCACTCTTCCTTTGCAAACTGCTCCAGGTCTCTCTTATTGGAAGGGCGTCTTTTCCCAACAGCAATTTTAGGATCTCTCCACAGGTGTTCAATGGGATTTAGATATGGACTTATTGCTGACCACTTCAGAACTCTTCAGTGCTTTGTTGCCATCCATTTCTGGATGCTTTTTGACGTATGGGGTCATTGTCCTTCTGGAAGACCCAAGATCTCGGATGCAAACCCAGCTTTCTGACACTGGGCTGTACAGTGCGACCCAAAATCCGTTGATAATCCTCAGATTTCATGATGCCTTGCTCACATTCAAGGCGCCCAGTGCCAGAGGCAGCAAAGCAACCCCAAAACATCATTGAGCCTCCACCATATTTCACTCTAGGTACTGTGTTCTTTTCTTTTGTAGGCCTCATTCCGTTTTCGGTAAACAGTAGAATGATGTGCTTTACCAAAAAGCTCTTTCTTGGTCTCATCTGTCCACAAGGCGTTTTCCCAGAAGGATTTTGGCTTACTCAAGTTCATTTTGGCTAAATGTAGTCTTGCCTTTTATGTCTGTGTCAGCAGTGGGGTCCTCCTGGGTCTCCTGCCATAGCGTTTCATTTAAATGTCGACCGTTCACGCTGACACTCATGCTCCCTGAGCCTGCAGAACAGCTTGATTAAATTTGGAACTTGTTTGGGGCTGCTTATCCACCATACGGACTATCCTTTGTTGACACCTTTCATCAATTCGCATAATCAATTTCATCATTTTCTCTTCCGTCCATGCCCAGGGAGATTAGCTACAGTGCCATGGGTTGCAAACTTCTTGATAATGTTGTGCACTGGACAAAGGCAAATCTAGGTCTCTGGAGATGGACTTGCAACCTAGAGATTGTTGATATTTTTCCACAATTTTGGTACTCAAGTACTCACAGTTCTCTTCTCCTCTTTTAGTTGTCCATGCTTAGTGTGGCACACACAGACACACAATGCAAAGACTGAGTGAACTTCTCTCCTTTTTATCTGCTTTCAGGTGTGATTTTTATATTGCCCACACCTGGTACTTGCCCCCATCACATGCTTAAAACAATCTTATTTTTCCACAGTTTTTGAAAGGGTGCCAATAATTTTGTCCAGCCCATTTTTGGAGTTTGGTGTGACATTATGTCCAATTAGCTTTTTTTCCTCACTTTTCTTTGGTTTAGTTCCAATACACACAAAGGAAATAAACGTGTACAGTGATCCCTCAACATACGATGGTAATAAGCTCCAAATGAACCATCGTTACTTGAATCCATCGTATGTAGAGGATCCGTGCAATAGTAATATAGAAAGGGATACTAACGTGTCACCGCTGCCCTGGATTGTCACGGTCATCACGTCCCCGGGGTGTCCTCACCGCTCCGGACTGTCAACGCTGGCCAGGAGCTTTGCTCTCCATCGCCGTCATCGCGTCTCTTCACATGCCGTTCCTATTGGATGACTGGATGGCGTGTGCGGTGACGTGATGAGGACGAAGGAGAGCGACGGCTATGCAGCGGAGCATGAAGAGGACGGTCCAGAGCGGCGGGGACAGGTGAGTGACACTCAACGGGGCACCTTTTTAAACTGCTATCCGCCAGCAGCTGAAGCAGTCTGCGCTGCAGGATAGCCGTTAATGCGATGGCCCCGACATACAAAAGCATCGTATGTTGATGCTGCCTCTGAGAGGCCATCGTATGTTGAAATGATCTTATTCCGGGGCCATCGTAGGTCGGGGGGATCACTGTAATGAAAAGTTAAGTGAAAGCTAAGCTGTAATTGGTTGTATGGGAAAATCTGAGCAATATTTGATAAAACTAGGCCAGTGTTTCTTACCAATGATACACATAGGTCTGCATAGGTCTCTGACTTAAGCATTGTCCTGTATTATTAACACTCCGCTTTGCAAAGTTGATTCATGTTTTTTATTTTTGAATAATAAAAATGTTTTGGTCATTTTGACATATTGCAAAAGGTTATCATATTGTGACTTCTACATCATGCTGGCTTTTTTTTTTGAAGATACTGTATTTATATCATCTTATCTTTTGCATTTTTAAGATTGCCTTCGCAGCTTCACAGACCTTGAAGAGTTGGATGAGACAGAGCTCTACATGTGCCTGAAATGTAAAAAGAAACAGAAATCCACCAAAAAATTTTGGATTCAGAAACTACCAAAGGTTAGTGGGGACAATACTTTGATGTTAGACTTATTTTTTAATAATATGTTAGAATTCTGCTTAACCTGACAGAATGCATGATGAATGCCTTGTCATCTGGTTGAATATGTGGTTGATATAACCATCCCCATTAGAAAACATGAACACTCTTTATAAACAGACCGATCAAAACTTTGACATGTCAGTTTTTTTTTTTTAATGACAGGACACTTCAGGCCCCGTTCACTCTATGGTATTTCTGCATGGATTCCACTTGCAGCACACTCCCAATGATCTCGATGGCATTCTGCGGTTTAGTTCACACTACAGAAGTTCCATAGCAGAACTTCCAAAATAGTATTGGATTCGGCAGGAAGATTAAACATGTTCAATCTTCTGGCAGAATCTGCAGGAGAAATCCGATCACTTGGCTGTAGTGAATGGAGCAACGCTTTATTGTCTGTGTCACATTGCCACAGACATTAAGAGGAAGATACAGTAAGCTGAATCAGCCTAGAATTCCCATAGTGTGAATGGGCCCCAAAGGGATATTTACACATGGCAGCTTTGCTGTAGAAATTTTAGTAACTGAAAAATCAGTTCTATTCACATGCTTCAGAAACAACCATATTCACAAGAATGGATTTGTGAAAGCCCATGCAAATGTGGAAGAGTTGCAGACATGTATGCAACAAATCTGCTACTAATAATACCCTTAAGACACCTTCACTACCATAGTAGCAATATGCTGACTTGCAACACTGCCTGTACACTTGTTTTTACAGGCGTTGTGTTAAACCAAGTTATTAAGGAGTGTGGAGAAGATGTGCTTTCAGGAGTGTAAACCTGCATGGAATTGTGAACTGTATAGTGCATTTCTCATAACACGAACACATTTTTTTAGTTTGGCAATTTCAGGAAGATTTGTCAAAACCTGTGTAGGGGAAGAGTGGTGCAGTTGCCCATAGCAACCAATCATATCGCTTCTTTCATTTTTAATGAGGCGTCAGAAAAATGAGGAAATCTGATTGATTGCTATGGGCAACTGCACCACTCTTCCTCTACACAGGTTCTGATAAATCTCCCCCTTTTTCTTTACCCATGCATCCATCAGGGTATCGGCTAATGCCAGTAAGGGCTTCTTGCACATTTCACTGCCATGTGGAACCTTTAAAGACCTTTTGTGTTGTGTCTAACCAGTAGACATTCTCCTAGACAATGGTGACAGCAAAAATGTTTGCAAATTATTGCAATTATGTCACATCATTTGGCTTATTCTGGAATGAAAATCTAAATTGCAGAACCCTGCTAAGCTGGCAGAAATTTTATATTAAGATATTTTCTTTATTTTAATTACCTGCAGTTCAAGATTACGATGCTAGATAGATGGCTCTTCAATGAGGGTAATGAGGCTGTCAGTCACCACTGTCTTGGCGAATGGGGGCGCAGTGAGCTGACTATGTATATGCTTGCTAGTCATGGCTGGTGGCGATTTAAACTTTTTTTTCAGCTCTCTTAGGCATGACTGCTTGAAAGCTCAGCATTAGAATGTGTTCTCCTGACCTGTCTTGTCCTGGAGCCAGTGTGTTTGACCCCATGGACCTGACAGGTTCCATTTTAAGGACTCTAATAGCAATACATTCCGTTAGATGGTCCTGTTGGACAAGTGTAAGTCAACTTGAGAGAAATGAAAATAACACCTTAATTCCTTTTTTGCAATCCTACTGATGTTGCCATTGGAAACAGAGCTAAAGGAATAACTCCATATTATGATCTTGCACTTGATAAATTGATATGCGTGACTTATGAAGAACTTCAAACAACTCGCTGTCGGCCTCCTAAAGCTGAATAGTAGTACGTCTTCCTAAGCATGCCTAATAAGTTTGAGTTTCTGTTCAGCAACCAGTAGTGTTGAGATAACTCCTTTCGCTGCATTTTTCACTTTCTCTGATGAACATTGACACTTTGTTGTAGCTCTCTGATGTTTCCACAGTTCAGCATTAAAATGTTTCTTAATTACATATACAGTTTCACTAGATGAACTCCTTTCCATCTAGAAGCATTAAAGGGGTTATCCCCATGTAACTTACCACCAACCCACAGGATAGGTGTCTGATCAGTAGGGGTCTCCTATCCCCTGAGTGGAGTGGTGATGGAACATGTACACAGCCTCTATTTACTTACTATGGAAATGTCAAAAATAACTTTGTGTGATGTGGTCCAATTATTCGGCTAGCAATGGACCCCTGCTTTCCTGATTGTTGGGGGACTGACCACTGGGACTGCCACTGATCAGTTACTTATTACCTATTTATCACAATTGTCTAAAAGAAAAGCTGTCTTTATCATTGATAGAAGCCAATGAGAGCTCTGCCTTTATGCAGCAATGCTGTTTCAAAACCTTGCATATATTGCACACCCACAAACCTATGAGTTGCGATCATTTGTACTGGTTACATAATAGCAGCTTGTGGAGCATTTTCAATTTTTTTTGTGTGTTGTTACAGTCATACACTTGTGATTTATCTCAGCTGTTCCTCTAGTTGACAGCTGATATTTAGTGCAGCAGCTGGTGTAGCAGACCAAAGACCTTCATTGTAAGAATTAATTGACAGCGGCCATAAACGGCAGAACCTGTTAAAAAAAAATCAGACTGCCTTTACAGGGTAGAAAATGGCTCTTCAGAACCAGTGAAATCCTTTTGCTTGTGACCATACGTCTCATGTTGCCTCATATGTCTGCAGGTACTTTGCTTACATTTGAAAAGATTCCATTGGACTGCTTATCTTAGGAATAAGGTGGACACGTATGTAGAGTTTCCCCTGCGAGGATTGGACATGAAGTGTTTTTTGCTGGAGGTAATGCAGTTTACATTTAATAAAGTTTTCTGTCTCCTTCTGTCCTCTTTATAATTTTTTAAAAACTGTGATGATGCGGTATTATGTCCACAATGTTATGTTTTACCATTTATTTTTCTTCTCAGCCAGAAAATATGGGCCCAGAAAGCTGTCTTTATGATCTAGCTGCTGTTGTTGTTCATCATGGTTCAGGGTGAGTACACTGGTCGTAAAATCCTTTATTTCTTGGTCGCTCTTCATTGGGGACACCTATACTGATGGGTATATGCTCTTGCCACTAGGAGGCGCTGACACTAGGGGAAAAAAAGTTAGCTCCTCCCTGGCAGGATATACTCGCCCACTGGAAGTGAGAATCAGTTTTAGCTAGTGTAAGTAGGAGGCAAGACACAGGTATGGAAACTCCCCAGACCTGGTCTTTTTTTTAATTATTTTCTAGTAAGGGCTGTTTAGTTGGGTTTTTATCTCCCTTTTGTTTCCCTTTTTCAGGTGGGGGTTCAGAAGCATGGCGCTACCTGTTCCCCCATATGCGACAAAGGGGCACAGACATAGAGTATGTACTATTAACTCCTTCGCGCCAACGGCCAGTACCTGGAGGTGGTACCCTAGGTCCGGGTCCCCCACTGCCCTTGCTTGCCCTGCTATCTTAGCCAGGTATGATGCAGCATGGCCATAAGCTGGTTGAAGACTTCAGGGTGAGTATAAGAAGATGGAACCGTGTGTGAGGATGTACTACAACCCCCCTTCCCCCTCTCCCTTCCTCTTGTTCATCCAGGAGTCCCCTTTTTCTCTCATGTGCCCAACTCCTCAGCCACCATTCCACGTGGCCATTCTGTTGGGGACAGTCCGGTAGGACTACCCTCCCCCTCTTTGGGTCCAACATGTCCTCTTATCTTGCGGCCAGGCACACTGCCCTGGCTGCGTTTTTTCTTTTCATTCGGCCGGAGACTCTTTACTGCTGCACCAGTGTCAGTCTCTGGGGTAGTGGGTCTCCGGTCCCACATGGCCATCCACTTCCCCAGTGGGGGTGCAAAAAACCTGCTTTCTACTCTTTTGCAGCCAGGCGCAGGTCCTGGCCACGTTTTTTATTATTAGGATGACCGGAGACCTACAGCTGCAGGCAGCGGTTCTCCCGTCCCACTTGGCCAACCACTGCTGTGCGGGTTGGCATCCTCAGGGCAGGCACTCCAGCCCACTTCCTCCTTTTATGTTGCGGCCAGGTGCAGTGTCCTGGCCAAGTTCTTTATTGGGCTGACCGGAGACCTACAGCTGCAGGCAGAGGGTCTCCGGTTCCACGTGGCCGACCGCGTCTTTAGTGTAGGCACACCAGCCTGCTTACTGTTCTTAGCTACAGCCAGGAGCAGTGTCCTGGCCACGTTCGCTTTTCTGCTGCCGGAGACTCCCTGCAGCTGCCCCCCATGTTAATTTTCTTGGGGCAGCGGGTTTCCGGTCCCACACGGCCAGGCACTTCCCTGGCGGGGGGTTGGAGTCGGCCACGTCATTCTACATGTTCCCCAGCCCTGCTCCTGTAACAGCCGCCCCTTACAGTATGTGGCCGTCTCCGGGGTCATTATCAGCATATCGGCAAGGTAATTGCCGATACCAATCATGTCCAAAATCGTGAATATCGGCCGATTAATATCGGCCACACCGATAATTGGTCGATCCCTAATGTCGGGTCACCTACCATACACTTCCCACACCGTGGACCGAGGTTACGGTAACTCCCTACCAAGGTTTAGCTCCGACTAATACATTGCTCCGCATACTGGGTCGCGTGGTTTCCTCCTTTACCAGGTCCCTCTCTACCTGCCTGCCGCTCTCTCGGCTGAAGGCTAGTAACCCTTTTTCGGTGTGTGATTCTGAATGTGAGAACTGGGGTGTCCATGGTCCCTATGCAAGATAGCCAGTCTGTGTCTGCATGGTTTTCTAATCCGCAAGGTGACCTCCCCAATTCTTGCCGCTCCAATCGGCATAAAAAGGTCCCATAAACCCATCGAGACACTCTGTTTTCCATGTGAAGTTCCAAACAGAGTGTCTCGATGGGTTTATGGGACCTTTTTATGCCGATTTGTCAGACTGTGTCTGCATGTTTCCTTCCCACATACCTCCTTCATCTCTTGCGTCTGCGACAGCAGTCCTCGTGTGTGGCACCATTAGGAGATGGGGTGTGGGCATTTTCTGCAGGTTCCATGGTCTTTCACATGAACAGCTGCACTCTGTTCCCCCTTCTCAGGGTGTCCTGTTGGTCTGCTAGGGGCATGGTTTGGACAAACCGTTGGGTGCTCAGCCTGTCTTCCATAAAGCCAGATTTTTGGATGTCTGCGTATGCTAGGCCACTCTGCACATGTAGAGCCCACCTTCCCTTTGCGGTGGGGTGTGCCTATGGCCTTCCTGTGATCTTGTTTCCACAGGTCTTTGGCGGTTGAGCACCTCTGTTCTGGCATGGGGCCTGAGGGGGCAATGCCGTCAGTTGAGCCCTCCCCTCGGCCTCCACGTATCTGTCCTTGGTGCCTGTGCTGGGTGGCTCAGGCGCCGACTCTGTTGCCCTAGACAGCGACCAAGATGGCTCCGTTGTCGTCCATCTGGTCAAGGGTTTCACCACGTTTGGGTGTTCCTCTCAACGTTTTGTTTGCTCTGTGTGTGTGCTTCTTACTTGCATTTGTAGTCACGTCTTTGTATCTTTCGCCCAGCACCAGTGTCCAGAATTCCGATCTCTCCGGGAACATGTATTGCCTCCTCCATACCTTGATGTGTTGTTGCAAGGTTCCTGGGGACTAGGTCCACCCAGTACTTTGTCCCTCTGACTTCGGGCGGCCTTTGACAATCCCCCTCCCACAGGGGGGACTGAGATCAGGGAGCTTGGCATGGTCGTTGCCTGAGTTTCTCACGTCCACCCTTTGTTTTCCCCTCCACTATATAGGTGGGGTACCTGGTTGGGCTCTTTTTGCAGAGAGCAATTAGCAGAGCTGTGCACTTGCAGCCTGGCTCTCTTCCTGTTTCTTGGTTCTCTACTGCTGCTCAGGCAGACTTGGTATTCTCTTCTTTTGGAGGAGTTTATGAAATCTTGTCTGGCACAGTCTGTTGTTTGGGTCCTGCCATTGCTCTCCTCCTCCCTCGGTGCAATCTCCCTGAAGGGTTGTGTTACATTCTTCCCCCTTTCAGTGTCCGTTGCGCTACATCTCGTCCGCAGGCCTTTATGGTCGAGTGGGTTCGGTCTCTGGACTGATTCTCTTTGGTCTTCCCATCCTAGGGGACTGCTTTGGTACATCCCATTAGTATAGGTGTCTCCCATTTGAAGAGCGACCAAGAAAAGGAGATTTTTTTTTTTTTGTGCTCACAGTAAAATCTCTTTCTCATAGCCTTCATTGGGGGACACCACACCCACCCATTTCTTCAGTTTATTTTGTCCGGATACCCTTTTCTGGTTCTTGGGTTTTTCTTGGGTCCTTCGGACATGTTTCTTCGTTGGCTTATCCTACTACTGTGTGACGAAACTGATTACCTCACTTCCAGTGGGCGGGTATATCCTGCCAGGGTGGAGACGACTTTTTTTCCCTAGTGTCAGCGCCTCCTAGTGGCAAGAGCATATACCCATCAGTATAGGTGTCCCCCAATGAAGTCTACGAGAGAGAGAGAGATTTTACGGTGAGCTCAAAAAATCTCCTTATCTTCAGTGGCACTTGTTAGTTTGGAATTAAAGTTTTAATACCCAAAGACCTGAACATACTTAGGCTGCAAAAAAGAAAAAAGATAATGTTTCAAAATGCCCTCTTTGTGTGTTTTGGACCAGTACATATTAAATGAGTTGCTATATACACTGAACAGCCATAACATGAAAACCATCATTCAGGTCCTCCTTGTCCCAACAAACAGCTCGGAGATACCAGAATGCATTGCTCCAACTTTCCCATAGAGATGCATTGAGGGGTTGTGTCGGCCACTGCTTCATGTGAAAGGAGAGCCGGGGTGCTGTTTGGGAGATTGCAGGGGTTCCTAGCAGTCAGACGCCCTGCGATATGACACTAAGGGGATACATTTTTGTGTCCTAGAGTACTCTTTAAACCCTCTTGCTGATTAATCAGTTGTCAAAGTCAATGAAGTCCTTGCTTGTCCACTTTTTCTACTTTCAATACATCAACTTGAGAAACTGATCGTTCACTTGATGCCTAATATATCTAACCCTTTCACAAGTGCTGTTGTCATGACAAAGTTGTGTTGTTCACATGAACACTTGTCGGTGGATTTTAACCCCTTAGGGACCCAGGATGTCAGGGGACATCCTGACACCCTGGGCTTTAAGGACCCAGGGCGTCCTGGCGTATTCCGGTCCCTGCCGCGCGCCGGGCAGAGATCGGAACGGCATGTCTGCTGAAATCCTTCAGCAGACATGCCGTGCAAATGCCGAGGGGGGGTCCCGGGACTCCCGCATGTCGGCGATCGCCGGAGATCGCTTGCGAAATCATGCAAGCGATCTTGGCGATTCGGGTCACTTGTGACCCGATGACCCAGAAATAAATGGTGATCGGCGGTGTACAATTCACCGCCAACCACTTGTCGTTGCTGGGGAGCGGGGACAATACGGTCACCGCCCCAGCAACGCTGCTATTGGCTGGCGATTGTCCAGCCAATAGCAGAGCGGCAGAGGAGGGGTTAACGGCTCCTTCCCGCTGCTACACCCGCTCTCTTCGTTCAGTCAGCGGGTGCAGCAGTGAGAAGCCGTGGATCCCCCCTCAGAGCTCCGGAGCCCCCTCAGGAGCATTAGAATAGGGACAGCGGTTTGCAGGGAAAGGTAGGAGTAAATTAGTAAAAAAAAAAAAAGTTAAATAAAAGTAAAAAAAAGTGGAAAAAAAAAGTACCCCCCCCCCCCCCACCCCCTAATAGGTCCCCAGGGTCTGATCCCTGACCCCTGGTCCTATTAGGGGTTCAGGGAGCTGCGTGCTCAACCCCTTTTTTTTTATTTATTTTTTTGGCCGCAGTTTTTTTTTTTTTTTATAGTAAAAAAAAAAATCCCCCCTGACCTGCAACGGCAGGTGATTGGCGGTGAATTGTACACCGCCGATCACCATTTATTTCTGGGTCATCGGGTCACAAGTGACCCGAATCGACAAGATCGCTTGCGTGATTTCGCAAGCGATCTCTGGCGATCGACGACATGCGGGGGTCCCGGGACCCCCCCCCCTCGGCATTTGCACGGCATGTCTGCTGAAGGATATCAGCAGACATGCCATTCCGATCTCTGCCCCCAGGGTCCTATTAAGGTCTGATCCCTTACCCCGGGTCCTATTAGGGGTTCAGGGAGCCGCGTTTGCCACCCCCTTTTTTGGCCACAGCTTTTTTTTTTCTATTACTGTTAAACTTTTTACACCAAGCACAGTACATACTTCCCTCCGTGTCCCCCCCCCCCCCACCACCACCACCGTAGAAAAAAGGCGATGGCCCGCCGGGCATTTTCGGCAGCGGAGGCTTACTCTTTTCAGCCTCCGAATCTGCCAGTGAGGACGAGGAAGATCCTACTTTTTTGTGTTCTTCCTCGCCCTCCTCATCATCTAGCAGTGATGATGAGTCCCCTGTACGGCGGCGGAGACGCCGCCAGGCGAGGCCACGCACCCCCCATGAAAGTGACCCAGTGGCCCACACTAGTACGGGTGGCAATGCCGCTCGTAATAGGAGTCCGGCACCCCAGACAAGTGCACCGAAGCCCCCTTCCGATGACCCTGTCTGGAGCCCCCCAGAGGGTTACCAGCCACGGATTCCTGAGTTTGTTGGCGACTCAGGAATCCGGATTGACATGGCTGGCTTCACTGATCTGGACTTTTTAAAGTTTTTTCTCAGTGTCAGCCTGGTCAATCACATGGTGGAGCAAACGAACTTGTATGCCCAGCAGTTCATTGCCCACCACCCCGATTCCTTTTTGGCCAGGTCCAATGAATGGCGCGCCATTGAGGCAGCGGAAATGAGGACATTTTGGGGCCTCACGCTGCATATGGGCCTGGACAAAAACAAAGTGCTCGTCATTACTGGAGCGGGGACATCCTCTTTCAGATCCCGCTTTACGATTACACTGAAGCGGTTCGAGGCCATTCGGAAATGCCTGCATTATGCAGATAATGCAGCATGTCCGCCCCGAGGTGATCCCGCCTATGACCGGCTTTGCAAAAAAATTTTGGAGGCCTACGTACCGCTCAGGGACCTCTCGGTAGATGAGTCTCTCATCAGTTTTAAGGGGAGACTCATCTTCAGCCAGTATATTCCCTCAAAGCGGGTGCAGTATTGCGTGAAGCTCTATAAACTCTGCGAGAGTACCTCCGGGTACACTTGCAGGTTTAGAGTATATGAGGGACGAGATTCCCGCATTGAACCCCCAGATTGTTCCCCCACTCTGGGTGTTAGCGGGAAAATCGTTTGGGACCTTATGCACCCATTGCTGGATAAGGGTTACCACGTGTACGTGGACAACTTTTATACCAGCATCCCTCTCTTCACATCCCTTGCCGCCATATCGACATCTGCTTGTGGGACCGTGCGGAAGAACCAGAGAGGCCTCCCTCTAAATTTGGTCCAGACGCCTATCCCCAAGGGTGAGTCCCGTGACCTGACCCATGATAACCTGTTGTTGGTGAAGAATAAGGATAAGAGGGATGTCCTTATGCTGAACACTATTCATGGGAATGGCAGCACCCCTGTCCCTGTGCGAGGTACCGTGGGACCGGTCCTCAAGCCAGATTGTATTCTGGACTACAATCGGTATATGGGGGGGAGTTGATCTCTCAGATAAAGTCCTCAAGCCATATAATGCCATGCACAAAACACGGGTATGGTACAAAAAAGTTGCGGTCTACTCGGTACAGGTTGCCATGTACAACGCTTTTGTACTATCCCAGTACGCTGGCAACACAGGGACATTCCTCCAGTACCAATAAGAAGTCCTAAGGTTCCTGATCTTTGCTGACCGGGAAAGAGCCGGCCGGACTTCCCAAGGGTCTGGAGTTATAGGCGCCAGGATCGTCCCAGGCCAACACTTTCCAGGTGAGATCCCCCCCAATGGAAAGAAACGACGATCCCAGAAAAAATGCAGACTGTGTTTCCGGAAGGGGATGCGCAAGGACACCACATATCAATGCGACACTTGCCCAGATAATCCGGGCCTCTGCATAAACTGCTTCAGGGAGTATCACACTTCCATGGAGCACTAAATTTTCCCTTTTCATTTGAATTTTCCATAATTTGACCAATGTACCAAGTCCAGAGTAGATTCCAAAATATAACCCCCATAAATCACTAAATTGCCCCAAAAAAAACAAAAAAAAAAAAATACCTGATAAGACCTCTGGGGGTGTTTTTTCAAAAATGGGTCATAGGTCACTGAGTCACTATCATCGGGGACTTTTTTTATGTTGCCTCAAATGCGAAGCGCTCTCTCTCCACCTGAGCGGGGTGCGCATGTGAGGCAACAGGTTAGGGACGGCCACACACATCACATTCCCAGAATGATGACTCAGAGCATAGGGTTTGGGGCAGGCATATTTTTTTTTAGTTTTGGCTATGCTCTGGGTCATCATTCTGGGAACATATCCTGTTTTATTATGTTTTATAATTTTCTGCCCCACTGTACCCCATATTACGGGCCTCTGTACCCCACCTGTCTACCCCAGTTACGGCCCGTTGTCCCCCATAGTGTTCCCCTATTTTAGGGCTCAGTGCTCCCCCCCCCCCCCTCAAGGAGTGTTAATGGGGGGGGGGGGGGGTCCCACATCCTGGCTGCTATGAAAAGCTCAAGGCCCCTGACTGACCTCCCACTCCAAGACCTGGTGTGCACCCGCGGAGCCAAAATCATTTAAAAATAAGGTGTGTCCTTACTCCAAAGAAATGTATTTACAAATTTTGGGGGGTCTTCTCTGCTATTATCCCTTGTAAAAATGTGAAATTTTGGGGAAAACCCACATTTTAGTGAAAAAAAATGCAAAAGTCGTGAAACCCCTGTGGGGTATTAAGGCTTACTTTACCCCTTGTTACGTTCCTCAAGGGGTCTAGTTTCCAAAATGGTATGCCATGTGGGGGTTATTTTGCTGTCCTGGCACCATAGGGGCTTCCTAAATGCGACATGCCCCCCGAGCAAAATTTGCTCTCAAAAAGCCAAATATCACTCCTTCTCTTCTGAGCATTGTAGTTCGCCCGTAGTGCACTTCAGGTCCACTTATGGGGTACTTCCATACTCAGAAGAGATGGGGTTACAAATTTGGGGGGTATCTTCTGCTATTAACCCTTGCAAAAATGTGAAATTTGGGGGGAAACACACTTTTTTTTTTTTTAACATATGCAAAAGTCATGAAACCCCTGTGAGGTATTAAGGCTCACTTTATTCCTTATGTTCCTCAAGGGGTCTAGTTTCCAAAATGGTATGGCATTTGCTCTCAAAAAGCCAAATAACCAAATGGGGTTACAAATTTTGGGGGGTATTTTCTGCTATTAACCCTTGCAAAAATGTGAAATTTGGGGGGGGGGGGGGACGGAGAAACACACATTTTAGTGCAATTTTTTTTTTTTTTTAACATAGGTAAAAGTCCTGGAACACCTGTGGGGTATTAAGGCTCACTTTATTCCTTGTTACGTTCCTCAAGGGGTCTAGTTTCCCAAAATGGTATGCCATGTTTTTTTTTTTTTTGCTGTTCTGGCACCATAGGGGCTTCCTAAATGCAACATGCCCCCCCAAAAACCATTTCAGAAAAACGTACTCTCCAAAATCCCCTTGTCGCTCCTTCGCTTCTGAGCCCTCTACTGCGCCCGCCGAACAATTTACATAGACATATGAGGTATGTGCTTACTCGAGAGAAAGTGGGCTACAAATATAAGTATACATTTTCTCCTTTTACCCCTTGTAAAAATTCAAAAATTGGGTCTACAAGAACAATGAAGATTGTGAATTTTCTCCTTCACTTTGCTGCTATTCCTGTGAAACACCTAAAGGGTTAAAACACTTACTGATTGTCATTTTGAATACTTTGGGGGGTGTAGTTTTTATAATGGGGTCATTTGTCGAGCATTTCTAAGATGAATACTAGAGATGAGCGAACTTACAGTAAATTCGATTCGTCACGAACTTCTCGGCTCGGCAGTTGATTTTTCCTGCGTAAATTAGTTCAGCCTTCAGGTGCTCCGGTGGGCTGGAAAAGGCTGGAAAGAGTCTCCTAGGACTGTATGCACCTTTTCCAGCCCACCGGAGCACCGGAAAGCTGAACTCATTTATGCAGGAAAAGTCATCAACTGCCGAGCCGAGAAGTTTGTGATGAATCGAATTTACTGTAAGTTCGCTCATCTCTAATGAAGACCCTTCAAATCCACTTCAAACCTGAACTGGTCCCTGAAAAATAGTGAGTTTGAAAAGTTTGTGAAAAATTGGAAAATTGCTGCTGAACTTTGAAGCCCTCTGGTGTCTTCCAAAAGTAAAAACATGTCAACTTTATGATGCAAACATAAAGTAGACATATTGGAAATGTGAATAAAAAAATATTTATTTGGAATATCCATTTTCCTTACAAGCAGAGAGCTTCAAAGTTAGAAAAATGCAAAATTTTCAAATTTTTCATCAAATTTTGGGATTTTTCACCAAGAAAGGATGCAAGTTACCACAAGATTTTACCACTGTGTTAAAGTAGAATATGTCACGAAAAAACAATCTTGGAATCAGAATGATAACTAAAAGCATTCCAGAGTTATTAATGTTTAAAGTGACAGTGGTCAGATGTGCAAAAAACGCTCTGGTCCTAAGGTGTAAAATGGCTGGGTCCTTAAGGGGTTAATGTTATGCCTGTTCAGTTTGTGTATTACTCTGTGAGGGTTATTTTCACAATTTACACTGTGATCCTCCTGAATTTCCAATAAAAACAACTTCTGACATGTCGATCTGACGTCAAAAGTTGTTGATCGGTCCGGGTCTCACTCATGTGATTGACACTGCGAGTTATCAGCCGGAAAGCAGGCGGCATTGTGCTGCGCTCTACATCTGACTGAGAAATCTGTACATTTCTCTGCATAGAAGTCTGCAGAGAAATGTATGGATCTCCCAGCTGGCCAGGGAGCAGAGTGCAATGCAATAAACTCTTGATCGCAGCAGATCTCAACAGGAGTTGTAGTTGAAATAACACTTCAAGATGGCTACTCATAAATTGTTAGTAGATTTTTCAGCTGCCTCTACATGCTCACAGCTGATTGGCCTGTAATGTGGCTACTACAGTGAAGGGCAAAGCTCTTTCCTATTTTGCATTTTTTTCCCTTTTGTCTACAAATAACTTTGAAATTAATAAGTTTTCTGATATTCCTTGATTCCAGGGCACTGTACATTTATTAAGGGGTTAAAATACATATAACATAAAATCAAGGACAATAGATATGAATGACAAGCAATGATAGGCTGATGCAGAGAAGGCGGCAGAGGGGACCCTGCCCATGAGGCTTACAATCTGCAAGATGAGGGAAGTGGCTGTTTACAGTGCAATACAGTGACAGCAGGATTATTGTAAGTTGTAGCCTATTTGGAAAAGACGGGATTTCAAGTTTCTTTTGAAGGGCTTGATGGGTGGAGATTGTGACAGATTTGTGGGGGTAGTGAGTAGGGGGTAGTTCAGAAGAAATTGCTGTCTGAGCAACAGACCAGGGGAGAGCACAAGCAGAAGACTTGTGAGGATATTACAAGCTCATGAGATCAGGACAGAGGTGTATAGAGGAGACAGGTTGTGGACATCCCTATATGTATTTTTGTTAACATTTTAAACTGAATGTGTTGGGCAAATGGGTGGCTGGTGAAAGCATTAGCAGAGTAGGAGTGATGGGAGAAGTGGATTAGTCAGGCAGCAAAGTTATAGATGGATTGGAGGGGGAGCAAGGCAAGGTTGTTAGATGGATGTTGCAATAGTCCAGGTGGGAGATGAGGAGCGCATGTACCAGCAGTTTGTTGGGTCAAATGTATTTGAGATGGAGGTGTTAAGGATATGGATGTGCAGTTTAAATGACAGAGCAGAATGAAAGGTTATCCTGAGGCAGCAGACTTGTAGAGTCAGAGGGGGAAAATAATGAATTCTGCTATGTTGAGTTTTAGGAAGCTGGCGGAAAAGAAGGAACATCTTGCTGATTTAGTTTTGTATATGTTTTTAAAAAATGTTTTCCCCTCCTTTTGACAGTGTTGGCTCTGGTCACTACACAGCCTATGCAACCCATGAAGGACGCTGGTTCCATTTCAACGACAGTACAGTAACCCTTACAGAGGAGGAGACGGTGATGAAGGCAAAAGCCTATATTTTGTTCTATGTGGAACGTCCAGTCTCAACCATTTCAGAAAAACTTTAAATACCTCTCTTTGTTCCCTCGAACTGCCCATCCCTCCACTAATACTTGATTGAAAAATGTTTTAATTCATGCACTTTCACAGCTCTTTGTCTGGCTGTTATTGGTGGAGTAAGCTGTTCTGACAGAACTTGATTGACCCTCTTTCCCCGTGCTGCCAAAGAGGCCTGCAGTTTTCTCTTTACATTGTAGACCTCCTCCAAAACAAATTAAGATGCAATCACTATATGCTCGGACATTTAAATTAGTAAAAACCTGGTGTTCAATGGAATCACATAAGGCTTTCAGAGGTTCAAGCTGTAGTAACGTTCCAAATCTCCACTGCCTTTCTGGCTGGTCTTAAGCAAAGGCCCAGAAGTGTTTTACTTTGACTAATATACATGTAAACAGCTTTTAAAAGCTGGCTGGTAAAATCTGTAATCCGATTTTAATATAGCAGAGTCCTGCACAATAATTTGGATACCCCTGAGCAGTTAAGCTATGTAGTCTTGACCGCCTCCCCTTACAAATATATACTGCCTGTTTGAGGGGGTGACCACCCAAAGCTGATAAAGTATATTTACAGTGTTCCTTTAAATGTTTGGCAGATGTTTAATTACTTCAGCCACCAGTCTTTGACTTACTAGTTGCTTATGTATTAGGGCTCATTCACACTACCTTTATGTCATACAGGGACCGGATCTGGTTGGGAAAAGTGCAAACCGTGTGCTCCCGTATCCCAGCCGGAAAATCGGATACGGGTCAGAGTGACTATCTGACTCTAGTCGGCTCATTTAAATGAATGAAATGCGGGCTGGTCCGGCTTGGATACGGGAGCGCCCCGTTTGCACATTTCCCAACTGGAACCGGTCCCTTTATGACATAAACGTAGTGTGAACCCAACCTAACTCTAAAGTGGGATAGCACAGTCCTGCCTGATGATTGTCAGCTTGTCTTGCAGATTAGGTGGGCCTATCTGATTATCAGGGGGCTAACTAATGATCCTGGCGGTGCCTTTCATCAAGGTGCCTGAACCGAAGATCTGATCCTTAAAGGAGTATTCCGGGCAAAAACATTTTATCCCCTATCCAAAGGATGGGGGGGGGATATGATGTCTGATCGCGGGGGAGCCCACCGCTGGGACCTCTGCGATCTCCCTGCAGCACCCGCATTCTATGCGTGAGCTGCGTCTACAGTTTCGGAAACCTTTGGGTTTCCGTGACTGGGGACGTGACGTCACGCCACGCACCCTCCATTCATGTCTATGGGAGGGGGCGTGCTGCAGGGAGCTTGCGGGGGGGTCCCAGCGGCGGGCCCCCTTGATCAGACATCTTATCCCCTATCCTTTGGATAGGGGATAAAAAAATTTGCCCCGAATACCCCTTTAATGCAAGAGTTCTCCATTCTTCTGTTGTCTTGCCT
Source organism: Hyla sarda (assembly GCF_029499605.1). NCBI lineage: Eukaryota > Metazoa > Chordata > Amphibia > Anura > Hylidae > Hyla > Hyla sarda. The sequence continues at coordinate 176,921,486 of NC_079192.1, forward strand.
TGTAGATGTCTTTATACACATTCATTTGAATGATTTTATACTTTAAAATGGCGTCCATTTCATTCTATTTCAAAACTACCATCACATTCCTTTTATTGAGCTTTTCAATTATAGATGGTATATTGTTTAATTGAAATATCATGCTGTTTTGTTCAGCAGTCAATATAAAACTTCATACAGCAACATTCCTGTCTCTGGTCTTATTATCTTTTATTACGGTCTTCCTCCTCCTGATGTCTTCTTTTGTGATCGTGAATGTAAAATACACACCTGAAAAATTTCAGCAAAATACTGTAATATTACTGCAATTTGTAAATACGCCCTTATTAAATATCCTCACAATTGGGGAGATTTATCAAAACGGGTAGAGGAAGAATGGTTCAGTTGCCAATAACCAAAAACGAACACCTTAAGGACATGTACATGCTTCCGGTATATGAAGTGCACTCAGGAGCTGAGTGCTCATCATAGTGGGTTGGTCGCGGCTGCTAAATGCAGCTGGGACCCATAGCTAATGCTGGACGTCACCAATCAGGATGATGTCCAGTATTAACTCTTTATCTTTTCAAAAGAGTTTTATTAAGGGTTTTATATAAACATCAAAATGCAGAACATGGACAGTAGTTTGTGACCGAATTAAAGGAGAACTGTATTGCAATACAACTTATAAGTTACCCTAACCCTGTTTGTTCAGCAATGAAATATAAGCACTGTAAGAAGATTCGGTGAGTGCAGCTTCATTCTCTTTCTACTTGATGCACATTTATTGTAATAGGCAGGAGGCTTGGCACCACTGCATCAGTGCGCATACAGCTGAACAGACACTTGTGCTCAACATTGTTGTAAGACAAGCAGTCTTTAGTGCAAGCCCACCTACCTCACCTGCAACTTATAAGTTATAGATCGCAGGGGGTCAGATTGCTTGGCCCCTCCCGCGATCTCCTGTTCAGGAAGGGGGTGTTTTATCCCATGAGATACATGGAGGGGGTGTGTCTGCCATGGCTTCCTGCTGGGGACGACATGGCGCTTCCTGCAGACTGCCGTGGCCCCATACAGGAGATCGGGGGGCGGGGCCTTAGCAGTCAGGCCCCCCTCGATCTATAACTTATTCCCTGTCCTTCAGATGCCGCGTTCAGCATTTATTGTGGCATCTGCAAGGCATAAAAACGAATCCTGGCAGCTCAGCCACAATTGGTGGCACAACAAAAAAAGATCTTATATGGCTCGGTAAGTAGAAAATGTAAAGGAGAAGTCCCATGCCTAAAAATGGATAGGGGATAAGTTTTAGCTCGCTAGGGCTTTGACCTCTGGGTGCCCCCGCGATCTCCTGTATGGGGCCCTCCCTAGTAGCAGCATGTCACAACCCCGACCCGAAGTGGGGGCCACCACTCTCCCTCCAAAAATCTCTATGGGAGAGCCAAAGAGAGCCGAATGACTCTTCCAAAGAAATATGGAGGGGGCGTGGAAGCCCCCTCTTCATGCAGGGGTTGTGACACGCTGCTCACGGGGAGTGTCGGGGCCCAGTACACCCATACAGGAGATCGCTATTGATGAAGGCAATAATATTTTGTTTATTTTTTTGTATTTTCACCATTTGGATATGTATGATAGCACTCGGCCACCTCTCTGCACTTCTGGACTAAATCTGATTGTTGCATCAGGAGCATCCAGGCTGAAGCAAGCAGAACTGTGATGTCTATCAACACTTAAAGGATAAATGGTCTTATTCCTAACTTTTACTGTTTTCCCAAACGTTTAATAACTTGGCACCACACAAAGAAAAGGTGCTTCATAGGTATAGGTGTGTGTGTGTGTGTGTTTGTTTGTGTATGTGTGTGTATATATACACGGTGTGTATATATATATATATATATATATATATATATATATATACATATATTGTTACACAAGTACGTGTGAGATGCCAAGCATTTAGATTGATAGTTGCCCCAATTAACTATTACACTGACAGAAAAGGCAGCAGATCTGATTTCCTCTATGGGGGCATACAGCAGCTAATAAGTACTTGTATTGTTTTAAGTAGAGGTAATTTAAAATCTGTAACTTTCTGATACCAGTTGGTTTGAAAAAAATAAAGCAAAACATTTTTTGGGGAATACTCCTTTAGGAGCTATTCACATGTACAGTATTCTGTGCAGATTTAATGTGCAGGATTTCAAGCTGTGACCAGTCATTTAGTTTACAATCAAATCTGCAGCAGGAAATCCTGCGCATCAAATCAGCGCAGAATTCTGTACATGTGAATAGACCCTTAAGGCTGGGTTTCCACTTGGCAGTTTTTTTTCTTTATTGTTCTTTTTACTGTTACTGCAGTTTTTGAGCCAAAGCTAGAAGTTGACCCAGCATAAAGGAGAAGTTTAAAGGGGTATTCCAGGAAAAAACTTTTTATATATATATATATATCAACTGGCTCCAGAAAGTTAAACAGATTTGTAAATGACTTCTATTAAAAAATCTTAATCCTTTCAGTACTTATGAGCTTCTGAAGTTAAGGTTGTTCTTTTCTGTCTAAGTGCTCTCTGATGACACGTCTCGGGAACCGCCCAGTTTAGAAGGTTTGCTTTGGGGATTTGCTTCTAAACTGGGCGTTTCCCGAGACACGTGTCATCAGAGAGCACTTAGACAGAAAAGAACAACCTTAACTTCAGAAGCTCATAAGTACTGAAAGGATTAAGATTTTTTTAATAGAAGTAATTTACAAATCTGTTTAACTTTCTGGAGCCAGTTGATATATAAAAAAAAGTTGTTTTTTTTTCCTGGATAACCCCTTTAAGTTCCTCCTTTATATTTCCCATTCCTTTTTTTTAAATACACTCCTGGCTTTGGCTCAAAAACTGTAGTGACCATTTAACCCCTTAAGGACTCCACCTACAGACCTATATGAGGGTTTTTATTTTTATTTTTGCACTACCAATTTTACTTTGTAATGACATTGATAATTTCCCCCACAAAATCTACGGCAAAACAAAAAAATGATTTGTGGCACATTGGAAAAAAAAGCACGCCATTTTGTAATTTCTGGCAGAATACCATTTCTCCACAGTGCACTTTTCAGTAAACATGACACCTTATCTTTATTTTGTAGGTCCATACGATTAAAATAATACCCAACTTATAACTTATATAGGTTTGATTTTGTTTTACTTCTGTTAAGAAAATGACAACTTTTTTGCACGAAAATTAGTTTGTTTAAAGCTTTCCTCTTCTGACCCCTGTAACTTTTTTTTCGTTACACAGAAATATGGGCTAATTTTTTGCGCTGTGATTTTTTATTTTTTTTTATCTGTACCAGTTTTATTTTGATAGGATTTTTTGATATTTTTTTGTATATTTTCAGGTTTACAAAGTGATCAAAAATATGCAATTTCGGAATTTGGTATTTTTTTACATATACGCCATTCACAGTGCGGTTTAATTAATGTTATATTTTTTATAGTTCGGACATTGGCGTGGCGATACCACATATTAATCACACTTATTAAAGGACATGTCCGGTGCTCACTCTTCTTATTTTATCCGTTCCGGGCTGAAAAATAAAAGAAAACAAATTTTCTCTTACCTGCCTAGGCTCCCCCGGTGCTTCAGTACTGGTGTTCGGTCCCCGGGCTGTATTCTTCTTACTTCCTGTTAGCCCGGCACGTCACACGGAGCTTCAACCTATCACCGGCCGCAGCGATGTCCTGCCTCGGCCAGTGATAGGCTGAAGCTCCATGTGACGTGCCGGGCTAACAGGAAGTAAGAAGAATACAGCCCGGGGACCTAACGCCTGTACCGGAGCACCGGGGAAGCCTAGGCAGGCAAGAGAGAGCTTTTTTTTTTTTTTTTTTTTTTTTTTTTTTTTTTTGCAGCCTGGAACGGATACAATAAGAAAAGTGAGCACCGGACATGTCCTTTAACTTTTGTTCGTTTTACTTTTTTTGACACTCTTTTTTAGTAGTTCCCATAGGGGATTATTACATGCAATCCTTGGATTGCATACAATGTTCAATGCTATGCTAGCATAGATCAGTGTAATCGGAGCCCTATTGCTCCAGGCTGCTGAGGCTTCCTGGAGCATCAAGCCAACCATTGAACAGTGAAGAGGCAGAAAGGGCATTCTTGCCGTCCTCTCAGCTGATTGGGGCACCGTGGTTTTAACGCAGTGGCCCCGATTGGCCCTGCTGAGTTGCTGGGACTTTTTTTTTTTTTTTTTTTTAGACGCTGCGATTAACTTTGCGGCATCTAAGAGGTTAATGCCGGACATCACCGTGATCAGGCCTGAGCCCGTGTTACAGAAGGGGAGCCGGTGCAGGGTGTACAGATACGCCCTGCATCCTTAACACCTTGGGGAAGCAGGGCGTACACCCCTGTCCACAAATCCTTAAGGACTCAAGGCGTACCTGTACACCCTGGTCCCGTTAATGGAGTTTAAACCGTTCTCACAAGCAGAGAACAGTTTAAACCCTGTGGGTCCTGAGCGCTATTAGCAGCCCGGACCCAGGGTTAATACTGGGCACAGCCGATCGGGCCGAGGCCCGGCATTAACCCTTTAGACGCCGCGATCAAAGTTGATTGTGGCATCTAAAGTGAAACCAAAAGTATCCCGGCAGCTCAGCGGAGCTGGTCTGGACTATTGCGACATAATTGCGATGTCACGATCAGCTTACTGGACGACAGGAGGGTCCTCGTCTGCCTCCTGGTTGTCCGATCGGCGATCTGCTGCTCAAAGCCTGCTCAGCAGCCTAGAGCAGCAGAGCACTGAGAATGCTGATCAATGCTATGCTATAGCATAGCATTGATCAGTATATGCAATCAGAAGATTGTATGTTGTAGCTCCCTGTGGGGGCTAAAAAGAAAAAAAGTTAATAAAAGTTCATTAACCCCTTCCCTATTAAAAGTTTAAATCACCCCTCTTTTCATATTTTTTAAATAAAATAATGTAATAAAGAATGAAAATAATCATGTGGTACCGACGCATGCGTAAATGCCCAAACTATTAAAATATAAGGTTAGCTAAACCGCACGGTCGATGGCGTACATGTAAAAGAAAATACCAAAGTCTAAAGTTGCGCATTTTTGATCACTTCATATACCATAAAAATATTTAATAAAAAGTGATCAAAAAGTCCCATCAAAACAATAATAATACCGATAAACACTACAGTTCACGGCGCAAAAAATGAGCGCTCTTATAGCCCCGGAAAAATAAAGTTATAGGGGACAGAAGATTACCATTTTAACCATACTAATTTTGGTGCATGTGTTTAGAATTAAATTTTTAAGTAGTTTTGGTATCCTTGTAACCGTATGGACCTACAGAATAAAGATAGTGGCATTTTTACCGAAATGTGCACTGCGTAGAAACGGAAGACCCCCAAAAGTTGCAAAATGGCATGCTTTTTAAAATTTCATCCCACAAAATTCTTATTTTTTTTGTTTTGCAGCTAATTGTTTTAAAATAAGTGATGTCATTACAAAGTACAATTGGTGACGCAATTGGGTCATTAAAGGGGTACAACCCTGGAAATTTTATTTTTTTTAATCAACTGGTGCCAGAAAGTTACAGATTTGTAAATGACTTCTATTAAAAAATCTTAATTCTTCCAGTACTTATCAGCTGCTATATGCTCCACAGGAAGTTCTTTTCTTTTTGGATTTCTTTTCTGTCTGACCACATTGCTCTCTGCTGACATCTTTGTTTATTTTAGGAACTGTCCAGAGCAGAATAGGTGTCAGCAGAGAGCACTGTGGTCAGACAGAAAGGAAATTAAGAAAAGAACTTCCTGTGGTGCATAAAGCAGATAAGTACTGGAAGGATTAAGATTTTCACATAGAAGCTATTTACAAATCTGTTTAACTTTTGGCACCAGCTGATTTAAAAGAAAAAAAGTGTTCCTGTGGAGTGTTTCATGCTGCGCAAAATTTGTGGCTGCAGCTGGAAATATGCTGCGTATTCCACGCTAACTACACACACACGGCTTTCCGGTAGCAGCCCTATGCGTGTAGTGAGTTTTGGAGGCGGGGCCGTGTGCTGGCATGACTGACGTGTGGCTCCGCCTCCAGAAAACTGAGTCTTAAAAAAAGTGTGTGAAATAGATTGGTTTTACATTTACAATGAACAAACCCAGAAGTGGATCTAGCAGAAAGGAGGACTATAATTCCTTCCTTTTTAGATTTCTCATCCCATTTAAATCCACTACTTCTGTTTGCCTCAAAAACTGAATGAAAAACTGCAATGGTGTTTGGAGAAAAAAAAGTACAACTCCATTTATCAGGCTGATTTAAAGGGCCGGTATCTCGGTCTATATATAACCTAGTGACAGCTGTGGTCCTTGCTCCCTGCCATATATGTCCTTAGTAGATGTGAGTGTACACCAGAGAAGATCTGTGCTTTTGTCTTTACACAGACCATATTCCATGCAGAGGGTCATATGAAACGTTCCTGTGGAATATTCCATTACTTATCCGCTCCACCAAGATTGGAATGACAAAATCTACAAAGGTATTCAGAAAGATAAGCTATTTTATGTTCTATAGGGAGCAGCCTAACTATTTAACAATATCGTATAGAACAAAGTGTTAACTGGTTCTAATTGTATTTAATGGCCACTCCTGTAATGTGACACGTGAGGCACGTTCATAAATCTCTGCAATGTCAGCGGATACATTATACACTGCCTGAGCTATACGTGTGGCTTTTATCACTATGTTTAAACAAGTTGTATTTTTTTTTTCTATTACAAAAACATTTCTAACTTCATAAAACAAATAGGACTGCACAGTTTAGAAAGTCAGTCTTTTTTTGTTCACCATACATGCTAAAGATTCCAATACCAAATTTGTATAATTGTGCAGACACCGAGGGGGAGATTTATCAAAACCTGTGTGGAGGAAGTGTGGTGCAGTTCCCCATAGCAACCAACCAGAGTGCGTCTTTTATTTTTCACAGGCCTCTTTAAAAAAAAAAAAAAAAAATTAAAGAAGCCATCTGCTGTTGCTAGGGGCAACTGCACCACTCTTTCTCTACACAGGTTTTGATAAAACTCCCCACTAGAGCTTTTTTATTTTATTTTTTTTACACTATGGCGCTGTGTGTGGGCTTATATTTTATGCTGTACAATGTCGTTTTTACTGGTACCACTTTTGTGTAGTCTTTACTTTTTGATGACTTTATTACATTTTCTGGGATATGCTATGATAGAAAAAAAATCAGCAATTCTTGCATTTGGATTTTTTCCTTCTGCGTTTATGCCATTGACAGTGCAGGATCAGGAAGGTGATAATAGTTCAAACTATTCCGCATACGGCAATACCAATATTTTTTATTTATTTAGAAAATGGGGTGATTTGAATTTTGAATTACATTTTTATATGGGTCAATGTAATGCATTGGTCACTGCAGGCCTAGTACAGGTCTCTGGCTGCCATGACAACCGCCGAGCCGAGAAGTTTGTGACTAATCCAATCACTGTAACTTCGCTCATCTCTATACACCATGGATGCTTGGCTAAAACTTTAAATGCTGAGATCACTAATGGTTGTTGCTTTTAGACAATTAAAAGTTAGTAATTACCTGCTGGTTTCAGCTGCTTATAGCTGCCATCACCCATTAGTAAGGTGCAGGCCTGGCTCCCACATGTGCGCCATACTTCGTCACCTGACCCTTGGCGTAAATGTACATCATGGGTCACGAAGGGATTGACCAAACATATTCATAGAGCACCATTCAACTGATGGAGGTCAATAGTGCCCTTTTGGTCTGTATGTCAACATCGTTTTTTGTTGCTTCCACCCCCTTACAGCATGGAATAGCATAATAGAGTAATGGCCCTTTAACGTGGGCTGACTGTGCAGGAAATAGCGCCGATTGGCCCTGGTTTGTGGAGACTATTAAAAGCTTGATCAGTCATGGGGTCAATTAAATGTATCACTGTCAGCCACACATCTCCTGTTTACACGATGTGCAGCTGACTATGATTAAAACAGCCACACAAAAGAGTAAAACTGTCCTTTTCACAGGTCCCAATTATATGAAGACTTATTTGATAATTGGCCAATGTAAAAGGACCTTAAAGGGGTACTCCAGTGGTCAACATGCTTTTCCGTTTTTGACTTACCCTATTTGTTTTGTTTCATTTCTATTCTTTTTGTTTAGCCTACTCTATTTCTGTTCTTTGTATTTTTATCCCACACTTTGATTTCCTATCTTTGCTTCTATTTCCTGTTTCTTGCTGTGCTGAAGACTACAAATCACAGCATGCCACATGTCTTGCTGGTTTGGGGCAGCTTCTTTTTTTTTTTTTGGTTTGTTTGTTCCGCCCTTTACCCATCCTATATTTTCCTGGGTCAGCCCCCTTATACACAGCACACTAATATAATCAGCCTTGGTTGGGATACACTGGCATACACACACAAAAGGGACTACAACTCCCAGCATGTGTCATTCAGGAGTCTTCAGTCTGTGGTATAACACCAGCATGCTGCCTTTGTAGTCTCCTGGGGGTTGTAGTTCACCACACCTCTATAGGGCATACACCAGTGTTTCCCAACCAGGGTGCCTCCAGGTGTTGCAAAACTACAACTCCCAGCATGCCCTGACAGCCTGTGGGCATGCTGGGAGTTGTAGATTTGCAACAGCTGGAGGCATACTGGTTGGGAAACACTGTTCTAGCCTATTCAGCATACACATCATGTTACACCAGTGTTTCCCAACCAGTGTGCCTCCAGCTGTTGCAAAACTACAACTCCTAGCATGCCCAAAGGCTGTCAGGGCATGCTGGGAGTTGTAGTTTTGCAACACCTGGAGGCACCCTGGTTGGGAAACACTGGTGTAACATGATGTGTATGCTGAATAGGCTAGAACAGTGTGTCCCAACCAGTGTGCCTTCAGCTGTTGCAAAACTACAACTCCCAGCATGCCCAAAGTCTGTCAGGGCATGCTGGGAGTTGTAGTTTTGCAACAGCTGGAGGCACACTGGTTTGTAAACACTAGCATACACACACACACCAGGGACTACAACTCCCAGCATGTGTCATTCAGGAGTCTCTTCCCCCCCCCCCCCCCCCCCCTTCACATATAGGGGGAGATTTATCAAAACCTGTGCAGAGGAAAACTTGAACAGTTGCCCATAGCAACCAATCAGCTTGCTGCTTTCATTTTTATGACGGCCTGTGAAAAATGAGAGAAGCAAGCTGATTGGTTGCTATGGGCAACTGGGCAAGTTTTCCTCTGCACAGGTTTTGATAAATCTCCCCCATAGAGATCATTCCCAGTATGAGATTTATTCCCCTGCAGTTCATACATCCCCAGCCCGTGCACTTATCTTCTCTGTGAGGTCCTTCTCCTGTGCAGACCTGCGTCCTTAGAATACAGAGCAGGGGGGAGGGGGAGGTGAGGAGCTGTGTACTCAGCTGGATGAGATGAGGGGCTTATTCCTCTCATGCAGACAGACAAAAAAAAAGCTATGACATCTTGTCCACAACAGACTCAGAACTGTGGACAACAGTAAAAGAAAACCTTCTGAACTACAGAACTTCCTGCCCAACAAACAGGTAAGAAAAACACATACATGCTGCCAAAACATATAACACATGTAGATTGCAAAAAAACAAAACTTACAAAGAAGATGCCATATAGTCAAAAAAAATTAACCACCGGAGTACCCCTTTACGTTACTCTCATATAAAAGGTTTACAATAGAAAATGGTTAAAGGGGTACTCCAATGAAAGTTAACTTATCCCCTATTTACAGGACAGTGGATAAGTAGCTGATTACGTGGGTCTGGCCACTGGGACCCCCTGCGATCTGCAGGACAGATCCCTGGCTCTCACTGAGGAGCGCGTGTTGTCTGCTGGTAAACTGCCCATAATGTCAGAGTGCAGTACTCAAGTCTTCTCGGCTCTACCATAGAAATGAACAGAGCGTGTGCCGTCTCAGAGATCGTTTGGGGGAGGGGATGGTGGCCCCAGTGGTTGAACCCCCTATGATCAGCTACTTATCCCCTGTCCTGTTGATAGGGGATGTGTTCATTTTTACCATAGTTCTCCTTTAAGCCTATAGAGGGGAATACATCTTGGCCATCTATGGAGTTTATCCAGATGTACACGCCCAACGTAGACTTGTGATGTGAATAGACTATGCAAGGATTTATACCTAATAAAATGTAACCTCTCCCCAGTGACCTCTTCGTAGCCTCCATAAACTGCTCTCGGGGTGAAGAAAAAAAGTCTTCTGGATTGAAGTTATGATGCCTGGAGTTCCTATGAATATCACAGATCTAAACTGTGAGTGTCTTCTGCATTTATTCTCATTCCTGGATAAAGATAGCAGGAAATACCTGTCACTAACCTGCCACAAGCTCCAGGATGTTTTCCAGGAACCATCTCTTTGGACCTTACTGAATTTTAGCTCTCCTCCAGAACTCACAAAAAAGAACTATATTTTAGGACCCGCTCTGAAATCACTTTCAATATGCTGGTATTCAAGCAGGGTGAAAATCTGCAACATTGAACACTGGGTGAAAACTCCTCTTCAGAAATCCATGTGCAGCCCCCATCTGAACACAGTCAGTGACTTCCTCCAAGAGGTTTGTAAAAGGTATATACAGCCAGGGAGTGTGTGAAGCTAATGCAACCACAATTGGGGTTATTGCAGGATCCCTGAAGCCTCATTCCAAAAAATAAAATAGGCAAGCTCACCATAGATACCCACCTAATAATCAGCTAAAGCCGGGCAGGAGACCATCAGGCTTCACTGGTGGACAGAAATAAGAGCTAATTATCCATTATTTTGCACACGTTGCTCTGTTTTTCTGTCTAGATGGATTTAAGCAGTTTTAAATGTTTTTGTATCCATGTGTGTGGTTATCAGTATATTTCCACATATACAAGTCTTAAAGGAGTAGTCTACTGAAAAGTATCTTCAGTCCGTTGTGCCCGGGCTGCAAAAAAAAGAAAAGAAACTTTAACTCGCGTTCCCCCGCTACAGCTGTTTGGTCCTCCGGTCCGGTCTTCTTTCTTTCTACCGTGTGCACGGATCGTCACACGGCGCTCAGCCTATCACCGGCCGCAGCCATGTCCCGCCTCGGCCGGTGATGGGCTGAGCGCAGTGTGACAATCCGTGCACAGGGAAGAAGAAAGAAGACCGTTAGACCCAACAGCTGTACAGAGGAAGAGTGTTAAAGGTTTTTTTGTTTTGTTTTTTTTTTGCAGCCCGGGCACAACGGACTGAAGATACTTTTCAGTAGTCTACTCCTTTAATCCTTCCAGTACTTATCAGCTGCTGTATACTGCACAGAAAGTTGTGTAGTTCTTTCCAGTCTGACCACAGTGCTCTCTGCTGACACCTCTGTCTGTGTCAAGAACTGTCCAGAGTAGAAGCAAAGCCCCATAGCAAACCTCTTCTACTCTGGAAAGTTCATAACATGGACAGAGGTGGCAGTAGAGAACACTGTGGTGAGACTGGAAAGAACTAAACAACTTCCTCTGTAGTATACAGCAGCTGATAAATACTGGAAGGTTTAAGATTTTTAAATAGAAGAAATTTACAAATCTGGCAATCCTGTTAATCCCTTTTGGGGGGGGGGGGGGGGGGGGGGCGGGTGCTAAACTCCCCCACAAAGTATGACACTCCCATACAAACTTAATCTTTTCATGTGACAACACTGAAGAAATAACACTCTTCAATGACATGCTACAATGTAAAGTACTGAGTGCTCTGCCTGTAACAGTATTGCCGTCCACTTAGAATAACTTAGCACCCAGCCATTAATGTCTAAACCTTGACAACAAAAGTGAGTTCACTCCTAAGTGGAATTTTCCAAATTGGGCACAAAGTGTTAATATTTTGTGTGGACACAATTATTTTCCAGCACTGCCTTAAGCGTCTTTGCCATGGAATTCACCAGAGCTTCCCAGGTTGCCACTGGAGTCCTTTTTCACTCCATGATGACGTCACATAGCCGATAGCCGGATTGTGATAGGTGCTACGTGCCTGTCCAAATGAAGGAAACAGGAGTAGTGATCGTGGCATTTGTAGTGGTAGTTAAGGCTGGACGCGTTTCAGGTCCTCCTTAGTACCTTTCTTCAGCAGCTAAAAGTAATGTTTTGTTTTAATGTTTACTTTTAGCTGCTGAAGAAAGGTCCTAAGGATGACCTGAAACGGGTCCAGCCTTAACTACCACTACAAGTGCCACAATATCCAATTTTACCTCTCATAGGCAAAATACCAACGATCATCACTACTACTGTTTCCTTCATTTGGACAGGCACGTAGCACCTATCACGAGGACACAGCTTGGTCGTTACCTACAGAACAGCTGTAGTCCACACAAAAGGAGCCCACTTCCATTACTGCCAAATCGGAGACGGCAGAGTCTCCAGGAGTGGGCCCTCTGCAGTAGAGCCGGGATCACACGGAGACCAGCACACATCTAATCAAGGTACAAACTCTATCTTAAACATTTGCACATCGATCTGTGACTGTCTATTACACTTACCGCTGCTACACTGTGAGACGGCTGAGTCTCCTGCAGCAGGCTCTCTTCCTAGGAGCCAGGATTGATTTTTGCACAAATGAAAGCTTATTTTACACTTGCCTTGAAAGTTGATACAAACTACTATAAGTTGGACACAATTTCAACTTGTGCTGTTGCGCTCTGCATATAAAAATGAAAGTACTTTGCTGATCTATACCCTCACTTGGATTACAGTATATCGGTATTTGTCCGAATCTGCACTAATATTTATCACATGCAATGAGAGAAGAGTGTATTCACTCGGACTACAATTAATTATACCAGGAGTACAATTCTGAAGTCACTTGTATTATTGTGGACACTTTATACTAATTTATACCATTGTACTTCTATTATTGTTTTTATATTGTTTTATTCCATTACATATACACTGATTTTATCTTACACTATCTGTGGTCTAGCTGACCTACAAAGGCCCTGTAGGTCACAGACCACTATAATATTTACTATTTATTAATATAATTTATACTATCAATGTACTTTAATAAATCCATTTTACTAATTAATTTTATATCAAATATTCACAGACCTTTTGAGCCCCAATTTCTTTATCTAATTTACAAATCTGTTTAACTTTCTGGCACCAGTTGATTTATAAAAAAAATTTTTTTTCCAGTGGAGTACCACTTTAACAAGCTGAGCTGTGATTGGCTGTTATGGACAGATCACTCTTTAGTTCTCAAACATTGTTAAATCTAGGCCAGTGATAGTGACAATGCAGCAACAACCTTAGTAAATGTATTCAGTGCTGACGAGTTCCCAAAGGGGAGTGGGCTGGAGATGAAGCAGATTGGCATCTATCCAGACTGCAATAGTTTCTGCAAACAGCTATGTGTCCTTCAGGTCTATAGTGCATAGTCTCCTTCTCCCAGGATTTAACCCCTTTCTAATCCTTGACATACATGTACATCATCGGTTGGGTGAGGGGAATATGGTGCGGGCCCAATAGTTGGCTCCGCTACATAACCGGCAGATGCCAGCTGCTATCAGCAGCAGTCATTTGCCAGTAATGACGGGCATTAGAGATTTCTCCAATGGCCGTCACACAAATGGTTAAATGCCGCTATCTGTAATGATTGAGGCATTTAAAGGGGGGTACTTTGCCCCTAGACATCCAAAGGATAGGAGATAAGATGTCTAATTGCGGGGAGTGGGATGCCGGCCGCTGGGATCCCTGTGACCTTCAGGCTGGCGATGTCACATTCGGATCACAGAAGCTTGGAGCTTTCATATTTGTGACGGCATGCCACGCCCCCTCCATTCATGTCTATGGGAGGGGGCTTGATGGCTAGTACATAGCTGTCACGCCTCCTCCCATAGACATGAATGGAGGGGGCATGACCGCTGTTGTCGCCTGTCATCCGACACGGAGCGGAGTTTGCTCTGTGCACCGAATGACTGGGGTGTCATGCTGGGGATCACGGGGGTCCCAGCGGTCAGACATCTTATCCCTATCCTTTGTATAGGGGATAAGATGTCTAAAAGCAGAGTACCTCTTGAAACATTAAATGCTGTTATTCCTTGGTGTCTAGGGGTCCCATCAGCATCCCCGCAATGTAATCGCAAAGTGCCTTTGGTCCTTTTTGTAGTCTTTCATGGCTTGGTGATTATTGAAGCCTGACAAATGATTTAAGTAAACTAGACAAATGGTCAGAACTCAGGCATCTTATCCCCTATCCTTTGTCAGTTTCACAGATTGTCCACTTGTGGGACACCAAGAGTACCAGAAAACTTTAAATGTATCACAGAGGGGTACACATTAATAAAATATAGCTTTTAATGGATACTTTAAAACAATAAACCCCACAACACACTTGGGGTAAGGACACCCTAAAAAGAGGGCACTGAGGACTAGTGCCCTGTCACAGGGATTGACAGACTGTTATGGTGATGTATGTCTGTATCAGGGTTGGATGGGAGAATAGGGCCAGGACAGGTAAAAAAAAGTCCCTAGTTGACCCTATTGGGGAGATGTAGTGAGGTCTACCCCTACTCCCACAGGGACTGTCGGGGCACTCGCCCTAAAAAGAGCGACCCCTGCCCCGAGCTACCCCTTGGACTACACCCTAGAAGTCCCTAGGTGATATATGTAACTTCCTTGCACTGGCATCACCCGACGCGTTTCTCCCACATCGGTGGCTTCCTCAGGGGTTAACCAGGCAACTAACAGTAGTTTAAAATAACACAAGGAAAAAAGAGTGGTATCACCAAAAAATACACGAGTGCATAAGAACATAAATCACACACAGTGTATAAAACAACATAAAGTGAACCATGGGCTGGTGAGTGTTGGCATATAGCACATACCTGGTCCGGTGAGTGATGCTATCTGTCTATGCCATGTACCTGGGGGTAGTTGTCTACCCACAGGTGTATACTCACAAACCAGTCTCTTAGGAGCCGCAATGGCGGTTTCCCTGCGTGCATTCACCACAGTGGTGGTAACGCGCTGCCTCGGGTGTCCTAGGCTGATAAGCCAGGGACTGCCGGGTTAATTATCTGTATCCGGATCAAGCTAGAGTGCGCGCGAGCTCCGGCGTCACACGCCACTTCCGGTGACTCATTGTCACTTTCGGGGGCGTGTCATGAGACTCCGGGCATCGCTCATAAACAGGGCATGCAGCGGTGTCCATCGATCCTCCCAATGACTGCGCGTCATCTCCACGGGAGCGTCTATGGACACCGGGCGTCCCTCGTTGCCAGGCAGCGCCCAATGACGTGGCGGCGCTGCCGACAACATAGAAAATACAAACGGTATTTGGCCATGATCAGCGGCAATAGGCTAGTGTCTGAGAACGTTTATCAGGACAGTCAATGGTAGCAGTGCCTTACAAAAAAGGCCCTGTTGATAATCACATACAAATACAGGCACTAAAAACTGCAGTGCCTTAAGTGAGAGAATAGATTGATCAGACTCGTAGATAACAGGGTACAGTTGTCTAAACGTATAGCCCAAATAAGATTGTAGAATAACAATCTATAATTATTGGGCTCAGGGATAAACCATCCGGGAAAATTGAGGGAATCAGGTAAAAAATCACAATGAGGCGAGATACCCCTTTAGAATATAGAGGACTTTGGACTTTGGTATTTTTTTGTGTGTACGCCATCGACCATGCGGTTTAGCTAACCTTATATTTTAATAGTTCGGACATTTATGCATGCGGTGGTACCACATATGATTATTTTTTATTACATTATTTTATTTAAAAAAATGGGAAAAGGGGGGTGATTAAAACTTTTAATAGGGGACGTCACGGCCTGCCCCCTTAATGCAAGTCTTTGGGAGGGGGCGTGATGGCTGCTACGCTCCCTCCCATAGACTTGTATTGAGGCGGGCCGCAATGTCACGAGGGGGCGGGGCCTTGATATCACGAGGGGGCAGCCCCTGTATCGCCAGTCATTAAGCACAGAGTGAGTTTGCTCTGTGCAGTGGTGACAGCGGGGTGCCCCACGATCAGACATATTATCCCCTATGCTTTGGATAAGGGATAAGATGTCTAGGGGCCTTCCTTTAGTAGTGGTAACTGCAAGTACAGTTTGAGTTTAACCTGTTGGGGACGAAGGGCGTATCCATACGCCCGTGGGAATTTTGGTCCCCGCCGCGTGCCGGGCGGGGACCGGACCTGGGTGACTGCTGATATCAATCAGCAGGCACCCTGCGCAAATGCCATGTTGGCGATCGGCGCAAATTGCAAGTGAATTCACACTTGCGATTTGCGCCGATTCCGAGTCATTACGGGTCTATGGTGACCCGGAATATAAGGGGGATCGCGGTTGTCTAAGACACCCACGATCCCCCTGAGGGGATAGGAGTGAGGTGGCAGGGGTGCCACACCTCCTATCCCTGCTATTGGTGGTCTAGACGCAACCACCAATAGCAGATCGGGGGCGGGGGGGTTAACTTTCGTTTTCCAAGTCCTGCCCACCCACAATAGGCGGGGTAGAACGGGGAAAATGAACAGGACCGGGTGCCGACGTCCACTTACCGGTCCGGAGGCAGCGGAGCGATTGAGATCGGCAGGCGGCGACGTCATGCGGCAGAAGAGGACAGCTCCCGGGATCCGACGGAAGCCGGTAAGTTGCCTAATGCCTAGCAACATCTGGGGGGCTACAGTGGTCTCTAACCTGTAGCCCTCCAGATGTTGCAAAACTACAACTCCCAGCATGCCCAGACAGCTGTTTGGGCATGCTGGAATATGTAGTTTTGCAACAGCTGGAGGACTGCAGTTTGAGACCACTATACAGTCCCACTATACAGGGTACATTCACACAGGCAGGTTTACAGTAAGTTTCCTGCTTCAAGTTTGGGCTGCGGTAAATTTTTCGCCGCAGCACAAACTCCTAGCTGGAAACTCACCGTAACACGCCAGTGCGTATGTACCCTAAAAACACTACACTAACACATAATAAAGGGTAAAACTACATATACACCCCCTTACACTGTCCCCCCAATAAAAATGAAAAACGTATCGTGCGGCAGTGTTTCCAAAACGGAGCCTCCAGCTGTTGCAAAACAACAACTCCCAGCATTTCTGGACAGCCACTGATTGTCCAGGCATGCTGGGAATTTAGAAACAGCTGGAGGCACCCTGTTTGGGAATCACTGGCGTAGGATACCCCTATGTCCACCCCTATCTAATCCCTAATTTAGTCCTCAAATGCGCATGGCGCTCTCTCACTTCAGAGCCCTGTCGTATTTCAAAGAAACTGTTTAGGGCCATATATGGGGTATTTCCGTACTCGGGAGAAATTGCACTTCAAATTTTGGGGGCTTTTTCTTCCTTTTAGTTGGGGGCTACACCAGCATGTTAGTGTAAAAAACAAAACAAAAAAAAAATAAACATTTTTTACACTAACATGCTGGTGTTGCCCCATACTTTTTATTTTCACAAGCAGTAAAAGGAAAAAAATACCCCCAAAATTTGTAACGCAATTTCTCCTGAGTACAGAAATACCCAATATGTGGGGCGTAAAATACTCTGCGGGCGCACAACAAGGCTCAGAAGTAAGAGCGCACTATGTACATTTGAGGCCTAAATTGGTGATTTGCACAGGGGTGGCTGATTTTACAGCGGTTCTGACATAAACGCAAAGACATAAATACCCACATGTGACCCCATTTTGGAAACTACACCCCTCACAGAACGTGACAAGGGGTATAGTGAGCCTTAACACCCCACAAGTGTTTGACAAATTTTCATTAAATTTGGATGGGAAAATGAAAAAAAAAAGTTTGCACTAAAATGCTGGTATTACCCAAAATTTTTCATTATCACAAGGGAAAATAGGAAAAAAGCCCCCAAAATGTGTAACCCCATTTCTTCTGAGTAAGAACATACCCCTCTGAGGGCGATCTACAATGCTCAGAAGAGAAGGAGCACCATTGGGATTTTGGAGAGAAAATTTGTCTGGAATTGAAGGCCACGTGTGTTACAAAGCCCCCATAGTGCCAGAACAATGGACCCCCCCCCCACATGTGACCCCCATTTTGGAAACTACACCCCTCACAGAATTTAATAAGGGGTACAGTGAGCATTTACACCCCACAGGTGTCTGACAGATTTTTGAAACGGTGATCCGTGAAAATGAAAAGTTTAATTTTTCATTTGCACAGCCCACTGTTCCAAAGATCTGTCAAACGCCAGTGGGGTGTAAATACTCACTGTACCCCTTATTAAATTCTGTGAGGGGTGTAGTTTCCAAAATGGGGTCACATGTGGGGGTCCACTGTTCTGGCACCACGGGGGGCTTTGTAAACGCACATGGCCCCTGACTACCATTCCAAACAAATTTGCTTTCCAAAAGCTCAATGGCGCTCCTTCTCTTCTGAGCATTGTAGTGCGCCAGCAGAGCATTTTACATCCTAACATGGGGTATTTCCATACTCAGAAGAAATGGGGTTACAAATTTTGTGGGGCATTTTCTTCCATTACCTTTTGTAAAAATGGTACATTTGGGTAAAAAAACTGCACTTTAGTGAAAAATTTTTTTTTTTCATTTACACATCCGATTTTAACGAAAAGTCGTCAAACACCTGTGAGGTGTTAAGGCTCACTGGACCCCTTGTTACGTGCCTTGAGAGGTGTAGTTTCCAAAATGGTATGCCATGTGTTTTTTTTTCTGCTGTTCTGGCACCATAGGGGCTTCCTAAATGTAACATGCCCCCCAAAAACCATTTCTGCAAAATTCACTCTCCAAAATCCCATTGTTGCTCCTACCCTTCCGAGTCCTCTACTGCGCCCACCGAACACTTGACATATGTATTTCCTTAATCGAGAGAAATTGGGTTACAAATTTTGGGGGGCTTTTTCTCCTATTACCACTTGTAAAAATAAAAAAACTGGGTCTACAAGAACATGCGAGTGTAAAAAATGAAGATTTTGAATTTTCTCCTTCACTTTGCTGCTATTCCTGTGAAACACCTAAAGGGTTAACAAACTTACTGAATGTCATTTTGGATACTTTGAGGGTGCAGTTTTTATAATGGGGTCATTTATGGGGTATTTCTAATATGAAGACCCTTCAAATCCACTTCAAAACTGAACTGGTCCCTGAAAAATTCAGATTTTGAAAATTTTGTGAAAAATTGGAAAATTGCTGCTGAACTTTGAAGCCCTCTGGTGTCTTCCAAAAGTAAAAACATGTCAACTTTATGATGCAAACATAAAGTAGACATATTGTATTTGTGAATCAATATATCATTTGTCGATTTTCCTTACAAGCAGAGAAATTTTACATCAAATTTATGAATTTTTCACCAAGAAATGATTCAAGTATCGAAGAAAATTTACCACTAACATAAAGTAGAATATGTCACAAAAAAACAGTAAAAGCAGCAAAAGTAAAAGCATCCCAGAGTTATTGATGCTTAAAGTGACAGTGGTCAGATTTGCAAAAAAATGCTCCCGTCCTTAGGGTCATAATGGGCTCCGTCCCCAAGGGGTTAAGCATGAGGCTATTCTTCATATAAGATAGAGCAAGGCTATTGATAGTATTGAGAATATTGGGCCGGCTAGATGGGCCGAATGGTTTATATCTGCCGATACATTCTACAAGACCCACAGACGCACAAAACAATCGATTTTTGATGGTTTTAGAGAACTGCAGTAGACATGTATTGTTAGCCAGGCTATTTGTTTCAACAGCATTTTTATTGCCGGACGCTGGAATAGTGCAAGTCAAAATTTTCATGCCCACGTAATCTTCAGCTCCAATGTAGGGAGACGCAGGCCACACTGAGTGTGTGTATATATATATGTATGTGTGTATATATATATATATATATATATATATATATATACACACTTATTTATGGACTTGGTTCACAATGCAATATGAACAGTGCATAAGGATATGATGACATTTTTTGCCTATATGTCTTTTTAGTGACTTTATAGTGGGATTTTATACGTATGTTAGTTCAGGCTTCCTGACCACTAGCTACATATATTTTTTTCAGGACAATGATAAAGATCTTTCAATCAGAATATGCAAAGTAGGTGACACACAGAAATAAGTATTAACTATCCACTTTTGGAAGATTCTAATGTCATGCTACTTTTTTCCTTCTTAGATGCCCGAACATGCGGACCCTGACCCTTGCTGGATGTGCCCACGTCAGTGATGAAAATCTCATCCAAGTCTTAAAGCACTGTCCTGACCTTCAAAGTCTGAAGCTGGAAAATTGCTCTGGAGTGACAGACAGAACACTGGCAATGGTTCCTATTCTTTCTAAAAGACTCCACACTCTCCATGTAAACTTTTGCAGAAATATAACACAGAAGGGGCTCTCCCAGGTGAGGCAGGGGTGCCCAGGGATCATCCTGCAGGCAGAGAGGAGTGGAAACATGATTGGCGACAGAATGCCTGATGATATTGTTTCTTTTCAGCGACCAAGAAAAATTATAACAAGATAAGACAACTTTGCTTACAACAGCTTGGACATTTACTGCTCTACTATTACCTAAGGCAGTGTTTCCCAACCAGGGTGCCTCCAGCTGTTGCAAAACTACAACTCCCAGCATGCCTGGACAGCCGAAGGCTGTCCAGGCATGCTGGGAGTTGTAGTTTTGCCACAGCTGGAGGCATCCTGGTTGGGAAACACTGACCTACGGTCTTATCACTAATAGATGGTTTTGCATGGCCATAAGCAGTCTGCATCCATTACTGGACTTTATATGGTTACATTAAAGAGGTACCCCGGTGGAAAACTTTTTTTTTTTTTATTAACTGGTGCCAGAAAGTTAAACAGATTTGTAAATTATTTCTATAAAAAAAAAAATCTTAATCCTTCCAGTACTTATTAGTTGCTGAATACTACAGTGGAAATTCTTTTCATTTTGAAACACAGAGCTCTCTGCTGACATCATGAGCACAGTGCTCTCTGCTGACATCTCTGTCCATTTTAGGAACTGTCCAGAGCAGCATATGTTTGCTATGGGGATTTTCTCCTACTCTGGACAGTTCTTAAAATGGACAGAGATGTCAGCAGAGAGCACTGTGCTCATGATGTCAGCAGAGAGCTCTGTGTTTCAAAAAGAAAATAATTTCTGCTGTAGTATTCAGCAGCTAATAAGTACTGGAAGGATTAAGATTTTTTAATAGAAGTAATTTACAAATCTGTTTAACTTTCTGACACCAGTTGATTTAAAAAAAATAAAAAATAATTTTCACTGGAGTACTAAGCTTAGGTCACCATAGGTTTCAGGGGCTTCATGCTTGTTTGCAGGTTCAGGCCAAATTTCTATTTGTAATTTTGTTGAGCAGAATAAAATAGCTTCCAGCTTAATTTTAAATACCAGTGGAAGGTGGTAGTAACGGAAACCTCAAATAGTGACTAAAATAAGCCAATGCTCTTACTGGATTTTAAAACATCCTGGAAAGGTTATCATTAATGTAAATTCTCCAGGTTGTAAGTAACTGAACATTTTCCTACTGACTCTACCCAACAATGAATGCTCATAGACAATGCTACCCAACAATGCTCTCATAGAAGCGGAACAATGCAAATAACTGCTGTGTTAAAGACCGTTAAAAGATGAACACCTACCAGACAAAATAGTGCCGCATTACATTGTCCTGTATTCTTGTTGTCCAGATGTGAAAGCCTGAGACTAGTTTCACTTTGCATTTAGCAGTGTACTGCAGGCTCTGCTAAAAGGGGAACTCCGGTGGAAAACTTTTTTTTTTTTTTAATCAACTGGTGCCAGAAAGTTAAACAGATTTGTAAATTACTTCTATTAAAAAATCTTAATCCTTCCAGGAGTTATTAGCTGCTGAATACTACAGAGGAAATTCTTTTGTGTTTGGAACACAGAGCTCTCTGCTGAATCATGACCACAATGCTCTCTGCTGACATCTCTGTCCATTTTAAGAACTGTCCAGAGTAGGAGAAAATCCCCATACAAAACATATGCTCCTCTGGACAGTTCCTAAAATGGAGAGAGATGTCAGCAGAGAGCACTGTGCTCGTGATGTCAGCAGAGAGCACTGTGTTCCAAAAAGAAAATAATTTCCTCTGTAGTATTCAGCAGCGAATAAGTACTGGAAGGATTATGATTTTTTTAATAGAAGTAATTTACAAATCTGTTTGACTTTCTGGCACCAGTTGATTAAAAAAAAAAAAAAAAAACAGGTTTTCCACAGGAGTACCCCTTTAACGTAAATGCCAGGGTAGGTCCATAAATCCCCATATGCCTGACATAGGCTAAAAGTGTGTCATTTTGGCCTTTGTTCAGGACATATGTGTGAGGGTCTGCTGGATTGAACAGCGTGCTATTCCATTTAAGTGGATTTAATAAACGAACGTCTTCAGCATGGTTTACATCCTTTTACTATGGGACCACTAAGTGGAATCTGTCATAAGTATACATGGGAAGCACACATTGGGACTTCCTCCTATCTATACGTCTGTGGACACTGCTTTAACGCAGCGTGCAAACAGCCTTTCCAACTCTGGTGGAAACTTTTTTTTTTTAAAGCAAGTTAAACAGATTTGTAAATTACTTCTTTTAAAAAATATTAATCCCTTTCTGAGAGCTATATGCCTGTTTCCCTACAGGTGATCCATAAGGAGTTTCTACCATAATGTATATTTCCTGACTTATTGCTGAAAATTAGCCTACGAAATTATCCAAATAATAGATCGTGATAATTGAGGTATCTGGTGATACACAAATGTGATTAGAATGGATATGATCGTGTTAGATATCATAAATACTAACTATTGAAGAGGAAATATGAAAAGGAGAATCCTATAGTTGCCTGTACTCTTTCTATTTGTTATTATGTGTATTGTTATTGTCTTTCTGAAAATGTTAAATGATAAAATCATAAATAAACAGTTTTATATATATATATATATATATATATATTAAAAAAAAATCTTAATCATTCCAGTACTTATTAGCTGCTTAATACTACAGAGGAAATTATTATTTTTTGGATCACAGTGCTCTCTGCTGACATCTCTGTCCATTTTAGGAACTGTCCAGAGCAGGAGAGGTTTGTTATGGTTTTTAAAATGGACAGAGCACTTTGGTCATGTCAGCAGAGACAGCTCTGTGTTCCAAAAAGAAAATTTCCTTTGTAGTATTCAGCAGCTAATAAGTACTAGAAGGATTAAGATTTTTTAATAGAATAGATGTAATTTACAAATCTGTTTTACTTTCTGGCACCAGTTGATTAAAAAAAAAAAAAAAAGTTTTCCACCGGAGTACCCCTTTAAACAGATGACAGTAAATTATTTTCATGAATCCTTATTTCTTTCCACTACTTACTCTTGAAAAGCAATCAATACAGACCAGATCCCAGTTGGTACTCTGTTGCTCCTCCTCAGGCTTCTATGAAGGCCTGAATTCTCTGAGGCATGGACTTCTCTGGTAATAACAAAATATTCTATGTCAAGCTAGTTGTTTACTTTCCATGTGGAATATCAGCTACGTATTACAATACTAGCCTTGTGAATGCGATGTGGATTTTAAATCTGCAGCATGTCAATTTAGGATAAATACATTGTAGACTGAATTGCTGCAGACATTTTCATTGCAAAATACAAGTGAAGTCATGTAGTCTTAATGTGACGTTTACAAATGGCACAGAAAAGCTAAAGATTTTACTTATTGCCATTTATTTCAATGGGGAAAATCTGTGACACATCGGCAACATTGATATACTATACTGCTGCTTTTTAAATCTACACCGCAGGTCATTTTCAGTAAGGAAAGTTTCCTTTTTGTGTAGATGGGATTTCAAAGATCACTTTGGTGCTGTAATCTGCAGAGATTCTGTAGCAAATGTCACTGGCCTTATGTCACTGATAGGCTGTCGATTTGCTGTGGATTTTCTCAACTATAGGGATATGTTGGCACTTGCGTGGAATCAGCGGTGGTGCACAAGGTAGGGTAAAGCCACAGGTAGAAGAAAGATGATACCGAGTACTCACCAATGATGCACAGTGAAGACTTATTATGCCATAGTGTAGTACAAGACTACTTGTACTACACTATGGCATAATACATCTTCACTGGCCATCACTGGTGAGTTCTCAGTATCATCTTTCTTCCACCTGTTGATTTTCTCAACTGACTTCAGTGGGGAAGTCAAACTCCATAAGGCTAAGTTCCCACTTCACTTTTTTTTTTATGGCAGTTTTTGGAATACAGCCACTGCAGTTTTTGAGCCAAAGTCAGAAGTGGATCCATAAGGGAGGAGAAGTGTAAGTTCTTCCTTTATATGTCCTATTCCTTTTGAATACACTTCTGGCTTTGGCTCAAAAACTGCAGTGGCTGTATTTCAAAAACTGCCAGAAAAAAACCCAAGTGGAAACATTAATGCAGATTTTTTATTTTTTTTTCAACATTTACATTATTCATTTGAAACAACAAATCAGTTTAAGTGTGGATTTACATGCATGTGAAAGTAGCTTTAGGGTATGTTCACACGGCAGAATGGCCGCAGACCTCCTGAAAATGCGGCATCTCTATAGACTGCAATGTATTTGTCTGTCAATTCTTCTTCTGCAGAAATCACACAGAGTCCAGAATTGGAAGTCCTGCGTCAGATTGTGGCTGTGTGCACAGTGCAGCAGAATCCTATCAAAAACAAAAGGAGTCTGCTGCAATAGAATTTGAGAGGAATTTTTCTGCTTGGAAATTCCACCTATGACTACTGGTTGGAACATTCATGACAAGGCTTTATACTGTTGCCTCTGTCCAATACCAATATTGCTTAATGGTTTAGATTATTTATATAATCCCCTTGTAGGTCCCCTTTTGCCACCAACACAGCTCTGGACTGTCTAGGCATAGACCCCACAAGACATCTGAAGGAGCCCTGTGTTTTTTTTATTTTTTTTTTAAATCATAGCCAACATTAAAGGGGTTCTCCTCATGATGAAACACACATATGAACTATTTTAATACCTTTATGGTCTTTCACGCTTTTCTTCTAATTCTGATGCAAACTGTCTGCTCCAAGGTCTTTATTGCCCCATTTCCTGTTTAGTGTACATCCTACAATTGACTGTTGTACACTCTAGCCCCAACTGAAGCCAACTCTATTTCCATCTATGAAGAAGGCTCCCATGGGTGTAGTGGGAGGGAGATAGTTGGCTGAATTCCCAGCTAGAATGTACAACAGGAATTTTTTTTTTTTTTACAGGAGATACATCCGATAGCATGTGGAGATGACAGTTTGCATCAGAACCAAGGAAAAGCATGAAAGGTAGTAAGTGGCATGAAATTATTAACCAACACGTTCATTTATTAGTTGAAAATAAGTTTTCTGCAAAATGTGCTATAGTGAATTGGGATTGAAGGCTAACCTGTCTGAGGCATGGATTCCAATGATTCTGTTGCTGATTCAACAGCTGTCCTTCCTTAAAGGATAAGTCTCATGCTCAAAAATGTATCCCCTACCCTGCGATCTGTTTGGAGCCCCCGTCCGCTAGCACAGACACGTGTCATGACCCCCGCCTGATGCGGAGGCCGCCACGCCCCCTCCATATAGTTCTATGTGGGAGCCATTCGGCAATTTTCAGCTCTCCCATAGAAATATATGGAGGGGACGTGACGTGCTCCTGTGCTAGCACAGAGGGGCTCCAAACAGGAGACTGAGGGGGGCCCCAGTGCTAGGACCCCCGATCTAAAACTTATCCCCTATCCTTCAGATAGGGGGATAACTTTGTGAGCACGAGACTTGTCCTTTAAGCTATGTTTGGTAGGTACTAACTAGAGATGAGCAAACTTACAGTGAATTCGATTCGTCACGAACTTCTCAGCTCGGCGGTTGCTGACTTTTCCTGCATAAATTAGTTCAGCTTTCCGATGGGCTGGAAAAGGTGTATACAGTCCTAAGAGAGTCTCCTAGGACTGTATCCACCTTTTCCAGCCCATGGGAGCACCTGTAAGGTTTACTAATTTATGCAGTGGGGGGGGGGTTAGGTTTAGGCGTTTGTGCTAAATAAAAAAAAAAAAAAAGCGCTGATACTAAGTTTAAAAAAATAAAATAAAATAAATAAATGAAAAGGGTCTCTTCTCAAGTAGGATATAACCGGCCACTGTTACTGGGCTAAAAAGTTTTGTACCAGCGCAGCAGTAGGAGAAAAAAAAAAAAAGTAAAGAACACTGCCAACTTTTCTCTGTTTTAATGGGGGACACAGGAGACCATAGGATGTCCAAAAGCAGTCCTTAGGGTGGAAAAAGATAACAGGCAAACAAAAGGCTTAGTCAGGAGGAGAAGACACTGCCCCTGATGCAACAACATGGATAGAATCAGAAAGCAAGTACCTTGAAAACATTGCAATTGAAGTGTTAAGAGTTAGATTGGAAGGCTGTGAACAAACCTACCAAAGAAGCACCTGCCGAAAGAGCAGATTGGGGTGAGAGGTGGGCCTTGTTTCCAAGTTGGAGTTGCAGACAAATCCAGGAGGAACACTGCACAAGGCTAAAGGAAAACAGCAGGGTTTGTCACATGAAGGGAAAAACTGTTCCTAAGAAAAAGAGGAAGAAATGACCTGCAGAAGGAAAAGGGAAGGCACTCGTGGAAAGGAGAATAACCATGGCCAGCAAGGAGATTGTGTAAGACCTCAAATGCAAGGTATCATTCCCTATCCAGTACAAACTGGACAGGGGCATGGGCTTACCAGAGTTACCGTTCCGCCCTCCCTTTCTTTGTCTGTGATCCTCGCACCATGTAATGAAATTTTGTCTGCTTTTGTTTATAATATAATTGTTGTTTCTTGTTTACCTATTGACCTTATGTAACCTAGTAGATTCACTACATTTGACTGTGATTACATTTTGTATACATGGTGCCCCTTACCACACTTAGTAAGGAAATTATATGATGGTATTACACTATCTTGTTTGCATTGTATACCCAGGGTGTATTCACCAGGGCTGTTCACAGACAGGCTGTACTGGATAGGGCATGATACCATTATTCTTGCCCATGTCCTCAGGGGATCATTATTTGGTCTCCCTGTTGTAGTATGGCTCTATGGAGCCTTTATAAGTTTGTGTCTTTTTTGATATTTATGTACTCTATTTTTGTCTAAAAATATTAACTTGATTTTTCACAATTGTTATTGGTTGTGCATCTGTTATAGCATTTTTGTCTTTGATTACACTGGAGAGCCAGAAGTACTGGATGAGCAGAAAGAAATGGGAGTCAAAAGGAAGGCTACATATGAGGCGTAAAAGTGAAAAGCTTCCGAAAGGAAGGTGTGCCTTCACAACATGGAAGGAGAATGACCAAATATGGGTGCAATCACACCACGTTTTTACAATACAGTTCCCCATCTGTTTTGCGTCTTGTACAGTTTTGTCCGTTTTTTCCCCCCCAACCGTATTGAAACTGTATGTTTTTTTTTTAAACATGGGAGTCAATGGGAACCGTATGTGCGTACGGTTCCATCCGGTTTGCACCATATAGTTTTTGACTTGCACAGTTTTTGTCTTGGAATTTCAATCAAGCAAGTGAAACTTTATTCATAATGGAGTGAAAAGTAACAAATTTACACTTTTTTTTCTTAAACGGATGCAACCGGACATAATTTTTCAAACTATACAGGTTAAAATTTTTACACGTTTTGATACAGTTTAGTATGGTTTTGAGGAATCGGTTTTTCATCAAAAACCCGATATGGGAACTGTATTGCAAAAATGTGGTGTGAATGCAGCCTATGGCAACAAAAACTAATGAAACTGGCTTTCCAGCTTGGATTGTGGTCAGGCCACGTGGAAAGGAAGAACCAGAGGTTCCAGGGTTAAAAAAAAAAAAAAAAGCCAGAAAGCAAAAACATTTCCAGGATCGGAAAAGCGAAGAGAACCTTTATGGAGGGCTGAACAGCAAAAAGCCAGGTTAGGATCGGGATATGATGCTGACAGATATAGGGTCATGGAAGGACACATCAGAAAGAGAAACTATGGTCTGTCTGGTAACAGGCAGTGGGACTAATACTGTAACATGGTAGATACACTGTGTTGTAGAAGGCAATAAACAGAGCTAAGATGCGAAAAAACACAAAGGGGGAATTTATATTATCATGAAACACTTTCTTGGGTTGTTAAGACACAATTTTGACACCTTGACACAGACCCAACAGTATGCATTCAAGGGTCTGATTGGTTTGAATTCCCGCCACAGGTCTGCTCACCTGCTGTTGTAGGTAAATTGCTGATAACAGAGTAATGCTATGCATTAGCATCTGTTGGTTGCAGGAAATAAACAGCAGAAGACTAGGATGTAACACAATTACACTGTATATAAGAAAGGGTGTTTAGCCTGATAAGTGTCAAATAGGTAGCCTTTTATTGTGGCTTGTAAAATCACAACCAAACACTCAGAGCTGATCCCAACACATTTCTGACGTGGGCTTGGTTCGGAGTTGCTCAGAGCCAGTAGGTGGGTATTTCCTGCTCAGAAGGAGCCACTTCCTTTTTCTCACTTAGTGTCAGTGCCTCTAAGTGACAGTAGCCTATACCCATGGTCGCCTGTGTCATGCAATATAATGATCGAGAAAATACAAATTAACTTGTGTTTTAATGACAGATCTGCAGGGCCAAGAACACTGTTACTTGTTATTCAGAGGCACAATGCATTTTTTTTTGTAAGAAATGAAAAATAAAAAATAGCTTGTTCCATCAGATGTTGTATGACTACAGGTATTCCCTCCCAAAAGCATTTCTTACTTGGAATGATATCTTTATAGATATACAGCCTATATGGCAGGACACAAATCCTGTACAAAGCCTTATAGAGATGCTCAAACTACAAAGAGTCTTCTCCAATGTTTGTATTGCGTACCTTGTCATGTCTTCATTTTGCTCTGCTTGTTTTCTAAAATGTAATAAACTAATATGTACATTTTTGGAGCTTTGCAAGTCTCACATAAATATTCACAAGGACAGGCATACAGTAAGAACCACACAGTCATTCTGTTGGGTTTATTACTTTTCCTGCATAACTAATCCTGCACAAGCAACTTCCAAATTAAAACAAAATAAATAGGAATAATAATGTAAAACTGTTCTTGGGGGTGAACAATAAGTGCACCAATGTACAATATTCAAGTACAGCATTGACCAGGGGTGTCTGGAAATCTGTTCCATGGCCATTATTTTTCCCATAACAAAAAATCTGCTCTTAATGCAACTTTTAGTCAGCAAGGGAGCTCTTTTACAATGACGCTGGGAGAAATTAAATTAAAATGTTTTTTTGTTATTAAAACAAAAAACGGCAAGTGTTGTAAAATGCCTGGTGGAACTCCACACCTTTACTTCTGGGGAGTGGGTATTTAAGAACTTAGTAGTCTGTGTCTGATCCTTCAGTATTATCCACATTACGGGATAACATATAATTGTCCATGTCAATAGATCGGCAGTTGTTGATTGCATAGCGCAGGCGTTCGGCCATCACTGGCTGACTCGAGTATGGAGGGAGTCGGAGCTGAAAGAAGCATGTCTGTGAGGTAGGCAGACTGTCGTGAGGCTGTAGATAGAAAAGCAGAAAACCGTCAGTTAGTTTGCTACAAACTTGTTGCATTTGTTTTTAGTTCTTCTTTGACCATAGAAACTGCTACTTGAGCAAACAGTTGAAATATTTGTAACAGGTGTACCTACCCTATCAACCTTCATGATCTGGAAGCGCTGAGAAATGTCCGCGGTGTTAGCTGGAAGTCGGGACCTGCCAGAAACGAACCTCATAAATAGGACTCGCTCCTCATTAGAAAATTCATCTAATGTCTGCCAGAACCACTGCACCAGCTGGTGTTGTTCATCAACCTCTCGGTATCGCACCACTTTTTTCAGCACTTCTACAGAGATCTCTGGCATCCCGCACACCATCTGTTCTAGTTGCCTGGCAGTGAGAAGGGAGAAGAGGGGAACTGGCACTATCCAAGACATTCCCTCTCGCACTGCTGCCACCTGATGTTCAAAACAAAGGCATAGGAGTAGAACACGACATAGATTTCTACTTTACATCTGACCACAATGCATTTACATTTTAGTTGCATATTTCAAGGAAGCTGCACAAGAAGAAAAGTATATATTGAGGCAAAAGCCCATATTTACCAAACTGGTGTAAGAATTAGACCAAGAATGCAACAGACTTAAACTATTAGTTGGCTTGAACTGTTCCAGAATTCTGGCAGTCATTGTTGCATCCTAAGCCACATGCTTTTTACTTACTGAGGCCAAGCCTCTTTTGTTGGATGTGGCAGAAAAGTGTCATAAGTATGTAAAACTCAATGGCCCTTATTTAAGAGTGGAGTGTAGTTTTCTTTGTGAGTGTTACAAATTTTTTTTCATGGTATTTACTAATGTTTCCCTTCATTTTGTACTTTTTCTTAAATTTTTTTCTTTTATTTTTTGTTTACACATGCTCTGATCTTTCGGGTTTTCCTCAGCTCAAATCCACCACATTTTTTGTGGAAACCTTAGTAAATATGTAGCTTTTTTGTGAGAATGTCAGGGACAGGTGCACTTCACCAGGCGGTCACGGGCAGAATTTCTGGCGCACAGCCCGACAAAACATGTTGGGTTTACAATAGTACATCATGGCCATTAAGTGTGGTAAAAGTCATGTGACAGTTTTTGGTGAAAATTGTGCCAAAGTTCTGGTACATTTTGCAATAGTAAGTCTGGGTCACATGCTTTGTAGTTGTAATCACCTAATAAAAGGGAGGTATAATGCAGTTTGTGTTCATAATGTAAACATTTTATAAAATGTCTAATAGCAAAATATCCATTACCAAAACCCTTTGGAGGGCAAACCCCCTGTACTAGGGTCTCACTAAAATCAAATCTTAATTGGTATGCATTAAATATGTGAATAAAGAAAAAAGGAAACAAATTGTGATTTAAAATGATCAGAAATCTCTCTTATTAGCTAGCTTATAAGTAGCTCTACTGAGCTGTTTCTTAGGGACAATGCGGGAGATTTATCAATGTTTTGCTATCCTTTTTTGTATTTTTTTTTATTTTGTGCTGTTTTTTTTGCTGTTGTGCGTCAAATTTATCAAAAAGACCCAAGGACTACGGCACAAATTTTATTTCACCTCACAAACGGCCGTGAGCTGCCAAATTGGAAGTTTACTTTCCTTCTCCCTCAGACAGTTTCCTGTGCTCGGTACAGAAGGTGCTGTCATTGCAGGTTGCCCTACTTATAAGTGTTTAAAGGGGTACTCCGGTGCTTACACATCTTATCCCCTATCCAAAGGATAGGGGATAAGATGCCTGATCGCGGGAGTCCCTCAGCTGGGGATGCCCGTGATCATGCACGCACCACCTCCCGTAGGCTTGCATTGAGGGGCGGAGCGTGACGTCACATGGGGGCGGGGGCGTGACGTCACACGCCATCAGCCCTGCGGTCGACTGTAATCAGACCCGGAGCGAACACGCTCCGGGCACGGATTACAAATGGGGTGCCATGTGCATAATCCCGGGGGTCCCCAGCTGCGGGACTGCCGCGATCAGGCATCTTATCCCCTATCCTTTGGATAGGGGATAAGATGTGTAAGCACCGGAGTACCCCTTTAATGTTAATAAAAAAAAGATGGGCAGAAACACTTTTTAACTATTTGTATGTTGCAGGTCCTTTTCTGCCTATTTACCCTCAGACAGAGTTGGCCCTGCTTAATCACCAATTGTTCAATAACAGCCAAAGCATGCTGGAAGTTGTAGTTTTGCAACAGCTGGAGGCACACTGGTTGGGAAACACTGACCAAGGCCATTGTGGCTAGGATTGCCACTGCTCCCTGGTCTCATATTTGTGGCTCTCACTTTGTGCTCTCCACTTTACTAGGTGATTTGGCTCACAGAGTAACCCAAATGCTGGAATATTCTCTCCAGCTGGTTGTTAGAAAATGCAAGGACAGCAGTGGTGCCTCCAGCTGTTGCCAAATGTGAAGAAAAATCCAACATGATAATATGGACTTGTTTGGCATGTCATAATCTCTTAATATATTGATCTTTGTTAAAGGGGTACTCCGCCCCTAGACATCTTATCCCCTATCCAATGGATAGGGGATAAGATGTCAGATCGCCGCGGTCCCGCTGCTGGGGAGCCCGTAATGACGGGCGATACAGGGAACGGAGCAGTGTGACGTCATGGCTCTGCCCTTCGTGACATCACAGCCTGTCCCCTTAATGCAAGTCTATGGCAGGGGGCGTGATGACTGCCACGCCCCCTCCCATAGACTTGTATTGAAAGGGGCGGGCCGTGACCTAACGGTGCTCCGGCCCCTGTATTGCCCGTCATTACGTGCAGAGCGAACTCGCTCTGTGCTGTAATGATAGCGCAGTGCCGCAGCGGCGATCCCGGGGCTCCCCAGCGATCTGACATCTTATCCCCTATCCTTTGGATAGGGGATAAGATGTCTAGGGGCATAGTACCCCTTTAAGAATAATGTATTGATATATTAGATGATCTGATTAGGTCACACAACCCTGCTTTTTGCTAAAGGGGGAGATTTAACAAAACCTGTCCAGAGGAAATGTTGCTGAGTGGCCCATAGCAACCAATCAGATCGCTTCTTTTTTGACAAGGCCTCTGAAAAATAAAAGAAGTGATCTGATTGGTTGCTATGGACCACTCAGCAACATTTCCTCTGGACAGGTTTAAATATATCTCTCCCAAATTTAGTAGTTCTTTGATTTTCGCTTACTCTATTAGAACATAGGACTCCTTACTAAATAACTGGTCTCCTATGCTTGAAAGTAATTTCACTGGGATCTGACATTTTCTTAAGCCAAGTTGGTCATGGTCTACATTTGCGGTGTTTTTAACACTGTTGCGCAAAATATTTACGCCTTTTTACCAAATGCGCAGTTAATAAATACTGTACACTGCATGGGCAACTGCACAGCCCTGCAACCCACAGCCAGTTTAAAAACAAAAACAAATGTCTATTTCAAAAAGGTGCAAAAAAAATTGCGCAAGATCACAAAATGTGCGCAAATTGCCAAAAAAGTGACTGGAACAGCTTGATAAATTTCCCCCAATATGTCTTCTAAAGTAGATATGTAGCTGGCGAAATTGACTCTCTCACAGACCGTTCTTTATCTGTCTATGGCTGTTTGTAACAGTCTCTAGTTTTCTTATGTGAAGTTAACCGCACTTATGAGGGTCTTTCACACTACCGTGTGATATACTCTTCTAATGCTCCAATGCACATATATGAAGAGTATATCACACGTTAGTGTGAAAGACCCCAATATAGAAGACATATTGGCCCAGATTTATCAAGGAATGTCTACGGTAGAGCTATTTTCCCACGTTTATTTGGGTGGTGGGTTTGACTAGCGTGCTTCTTATTTATCAAGAAGGTGCAGCAGGATGATGAATTTTGCGCAGCTCTTCTGTGGTGGGAAAAGCTCTACCACATACACTTTTTCTTGATGCTTGTGAGGGAGGGAAGTAGACACTTTCCTGGGTCCTGAATTCGGCAGGTGAGGTGTTTTTACTTACTTTCAAAGAGATGCTGGGACATTTTTACTTGCATCTTAGACGCTACAATCAAATTTGATTGCGGTGTCTAAGGGGTTAAAGCCGGGCATCACCGTGATCGGTGATGTCTGGCATTAGAGATGGGTCCTGGTGGGGAGTGGGACACTGTTGTCCACAAAAGGTTAAAGGTTAAATAGTAGGTGGTGTAGCTTTGCGCCTAAAAAAGTACCTTTGCGCACAAAATAGCGACTTTTGACAAATGTCGCAAATGATAAATATGTGACCACTGCATGGTCAAAAAGAAAAAGTTCTACAGGTAGGCAAAAAGAGTGAAACTGTCTATATCAAAAGACGCATAAAAGTCGCTAAATATGCTGCTTGCACCTGAACTGCGCCAAAACAGACAAAAAAATGCTCTAAAAGCAATGATAAATCTCCTTGTCCCTAAGAAACAGCTCACAGTAGAGCTACATATAAGCTAGCTAATAAGAGATTTCTGATCATTTAAATCACCATTTGTCTAATTTTTTCTTTATTCACATATTTTAATGCATACCAATAAAGATTTGATTTTAGTGAGACCCTAGTACAGGGTTTTTGTCCCTGAGGCGGGTTTGCCCTCCAAAGGCTTTTGGTAATGAGTAATTGCCCTGGGACTCACAAGGGATGAGTTTGTATTGAGGTAATCGCAAAATATGTCTATCTCAGTATCTTACCTGTCGGTCCATTTCATGCAGTCTGTAATCGATTGCTCTCTCTACATATTCCTTGCGGTTAGAAAAGGTCAGGGGTATGCTGTTCCCTCCAGGGATAATGGGCACCATTTTTCCATCAGCGCTTTGACCCACAAAGGAATCAAGGGGTATCATCTACAATGAGGTTAAATAGTAAAACTATAAAATGACACTTATGGACTAAGGCCTCATTTTTGAAGGGGTACTCATGTGGAAAACATTTTTTATTAAACGAACTGGCGTTTAAAAAGTTAAACAGATTTATAAATACTTCTATTTAAAAATCTTAATCCTTCCAGTACTTAGCTGCTGTATACTACAGAGGAAGTTCTTTTCTTTTTGAATTTATTTTCTGTCTGACCACAGTGCTCTCTGCTGACACCTCCGTCCATGTCAGGAACTGTCCAGAGTAGAAGCAAATCCCCATAGCAAACCTCACCTCCTCTGGACAGTTCCAGACATGGAGAGAGGGGTCAGCAGAGAGCACTGTGGTCAGACAGAAAACAACTACACAACTTCCAGTGGAACATACAGCAGCTGAAGTACTGGAAGGATTACAATTTTTAAACAGAAGTAATTTACAAATCTGTTTAACTTTTTGGCACCAGTTGATAAAAAAAAATTATAAAAATAAAATAATAATAAGGAGATTTTTGTTTACTTACCGTAAAATCTCTTTCTCGGAGGATCCATTGGGGGACACAGACCGTGGGTGTATGCTGCTTTCTCTAGGAGGTGTGACACTATGGTAATAAAAAAAGTCATCTCCTCCCAGCAGGATATACCCGCCTTCAAGCCCTGAGCTAATCAGTTTAAGTTCCAGAGCAATAGGAGGAGACCAACAGGTCAAAGAAAAAACCCCAAACTGTCCGAGAACCAGAAGAAAAAAACATAACTGATTCTCTGTCCGAGGGTGTGTTCAAAGGAAACCCCAAGAAGGGCGGGAGCTGTGTCCCCCCCAATGGATCCTCCGAGAAAGAGATTTTACGATAAGTAACCAAAAATCTCCTTTTCTCTATCGGCTCCATTGGGGGACACAGACCGTGGGACATACTAAAGCCGTCCCTTGGGTGGGAAGATAAACAGTCAGGCAGACGGCTGAACCACTGCCGCCTGCAACACTTTACGACCCAGACTAGCATCAGCCGATGCAAAGGTATGAGCTCAATAGAACCTCGAGAAGTGTGCAAAGACGACCAGGTAGCCGCCTTGCAAATCTGCAAGGCCGAGGCTCTATTCTGGAGAGCCCAGGATGCCCCAACAGAACGGGTAGAATGAACCACAACCCTGAAAGGAGGAATCTTCCGTTTACAGCGATAGGCTTCCGAAATGGCGGACCGAATCCACCGAGAAATGGTGGCCTTGGAAGCAGGTTATCCCTTGCGTCGACCTTCCGTAAGGACGAAAAAGGAATCACACTGACGAAACGAAGACGTGATAGAGAGATAATACCGAACAGCCCAAACTACATCCAGCTTGTGTAGTAAGCGCACCTTAGGATGAGAAGGAGCAGGACAAAAAGACGGGAGGACAATGTCCTCATTGAGATGAAAGGCCGAAACCACCTTAGGCAAAAAGGAAAGATCTTGCCGGAAAACAACCTTGTCCTGGTGGATCACCAGAAACGGAGAAGGCAGGAGAGAGCTGCCAATTCAGACACCCTCCGGATGGAGGTGATAGCAACAAGAAAGGCCACTTTCCAGGAAAGGAGGCGGAGAGACACCTTTCTAAGGGGCTCAAAGGGTTCACCCTGGAGGGCACTCAGAACCAAATTCAAGTCCCAAGGGGGAGAGGGTGACCGATAAGGAGGAACAGCGTGCGCCACTCCTTGAAGGAAGGTCCGGACATGAGAATAGAAGCCAGGGGCTGCTGGAAAAGAATAGCAAGGGCCAAAACCTAACCTTTAAGGGAACTGAGAGACAACCCCAGTCCCAACCCGACTGTAAAAAGGAGAGAAGACGGGGAACCGAGAAGGTTACAGGGGATAAATCCTGAGCTTCACACCAGCGAAAACAAGACCACCAAGTACGGTAGTAAATTCTTGCGGGGGGAGGGCTTACGAGCCTTGATCATGGTGTGAATGACTTGGGAAGAGAACCCGTGGGCCCTCAAAACAGCGGTCTCAACCGCCACGCCGTCAAATGCAGTGACTGTAAATTGTGGTGGCAAAGAGGACCCTGAGAGAGCAGGTCCGGAAGGAGCGGAAGGCGCAGTGGAGCGTCGTCCAGGAGCCTGACTACGTCGGCATACCATGACCTTCGGGGCCAATCTGGAGCTTCCAGAATGGCGGGGACGTCCTCTGTTTTGAGCTTCCTCAGAACCCTGGGAAGGAGCGGAAGGGGAGGGAACAGATAGGGTAGGGCAAACCCCACCCAAGGAATCACTAGGGCGCCCACGGCCAGAGCCTGAGGGAACTTGCTTTCCACCCAGATGAGAATCTTGGTCACCTCGGCCATGGCTGCCGAGCTGCGAGAGCCGCCTTGTCGATTTATGTACGCCACGGCCGTGGCGATGTCCGACTGGACGCGGACAGGATGGGACTGAAGCCGGGACTCCCAATGAAGAAGACAAAGAAGAATTGCCCGTAATTCCAATATGTTTATCGGAAGAAGAGTCTCTCGGGGAGACCAGAGTCCATGAACCGTCCAATCCCTGAACACGCCGCCCCAGCCTGACAGGCTGGCATCCGTTGTAACTACCTGCCAGTGAAGGGGAAGAAATGACCACCCTTGGAGAAGAAGGGGGGAGTGGAGCCACCAGACCTGAAACTGACGGACCCTACGAGGGAGAACAATCTGACGATCGAGGGACAGAGGAGGCCTGTCCCATCGGGAGAGAATCGCCAGTTGAAGGGAGCTGAAATGAAACTGGGCAAAGGGTACGGCCTCCATAGTTGCCACCATCCGACTTTCATACAAGTGCGGATGGGCATCCTTGATGTCCACTGAAACTCCCCTTGTTCCAGGGACGCCACCACCGAACGGAGAGATTCCATTCGGAAGTGACGGATGAGAAGATGACGGTTGAGACGCTTGAGGTCTAGGATTGGTCGCACAGAACCGTCCTTCTTAGGAACCACAAAAAGATTGGAATAGAAACCCCGGAACCGTTCCCCTGGAGGAACGGGAACGATAACCCCCTGGAGAAGCAGAGACTGGAGAGCCTCTCGAACTTGCTTCGCCAGAGAAGGCGACCGAGGGGCCCGGGATCGAAAAATGCGATCCCCCGGAAGGGAGGTGAATTCGATTCGGTAACCGTTGGACACCACGTCCCTGACCCAAGGTCCAGATGTCTCGAAAAAGTAAGAGACGACCTCCCACCCATGCAGAAGTGGGTTTGCGGTTGCCTGATTTGGGTGCAAAACGGCCAGACCGGTTGGAGTCAGACTTCCAAGATGGGCGCGCCCGGAACGAGGGAGCCTTCTTGTCCCGCGAAGGCGCCTGCCCGGACCCTTTGCTAGAGCCAAAGGTCCGAAAGGAAGAGGACTTCCTTTGGGAAGTAGGGCGAGCCTTCTTTTGAGGCAACAAGAAACTCTTACCTCCCGTCGCCTCAGAGATAATCTCATCAAGGCGCTTGCTAAAAGGATTGCCACCCGTAAAAAGAAGCTCAGTGAGAGACCTTTGGAAGCGGCATCCGCATTCCAAGCTTTAAGCCACATAGAGCGGCGGAGAGCCGCTAGGTGACCCACAGCAAGGCAGAACATTGGGCTGACTGCATGGAAGCTGCACACAGGAAGATTTGGAGTATTGGACAGCCAGGACAGATAGATCCTCTGGGGGGATCCCGCTAAGATAGCCTGATGGAGCTTTTGGCACCACTCCTACAGGGCCTTGCCCATGTCGAGGCAAAGATGGGAAGAAGAGAAGAGCCAGCTGCTTCAGAGGCAAACTTCGCTAAGGATTCTACCTTCTTGTCCGTGGAATCCCTGAAGGCAGTGGCATCTGCCAGTGGCAGTGTAGTCGCCTTAGAGATCCGGGAGATTGGTGGATCCACAGAGGGAGGGGAAACCACCTTAGTGACAAAGTCTTTGTCAAATGGATAATGTTCTTGAATCGTCTTGATTCCCGGGAACCTCTCGTCTGGATGTTTCCATGCAGATTCCAGAATGTCGTCAAAGTCAGCGTGAGAGCTGAACCTTTGAGGTGCTGGCTTAGCACGATGAAAGGATACTCCTGGAGTGACATCCGAAGATCCTGGGTCCTCTAAGCGAAAGGTGTCTCTTATGGTTGTCACCAATGAGTTCACCATTTCAACTGAATCTGAGCGGTCCTCTGAGTCAGATGCCGGCTAGTAAGCTTTGTCCTCCAGGTCACCAGGAGAATGTGAATGAGTAGACCGAGCGGCGACTCCGAGAACATCCTTCGGAGGAGCGACGTTTATGCCCTGATGACAGGGGGGCGGGACCCACGAGGGGAACGCCCGCGTCTATCTGAAGACTCAATGGAAGAGTCAGACGAGGCACCCCTAGTACGCTTGTGAGAGCGTGAAGTATGTGGAGACGAGGAGCGGGCCCTCTCAGAGGCCCTGCGCAAGGAAGACCTCCACAAGGCGGGCACCACTTCCCGGGAGGCCTCAGCCACCGAACGGGAGACTTGGATAAAGTCAGCCATATACTGGGTCAGGGAAGAAACCCAGGCTGGTGGAGCAGCTTAATCCACCGGAACCAAAAGGGCATCAGGGGGTACCAGGGGGTCTGGGAGAGCAGTGGAGCAAGCAGGGCAAGTGGGCTCAGCGCAGAGCCAGACATCTTGGTATTACAGTGCTTACAGACAAAATAAGTCACTGACGTTCCAGGTTTCTGTTTAGAGGGAGGAACAGCTCTGGATATGGACATAATGAGAAAAGAGACAGGGACTTTCTCACCCTAGTCTGTGTCCCCAGGCAGCTACAGTGAGGAGAGCTCGGCTCCGTGCAGCTAGAGTGCCAGCCAATAGGGAGAGAGAGGCGTGCCTGAAGCAGAGGCACTAACTAATTGGCCCCGCCTAACTGAAATTCGCTCCCACGGCGCTGATTGGAGGCTAGTTTGCGCCTCTGAAGAGCTCCGACCGCCCTGTGGGCGGAGCTATAGACTGCCAAGGAGAAGCTGTAATGGCGCCCGCTCCTTGTCCCGAGCGCACATGTCAGCCGCATATGCGCTCAGGGAAATAGAGCGGGCGGCCTATACGCCGGCAGAGACTGCCGGAGAAAGTCAAAGTAAGCCGGCGGTGCGAGCACCCGGCCGCCCGTACCAGCGCCACGGCTGTCAGACGCATATAAGGCGCTGCCGAGAAGTGAGAGTAAGCCGGCCCGTACCAGCGCCACGGCTGACAGCCGCATATAAGGCGCTGCGGACATAATCGCAAGAAGCACACACACACACACACATACAGTGAAGTGCCCAATGTAAAAAATATATTACATGCCCCCTGAAAGGCCACTGTGCTCCACATGCCCCCTGAAATGCCACTGCTCCCCAGAATAAAAGTCCAGCCCCTGTATAAGTCAGCCCCATAACCTGAAAGGTGGGCCAAAAACAGGGGGTCTCCAGAGTTTGCAAGTCAGTACCTAAGGAGAAAAGGGAGGAAAGTACTTACCTCAGTCAGAAGAACTTCCCTAATGGAGTCTTCAGTGAAGTCTTCAGTCAGCTTTAGTTACCTGCATCACGCCTGGCTGCTATGCGCGAGCGAGGCGAGCAGGGAAATAGGGGGACCCGGACCCATGAGGTACCAACCCAGGCGCTGACAGTTGGCGAGGGGGGGTGAACAGCGCATATACGCAATGTCTGTGCCCCCTTACTCGCAATGGGGAAACAGGGAACCGGAGTCCCTGAGTCCCCACCTGAAAACAGAAAAGAAAAAGGAATAAAAAAAAACTAACACGTCTCTATACTAGGAAAACAAAAAATCAGAAGACCTGGTCTGGAGAATTCCAGACCATGTCCACCTCCTTCAGACACTAAGCTTAAAGGTGGTGAAAAACTTATCCCCTATCCTAAGGATAGGGGATAAGTTTGAGATTGCGGGGGGTCCGACCATCTCTCTGTACGGGGGCCAGGCTCTCTGGCCAGATAGCGGGTGTCGACACGCCCCCTCAATACATCTCTATGGCAGAGCCGGAGATTGCCAAAGGCAGCGCTTCGGCTCTGCCAAAGAGTTGTATTGAGGGGGCGTGCCGCCGCTTCGTGCGGAGGTCGACACGCCCCCTTCCCGCGGGCTGTCTGGGCTCCGTACAGGAGATCGCAGGGGGCCCCAGCGGTCGGACCCCCCCCGCGATCTCAAACTTATCCCCTATCCTTAGGATAGGGGATAAGTTGTTCACCACTGGGTTCACCACTGGACTACTCCTTTAAACTGATTAGCTCAGGGCCTGAAGGCGGGTATATCCTGCTGGGAGGAGCCGACTTTTTTTATTACCATAGTGTCACACCTCCTAGAGACACCAGCATACACCCATGGTCTGTGTCCCCCAATGGAGCCGATAGAGAAAATAATGTTTTCCACCGGGGTACCCCTTAAAGCAGGATAATAAAATAAAGAATATATAGCACTAACTAACACAAAATGGTTAGACAACATGCACCAATATTTTTCCCCTTATTATTACTCTTTGTTATTATCTGTGCTGATGTTTAGGAAAAATACTAAAGACTTCTGTCAATTGGAATATCACTACCACTTGGATGCAAGTAATACTGTGGCTTTCATCGAACATAAAATGCACTTTTTCTGGCATTGAAACCTGGATCTGCAGTACCCAAAGGCCGTAATGCCTCTCTGCTTTAATTTCCCACCCTTTTCCAGTTTGATAGACGGGGCTTTGGTTCCAGCATGCGCCTGTTAAAACACCACATTTGCACCATAGATGCCAATGCGCGGCATACCTGTGCTGCTGATGTCGAACCAAGCAACCCAAGTTGAGGGAACTGTGGACCCTGGGATGAGCCTCTATTACACTTCAAGGCAGAAAAAAGTGCATTTTTAAACCATGGTCAGCCTAAAAGAAGGTATTACTTTCTTTGTGAAGTATCTTTTCATTGAGAGCGATAAGACACTGTTGGCAGTTTGGTAGTAATATTCCAACACACAGGAGCAATTTGAAGGGAATCTGTATTAGCTCCTAAGAGCTGCAGCAGACACTGTTGAACTGTAAAAAAAGCTATCTATCCTGGAGCTGATGGTGGTTACGATACCTATAAAATTTCAAAATATAAATGTATAGGCAAACATTTCCTTTAACTATATGAAGCAGTTGTGAAAAACACAGCATGGAAAATGGTCAGCAACTGCTTCTATTATAACCCTACTAATATATATTCCAGTGTCCTAGTCAATGTCATTATAGAAGAAATGTTACCTCATGGAAGGTTTCCTCAGTGATACCACTGTCTTCAATGTGAAGAATGCTATTAAGAGTCTGCACATATAGCAGATCGACCTCCTCAAGGTCCTCTAGAGTTAGTGGGATACAGCACAGCTGTTTCCATACCAGGGGGGCCAGGTGCAGATCAAGTGGCTTTTTTGTGCGGATAGCCACACCCATAAGGATGCCAAGGAACTTAAACTGCATAAGGTGCTCATCCAATCCAGCAGATGGGTTAAGCAAGAACCTTTAGAAGGATGAAAAAGCTGTATTAAACTCCCAGAATATGCAGGCAATTATAATTGTTACAGTATTGTAGACTATTGTTATTGGATTCAGTTAGCGCTTTCAGCAACAAATATACAGACTGACTGTGCGTCTTTTAAGGGCTCATTCACACTATAAATCTCTGCCTGGAGATATTTCGGGCATAGATTCCGTTTGGAGCAGGCACTGGAAAAACCAGCTGGTTCTAGGGCTGATCGGAGACGTGTCATCTCAATATATGGCAATGCATTTCCAAACACATTGCTCTGAAAGAATTAACATGTTTATTATTTCAGAAAGAATCAAAATGTTTATTCTTTCGGCAGAGTCTGGGGTCCAGAATTTCCATGGTGGAATGTTCTATAGTGTGCAGCAGAATCTCATTGGGGGCTGCTGCACCATTCTTTCCAAGCGGAATACTAGAGTGGAAAATATGTAGTGTGCATGGGTCCTTAAGTTCGAAGTCAAATACACATATAGGCTGTCTGGACACTTTCGTTCTTCCAGAGTAAGCGAGACAAACCCAGCTAAAGGAAGCCATGACCTATATGTATCCTAGCCTTTGAAAGAAAGAAATGGTAAATGCATTACCTGTCTCTGTTATAACCCACTTCAGCTGTTGCATTAGGTGAAGGAATAAGAAGATCAACCACTCCAGTTTCCAGCTCCTAGCAAGAGACAACAGAAAATCTGTATATATCAAATGTGAAAGAACAGCACCTTTTTTTTTTTTCTTCACCTACAAGTTGTATGTGGTACTAAGATCATAGACATTGGGTTTCAGGTACACAGCTCACCTGGCACATTTCTGTAATTGTATCATCAAACACTCCCCCTGCATCATCTGCACCCTCTCCCACCAACTTCACTTTCCAGGCCCGAGATGGGAGGCGCAAGTCAGATGCATTCAACTTCACCACCTGGCGAGCAATCTGCACAAATATGGGTTTACACTTTCTACCCCTGAAAGAAAGATGAATAAAAAGCTACAAGAATGTCAGAAAAAAGCAGGATGCTTAAGGTGACCGCGAGTAAAGGCAGAAAACAAACCTGGTGGATATTCTCTTTACAGTAATTTGAGGTCCATAGTTTTTCCCTTGAACCATAGTTTTTCCAATAGATCGGACCATGGGAAGTGTATAAACTCTGGGTGCCAACAGGGGCCTAAGCTGGCCCTGTACTATACCCCATGTCCCAGCGTTGTAGTGAGATGTACTACTCTGTAAGGATAAAAAGAAAAAAATGCATTAAATATAAGGGAAACATCAAGAATACAAATTATAAAAAAACATTAAAATATGGCAAAAAATATTTTTTCAGAATTATGCAATTATTTGGCATTTCCAGTAGTGGAACAGCACCAGTCATTAGTTAAGTAAAATCACAATTCTTTTTACGAACACATTATATGACAACTTTTGTTCATCATTAAGAATAAAGCACTGCATAACTGGAGTACCTGGTTGTTGGGGCTAAGGTTCAATAACCTCCAGGATGAATACATAAGATCAGAGAAATGATAAAGTAGCCGCAGCCTTGCTCTGACTGTGTGCATACAGATGTCCTTCAAAGAACTGTATTGCGGTGGGATAACATCAGGGAGACCCAATTGCAATGGCACTGACACACCTAAAGAACCAATAAAAAGCTGGTTAAAAGGTGATACCAGTGCAAGCAGCTACAAATGAAGCCATGAAAATCATGTCTGCTTTCCCATACATTCCAATGTAAGACTTTAGATGTGATATACAGAAAAAAATGTAAACCAAAGCAGATCTATGGCATAGCGACAAGTTACCTGGGGCACGTGGTGGTACAGGAGTAGCCGTCCAAGCAGCACTATGACATCGTCCTGCTGAGATCTGACGAATGTTCTTGCCTTGTAACGCTGTGACCATAGTGGGCTCACGTACATGATTGGTGTGACCAAGGCCAAGCTGGAAGGTGATAACAGTAAAAGATTAGATAGAATTTCTGGTCCAAATACCTTTCACATACACATAACTGCAGTTAAAGCCCTTACTGAGTCATTTTAAAATATTTGCTATTACTAAGATATGAAAACAATCTCAGTTTTATTATATAATGCATGCCCCTATATGCTCATTAGTTAAGAAAAATTCCATCTTTACTAAAATAACTTAGCACAACAGTAATTCCATAACTTTCTAGCCAAATAAAAAGTTATTATTGGTTCTGCAGGATAATTAATCAATTAATACAGATTATAAGAAACATAAACTAACAAAGCAAGCCACAGATAAAAGAGTCAACAGATCTAATCACTAACCTGACCCTCTGAGTTACTACCCCAAGCATACACTTCACCAGCAGATGAGAGAGCTAATGTGTGTTCTGCTCCTACTGTTATGTCTTCAATGAAGATGCCCAAGAGACCAGGAACAAGCTGGGGGCGATTGTGATTTCGAGCTCGACCTTCAGGCAAACCT
The DNA here is from genome assembly GCF_029499605.1 of Hyla sarda. Classification (NCBI taxonomy): domain Eukaryota; kingdom Metazoa; phylum Chordata; class Amphibia; order Anura; family Hylidae; genus Hyla; species Hyla sarda. The sequence goes on from NC_079192.1 coordinate 176,965,767, forward strand.
ATTAGACGGTCTACAGAACAATCACAATTTGGTACAATTATGAGTGAGTAAAAGGGTTTAGTAATAATGCAAGATGAGTAAGGCTGGGTTCACATAACTTTTTAAAGCAATACGGGACCTTATACGGCTGGGGGGAGCTAAAACAGTGCGCTCCCATATCCCAGCCGTATTGGCCCATATGTAATGTATTTCAATGAGCCGACCGGAGTCAAACGCTGACTCCGGTCGGCTCAAGTATGTGGTTTTCTCACCGGACCTAAAACAGTGGTACACCACGATTTTAGGTCCGGTGGGAAAACCACATACAGGGCAAAAATGAGCCGACCTGAGTCAGCGTCTCACTCCGGTCAGCTCATTGAAATATATTACATACGGGCCGAATACGGGGTCGCCCGGTTTTCACTCCCCCCCAGTTGTATACGGTCCTGTATTGCTTAAAACATCGTGTGAACCCAGCCTAATTATTTGGAGGAGAATAATATAATGATAAAACATTAAAGGTATAAATGAGGGATGTGAATAATCATAATGCTTACCTTGTCCAAAAGTGTAAACATGTCCATCTTTAGTCAATGCGACAGAGAACTGTGTCCCACATGCCACCTTCTTAATGCCAATCCCACAAAGAATGTCCACTTTCTGAACAGAAACAAACTATTAGGCAAATTGTGAAAACAAAAATAAAAGAGAAGGATCCACACAGAATTACATTGTACCTGTGGTGAAGACTTTGCAGTTGAGTTGCCTAAACCAAGTTTTCCATAATCTCCATCACCAAAAGCCCAGACCAACAGCCCATCAGCAGACACAGCTAATGTATGATTCAGCCCACAGGCCACCTGAAATATGTCAGAAGAGAACATTGAGGGTTATTAAAAACACGGGTGCATCGTTCCCTTAGACATGTAATGAGAATTGTAGTCTTGTCAAACTGACAGAAAATACAGAATGCAAAGAAAAGACTAAACATTTTTTTTAGTGATCCAATAGTAAAGAATGTTTATGTACAGCATATATCAAGCTACAATAAATATTATCTAAGGGAGATCAGTTATCCACATGAATTATTCCTGCCACTTTACCTGTCCAATGTGAAATCCTTCAAGGGCTGTTACACGCTCCGGCAGTTTCTTGTTGGAAGTGTTTCCTAAACCCAGGCGACCATAATCTCCATTACCAAATGTGAAAAGTTTCCCATCTGCTGTCACCACTGCTGAGTGTTTGAAGCCACAAGACATCTGGAATTTGGTTTAGAACAGACATGAACACAATTTACTTTGTAGAATAGTGTATGTAACACATTGTAAAAGCTTTATTCACATTAGCATTAGGTTCTTTGTTGTATTACCGGTGTTTTCTACTGGCAAGACACATAGGGGGACATTTATCATTGTTGCTTTGGTAAGAGAGTTCTTAAAGGGGTTATCCAGGAAAAAACTTTTTTTTTTATATATCAACTGGTTCCAGAAAGTTAAACAGATTTGTAAATTACTTCTATTAATTTTTTTTAATCCTTTCAGTACTTATGAGCTTCTGAAGTTAAGGTTGTTCTTTTCTGTCTAAGTCCTCTCTGATGACACATGTCTCAGGAAACGCCCAGTTTAGAAGCAAATCCCCATAGCAAACCTCTTCTAAACTGGGCGTTTCCCGAGGCAGGTGTCATCAGAGACCACTTAGATAGAAAAGAACAACCTTAACTTCAGAAGCTCATGAGTACTGAAAGGATTAAGATTATTTAATAGAAGTAATTTACAAATCTGTTTAACTTTCTGGAGCCAGTTGATATATATAAAAATGTTTTTGCCTGGAATACCCCTTTAAGTCTTTTTTTTTTTTTCTTATGTGTGACACATTTATCATACTATCATACTATCACTGGAGGTTGAGATATTTTCTTATGTGTGACACATTTATCATACTATCATACTATCACTGGAGGTTGAGATATTTGGCTCACATAAGCAAAAACCAAGAAATTGCTTTAAAACACCACTTTTTTTTTTTAAGCACAAAGTGCCAATAAATGACTTCAGAACACCACTTTGTAACTCCACCTGACTTTTCTGCTCTAAAGTTGCAGCGGTGTTAAAAATGTGCAATATATATATATATATTACATATTTTTTACCACTCCCCCCCCCCCCAAGTGTACTAACCTATTTTTCGTACTTTTTTTCTTTTCATTTCACATCAGTGTATGCAGAGGACTTCTTCAGATTAAGTGGACTGCATCATTGTTCAGCGTTTTTTTGTTGTTGGAATAAAGTTTTTATTTAATTTTTTTAATTATTGACTTAGTAGTGGAAGCTGTCTTAAAGACGGAGTCCACTACGGCAGGGATTAGCATTAGCCCCAAGCTAGCGCTAATCCCTAATTAATACCCTGGTACCCATCACCACAGGGGAGAGTTGGTACCAAAAGGCCTGGAGCATAAAAAAAAAAGGCCTAGGCGGTAACAGGCTGGGTAGGGCATAACAATGGTCCTTGCCTACCGTTGTAACGTCAGGCTGTTGCTGCTTGCTGGCCGAGAATGAAAATATGGGTATCCCACACATATTTTGCATAAATAAATATTAAAAAGGTTCCCCCTATTTTATGCTCAGCCAGATGCCAACCAAACAGCAACAGCCTGACGTTACCAGGGTGGGCGAGGACCAATTTTACTGGCCCTCCCCAGCCTAAATAACGCCAGCCTGTCACCAGCTAGGCCCATAAGCGCCATTTTTGACGCTCCGGGCCTATTGGTGCCGACTATTCCCAACACCCCTGTGGTGGTTGGTACTGGGATAAAAATTGGGTGTTAGTGCTAGCTGTAATTGGGGCTAACACTAAGCCCTGGCTTAGTAATGGACTGTCTATAAGATAGCTTCCACTGCTAAGCCTGTAAAATAAAAAAATGTAATAAAAAACACAACATGTTTTAGAAACTTTTATTCAAAAAAAAACACTCCCCCTACAAGCCCTTGTTAACCATTTTATTAATACTAAACAAAAAACAAAACAAAAACGAAGGTCATAGTTGTAGTCCACCAAATCCGAAGTAGTCCTGTGCATACACGGATCTGAATTGAAATTGGTTAGTACATTTATGGCGCTCTCCCCTGGGGAGAACGCTCATAAAGCAGGGTTTCCAAACAGGGAGCCTCCAGCTGTTGCTAAACTGCACCCCCTATCATGATGGAAGTTGTTATTTAACAACAGTGAGCCTCCAGTTAAGCACCATCTGGATTATCGCTGTTCCTTAAGTACAGGAACAGGGTGCCTCCAGCTGTTGTTAAATTACAACTCCCATGATGGGAGTGGCATTTTAGCAACAGCTGCAGGCACCCTGGTGTTAAAATGGCTCCCGGGCCCCCGCCCGCATCTCGCACCTGCCCGCTAGTTGCAACTAGGGATCGACCGATATCGATTTTTTAGGGCCGATACCGATAATCTGTGGAGGTTAAGGCCGGTAGCCGATAATTTATACCGATAGTCCGGTATAAATTATCGGCTATTTACAGGCTATTTATCGGCTACTAGTTGCAAAGTGAAAACTGAAAGTCGCTTAAGTAGGGCTATTTGCAACTTTACGTGTAACCACAAAAGTCGCACAAAAATTTGCTTTGGCACACATGCGACTTTTGCAAGCAAAAAAGAGCTCTAAATCCCTTTATAAAGGTCCTCCATAATCTGCTATTATTGGCTAAAAAATTTTTTGTAAAAAAATAAAACTAACAAAGTTGGAGGAAATTTGAACAACTTAAATAATAAGTCTGTTAAGACTAGAAACCATGATGCTAATGTGATCAAAAGCACAAACTACATGCACTGTGACATTGATCCTGTAGTGATAGGTTAACATGTACTGTATAAACTGTGGATTTTATGCTGGGTTAAACTATTTATAATGATTTACAAAGCATAAAATCTGCAGTGTATACAGTACATGAGAACATACCTGTAAGCATGATCTTCAAAGTATAAAAGAAAGGACTGACAGAACAAAAAATGGGAAGGTATTGAAATGGAATGTTTCAATATGTTTAATCGCACACAATTTATTTCATTTTTTACAGAGATCGAGAAACACAAAAACGGATACTTTTTTTTAAATTAAAAAACAAACAAAAAAAACGATATCTGATTTTTTTTTAAAGAAACCATTTCATATGTTCTACGAATGAAAAAAATTGTGATGTGAAAATGCTGCCAAAAATAGACAAGTATTAAAGGGGAAGTATTAAAGGGGTACGCCACCGGCCAGTGTTTGGAACATTTAGTTCCGAACGCTGTGTGCACGCTGCAGGGGTTGGCCACGCCCCCTCGTGATGTCACACCACGCCCCCTCAATTCAATTCTATGGGAGGGGGCGTGACGGCACCACGCCCACTCCCATAGACTTGCATTGAGGTGGCATGACCTGACGGCACGAGGGGACGTGGACCATCCCGCAGCGTGCATACAGCATTCGGAACTAAATGTTTCAAACGCTGGCCAGTGGCGTACCCCTTAAATAGTATCAATTTATTTTTATCAATGAGTTCAAAAAAGAAAAGAATTTCCTCTGTAGTATACAGCAGCTAATAAGTACTGGAAGGATTAAGATTTTTTTTAAGGAAGTAATTTACAAAGCTGTTTAACTTTCTCGCACCAGTTTATTAAAAAAAAAAAAAAGTTTTCCACCAGAGTACCCCTTTAATAATTGGTGTGACTGTCCAAGCAACATCAATTCTTCTAGGGTCACATAAATAAAGACAGGGATTTTGTAGGATTAAAGTCAGGTTTATGATCAATTATGCCCTACAGGTAATAATAATAATCATAATTTCATACATAGGTTGAAACAAACTTCTTTTAAAGAAGCAGTAAGAAATGGGCACTGAGAACAACAGACACAATGGTTTGGCAAGGAAACTTCTAGAGGATGAAAGACACACGTTTACTTCCCTTCAAAATCAGGAGACCCCTACTTGTGCCATAAGCTCAGAATTGGCAGAAAACAGTGGATCCCAGACACACACATCTACAATAATAAGTGCCTGCATGCAACAGTAAAACATAGAGCAGGATCCTTGCAGTTTGAAGCTGCATTTTGGCAAATGGAGTTGGGAATTTGGTAAGGATTAAAGTGTCCTCATTGCTGAGAAATAAAGGCAGATATTTAGCCATCATACCATACAATTTATTCAGCAGCAGGACAATGACACCAAACATAAAGAACTACCAGGAGTCATGAAAGTGATGTAAGTATAGCCACTGAGCCCTAATCTCAACACCGTCAAGTCTGTCTGGGATTACATAGGGAGAGAGAAGTAGTTGAGGAAGCTTATATCCACAGAAGATCTATGGTAAAGTCACCAAGATGTTTGAAGCAACCGATATGTGCAAGTGTACCCAGAAGAATTAATGCTGTTTTGAAGGAAAATGAGGGTCACACCAAATATTGATTGATTTAGATTTCCCTTTTGTTTATTTTGAATTTTGTACATTTATAAACAAACTAATAACACCTCTATTTTTGAAAGCATTCTTACTATGGCTGCATTCACACCATGATTGCAGCCTACGGTTGCCGGATCTGACTGGGGGCGAGGAAAACCGGGCTCCCCGTACCCCCAGCCGGACCGGCGCTGAAATCCATTCACTTTAATGAGCCGACCGGAGTCAAACAGTGACTCTGGTTGGCTCATTTCTGCCCCGTATCCGGTTTTGTGACGGGACCTAAAACCGTATATACAGTTTTAGGTCCGGTGACAAAACCGGATACGAGGCAGAAATGAGCCGACCGGAGTGACCTTTTTGACTCCAGTCGGCTCATTAAAGTAAATGTATTTCAGCGCCGGACCGGCTGGGGGACGGGAGCGCCCGGTTTTCCCCTCCCCCAGCCCGATCCGGCAACCGTAGGCTGCAACCGTGGTGGGAATGCAGCATTTTTCCACACCTGCCTAAAACTATTCACAGTACTGTATATCAAACCAAATGTATTATTGTGACAATACCTGCACAACCTCCTCTCCTTGTAAAGCTTCAATCTGTCTTGGTCTTCTTTGTCTGTCACTATTTCCATGTCCCAATTTGCCATAATCCCCATCTCCCCAACTGAACACTTCTCCACTCTCGGTCAGAGCCATAGAGTGTCCATCAGAACCACAGGACGTCACCAGCTGTGTCACCACAAATCCTATGGAAAGGAACACAATTTTACCTGAAGCAACCAGCAAACTAAGAAATCAGTTTCACAACGTCAAGCATGTTCACTAATTAATTGGCTTGTCAGGACCAGAATTAAGCAATTAGCTGGATATAACTATAGTAGGTTTGCTACAGCAATAGCAATATAAAACAAGAAATAGATACATGTTTTTTAGACAATGTGATTGAAAAACATGACAGGAAAACCTCACTGCTCTAATATTGTCCTTATATTATTTTTCACCACAAATACATTGAAGCACAATTGCTTATGCATTCCATTTTTAATTCTACTTTACCTTGAAGGGCAGAGATGACTGTCAGTACATGGAGATCATCCGAATTACCTTGACCAAGACGACCATAACTACCTTCTCCACAGGCTAACACAGTGCCATTAGCTTGGATTACAAATGTACAATTTTGACCACAGATTACCTAGAGACAAATATAGATAGATAAAATAACTATAATACTACAAAAAAGTTTACTTTACAATTTTATAAAAATTCTAAGGTACAGTATGCAATAAAAACACTATTGCATCCCAAGTACGATCCTAGTATGATGAAGAACTACCACCACCTGTACACTCTCTCTACACAAACCCTTCCCCCATATCACTGAGATACCTGCTGTGCCTGAGAGAAAGATATTGCAGCAGATGGAATCATCACATTTCTGCCAGCCTCTGCTAGTTGTCCATGCCGGCCAGCTCCCCACAGAAATACATCACACTTGCCTCCAAGATGCCAATCCTGTGATGAAAAGTATGACATTTACTATAATGATAAAAACCAAATTTTATGCAATTTTTGTAATCATATTACTTAAAGGGGTACTCAGTTACTAGACATCTTATCTCCTATACAAAGGATAGGGGATAAGATGTCCAATCGCTGGGGTGATGACACTGATCTCCTGTAGGTCTGCCATAGATTGCGTTCTCCTCCGTGTGGTCCAGGTGTCTTCTGTGGTTCTTTCTACAGAGACAAGCAGCTGGTTGAAGGACCTACAGCAAGCTGGTTGTCTCTGAAGATGGAAGCACAGAAGACACCGGGAACACACAAAGGAGAATTTGATCTGTGAGAGACCTACAGGGGCTAGGTAAGCATCAGTGTTTGGCACCTTGGCACCATATTACACACACAAACATGGGCAGGTCTGGGGCCAGGCCACCGAAGAAATTCAAATGCAAGATGATAATCACAAGATTTTTCAGGCACGTAATTTCAAATGTCTAATAATGCAACTAAATTTTTTGGCTAAATCATGCAGCCCTATTGCAGAGAACACATCAGTCCCTCCTGCATGGCTGACTTTCCGAGAACTAAAGGATTACATCATCACCTGTAAAATACCTGGCGACAGACACCTACACTCCACACCAAGCCCTGCTTTCCTTGTTTATCTGTATGTGGCGTAACCTGCTGGAGAGATCTTTTCTGCCTGATCTAAAAGGTCAGGAGAGCACTAACGTAGTAGGCAAGTTCACAAAATGAGGAGACAGGATAAAGCTGCATCACAAAGGAATATACTCTATAGTGAAAATTAGGGAACAGAAATTCAATATCAATGATCTATCACAGGCTGCTCTAAGATAGGACCCTGAGCAGAATATGTACAATGATAAGACTAAGACCCATACAAAGCCAAAGGCATAATGAGAAATGTAGGCTGTATTATCTGTATCCCATATCCGATGGGGTTAAAAAAGGAATTAACCCCTTAAGGACGCAGGACGTAAATGTACGTCCTGGTGAGGTGGTACTTAACTCACCAGGACGTACATTTACGTCCTAAGCATAACCGCGGGCATCGGAGCGATGCCCGTGTCATGCGCCGCTGATCCCGGCTGCTGAGCCAGGGACCCGCCCCGATCTCGCGGGCGTCCGCCATTAACCCCTCAGGTGCCGGGATCAATACAGATCCCGGCATCTGCGGGAGTTCGCGATTTAAATGAACGATCGGATCGCCCGCAGCGCTGCTGCGGGGATCCGATCATTCATAACGCCGCACGGAGGTCCCCTCTCCTTCCTCCGTGCGGCTCCCGGCGTCTCCTGCTCTGGTCTGTGATCGAGCAGATCAGAGCAGAAGATGACCGATAATACTGATCTGTTCTATGTCCTATACATAGAACAGATCAGTATTAGCAATCATGGTATTGCTATGAATAGTCCCCTATGGGGACTATTCAAGTGTAAAAAAAAATGTAAAAAAATGTAAAAGTAAAAGTAAAAAAAAAGTGAAAAAATCCCCTCCCCCAATAAAAAAGTAAAACGTCCGTTTTTTCCTATTTTACCCCCAAAAAGCGTAAAAAACATTTTTTATAGACATATTTGGTATTGCCGCGTGCGTAAATGTCCGAACTATTAAAATAAAATGTTAATGATCCCGTACGGTGAACGGCGTGAACAAAAAAAAAATAAAAAAAAGTCCAAAATTCCTACTTTTTTAATACATTTTATTTAAAAAAAAATTATAAAAAGTGTATTAAAAGTTTTTTATATGCAAATGTGGTATCAAAAAAAAGTACAGATCATGGCGCAAAAAATGAGCCCCCACAAAACCTTCCAAAATTAGCAAAATTGCGTTTTTCGTTTTAATTTCCCCACAAAAATAGTGTTTTTTGGTTGCGCCATACATTTTATGATATAATGAGTGATGTCATTACAAAGGACAACTGGTCACGCAAAAAATAAGCCCTCATACTAGTCTGTGGATGAAAATATAAAAGAGTTATGATTTTTAGAAGGCGAGGAGCAAAAAATGAAAACGTAAAAATTAAATTGTCTGAGTCCTTAAGGCCAAAATGGGCTGAGTCCTTAAGGGGTTAAGGGGTATTCCAGTGCTATTAAAAAAAAAAAAAAAAAAAAAAAAAAAAGGGATCCACAGGATATGATCGATCCAACCGTGATCTCCAGAATGGGGTCTCCCAACTCTCGCCGCTGCTTGGAGTTCTGGAGTACCTCCTTAATGGCATGTCAAAAGAGCCTCAACGTTATCCTTTAAGAATAGCTTTCATTGCACTATATAAGCAGAAAATTAATTTTCTTTTAATTTGGGTTATCTTACCTCTGGCCTGGAGATGGCCCATGACATAATTTGTTCATCTGTCCCATTAATCCACTTGCTGTTATCCTGTGGACATAGTAATACATAAATACAGTTCAGAATAAATAGCATACAAGCTTTGTGTAAATAAATATATATATATATATTTTTTTTTTTTTTCTGACAAAGCTAGTAAAATTAATTGGAAATTGGAATTATATAAGTTTCACATCTATTACAGAAAAATAACTTCCTTACTTTGCACCGATAAATGGATAACAAGACTGAAAAAGCGATCAACATGGCTCTGTTCTTGCACACATGTAATATAATACTTGTAAGAAGCAACATTAAAAACGAAATTAAACTAATAATAACAAAAAAAAGTTGGAACAAATATTAGTGCAGTCAAGTAATGTCTACTGACTCACACAGCATCTTTCATACCATTAGAAGTCTTAGTTCTTCCTCTGGAACTGGTTCCAGATCAGGGACTGCAAAGGATTCTGGGAATTGTGCTCCTCTAGCCAGAGCTTCAGCAGCTTTAATGGTGGTAGAAAAGCACTCTAGCCATGCCCATTCTGCAGGGTTCCATGAGGCGGGTTCTGATGGAGCTTGGTGGTGGTGTGGAGGGATAGTAGGACTACACAGAAGCTGGTCCAGGTTCAGTCCCACGGCCAGTGATGCCAAGCACTGCATGTAGGGGCTGTGAACCAATTGGTCCCCACACACAACGTGAGGCTATAAAAGAAGACACAAACAACAAATCGCATATAAATTTCCCAACAACATATTAAAAGAATCCCAAAAACAATATATACACAAAAAATATTATATACGAACTTTAACAAAATTTTTCCCCTACTTAGCCTTGTATTACATCAATACAATATTTTAGCCTTGCTTAACAGAGATTGCTATATTAGTTTTGAGAGACATCTTTAAATTATACAAACTTGTAAAGGTAAAAGTATGAAGGCTTTACAGTGCAGGTACTGTGAAGAGTTGCAATACCTTCTCATATGCATACTGTTCCTGAAGCATGAGTGGAAGACGCTCCAAGAAGGTTTGCATACAAGGTGCCATGTTCAGTCCGCCAATCCCTTGGTTCTTCAATGCTGTTCTGCAGGTAGCCAAAACATGATTGGAGGCCATCCACTCCGGTGTACAATTTACCACTAGGACATCCTGCAAAATCATAGCAGACACAGACAGTTGTTTATCCAGAGACAAAGTTATTCAAAGTGCTACAATATGTTCACAGAAGCATGCCATACTAAATCGTAGCACACACTTAGAGGACCTACACATATATGTCACACAATAAATATTTAGAATCCGTGTAAACAGCAATTTCCCAATGAAAAAAAAAAAATGAATATGGGCAGGAGCAGTTCAGTACAGAATCAGGGAAGTGCTTTACTGCAGAGGACTGTAGACCCAATTTTCACAAATGTATTCAGGAGGTTGTGAGTAGAGGAAACATAGAATAAAGAATGGAAATGGATCCCTGACATATTAATGTATACAAATGCTGCTAAAATAGATATGTGGAATGCTAATTTTAGTTCCATGAAAACAAAATAAAACTAGCAGAGAGAGCTTGCAAGTGTCATCTCCCAACACATCACCATGTACTTAGAAATGTATGTGTACAGTAGATACACTTGCAAAAATAATTTATCAGAATGAAGGAAAAGGTTAGGTGCGATAGGTATGATTTTGACTGGTAGCTCAGATATCATTAAAAGCCTAAACCCAGATACTAAAATCTGTTCTCTTTTTCTAATTTTATTTTGTGATTGTAATTTTTTCTTCCTTTTAACAGAATTAAAAAATATACCTTACAGTAGGACCCATGGACATAGACAGCAATGGCTAGTAGTTGTCCCATTCACATGAATTGGAAACATTACAGATAATTCTCTGTGACCTTTGCAAAGGTCATTCCAAAGGGGGGGGGGGGGGGGGGGAGGCTGACTTTTGAACTTCAGCCATTGCCCGAGCATGGTGGAATTCTCCCTGCTCCAAGTCTTGCACAGCCCAGAAGCTAAAGAAGCTCCGAGTATGCGCAAGCACTGGGTCCTCGCACCGATGCTCAGCTGCCGAGATATCAGTGCAGCCTCCCGACTTCCAAGAGAAGAACAGGGGAGAATTCTGTCATGCCCGGGCTGTCAATCAAGCCTATGTTGGCATTATTCGGAACAAAGAGGCATGCTTTCAGCCCATGGCATACAAATCCTGCGCCACCCAGGGGATTACAGTACTTGGTGAGAATTTACTTCTAGCATGAGATGTTAATAAAGCTTGATTTTTCAAGATTACATCCATCATTCAAGTGCATAGAAACCTGGTAGGAACACTTATGTACATCTATATAATGTGTTGCTATTGGTTACAGGGGTAAAAGGTAATTAGTGTTCCCTTTAAAACTATCCCTGCCTTCCCGACAGCTATATACACAACGTTCAATGAGCACCATGAATAAATCTTAGCACAATATACAGTGGTCCCTCTACTTACAATGGCCTTCCGATTACAATATTTTCAACATACAATGGTCTACGTGGACTACTGTCACGTGAAATCATACTTAAAAAATACAATGCTATGGACAGTCCAGATCTGCGAAACATGTCAATGGTTGGAAGAACCGACCAATCAGAATGGACATTCACTGGTAAAACACCTGTATTACTGAAGTGCAAGCACTGTCTGGTAACACCCCCTACAGTACAGGGAGGTATTAGATGTTCTGTACTACTCGTCACCTGTGCCACAGTTAGCTGCTTCTTTGGACACCAGGTGAGGGCGGCTCTATTTTACTTTTCTGGGACATTGTGTGTACTGTACACTGTACAGGACCCTAAAGAAGTTCCTGTCCTCTACATAGACAGTGATTTAAAGCTCCCAGCAGCTCTTTCTTATTTTAGGTATGACTTTATCTGTACTGGTTATCTACTTTTTTTTCCCCTTTAATCCTCTTTTATATATATTTATTTTTTTATTCGTATGACATTTTGGTGCTTCAGAACCATTTACAGTGGTCACAACGGCCTCAGGATACAATATTTGCAACAGACAATGGTCTTTTCTAGACTATTCTAACTTGAATCCATACTCAACATACATACAATACTACAGACAGAACTAATATATTCGTAATAGAGAAGGGCCATACATAATCCCAAATAATGTCACCTAACGGAAAATCAAGTAATAAACCAAAACTATAATACTAAGGTGCCATTAAAACTTAGCTTTTAACACCTTAAGGACGCAAGGCGTACAGGTACGCCCTGATGTCCTGGTACTTAAGGACTCAAGGCATACCTGTATGTCCTGAATACAGTTACCGGTTAAACTGATCTCACGAGCAGAGAGCAATTCAAACCCCGTGGGTCTTGACTGCTACCAGCAGCCAGGACCCAGGGTTAATGCCGGGCACCGCCGATCTGGCCAATGCCCGCCATTAACCCTTTAGACGCTGCGATCAAAGTTGATTGCGGCATCTAAAGTGAAAGAAACTATCCTGGCAGCTCAGCGGAGCTGATCAGGACTATTGCGACAGAATAGCGATGTCTCGATTAGCTTACTGGACAACAGGGTCCTCACCTGCCTCGTCGTCTGATCGGCGATCTACTGCTGAAGGCCTGCACTGGAGCATAGCATGGCATAGCATTGATCAGTGTATGCAATCAAAAGATTGCATGTTATAGCGTTTAAAAAAAAAAAGTGAATAACCCCCCCCCCCCCCCCCCAATAAAAGTTTGAATCTTCCCCATTTTCCTATTTTTTTTTTAATAAAATAATGTAATAAAAAAAAAAAAAATCATGTGGTACCGACGCATGCGTAAATGTCCGAACAATTAAAATATAAGGTTAGCTATATTGGCATACACGTAAAGAAATAACAAAGTCCAAAATTGTACATTTTTGGTCACTTCATATACCATAAAAATATTAATAAAAAGCGATCAAAGTCCCATCAAAACAAAAATGGTACAGATAAAAACTACAGTATGTATGTGGAGCAGGAAACATGCAGACACTGCACGGCGGAAGGTCACCAGGAAGAGAGACACCGGACTGCAGCCACGGCATTGGCAGAAACGGAGGTGGTGACCTGGTGGACCAAAAAAACATGCAGAAACAGTCTGGATATGTGGCATAGGGACCATGGCCACGCCGGTCCCGCATATGGAAACACCCAGTGAAGTGAGATTCCAGCCTTCAGCCAGAGTAGCAGGCATGCAGAGAGAGACCTGGTAAAGTAGGGAACCGTACAAACTAGCGTTGTGGTGCGTTGTAGAAAGCCCACGGAGCCACCCGAGGAGACTCACTCGGAAAAAACCCTTGGCCCTTGGCAGTGGGTTATACCAGAACCACCGCCCACGGTGTGGAAAGAGTATGGCAGGAAACCCGACACAGACCTGTGTCTAGCCTCCTGCTGACACTAGCTAAAACGGATTACCTCACTTCCAGTGGGCAGGTATATCCTGCCAGGGAGGAGCCAACTTTTTTTCCTAGTGTCAGCACCTCCTAGTGGCAAGAGCATATACCCATCAGTAAGGTGTCCCCCAATGAAGAACGACAGAGAAATCAGTAATATCATTACAAAGAACAATTGGTGATGCAAAAAAGATTTTTTTGTACTCTTTCTCGTACCCTTCATTGAGGTGCACCTATACTGATGGGATGTACCAAAGCAGTCCCCCAGGGTGGGAAAAACAACCACCAGAGTAAGGGAATCAGCCCAGAGACCGAACTCGCATGTCCACAAGGCCTGCGGACGAGGCCCCAGGCCAGAGATAACCGAGGCCCAGAAACCGAGCTCTAGGATGCCAAAGGAAGGAACTGTCCTCTGCAAAGACCCAAGACACCCGGTTCAAATAGAGAGACAAGAAAAGGTCGACTAGGAAGCCAGATGGGCCGAAATCATCCCGGAAGCAGATAGGAAGCAAACTCCAAGGAACACAGCAGGGAGAGCAGTGTACACCTGAGCAGAAGGCGAGCACAGGAGGTGGAGACCAGAAAACCACAATAAATAAAAAAAATAAAAAATAAAAAAAAGAGATGGAAACCGGCTCTAGATAGGTCTGGTGCATGAGAACAAAGACCTGAACAGCTGCAGACCCAGAACCCAGGGGCCCGCTGTGAGCACCCGGAAGGAGACAGTAGCTTGACAGGTGTAATCTGGGTGACCGGAACGCCCTCCAACTCAGGAGGACATGGACACCAAAGGAGCAAGAAGCGAAATGCCCTGAAAAGAGGCATCCCGAAAACCAGAGAGAGCTACATGGAAACTGGAGGCGCTGAAAAGGAGCATCCCGGAACACCGGAGTGGCCGACAAGGGAAGTGGAGATTCCCGAGTCCCCTGGAAGACTTACACCTGAAGAGTAAGGAAAACCAACGTCCACGAAACACTCCGGGCGACAACTTCCATGACGAGACATGAAGAAACGTACAGAAAGACCGCCCAACAAAATGGGATCGCGGAGAAGTCCGGGCCAGATCACTACACATGCTCAAGACCTCAACCATCACCAAGGCCCAAAGAACTGGGAGAGCTGCCTAGAAAGAAGGCACGCCACAAAATCCCAGGATCGTGTCCAAGACAAGGAGACTAACCGATCATGGACCCCAGCAGTCCGAGCAGACCAGAGCACCCCAAAGAAACATCCCAAACATCCCGTCAGAACAGGAACGGAGGGGGAAAGAAAGGGGAACCCAGCTGGGACTCTTAGATTCTGGGCAAAGAAAGACTGTGGTGTCAGTGCAACGCAACTGACACTGCCAAAAGGGAAGGAGGAACACACCCTTTCAGGGAGAGGAGGAGAGCAATGGTAGGATCCAAACAACAGACTGTGGCTAGACCGGATGTCACCGTCCATGAATATATAAACTCCTGAAACAGAGGAGAGTGCCAAGGCTGCGTGAGCAACAGTAGATAACCAAGAAACAGAAAGTGAGCCAGGCTGCAATAGTGGGCAGTAAGCACACAAGCCTAGACAGGAAAAGGCTGTTGATTGCTCTCAGCAAAAACCAAGGGCCCAGCCAGGTACCCCACCTATATAGTGGGAAAAGAGAGATGGCTCCATCTTGGCAGCAGAAAGTGCTCAGCGAAATAAACCCCTAGTGGAGGGGAAAACAAGGGGTGGTTGAGAAGAAACTCAGGTACTGACCATGCCAAACTCCCCGATTCCCATACCCCCTGTGGAAGGGGGATTGTCAAAGTGTGCCAGGCCTATAGGAGCAGAGAAATGCCGCCCCACAGCCACAGTAAAGTACTGGGTGGATGTAGCCTGCAACAACCCTTCGAGGTATGGAGGGCCAACTTGTGTCCTCAGAAGGATCGGAATCCTGCACACTGGAGCTGGCCAAAAATATAAGACGTGACTACGAATGCAAGTAAGAAGCACACACACACGCACACACAACCAACCACGTCTAGAGCAATTCCAGACGATGACTAAGGAAACAGAGCAAGTGCCTAAGCCACCCCACGCAGGAACCCAGGAAAGATACCTGGAGGCATAAGGGGGGGGGGGGGTGTTGAATTCACTGTGTCGCCCCATCAGGCCCCATGCCAGAACAGAGGTGCTCAATCGCCACAGACCTGTGGAACAAAAATCACAGGAAGGCCCAAGGCACACCCCACCGTACAGAAGGAAAAGTGGGCTCCACACATGCAGAGTGGCCTTAGCATATCTAGGGACACAGACATGGGTACCTCACGATAGTAGTGGTGTACCAAGACTGTAGACACAAAAGAAACCGCAGACATCCAAAGGACCGACAGGATGGAAGGTATGCCCTGAGTATCCCAATGTTGCAACCTTAGAAAGGGGAACAGAGTGTGCTGCTGTTGTTGCGGAGAAGGTCCCTGGAACCTGCAGGAAAAAACCCCACTCCATCTCCTAATGGTGCCACACACCAGGACTGCAGGGGCAGATGCAAGGGATGAAGGATGTATGTGGAGCAGGACACATGCAGACACAGTCTGACTTACAGGTATAAAAGGTCCCATGAACCCATAGAGACACACTTTGTGGAATTTTAGATGGAAAGTGAGACACTGGACTGCAGTCGCGGTAGTGGCAGGATTGGGGGAGATGACCTGGTGGGGTAGAAAAACCATTCAGACACAGTCTGGCTATCTGGCATAGGGACCAAGGCCACCCTGGGTCCTGCATACAGAACCACATACTGAAGTGAGATACCAGCTGTCAGACTGAGAGAAGCAGGCATGCAGAGGGGGACCTGGTAAAGTAGGGAACCCTGCGAGCCAGTATGTAGTGCATTGTGTAGGGCCCATGAAGCAACTCATTTGGAACTACACCTTGGCAGTGGGTTATCTGAAATACCCTCCACTTTGTATAAAATGTATGGTAGTTGACCCGACGCAGTAGTAAGCCATGCGGACAACCATCTGGCCGACTGGTATAGGATTCCTGAATGCACAGGGTCACTCCTTCGAAACCTCCCACAGAAAGTGGGGTACTGGAGAGAGGCCCATCCAACGGGTGAACTGGTTGTTTAGGAAATCCAGAAGACGAAGGACAGGCTGACTGGCCGCAGTCATGTGTACCTGCAGGGACCCTCCTCCAGATCCCTCACCCCAGCAGTGAGGAACAGGAAACCTGACCATGCCCGCGGCAGCCCTGAGATCAGAGACCGACGGTGGCAGAACCAGTGCAGACAACAGCTGACAAAGTACACCTCCAGGTGCTGGTAAAAAGGGGACAGTCAGATAAGCGATCACTGTGCCCCTTTGTCATAGGTGCGAAGGCGGGGAGGCCTAGGAGCCATGGATAAAACCCCGCCCCCTGGGAGATCGGGGGAGGCTGAGGAGCCGTGGATCGCATCCCTGTCATCCCGTATATGTTCCGTAGGACACGCTGGGTCAAGTCTTTGTATACCGCGCACAGCAGCTGCAGATACCTCAGCTGTGTGACAGGCGGCAGAGTAAACCATGCAGACCACTGTCTGGCTGACTGGTATGGGTCCATAGTATACAACAGGTCACTCCTTCGGACACCTCGCACCAACAGAGGGGTACCGGAGTACCAGCTGTGGACGTGGCAGCTGTGAGATGAGTGACAGGCGAGACTACAGTCTGCCCAATTGATATCAGGTCCAATCCATGCACACGCAGGAATACTCTCATGGAGACCTTGCGCTGGATGAGGGGATCCAGAGCACTAGCCGCAGATGCGGTAGCCTGTGGAGTAATAGATCATGTAGTATGGCATGCCAAGAACACCCCCAGGATGGGTGGCCGGCAGACCTGACAGAGGAGGAACCTCAAAAGAGACCTGAGCGTCTGCCAGGAAAGCAAAAGAGCTTACAGGATTGAATATATCCCGGTAGTTTCCAAGGGATCGCAAAATCCCTGGCAACAACCTGCCACAGCGGTTTGCATATGCTCTTTGACCGTGAGCAACAATGCAGAAACAGGGACGCCAGAGACCTACCTTAAGCGGCTCAATGTAATTTGTGTATAGCAGGTCACTAGAGATGAGCGAATTTACAGTAAATTCGATTAGTCACGAACTTCTCGGCTCGGCAGTTGATGACTTATCCTGCATAAATTAGTTCAGCTTTCAGGTGCTCCGGTGGGCTGGAAAAGGTTGATACAGTCCTAGGAAAGAGTCTCCTAGGACTGTATCCACCTTTTCCAGGCCACGGGAGCACCTGAAAGCTGAACTAATTTATGCAGGATAAGTCATCAACTGCCGAGCCGAGAAGTTTGTGACGAATCAAATTTACTGTAAATTTGCTCATCTCTACAGGTCACCATACAGGGTGACTGAAGCAAATAATGCAGCCCCCAATACAGACCCTAGGAAGGGGACCCTGCATATATTAAACTGCTAAAAACAGATATAGCCAACTAAGGCTGCAATAGCGTGTGGATGCTACAAGGGGGAGCAGCAATAGAAAACAGAGTGCAATACGAAAATTGTTTTGAGTCCTTAAGGAGAAAATGGGCTGACTCATTCAATCACACTGTTTGGGTGGTTTTTAAACCTATTTGTCTATTAAAAGCTAAGTTTTAACGACACCTTAGTATTATAAATTTTGGATTATTAAATGCCACAGACATTCCAGATCTGTAAAACATGTCAATGGCTGGATGAACTGACCAATCAGAATTGGTATTTCACTGGTAAAACACCTGTATTACTGAAGTGCATGCACACTATTTTTCTTTAATTCTTAATTACCAGGTTTCCAAAGAGTTATGGTCTCAACATACAATGATCATCCTGGAACCAAATAATATTGTAACTCGAGGGACGACTGTACATGGAGCCCTCCTTCCCATGCTTGAAATTATGTGACCACTGGGTACTGGGTATCTGCAGTGAGCTGATGGGTCTTAGCAGCTCTAGATCAGCTCAGCAGCAAAAGTCAGGGGACTGTATTCCCCCTTAACTGGGGCTAATATGTCATTGTAATGTTAAAAAGATATATAAATATATAAAAACACAAGAAGAAGCATTCTAATGACTATATCAAATTTGTATGCAGGTTAGGTGTGGTACTGCAGATCAGTTCTATTGAAGTACATGCATGTAATACATTTAATGTAGACATGTAACCCATCAACTAACTAAAGAATTAAATACTTACCTTTGAACGATTGGAGCAGGCAGCAACTCCCACATCAGGTATCCAAGCCGTGGTTGTGACTGCTCCGGAACCAGTCACAACAGACTGCAAAATGGAACCATCCTAAAAATAAATGAAAACAAACAACATTTCTTGTAATAATACAGTACAAATATTTTTTCTACAAACTAAAAGGTTATTTGGTCTTACCCTTAAAGACCAAATATTCAATAGGCCACCAAGTCCACCAGACACCAAAGCTAGCCCATCATGGCTGAAAGCCACAGTACGCACAGGTGTAATGTGACCTTTTAATTTGTATGCACAGCGGATGTCTTCAGGCTTTCTGCAAAAATCCTAACATACACAGAACAAGGAGACATCATTGGAAAAATGCCAGAAATTCATACGAACATTATTGCTTATTGTCTGGTAGCTTTTAAATATCTAAAAAAAATGTGATATCTTGTTCAATTTACCAAAATGTAACAACAACAACATTTGATTCTAATTTACAATAGTGCTAAAACAATAAGGATGCCACATGAGATAAAATTATTTGGAATCTGATAACATAACATAACACTGGCCTAGTTAGACAATTTTAGAATCCTCTCGCATTTAGGGTACATCTACAGCAGGACTGCCACAGCTGAAATTCCACTTGCAGAATTTTCACTGCAGAGAATCCGTATACAGAGCCCATTGACTTCAATGGGTAGCAACATAATCTGGTATGTGTGAACTAAAGGGGTTATCCAGTAATGGAAAAACAGAGCTAATTTCAGCACCACACGTCCTTAAGTTGTGTGTGGTATTACAACTTGGCTCAATTTAATTAAATAAAGAGAAACAAAAGGTGCTCCTTATGGTGTATCGCTTTTGTGTGACTGTTCTGTACAGAATAGGGACAGCCCAAATATTCTAATCACTGACCTTGCTAGCCATTTGTTCCTTCCATTCTTCTGTTGTTGTTGACCTGGACTTAAATGTATCCAGAGGTGTCTGAGTAACTGCCCACACACACACCAGACCATTTTGGCATCCACTGCAATTAAAAGTTATAACACTTGATCTTATAATAATTAGCTTTAAGTCAGTCACTACATACTACAGCTAGATCTTCTTAACAGTATTTCATAAAGCTGATAAATACCCCTTGTCCTGCTCTGTACTTACAACTGCTGCTGCTTCTGACAAACACAAAAATACTTCTATAGTTAGTTGGGTAAAGCAGCAACATTCTAAAAGGGGCATGCTACAATTGTAATATATGGCATATTACTAGAATATGCCATTTCTATCCAGTTAATAGAATTCTGATGACTGGGACCTGGACATCCCATTTAGCAATGGGACTACAACATTAGTAAAAACCAATTGCCCTCTGAATTACGTCTCTTTTGACCACCATTTGTAGAAACTGCTATTTGGCACTGTTCCTTGAATAGGGCTGCAAAGCAGTTATAGTACAAGTGCAGATAACTCACTATGATGGTAAAGCTTCAATAAATGGTTCCCAGAAATATGACTATGTGAAGCTTTCCAACGTAGGCTACTCCAGCTTAACACTCAAAGCCAGTAATAGGAGCATTTAAGAAGCACCATAGATGTTAAATGAAAAATGCAGTCAACATGAAACACACTTACGTTGCTAGCATGAGCTGTGGGCTTTCAGCCTTTTCCAATAATCCACACCAGGCTATTGTGTTAACATATGATGGATGTGTCAGAAAGTACAGAGTTTTCCAGCTGCCGTCTAAGTTCACCCACAACTTTACAGTGTCGTCTTTTGCACAGGTTAAAAGCATTTGGCCAGTTGGATCCCATTTCAAGTTGACAAACATTTCCTAGAAAACACAAACCATTTTAGTTTGCAGATGGGAGGTCATCAAAGCAAACACAATCAATGAATGAGAATTGCAGCTTACCTTATGTGCTTCAATGAGAATGACTTCTCCTTTATCCAGTGGTTCTTTGTTTCCAATCAATAACTTCCCATCATCATATCCAACTGCAAATGGGTGATCTTCACTATACCAAGCAATGCAGGTAACAGCCACTGCCAATAGCAAAAAGTGGTGCCATAAATCAATGACTTCCTATAACATACATTAACTAAATGGAACAGAAACGCATGTGAATTAAATAAAAAAATAAAAATAAACCACATAGGAATATGCTCAATGCATTTCCTTGTGGAATCCGCGGGAGTAGACATGTCTATTCTCTCTGCAGATGCCGGATTCTGAATTTTCATGGAAGAAACATCAGGCACCGAAATTCTGCCGCGTGAACAGTGCAGCAGAATCCCTTTGAAATCAATGAGACTTTGCTGCAGTGGAATGTTGTGTGAACATACCCTTACAGTGACTTCCAAACAAGTAAAGGCTTTGCACAACTGAAGAGATCGGGGGTGGGGTATAATTTGTGGTTTAACCATACGTGTTTTCTTCTCCTTATATTTATGTCATTTCAATGTTTTATAGAGGAAAATAAAAAAAATAGATCTAAAAAAATAAAGCATCGCAATAGCACCGTGAGATACATTGCGTTATTTCCGTAACACCCAGAGTTACGTCAACAGCATAGCTAGTTGTCCTGCACTCCTTATGGAACTCCCAAAGTCAATAGGATTAAGCAAATTTCATAAAACAGCAAGCTGTTTTCTGCTTCCAAATCACCTCAGGAAGCCCTGATACCGAGATGATAATACCCCTTAAATTGCCAGCATAATCTAAAAGGGACCAGTAGAAGCAGTGGAGAACTGTGAAACAGACATTGTCCCGTTCATTCCGCTCCCTCTTTGTATGGCCTGTTGTAGCCTGTTAGAGCACTGCTGTGAGTGACTCCTAATTAGGAGTGCCGACTTGCTTAAGAATACAATGTTATGAAGGATCTGTAGTACAGGATACAAACCTTCTTTTCTGAAGCAATGTTCTAATTCCAAACGTTTCATACTGGTAGCATCTGTCACCTCAATGAGACCCAAAGATCCATCCATGCGACCAACCAACAAAGACTCTGGTGCGTCACCTGGCCATGCTCCTCCTGGACAATGTTCAGACCATGCGATTGAGGAGATCCAATGAGGCTGAACATCCACAAGGCCTTTGCCCCCTATACACAGGTTTACAAATAAGTGAAAACATTTTTTAGACTACTAAATGGACACACTTTCTTAATATGACATTAGAAACTTTAATACAGAAAGAACAGAAATATTGGCTACATACATTTTGTTACATACAATTTAACTAAACTAAATATATGCTACTTTAAAATGTGGAAGATGATACCATTAAGTTGCCAGATGTTGATTGTTTTTTCTAGTGCTCCAGCAAGATATCGTCCACTAACACTCCAGCATACAGGTGACAGAGCAGGGTCAGCTTCTTCTGGTGTTCCCTCTCTAACAAAAGAATAATATGGGGGGATGAGAGGAGACGAAAAACATTGGTAGAAGATGCTACAGAAAGGGTTAAATAGCAAGCATAAAAGCAGAATCATATCATAAACATCTGTAAGTTGAAGATGGTAGACCTAAATGAGGAAATACTAGTTGTCTACCACCAACACTAGAGGGGAGTGTAGACAGTTCATACAGCTCTCCCTACAAATTCAACAATAAATACATCTTCAGTAATCTCAATCTTTCACACAAGGGGTAGTTTTGTAAAGCAGTAAAGTTTTGAAACACAAACATCAGACAAACACAGCTCTGTCTCTAAACTATTTAAAGATAGATGAAAATAAACTGATTTAGGGTATCATCCTGCACAGGATCCTGTATGTGTGAACGTACCCTTAAAGTGCATCTTTTTATTGATTGCCTACCCTCAGGATAGGCCATCATTATCTGATCATAGGGTGCTTAAAACCCGCCTACCAGCTATTTATCAGAGCTGGAAGCCCACCGGCAGTGGCATTTGCAATAGGGGGTCACAGCAGTCAACTGTGCAACCGGTAACCTACAGTGCCCTCCATCCTGCAGCATACATTGGCTGCCAGTGGCCGGTTCTCCCAAAGTGATTCTTAAAACAACAATCATTTTTGAAGATATCAAGCATTCCCTGGATTCAACTGCATCTGCCCACAATTGAATAATCCAAACAACAACAGAGGTAAGGTAATGCCCTCACAATATTTGTGGTCACAGTGTGCTATGCCTGGATGCTATGAGGCCATGTAAATTGGGTTCCTTTATAGCCAGGGCCCCTAACTGTCCTGCTCACTAACCACGGAGGTTTAGAAGTAATGAAAGATACAACAGAATGTCATGGAAGACCACAGCCTGCAGCAGTAAAGAGAAGTTGCCTGGGAATGAGGAGGCCCACACTGAACCTTTTTATCAGGGCCCAGCTCAGCTCTGATTTACATCAAAAGGGAGCTGCACTGCAGTAATTCAGTATGGCCACAACACAGAGCTGTCTGCTTCCAGTTCCATTTAACCCCTTGGGGACGGAGCCCATTATGACCCTAAGGATGGGAGCATTTTTTGCAAATCTGACCACTGTCACTTTAAGCATTAATAACTCTGGGATGCTATTACTTATAAACTTGATTTCGAGATTTTTTTTTCGTGGCATATTCTACTTTATGTTAGTGGTACATTTTTGTCGATACTTGCATCATTTCTTGGTGAAAAATTCAAAACTTTCATGAAAAATTGGGAAATTTAGCATTTTTCTAACTTTGAAGCTCTCCGCTTATAAGGAATATGGATATTCCAAATAAATTATAATTGATTCACATATACAATATGTCTACTTTATGTTTGCATCATAAAGTTGACATGTTTTTACTTTTGGAAAACATCAGAGGGCTTCAAAGTTCAGCAGCAATTTTCCAATTTTTCGCAAAATTTTCAAAATCTGAATTTTTCAGGGACCAGTTCAGGTTTGAAGTGGATTTGAAGGGTCTTCTGGTTAGAAATACCCCATGAATTACCCCATTATAAAAACTGCACCCCTCAAAGTATTCAAAATGACATTCAGTAAGTGTGTTAACCCTTTAGGTGTTTCACAGGAATAGCAGCAAAGTGAAGGAGAAAATTCTAAATCTTCATTTTTTACACTCGCATGTTCTTGTAGACCCAGTTTTTGAATTTTTACAAGGGGTTAAAGGAAAAAAATCCTCTCAAAATTTGTAACCCAATTTCTCTCGAGTAAGAAAATACCTCATATGTGTATGTCAAGTGTTCGGCGGGTGCACTAGAGGGCTCAGAAGCAACAATGGGATTTAGGAGAGTGAGCTTTTCTGAAATGGATTTTGGGGGGCATGTCCCATTTAGGAAGCCCCTATGGTGCCAGGACAGCAAACCCCCCCCCCTTTGGCACACTATTATGGAAACTACACCCCTCAAGGAACGTAACAAGGGGTACGGTGAGCCTTAACACCCCACAGGTGTTTGACAACTTTTTGTTAAAGTCGGATGTGTAAATGAAAAAAAAAATGTTCTCACTAAAATGCTGGTTTTTCCCCAAATTGTACTTTTACAAGGGGTAATAGGAGAAAATGCCCCCCAACATTTGTAACCCCATTTCTTCTGAGTATGGAAATACCCCATGTTTGGACGTCAAGTGCATTGGGAGCTAACTACAATGCTCAGAAGAGAAGGAGCGCCATTGAGCTTTTAGAGAGATGATTTGTTTGGAATGGAAGTCGGGGGCCATGTGCGTTTACAAAGCCCCCCGTGGTGCCAGAACAGTGGACCCCCCCCACCTGTGACCCCATTTTGGAAACTACACCCCTCACGGAATGTAATAAGTCGTACAGTGAGCATTTACACCCTACTGGCGTTTGACAGATCTTTGGAACAGTGGGCTGTGCAAACAAAAAAATTAAATTTTTCATTTTCACTGACCACTGTTCCAAAAATATGTCAGACACCTGTGGGGCGTAAATGCTCACTATACCCCTTGTTACATTCCGTGAGGGGTGTAGTTTCCAAAATGGGGTCACATGTGGGTATTTATTTTTTTGGGTTTATGTCAGAACCGCTGTAAAATCAGCCACCCCTGTGCAAATCACCAATTTAGGCCTCAAATGTACATGGTGCACTCTCACTCCTGAGCCTTGTTGTGCGTCCGCAGAGCATTTTACGCCCACATATGGGGTATTTCCGTACTCAGGAGAAATTGCGTTACAAATTTTGGGGGTCTTTTTTTCCTTTTACCTCTTGTGAAAATAAAAAGTAAAAGGCAACACCAGCATGTTAGTGTAAAACATATTATTTTTAACACTAACAGGCTGGTGTAGACCCCAACTTTTCCTTTTCATAAGGGGTAAAAGGAGAAAAAGCCCCCCAAAATATGCAGTGTAATTTCTCTCGAGTACGGAAATACCCCATATGTGGCCCTAAACTGTTTCCTTGAAATACGACAGGGCTCCGAAGTGAGAGAGCGCCATGCGCATTTGAGGACTAAATTAGGGATTGCATAGGGGTGGACATAGGGGTATTCTACGCCAGTGATTCCCAAACAGGGTGCCTCCAGCTGTGGCTAAACTCCCAGCATGCCTGGACAGTCAGTGGCTGTCCAGAAATGCGTGGAATTGTTGTTTTGCAAGAGCCGGAGGCTCCGTTTTGGAAACACTGCCGTACAATACGTTTTTTCATTTTTATTGGGGGGGGGGGGGAGACAGTGTAAGGGGGTGTATATGTAGTGTTCTACTCTTTATTAGGTGTTAGTGTAGTGTAGTGTAGTGTTTTTAGGGTACATTCACACTGGCGTGTTACGGCGAGTTTCCCGCTGGGTATTTGCGCTGTGGCGAAAAATTTGCCGCAGCTCATACTTGAAGCAGGAAACTTACTGTAAACCTGCCCGTGTGAATGTACCCTCCAGCTGTTTCAAAACTATAACTCCCAGCATTTACTGACAGACCGTGCATGCTGAGAGTTGTAGTTTTGCAACAGCTGGAGGCACACTGGTTGGAAAACCTTCAGTTAGGTTCTGTTACCTAACTCAGTATTTTCCAGTGTGCCTCCAGCTGTTGCAAAACTACAACTCCCAGCATGTACGGTCTGTCAGTACATGCTGGGAGTTGTAGGTTTGCAACAGCTGGAGGCACACTGGTTGGAAAACCTTCAGTTAGGTTCTGTTACCCAACTCAGTATTTTCCAACCAGTGTGCCTCCAGCTGTTGCAAAACTACAATTCCCAGCATGTACTGATCACAGAAGGGCATGCTGGGAGTTGTAGTTTTGCAACAGCTGGAGGCACACTGGTTGGAAAACCTTCAGTTAGGTTCTGTTACCCAACTCAGTATTTTCCAACCAGTGTGCCTCCAGCTGTTGCAAAACTACAATTCCCAGCATGTACTGATCACAGAAGGGCATGCTGGAAGATGTAGTTATGCAACGGCTGGAGGCACACAACTACAACTCCCAGCATGCCGAGACAGCTGTTTGCTGTGTGGGCATGCTGGAATTTGTAGTTTTGCAACAGCTGGAGGTCTACAATTTAGAGACCACTGAACAGTGCTCTCCAAAGTGTGGACCTCCAGATGTTGCAAAACTACAACTCCCAGCATGCCCAGACAGCAAACAGCTGTGTGGGCATGCTAGGAGTTGCAGTTTTGCAAGATCTAGAGGGCAGTATAGAGATCACTGTGCAGTGGTCTCTAAACTGTAGACCTCCAGCTGTTGCAAAACTACAAATTCCAGCATGCCCACACAGCAAACAGCTGGGAGTTGTAGTTTTGCA
Source organism: Hyla sarda (assembly GCF_029499605.1). Classification (NCBI taxonomy): domain Eukaryota; kingdom Metazoa; phylum Chordata; class Amphibia; order Anura; family Hylidae; genus Hyla; species Hyla sarda. Next base: position 176,992,319 of record NC_079192.1, read on the forward strand.
ACATCTGGAGGGCTACAGTCTAGAGACCACTATAATGGTCTCAGACTGTAGCCCTCTAGATGTTGCTAGGCAACTCACCGGCTTCCGTCGCGTCCAGGGAGCCGTCCTCTTCTGCCGCCCGCCGTCGCTTCGGACGGGTAAGTGATCTTCGGCGCCACTCCTCTTCATTTTCCCCATTCTGGCCCGCCTATTGTGGGTGGGCAGGACGGGGAAAACGACAGTAAACCCCCCTGCCCCCGATCTGCTATTGGTGGTTGCGTCTAGACCACCACTAGCAGGGATAGGAGGGGTGGCACCTCTGCCACCTCACTCCTATGGCTTCAGGGGGATTGTGGGTGTCTTAGACACCCGCGATCCCCCTCATATTCCGGGTCACCGGGTCACCATAGACCCGTAATGACTTGGAATCGGCGCAAATCGAAAGTGTGAATTCACTTGCGATTTGCGCCGATCGCCGACATGGGGGGGGGGGGGTGTGTGTCTAATTACCCCCCTGGGCATTTGCACGGGGTGCCTGCTGATAGATATCAGCAGTCACCCCGGTCCAGTCCCCACCACAGGCGTATGGATACGCCCTTCGTCCCCAACAGGTTAAAGAGTGTTGCAGGCGCTATGGCTCTGACAAAAAGCTGATCAGCAAGGGTGCCATATTGATGGCCTATTCTGTGGGTAGGCCATCAATAAAAGATACAGTCCTGGAAAACCCTTTAAAAGGGGAAATTTGATTCTGTTTAGTAAAAAAAAAATTATAAAAAAAAGCAATTTACACATTTTACACACTTCTCTTTTGTTCTGTTAGCAAATAGATACTTGTAACTGCTGTAGATCCAGCACCTGAGTATAATGTACATAGGGGATACATCATGATTCAGACTGAGACCGATATATTTATACACCTAAACAGTCCATCTGCTTGTTCACATCAGTAACATGAGCATTGATATTACAGAATCAGTGAGAGATCTGATCTAATAGGTCTTGCTTTATATGTATTTTTTTTTATTTTTATTTTTTTTAATAGGTCCCACTAACTGGTCAGGGTTCCATTTTTTCCCACACATGGAATAGGTAACTGTCACTCAATGTCATCAGAAAGCAACATGAGAGATCTCTGTATGATTGGTTCAGTCAGGAAATACGTACGGTTTCTGGAAAACACAAGTCTGCTGCAGAAAGTACTGATTTCTAGACACATTCCATACTCTGACAGTGCCATCAGTGCTACTCGTGGCCAACAGACCCTTTTTATTGCACCAAACAGAAGTGATCACCTGGAAACCAAAAACAGTTAAGAGCATTTAGCTTTGTAAATATAATATTAAAATTAAAAAGTAATTTTATACATTTTTTGGGCTTTACTTATTTTGTATTGATGTTGTGACACAATGGTCCAGATTACTTGATACGATCTAGTTTTCAAAATGCTGATCTTGTTTTCAAAAGGCTCACATTTACGTCTGAGTTCCGTTTAGAGAGCTACATTAGCATAATCAATGAATATAGCAGGACTTTAGAGGAGGAAAAAATACTGCAAACAGGAACGAATAAAAAAACAGACCTATTTTCTTTCAAAGACCGCTCCCTGTCTGTCTCTACTTTGAGTATGGTATTACAACTTGGCTCCATTCACTTCAATGGAACTAAGCTGCAGAACCACACCCAACCTGGAGACAGACTGGGAGTGGTCTTTAAAATAAATCTCTTTTTCGATTCCTGGATAACCCCTTTAAAGTTGGTCATCTAAGTGCAAACCATATGTAGAGAAACACATAGTAAATGAATCAAGACAAAAAAAAAAAAAAAAACAAGGGCATGTCCCCTTTTAGGATTTTGGAGCTAAATTGTTGGTGTATGTGATGTAAACTGAGCCTATCAGACCCAGGGCCCCACAAGCCTTTTTTTTATTGCTATAAATAACCTTAAAGTTCCATAAATGGTTTGAGGGTATTATATATGTGAAGCCCAACTGTAATGTGTGGGCAGCTTGACATGCGTTTAACACTTTAACCCCTTCAGGACGGAGCCCATTTTGGCCTTAAGGACCAGAGCGTTTTTTGCACATCTGACCACTGTCACTTTAAACATTAATAACTCTGGAATGCTTTTAGTTATCATTCTGATTCCGAGATTGTTTTTTCGTGACATATTCTACTTTAACATAGTGGTAAATTTTTGTCGATACTTGCATCCTTTCTTGGTGAAAAATCCGTAAATTTGATGAAAAATTTGAAAATTTAGCATTTTTCTAACTTTGAAGCTTTCTGCTTGTAAGGAAAATGGATATTACGAATACATTTTTTTTTGGTTCACATATACAATATGTCTACTTTATGTTTGCATCATAAAACTGACGTGTTTTTACTTTTGGAAGACCCCAGAGGGCTTCAACGGTCAGCAGCAATTTTCCGATTTTTCACAAAATTTTCAAACTCAGTATTTTTCAGGGACCAGTTCAGGTTTGAAGTGGATTTGAAGGGCCTTCATATTAGAAATACCCCATAAATGACCCCATTATAAAAACTACACCCCCCAAAGTATTCAAAATGACATTCATTCAGCGTTTTAACCCTTTAGGTGTTTCACACGAATAGCAGCAAAGTGAAGGAGAAAATTCAAAATCTTCATTTTTTACACTCACATGTTCTTGTAGACCCAATTTTTGAATTTTTACAAGGGGTAAAAGGACAAAATTTTTACTTTTTTTTTTTATTTGTAGCCCAATTTCTCTCGAGTAAGGACATACCTCATATGTCTATGTAAAGTGTTCGGCGGGCGCAGTAGAAGGCTCAGAAGGGAAGGAGCGACAAGGGGATTTTGGAGAGTACGTTTTTCTGAAATGGTTTTTGGGGGGCATGTTACCTTTAGGAAGCCCTTATGGTGCCAGAACAGCAAAAAAAAAACCCACATGGCATACCATTTTGGAAACTAGACCCCTCGGGAAATGTAACATGGGATAAAGTGAACCTTAATACCCCACAGGTGTTTCACGACTTTTGCAAATGTAAAAAAAAAAAAAAAAGAAATTTTACCTAAAATGCTTGTTTTCCCCAAAAAAATTTATTTTTAAAAAGGGTAATATCAGAAAATACCCCTAAAAATTTGAAGCCCAATTTCTCCCGATTCAGAAAACACCCCATATGGGGGTGAAAAGTGCTCTGCTGGCGCACTACAGGTCTCGGAAGAGAAGGAGTCACATTTGGCTTTTTGAACGCAAATTTTTCTCTGGGGGCATGCCGCATTTAGGAAGCCCCTATGGTGCCAGGACAGCAAAAAAAAAAACACATGGCATACCATTTTGGAAACTAGACCCCTCGGGGAACGTAACAAGGGGTTAAGTGAACCTTTATACCCCACAGGTGTTTCACGACTTTTGCATATGTAAAAAAAAAAATTTTTTTTTTACCTAAAATGCTTGTTTTCCCAAAAATTTTACATTTTTAAAAAGGGTAAAAGCAGAAAATACCCCCCAAAATTTGTAACACAATTTCTCCCGAGTACGGCGATACCCCATATGTGACCCTAAACTGTTGCCTTGAAATACGACAGGGCTCCAAAGTGAGAGCGCCATGCGCATTTGAGGCCTAAATTAGGGATTGCATAGGGGTGGACATAGGGGTATTCTACGCCAGTGATTCCCAAACAGGGTGCCTCCAGCTGTTGCAAAACTCCCAGCATGCCTGGACAGTCAACGGCTGTCCGACAATACTGGGAGTTGTTTTGCAACAGCTGGAGACTCCGTTCTGGAAACAGTGGCGTACCAGACGTTTTTCATTTTTATTGGGGAGGGGAGGGGGGCTGTGTAGGGGTATGTGTATATGTAGTGTTTTTTACTTTTTATTTTATTTTTTGTGGTAGTGTAGTGTAGTGTTTTTAGGGTACAGTCGCACGGGCGGGGGTTCACAGTAGTTTCTCGCTGGCAATTTGAGCTGCAGCAGAAAGTTTGCGGCAGCTCAAATTTGCAGCCAGATACTTACTGTAATCCTCCGCCCATGTGAGTGTACCCTGTACGTTCACATTGGGGGGGGGGGGGGGACATCCAGCTGTTGCATAACTACAACTCCCAGCATGCCCGTTGGCTGTCGGTGACTGCTGAGAGTTGCAGTTTTGCAACAACTGTAGGCACACTGGTTATGTATCACTGAGTTTGTGACCTAACTCAGTGTTTCACAACCAGTGTGCCTCCAGCTGTTGCAAAACTACAACTCCCAGCATGTACGGTGCATGGTGTACGGTGACTGCTGAGAGTTGTAGTTTGCAACAGCTGGAGGCACACCGGTCGTGAAACACTGAGTTAGGTAAAAAAAAACTCTGAGTTTCACAACCAGTGTGCCTTCAGCTGTTGCAAAACTACAACTCTCAGCAGTCACCGACAGCCAACGGGCATGCTGGGAGTTGTAGTTATGCAACCAGCAGATGCACCACTACAACTCCCAGCATGCACTTTAGCTGTTTGTGCAAGCTGGGAGTTGTAGTTAGACAACAGCTGAAGGTACACTTTTCCATAGAAAGAATGTGCCTCCAGCTGTTGCAAAACCATAAGTCCCAGCATGCCCATAAGGGAATGCTGGGAGTTGTGGTGGTCTGCCTCCTGCTGTTGCATAACTACAGCTCCCAGCATGCCCTTTTTGCATGCTGGGAGCTGTTGCTAAGCAACAGCAGGAGGCTGTCACTCACCTCCAACGATCCAGACGCTGCAGGTCAGTCCCGCCGCCGCAGCTGCTCCTGGGGCCCCGATCCCAACAGGGGCGCCGGGGATCGGGGTCCCCAGCACCCGGGGTGCACGTCCCGCACCCGCTCACGTCCTCCAGAAGAGGGGCGGAGCGGGTGCGGGAGTGACACCCGCAGCAGGCGCCCTGATTGGTCGGCCGGTAATCCGGCCGACGAATCAGGGCGATCGTGAGGTGGCACCAGTGCCACCTCACCCCTGCAGGCTCTGGCTGTTCGGGGCCGTCAGAGACGGCCCCGAACAGCCAGTAATACCGGGTCACTGGAGACCCGATTGACCCGGAATCGCCGCAGATCGCTAGACTGAATTGTCCAGCGATCTGCGGCGATCGCCGACATGGGGGGTCATAATGACCCCCCTGGGCGATATGCCGGGATGCCTGCTGAACGATTTCAGCAGGCATCCGGCTCCGGTCCCCAACCGGCTAGCGGTGGGGGCCGGAATTCCCACGGGCGTATGGATACGCCCTCGGTCCTTAAGGACTCGGGATTCAGGGCGTATCCATACGCCCTATGTCCTGAAGAGGTTAAGGACCAAGGGCGTACCAGTAGGCCCATGGTCTTTGGTGCTTAAAGACCAAGGGTGTAACTGTACGCCCTGGTCCCGTTACCAGTGTTTAAAGTGTGTTCACGAGCTGAGCACGCTTCATACGCAGTGGGTACCAGCAGCCAGGACCCATGGTTAATGCAGGGCATCGCTGATCGGGCAGATGCCCGGCATTAATCCTTTAGACCCACAATCAAAGGCGAGAGGGCCCTTACCTGCTTCTTTGCTGACCAGATCAGTCCTCTGCTGCGCCAGGAAGCCTCAGCAGGCTGGAGAAGTAGAGCACTGATAACACTGATCAATGCTGAGCCAAAGCTCAGTATTGAACAGTGTATGCAATTGAAAGATTGCATGGTATAGCCCCCTATGGGGACTAAAAAAAAAAAAAAAGAAAAAAAACTGGCTGCAAAAACTAAGTATGTCCGACACCACAATAACAGGTAAAACGTCCAGTTTGAACACTACAGATCAAGGTGCAAAAAATGAGCCCTCATATAACCTCCGTATGAAAATAAAATAGTTATAGGGGTCAGAAGATGACAATGATGATTTTGGTGCTTGTAGTTATAATTTTAGTATTAGTAAGTAGTAAAATAAAATAAAACCTACATAAATTTGGTATCTCTGTAACCATATGGACCTACCAAAAAGTGCGCTGCATAGAAATGTATTGCTGTAGATTTTGTTATGAAATAATTGATCTCATTACAAAGTACAATTGGTTATGCAAAAAAAAAAAAAAAAAAGCCTCATACGGGTCTGTAGGTGCATAATGAAAGCATTATGATTTTGAAAGTGCAAAAACGAAAACTGGCCTGGTCCTTAACCCCTTAAGGACAAAGCCCATTTTGACCATAAAGGGGTACTCCGCCCCTAGATATCTCATCCCCTATCCAATGGAGAGGGGATAAGATGTCTAATCGCTCCCATTATCTCCTTGCAGCACCCGGCGTTCATTTAGAAAGCCGGCTGCTGCACCGGAGGCTAACGACGTCACTGTCTGTGCACCTGATGACTGCGGTGCCGCAGCAGAGAATGCGGGGCTCCCAGCGGTGGGACCCCCACCATCAGACATCTTATACCCTATCCTTTGGATAGGGGAAGAGTACCCCTTTAAGGACCAGGCCAATTCAAATTTTAGCATTTTTGTTTTTTCCTCCTCTCCTTTTAAAATCCCTGTCTTTTATTTTTTCACCTTCAGACCCATATGAGGGCTTGATTTTTGCGAGTCCAATTGCACTTTGTGATGACATCTTTCATTTTACCATAAGATGTACCATGAAACTAAAAAAATGTATATTTGCATGACGTCAGTGCGCCGCGCCGTGCAGTGCATAGCAACGAAGCAGGGGACGCACACCGGAGGCCTGAAGCAGCGCGGACCTGACCCCGGCAACAGGTAATTATGCAACCGGGGATGGGGGGAGGCAACGGGGCAGCGGCGCCGGCAATGGGTGCCGCTGCCCCTTTTCTCCCCCTGGCTGTCGGCGCCGCTTCTCTCCCCCTGGCCATCGGCGCCGGCAATGGGGCGCCGGCACCGATAGTCAGGGGGACAGAATGGGCAGCGGCGCCAATAGCCAGGGGGAGAGAAGGGCCGGCAGCAGGGCTCTAGACCCCAGGAAAGGCATGGGGAGAGAAGCCGGCAGCGATGGCCTCTCTCCCCCTGCCTTTCCTGGGGGTGTATCGGGGGATACACGAGCACACACGCACCCTCATTTTACCATGGATATTTGGGTAAAAAACTTTTTTTTACCCAAATATCCTTGGTAAAATGAGGGTGCGTGCGTGTTATAGGCCGGTGCTTGGTATACCCCGATAAATACGGTATGTTCTGCAGCTTACACTGTGAACTACTGTGTATATTTTATATGCAACAGAATAAGTGACATGTTGCACTACCATGCAAAGTGTTGGAAATGTACACATATTATCCCCATTGAATTGGGTTAATTGGTATTCAAAACAGCAACAAGTGCTCAAAAGATTCAAAATACAAGACAGAAATCTGAGGCTATGTGCACAAATCCTAAAAGATAAATAATTATAAAGGGGTATTCTGGCCTTAGACATCTTATCCCCTAGTCAAAGGATAGGGGATAAGATGTCTGATCGCGGGGGTCCCGCCGCTGGGAACCCCCGCGATCTCCGTGCTGGGTGCTGCTCCTGAGACGGTGACGTGTCATCACGCTACACCCCCTTTTGACAAAGCGCCACACCCCCTCCATTCATGTCTACGGGAAAGGGTGTGATCTTTTGGATGGGGATTAGATGTCTAAGGCTGGAATACCCCTTTTAGGTACCACTCAATTCTTAGTTCCCCCTCAATATAAGTGGTAAAATAGTTGCTAAGATAAGATTACAGCACAATGGAGATGGGAAATATTCCACATTAAGGAGTTAAAGATGGATTTAGTAAGCATTAGCTCCATGAAACATACTCTGTTCTGATGTGCCTCCAGCTTCGTAAAGGAACATTTTCTCAAGTCTCCAGCCATATCAGCAAGAGTTTGGGGGGCAGTCTGATTATCACGATCATGGGCAGCCAAGGTGCGAACTAACTGTTGAGCAGCCCACTGACGATGCTGCGAGGATAGCCGTGATGATAGGCAGCAGGCAGCTAATGCATTTGCCAGTTCCAAAGGACCTGCAGAGTAAAAGGTAACAGAAACGTGAACAACTCTCCAAAAAAATATACCTATTCAAAATACATTGAGCTAGGTTGGCAATGCCTTATACCTCTTTTCTCCATCTCTGCTTTGTCATAGTTTGGGCGTAATTTAGCTCCCTTGTCTGCAAGTAGAGCTACAAGGGCTTGTGTTACTACAAAATTGGGAGAGGTGACTAGCTTGTTCTCCTCAGCAATACCCCGTAGAAAACTTGGTAAAAATTTCCTCTGCACAGGGTCATCCACTGTTGTTAGATTCACACCAGTTGCTGCAGATATCAAATTCTGTAAAAACAGAAAGCAGACACAAATCATTTATGCTTATTAAATGAATTTAACAAAAAAGGTAACAATCATTTGTTTCAAAACACATTGGCCCATATTTAAGAATCAGTTAAGTGTATATACACAGTATCAGTTAACTGTACATACTTGAATGCTTATTGGATCTATGCATATCAGCTGTGTGGAAACCTCACTTTAGGCCTTAAATCTCTTTTTTGTGGCCCATTTTTTAACAGATTTTTAAGAAGAAGCTACCAGGAACACATTTATGGACATTTATCAACGGGTTTAGTCAGGTTTTCTTTACTATAATTGTTGCAACTGCGACTACGCGATTTTTCGTGCGACATTTTGACTGGAAAGCGAGAAAAGCAAGTTTTCCAAAAATTAACTACGTAGTAATAATTTTAAAATGGACTACGGGTAGTCAGGTATTTATTAACTGCGACAGTCGCAACTGCGCAAAGAAAAGTCGCAACAGGGTAAAAAATTGACTAAATTTACTCCAGCTCAAAAATGGAGCAGAAAAAGCTACTACCAAAGTAAAAAAGGAAAAATTGCTTACGTGAAAGAAAATTATCAACAGGCTGAAACCAATTCATAAATAAGTCACACATAAGCAAAAAAAAAAGTAAGGAAAAAATTACTAAAAAAAAGAATACATAAGCAAACATTGATAAATGTCCCTCATTATCCTCTAATTTTTTTCATATTCCAGTACAGCAAATAACCTGGAGTGGCCAGATGTGCAAGGTGTTCAGTGCATAAAAACATAGCCTTGACCAAGACTTGACCAAGAAATATCTAAAGACAGATTTTGGCTCTTGACAGTCTAGATTGATGGGCCTGTGGCTGGATCAGTAGGGGGCACAGAACTCTACTTCAACTCAGATGCCAGCAAGGTGGTGGTGGGGTACTATAATTGGCTGGTATTATCAAATATGGGATGGATGGACTTTTTCAGGTTGAGAATGGACTCAAAAATCAATTCTCAAGCCTACTGCCATTTTTAGAAGACATTTCAAACAGTGATCCAGGAAAAAGTCTGTATCTTTCAAGATGACCAATATTTTTATGCAAGACGTGCAACCAAGTACTCCACTGCATGGCTAGCCAGTAAAGGCCTTAAAGATGAAAATAAAATGACATGGACCCCTTCCTCACCTGACCGAAACTCTATCACTTGTGGCACTTCTTAAAGGGGTATTCCGTCTTTATACATCTCATCCCCTATCCAAAGGACAGGGGATAAGATGTATGATAGCAGGGGTCCCGCCGCTGGGACCCCTGTGATCTCTGTGCAGCCCCCGGCATTCTCTGCCGCAAGCTGCCTCAGAGCCAGAGACGTCACGGACACGCCCCCACGTGATGTCAGGCCCCCACGTGATGTCACACCACGCCCCCTCCATTTATGTCTATGGGAGGGGGCGTGACGGCAGTCATACATCCGTGATGGCAGTCATACATCTTATCCCCTGTCCTTTGGATAGGGGATAAGATGTATAAAGCCGGAATACCCCTTTAAATAATGGATTTACGGTAAGTACACCTCTCTGAACAGTGTCTCAGAGGCTGTGGTTGCTGGTGCACAAAAAGTTGATTGTCAACACATTAAGAACCTGCCAGACTTCATAAATGGAAGGCCTATAGCTTTTATTGAAAAGAATGGGTGGCTATATTGTCACCAATTTTTCATTTATTTATCTTATGTTACAAATATTTTGAGTTGTTTATTGTCTAACTTTTAAAGAGGAAAGTATGATTAGAATATTTTTGTTTTCCATCGAGTTGCATAATAACTGTGCACACTAATAGTTGCCCAATAATTGTGTACACAGAGATCTTATCAGAAAGCCAAAACCTCACTTTTTCTTAAATATTAAGTTTTAAGATTTATTAACATTTTGAACTGACAACGAACAATGTAGTTGTTCAATAATAAAATTAATCCTCCAAAAGACTAATTGCATAATAAATGTGCACACAGTGTAAAAACAGAAAACAATTCACTTTAACAAGCCTTATGTAAACTTACTGAAAATAAATACTTGAGAACATATTAATAAGTAGGTAGAAGTAATCTAACCTAAGTATAAGCACAGAGGAATACCTATTTCAATAGATACTATTCACAGTAAATATCTAACCTGGGTACAAAGCTGGACAAGAAGTCGAGCAGCACTGGGTGTGCTGGATGCAAGACAGCCCACAGCCGTGCTCAGGTACGCTAGACAGGAGATGGGTTTGCTAGTTTTGCTATGTAAACCACGTGATCGGTCAGCAGAATTAGAAAAGGTGTTTGAAGGACTGGTGGAGAGACCAGCTCTACCTGCTGCAGCCAAGCACATGAGACGAACAAGGGTGCGGATATCAGTTAGACCCAGAGACTCTAATCCTGCTGCAAGGCTACAACTTGATCCACTGCAGGAAGAGCATAAAGACACATTACTTTGGTTATAAAAGCAAATACATTGGACAGGTGAAAAATAAACCAAATATTATTAATAGTAAACAAACAAAAAGTAAAAATATATAAAGGATAGAAAGTACAGACCTAACGGAAAGTAGTGAAAGAGTACGCATCACCATAGTACGTGCCAGCAGGACTTGTGCCGCAGCTATCACTCTGCGGAGGGCCATCACACGATCATGAGGATTTACCAGAGCTGCTGCCTGTTCTCCCAAAGTAATTCTGCCTGATGAGCTCTTCTCCAAAGCCCCTTGGCAGCCTGAAGAAGAATCCCAGTATAGTGATATAACTAAACCATATACTGTATTTGTCTACAAACAAATCATGTGGCACATTTACAGTTGTGCTGTAATTCTGGTGAAATTTGTGCCAAAAAGGTGGCTTACAGATTTTAGACACACATGCTTTGACTGAAAAGGTGAAAAGGGGTATGGCTTATCAAAATGATGAGTTAACAGAGAGGGCCATGGTCTTAAAGCACCAAAAGAAATTACCAACATTTTTGCACGGATCTGGTATAAAGTCAGTAAACTAAATGGTATAAATACATACTAGACAGTGCAAACTTGTCTAAATAGTCTACAGATCTGTCCGATAGATCAATCAGCATGAGCCACTGTGATACAGTGGGGCAAAAAAGTATTTAGTCAGCCACCAATTGTGCAAGTTCTTCCACTTAACCCCTTAAGGACTCAGGGTTTTTCAGTTTTTGCACTTTTGTTTTTTCCTCCTTACCATTTAAAAATCATAACCCTTTCAAAAAAATTCCATATTATGGCTTATATTTTCCGCCACCAATTCTACTTTGCAGTAACAGTCATTTTACCAAAAACCCACGGAGAAACGGAAAAAAAGTTCATTGTGCAACAAAATTGAAGAAAAAAATGCCATTTTGTAAATTGTGGGGGCTTCCATTTCTACGCAGTGCATTTTTCGGTAAAAATTACACCTTTTCTTTATTCTGTAGGTCCATATGATTAAAATGATATCCTATTTATATAGGTTTGATTTTGTCTTACTTCTGGAAAAAATCATAACTACATCCAAGAAAATGAATACGTTTAAAATTGACCCCTATAACGTTTTTATTTATTCGCGTACGGGGCAGTATGAGGGCCCATTTTTTGCGCCATGATCTGGAGTTTTTAGCGGTACCATTTTTGCATTGATCAGACTTTTTGATCACTTTTTATTCATTTTTTCATTATCTAAAAGTGACCAAAAATACGCTATTTTGGACTTTGGAATTTTTGGGCCCGTACGCCATTGGTCGTGCAGTTAATTTTTATAGTTCGGACATTTCCGCACGCGGCGATACCACATACGTTTATTTTTATTTACACTTTTTTTTTTAACTGGGAAAAGGGGGGTGAATCTTACCTTTTTAGGGAAGGGTTAAATGATCTTTCTTAACTATTTTTTGACACTTTTTTTTTGCAGTGTTATAGCCCCCTCTAGTGGCTATAACATTGTACACTCTGATCTTCTACACAGATCACTGCCATGCATTAACCCCTTAAGGACCGGGGTTTTTTCCGTTTTTGCATTTTCGTTTTTTGCTCCTTGCCTTTAAAAAATGATAACTCTTTCAATTTCGCACCTAAAAATCCATTTGATGGCTTATTTTTTGCGCCAGCAATTCTACTTTGTAATGACGTCAGTCATTTTGCCCAAAAATCTACGGTGAAACGGAAAAAAAAATCGTTGTGCGACAAAATTGAAAAAAAAACGCCGTTTTGTAACTTTTGGGGGCTTCCGTTTCTACGTAGTACATTTTTTGGTAAAATGACACCTTATCTTTATTCTGTAGGTCCATACGATTAAAATGATACTCTACTTATATAGGTTTGATTTTGTCCGACTTCTGGAAAACTACATGCAGGAAAATTAATACGTTTAAAATTGTCATCTTCTGACCCCTATAACTTTTTTACGGTACCATTTTTGCATTGATAGGACTTATTGATCACTTTTTATTCATTTTTTAATTATATAAAAAGTGACCACAAATGCACTATTTTGGACTTTGGAATTTTTTTGCGCGCACTCCATTGACCGAGCGGTTTAATTAATGATATATTTTTATAATTCGGACATTTCCGCAGGCGGTGATACCATATGTTTATTTTTATTTACACTGTTTTTTTTTTTATGGGAAAAGGGGGGTGATTCAAACTTTTAATAGGGGAGGAGTTAAATGATCTTTATTCATTTTTTTTTTTGCAGTGTTATAGGTCCCGTAGGGACCTATAACACTGCACACACTGATCTTCATCATTGATCACTGGTTTCTCATAGGATAGCGAGGAGGCAGGTAGGGGCCCTCCTGCTGTGCTGTAAGCTGTTCGGGATGCCGCGGCTATCCCGAACAGCCCACTGAGTTAACCGTCAACTTTTGCTTTCGGTTTTAGCAGCGCGGCTCAGCTCTGAGCGCGCGGCTAAAGGGTTAATAGCGCACGGCGCTGCGCGCTATTAGAGGCTGGTCCCGGCTTCACTATGACGCCGGGCCCGCCGTGATATGATGCGGGGTTACCGTGTAACCCCACGTTATATCAGGAGAGCAGGACCAAGGACGTACCGGTACGTCCTTGGTCCTTAAGGGGTTAACATGGCAATGATCAGTGTTATTGGCGGTCGATTGCTCAATCCTGGATTTCAGGCTTGGAGAAATCAATCGCCGATCTGATGTGCTGGAGGCAGGTAACGGACCCTCTGCTCCTGTTCTAGCTGATCTAAAAATCACATCGTCTTATTTTTGAAGAATTTATTTGCAAATTAGGGTGGAAAATAAGTATTTGGTCACCTACAAACAAGCAAGATTTCTGGCTCTCACAAACCTGTAACTTCTTTTTAGGAGTCTCCTCTGTCCTCCACTCGTTACCTGTATTAAAGGCACCTGTTTGAACTTGCTATCAGTATAAAAGACACCTGTCCACAACCTCAAACAGCCACACTCCAAACTGCACTATGGCCAAGACCAAAGAGCTGGAAGGACACCAGAAACAAAATTGTAGACCTGCACCAGGCTGGGAAGACTGAATCTGCAATAGGCAAGTAGCTTGGTGTGAAGGAATCAACTGTGGGAGCAGTTATTAGAAAATGGAAGACATACAAGAACACTGATAATCTCTCTTGATCTAGGGCTCCAAGCAAGAACTTACTCTGTGGTGTCAAAATGGTCACAAGAATGGTGAACAAAAATCCCAGAGCCACATGGGGGGACCTAATGAATGACCTGCAGAGAGCTGGGACCAAAGTAACAAAGGCTACCATCATTAACGCACTACGCCGCCAGAGACTCAAATCATGCAGTGCCAGACGTGTCCCCATGCTTAAGCCAGTACATGTCCGGGCCTGTCTGAAGTTTGCTAGAGATCATTTGGATGATCCAGAAGAGTATTGGGATAATGTCATATGGTCAGATGAAACCACTTTTTGGTAAAAACTCAACTCATCGTATTTGGAGGAGAAAGAATGCTGAGTTGCATCCAAAGAACACCATATCTACTGTGAAGCATGGGGGTGGAAACATCATGCTTTGGAGCTGTTTTTCAGTAAAGGGACCAGGATGACTGTCCTGATCCGTGTAAAGGAAAGAATGAATGGGGCCATGTATCGTGAGATTTTGAGTGAAAACCTCCTTCCATCAGCAGGGGCATTGAAGATAAAACGTGGATGGGTCTTTCAGCATTACAATGATCCCAAACACACCACCCAGGCAATGAAGGAGTGGCTTTGTAAGAAGCATTTCAAGGTCCTGGAGTGGCCTAGCCAGTCTCCAGATCTCAACCTCATAGAAAACCTTTGGAGGGAGTTGAAAGTCTGTGTTGCCCAGCGACAGCCCCAAAACATCACTACTCTAGAGGAGATCTGCATGGAGGAATGGGCCAAAATACCAGCAACAGTGTGTGAAAACCTTGTGAAGACTTACACAAAACGTTTTACCTCTCTCATTGCCAACAAAGGGTATATAACAAAGTATTGAGATGAACTTTTGTTATTGACCAAATACTTATTTTCCACCATAATTTGCAAATAAATTCTTAAAAAATCAGAATGTGATTTTATGGATTTTTTTCTCATTATGTCTCATCGTTGAGGTATACCGTATTTATCGGGGTATACCACGCACTGGCCTATAACACGCACCCTCATTTTACCACGGATATTTGGGTAAAAAATTTTTTTTACCCAAATATCCATGAAAAAATGAGGGTGCGTGTGTGCGCGTGTATACCCCGATATACCCCCAGGAAAGGCAGGGGGAGAGAGGCCGTCGCTGCCCGCTTCTCTCCCCCTGCCTTTCCTGGGGTCTAGAGCGCTGCTGTCGGCCCTTCTCACCCCCTGGTTATCGGCGCCGCTGCCCGTTCTGTCCCCCTGACTATCGGTGCCGGCGCCGATAGCCAGGGGGAGAGAAGCGGCGCCGACAGCCAGGGGGAGAGAAGGGGCCAGGGGGAGAGAAGGTCCGCGCTGCTCCAGGCCTCCGTCGTGCGTCCCCAGCGTCGTTGCTATGCACGGCGCGGCGCTCTGACGTCATGCGCCGCGCCGTTCAGCGCATAGCAATGACGCCGGGGACGCACGACGGAGGCCTGGAGCAGCTCGGACCGGACTCAGGTAATTATGCCACCGGGGATGGGGGGAGGCAACGGGGCAGCGGCGCCGGCAATGGGTGCCGCTGCCCCTTCTCTCCCCCTGGCTGTCGGCGCCGGCACCGATAGTCAAGGGGACAGAACGGGCAGCGGCGCCGATAACCAGGGGGTGAAAAGGGCCGACAGCAGCGCTCTAGACCCCAGGAAAGGCAGGGGGAGAGAAGCGGGCAGCGACGGCCTCTCTCCCCCTGCCTTTCCTGGGGGTGTATCGGCGTATAACACGCACACAGACTTTAGGCTGAAAATTTTAGCCTAAAAAGTGCGTGTTATACGCCGATAAATACGGTAGTTAAGATGAAAATTACAGGCCTCCCTCATCTTTTTTAAGTGGGAGAACTTGCACAATTGGTGGCTGACTAAATACTTTTTTGCCCCACTGTAATTGTATTTGAAGACTGTAGGTCTTCGCACTGTCCAATGATTACACATTTCTATATAGTAAACTAAACAGACTATTCCATTTTGGCCTTTAAGACAATTTCATTTTTGCATTTTCGTTTTTTCCTCCTCACCTTTTAAGAGCCATAACTCTTATTTTTCAATCTACAGACCCATTTAAGGGCTTATTTTTGCGTGATCAATTGTACTTTCAATTAAACCTTTCATTTTATCATAAAATGTATGGCGAAATACAAAAAAATATTATTTGAAAATTGAAAAGAAAACAACAATTTTGCACATTTTGGAGGGTTTTATTTTTACGTGTACACTTTATGGTAAAACGAATATATTTTCTTTATTCTGTGGTTCAATACGACTAAAATGATACCCATGTTTACATGTTTTACTATTATTGTACAGCTTTAACCCCTTAAGGACGCAGGGCGTACGGGTACCCACCCGTTCCCGAGTCCTTAAGGACTCAAGGCGTACCTGTACGCCTTGATCCCACTAATGGGGTTTAAACCATTCTCACGAGCGAAGAACGGGTTAACCCCATGGGTCCAGATTGTTACAGGCAGCCAGGACCCACAGCTAATGCCGGGCACCATCGATCGGGCTGATGCCTGGCATTAACCCGTTAGAATCCACGATCAAAGTTGATTGCGGCGTCTAAAGCAAAAGTATAAGAATCCCGTCAGCTCAGTGGAGCTGATAGGGACTATTGCGACAGAGGCGCAATGTCCCAATCAGCTTACTGGATGACGGGAGGGTCCTCACCTGACTCCTTGTCGTCCGATCGGTGATCTACTGCTCCATGCCTGTGCAGCAAGTAAGATTTATCAATGCTATGCTATGGCATAGCATTGAACAGTGTATGCAATCAAAAGTTTGCATGGTATAGCCCCCTAAGGGGGTAAGGGGGCTAAAAAAAAAAAAAAAAAAAAAGTTAAAAGTGGTAAAAAAAATATGAATAAATAAGAGAATAAATGTGAATAAGCCCCCCCCAATAAAAATGTAAATCATACCCCTTTTCCTATTTTTTAAAATAAAATAATGTAATAAAAAAATAATAATCATATGTGGTACCACCGTGTGCGTAAATGTCCAAACTATTAAAATATAAGGTTAGCTAAACCACATGGTCGTGCACGTAACAAAATACCAAAGTCCAAAATGGTGACTTTTTGGTCACTTCATATACCATAAAAATATTACCGTAATATAAAGCGATCAAAAAGTCCCATCCAAACAAAAATGGTACCGATAACTACAAAAATAAGCCCTCATATAGCCCCATACGTGGAAAAATAAAAAAGTTATAGGGGTCAGAAGATGACAATTTTAAACATACTAATTTTGGTGCATGTAGTTATAATTTTTTTAAAGTTGTAAAATAAATATAACCCACATAAATCGGGTAATCCCTGTAACCGTATGGACCTATAGAATAAAGATAATGTGCATTTTTACCAAAAAGTGCACTGCGTAGAAACAGAAGACCTAAAAGTTTGCAAAATTGGCGTTTGTTTTTTTATTTTAATTTCAGCCCACAAATTTTTTTTTGTTTCACCGCAGATTATGTTATAAAGTAAGTAATGTCATTACAAAGTACAATTGGTGAAGCAAAAAAACAAGCCCTTATATGGGTCTGTAGGTGTAAAATTGAACCTGTTATGATTTTTAGAAGATGAGGAGGAAAAAATGAAAGTGCAAAAACGAAGATTGTTTTGAGTCCTTAAGGTGAAAATGGGCTGAGTCCTTAAGGAGTTAAGAAAAAAAAATGTAAACAAAATCAGTATGTTTAAAATTGACCCCTATAACTTTCTAATTTTTCTGTATATGGGGCTAATTTTTTGTGCAATGTACTTTAGTTTTTATCAGTTCCACTTTTGCCTACATTTGATTTTTGATTACTTTTTATATAATTTTTGGGGGATTTGATGTTAACAAAAACAAACAATTTTGGACTTTTTGGTGTGGTACCGAACGTACCCTAAGGGGTTAAAGAACTAGCTTCACATCACCACCCACTTTATCTTTGTGAACTAGTTATGCCACAAATAATTGGCCATTACCATGATTAAGTGATTTTGGATTGATAACTCAATGTACCTATTTGCATTAGTGTTTCCTCCATGCTGTTGGTTGCAGTTACCATGGCTACAGAGGCCCCCAAAGGATCACTATCTGGAAACTGCACTGGTTCTGGTACAATCCTGCGATCATTAAGGCCAAGAGGTCCAGCTAGAAGTTCAAATTCTTCTTCTCCAGTCAACTTATCATCTTCATCAACATCCAGCATGTCCCAGTCCTCTGTGTAATGTACCAAATAATAATAATAATAATATACAATTAGGAAGACTCACTTGGATCAATGCTTTTTATTTAACAATGGGATCAACAGTCAAGAAAGCCGAACTATTTTACCTTCGTAAACACTGTCTTGTTTGCCAATCAAGTCAGGTGCATGTCCTTTGTACCTAGAGCACAAAATGGTGAATTAGTTTCTTATTTTACACTTCACATAAAAATGTCTCTGTTATTTGTTTCTTGGTTAACAGATCCCTAGTGTTCTGTCTGAATGGAGCAGCAGTTTGCATGTACAACCGTTGCTCCTTTAATTGTTAATGTTGAGTGCCAAAGATAGCTAGGTACCGGCAATGAAGCATCACCATTGTGTTTAAAGTGGTATTCCGGCCTTAGACATCTTATCCCCTATTCAAAGGATAGGGGATAAGATGTCTGATCACGGGGGTCCCCGCATTCTGTGCCGGGCGCTGCTCCAGAGAGGAAGATGTGACATCATGCCACCCCCCTCCATTTATGCCAGATGCTGCATGGACATCATAAGGGGTCCCAGTGTGCAATACTAACGAAGAAACAATGACCCCAGCAGGATGAGATTGCAGCAAATGGTCTTACTTTTCTGATGCAGTTGCTTTACGCTTGCTCTTCAGGCTCAAATACTTTTCACGACAGTTTCCACATAACAGATAATATGGGTTCCCACTGCCACATTCCCCTCCAAACCAGCCATCCACATAAGAGCCATTACTACGATATCCTTGCCGGTTGGCACTGTGCCCACAGCCTGGATGATACCTCTTCATGTGTTGATTGAAGCTCAGCACACTTGCCTCACAGAGCTCACATATTACAACCTCTTCCCTCTCATCTGTTTCACAGACATGCTGTAAAGGAAACAAAGCTTTTTCAGTTGTGAGTGTGAAGGACAAGGATGGCTTCAACGACAAGCAAGGTAGAAGCTGAGCAAAACATGCATGTTACTTCATAGTGATCATAAGCAACATATAATGAACACATAAGGATAAGCAAGAACAAGAACATAGCATGCAGAGAAATGCAAATTACAAACAAAAAACATGTATATATTGTTACAAAGGTATGAATTAACCCTTTAACTGTTAAGGATATGTGCATAAAAAGATTTGCATATATCTGTTTATTCTTAGGGCCCTATACCATGGGGCCATTATAAGCCAAATAGGCCAATAATAACCTTATCAAAAGGGGCAGAGATCAGTCGACAAAGAGCAAATGCTTGATTGTCAGCTGATAATTGTCAGAATTACAGAAGAAAGGGACATACAAATGATCCAGAGATTGTTCATGCTGCCCTGATGGCCCGAATATTAAGCCACATAATAAGCTAGGTAAATAAGCACCGATCTAGGAGAACAGTGCTCGTATCAGGGGAGAGTAAAGCTGTGTAATATATTAAAGCTCAGAAACATAGCTTATAGTTGATACCAAAGATTTTGTTGCAGGCACAGAGCTTGTCTGAAGTCAGGAAGCACTATGGATTGTGTTAATTCCTGATATTGTCTCTAAGAGGGGCATTCATCAATATTTTAGTAGTATATGTGCTATTTAACCGGCTCCTACACCCATGCTACTCGTTTAGACTGCTTTTCAGGGCTGAAGTGACATGGTGCGAGTTTGTGTGTAAATCACGGTGCAACTTTTTTGAGACTTTCAGATAAAATTTGCAGTTAATGATTCAGTTCCCACTGCATAAAACTAGTCTAAAGCACTGCACATGGTAGTTCACTTTCAGTTAGCAAAAGTCGCATCAAAAGTCACAGGGAAATTGACAGACTTTTTTTTTGAGACAATTTTAGATAAAAAAAAAAAAAAGATCTAAAAACAGCTTGATGAATTCTCCTCTAAGTGCATAGACTCTGCTCATACTGAAACATATAGGTCTTGAGCACACAGAATGTTTTTCCACTATGCATGTTTTGTACTTCACTGCTGGATGTTGATTTTATGCGGAATTTCTACGAATAAAATTGTATCCTGACCAAGTCCTGGACTGACTTTTTTTACTTGTTTTATTTATGTCATGTTTTGCTAAGGCTCTTGTTATGCCATGTGTAAGACCTACCTACAGCATATACACCAGATACTTCCCTATCAAAATAACATGTAAGTTTGACCAGAAGAAAAATGAAGTAAAAAAGAAAACCCCAAAATTTGCTAAATTGCTATTTCTTTTCAATTTCACCTCACAATTTTTTTTCTTTTCTTACGGAGCATAAGTTATAGAAAAATGGTGTCATTACACAGTATAATTGGTCCCGCAAAAAACAAGCCCTTATACGGGTATGTAGAAAAATAAGAGTTATGACTATTATAGGGTGAGGAGGAAAAAAACAAAAAGTGCAAAAACTAGATAAATAAACTAATAAAGACCTTCATTATATACTATTTTGGTTGAAATTATTTTTGTACCAGGGCAAGTGGATTTTCAGGAGGGACAAGTAGATTGTGCTCCATTTTTATTTATTTTTTATTATTATTTAATGTTTACTTTTTTTTATTTCCAGACCCATGAGAGTGTGTGTGTGTGTGTGTAATATATATATTTATGTTATGTTATATATATATATATATATATATATATATATATATATATATATATACACATACATACAGGGTGGGCCATTTATATGGATACACCTTAATAAAATGGGAATGGTTGATGATATTAACTTCCTCTTTGTGGCACATTAGTATATGTGAGGTGTGAAACTTTTCAAGATGGGTGGTGACCATGGCGGCCATTTTGAAGTTGGCCATTTTGAATCCAACTTTTGTTTTTTCAATAGGAAGAGGGTCATGTGACACATCAAACTCATTGTGAATTTCACAAGAAAAACAATGATGTGCTTGGTTTTAACGTAACTTTATTCTTTCACTAGTCATTTACAAGTTTCTGACCACTTATAAAATGTGTTCAATGTGCTGCCCATTGTGTTGGATTGTCAATGCAACCCTCTTCTCCCACTCTTCACACACTGATAGCAACACTGCAGGAGAAATGCTAGCACAGGCTTCCAGTATCTGTAGTTTCAGGTGCTGCACATCTCGTATCTTCACAGCATAGACAATTGCCTTCAGATGACCCCAAAGATAAAAGTCTAAGGGGGTCAGATCAGGAGACCTTGGGGCCATTTAACTGGCCCACGACGACCAATCCACTTTTCGGGAAACTGTTCATCTAGGAATGCTCATACCTGACACCCATAATGTGGTGGTGCACCATCTTGCTGGAAAAACTCAGGGAACGTGCCAGCTTCAGTGCATAAAGAGGGAAACCCCTCATCATGCAGCAATTTCGCATATCCAGTGGCCTTGAGGTTTCCATTGATGAAGAATGGCCCCACTATCTTTGTACCCCATATACCACACCATACCATCAATTTTCGTGTTCCAACAGTCTTGGTGGGATCTATCCAATGTGGGTTAGTGTCAGACCAATAGCGGTGGTTTTGTATGTTAACTTCACCATTCACATAAAAGTCTGCCTCATCACTGAACAAAATCTTCTGCGTAAACTGAGGGTCCTGTTCCAATTTTTGTTTTGCCCATTCTGCAGCACCTGAAACTACGGATACTGGAAGCCTGTGCTAGCATTTCTCCTGCGGCGTTGCAATCAGTGTGTGAAGAGTGGGAGAAGAGGGTTGCATTGACAATCCAACACAATGGGCAGCACATTGAACAAATTTTATAAGTGGTCAAACTTGTAAATAACTCATGAAATAATAAAGTTACGTTAAAACCAAGCACATCATTGTTTTTCTTGTGAAATTCCCAATAAGTTGGATATGTCACATGACCCTCTTCCTATTGAAAAAACTAAAGTTGGATTCAAAATGGCCGACTTCAAAATGGCCACCATGGTCAACACCCATCTTGAAAAGTTTCCCCCCCTCACATATACTAATGTGCCACAAACAGGAAGTTAATATCACCAACCATTCCCATTTCATTAAGGTGTATCCATATAAATGGCCCACCCTGTATATGCATATACACATACATACACACACATTTAGTTTTAGAAGCTAATAACGGAGTAATAGGACAGCAAACTAGACAGTACAATAGAGATTTACCCAATATTATGGAATTTAGAAATGCCCACCCTTATATGTAAATCATCCAAAATAAAAATCAGTTAAGAGAGAATCCTTATAGCTAAATCTGTAGATGATGTAGCTGGAAGCTGCATGCATCAATGCTCTTGATCTCATGCTAGGGTAAGAAGCAAGGGATGAGGGATTAGAGCAGAGATGAGAGCAGCTCCAGCTGCTGTCACACACCCATGTTGGCCAGTCCAGTACCTCTGGGATCCACATTCCCAGAATATCATTATCGCTTGCTAGGTCTTGTCCAAACATTGCCTCCATGGCTTCATCATCAAGGTCAATTTCTAGTTCTTCATCGAGATTGAGGTCATACAACGCTCCAGGTTCCTGCTGCAGGGATACACCATCTCTTCGACCCTGGTTTCGGTGAGCCTGAACAGTACGGTATAATCCAGCTGCCAATAAGATACAGGTTAGAGGTCATTATACCAAACTGATAACACAATTAGCCTTACATTCTATTCAATGGGTTACTAGACAGAGATAAAAGCTGCACTTTGACAGTGATATGTAAGATGAAATAATAAGCCAAGGGCAGACATGGTGAGAGTGCCCTATAAAAAAAAAGGCTACAGTCATTATATCCCCAAAATAGCTGCTTGCAGACCAAACAATGCATTCAGTTAAACATTAGATAAAGAAGTAGTAATTTTTGGCCTTGGTGTCCTGTAGAGATTAGCGAAGTTACAGTGATTTGATTTGTCACGAACTTCCCGGCACGGCAGTTGCTGACTTTAGCCTGCATTAGTTAGTTCGGTTTTCAGGTGCTCCGGTGGGCTGGAGACTCTCTCCTAGGACTGTATCCACCTTTTACAGCCCACCGGAGCACCTGAAAGCTGAACTAATTTATGCAGGCTAAAGTCAGCAACCACCAAGCAGAGAAGTTTGTGACTAATCAAATCACTGTAACTTCGCTCATCTCGTGTCCTGTTAAGAACTTCAATTTAAACCTGTTGAATGGTGACACAGCAGGGAGAGTGGTTGTCTTGTATGCTAGACAAACATATGACACTAGAAGTCTCTCACCAAGGATGTGTCTAAGGCCTCTTCAGACAAATATTTGTTATTTAAGGCTTCAGAGAACAACCACTGGATCATTAATGCATGCCTTTGCCACCACTACCACACATCCCCTAAAACATGAAGGGATGTGTAGCTGATGAGCCAAGGTTTTTTGACAAGTCCTTAGATTTAAAGAGAATCTGTCAGTTATACAGTATATCAAGCTGCAGCACGCATTCCTCCACCTTCCCCTACCACCCTTCTGCTTTGCTTGATTGACATGCATGGCTTAATAATGGAAGCTGGGCCCTGTATGTGAATCAGTCAAGGCAAAAAGTGGTGGGGACGGAAGGAGGCAGGCATGTTGCAGCTCACACAGCCTCCCTGACAATTTAGCTCAGAGCAATATATAGAGCTCACAGATTCCCTTTAAAGTGTCTGTCCAGTCAGACACTTATATAAAAGATATGTACTGTAAATTAGTTTCTACAGTAGATGGTTACCTACAATATGATTTCCTCAGATCTTGCAGTTAAGCTGCTTTTATAGTTTCACTCTACTAGGGCAGAGCTGTGATCTGGGAGTACAGTTAGACACAGAGGGGGAGATTTATCAAAACCTGTCCAGAGGAAAAGTGGTTGAGTTGCCCACAGCAAAAAATGAAAGAAGCAATCTGATTGGTTGCTGTTGTGAACTCAGCCACTTTTCCACTGCACATGTTTTGATAAATCTTCCCCAGAGTCTACATGCAGTCTGAGCGAAATCTCCTGTGTTATTATTGGTTCAGGCTTATGCTCTCTCCCTCCAGTGGGCAGCCAATCTGAGGAGGGAGAGCTGACTAATACAAATCTATGACAGACTCACCATAAAGAGACAATTTCATGTACCAACTGTTCCCATAAACACTTTTTTTTATTCTGGGGCAAAAGTGCATTATTACATGAGTATTACAAAATACATAATTCATTGAATAACATACCAGCCCTTGCCAGAAGTGTTCTTGCTGCCAGATCGAACTTCTGCCTTCTTGTTACAGTGGATCTTCCTCTGGTCTGTTGTCCACTACTTGCTCCAGCATTTTCAGATTGTTCCATGCTGTCTGGGCTATAAGTAAGTCATAATACAAGATACAATTTAAGCTGACCCCATGGCCTCATTCACAAAATATTTTTTCAAACATTCATATTGTCATAATTTTTCGATTAATCAAGATGATAAAAAAAATAAATAGTATGACTACACAATACTACTACACAGTGCATGAATAATATAGTTATTCCATATTGCATTGCAACCTACAACTGGCCAGGACCCCAAAAACACCATGAATCAACCCAGGTTGGGTTTTTCTCACCACAGCATTTTCAGTTGCCCATCTGGCCAAGATAACTATGAGGTTTCCTATGGTGGCCCAGATAACTATGATCACTACTGCAGTGTCTACTGGCAAGACATCTTGAGCCTTTTACTTCTGCAGCCATTTCGCTGTCTATAGCAATACAAACCCCCATCCTTTACACTGCTATCCTGCTCTTACCACATGTACTGTGCCTGCTGCTGCCCCATGTGTCCCCATTATAGAGCTGCCGAGTCCCCAAAAATTATACTGCACATAGAGTCTGAGGATGGGGAGGAGAGTTCACAGCAGAGGTAAAACTAAAAAATAATGGGCTCAGACCAAACAACAAGGTTACAGGGGTTACACCAAGATTTAAACTAATCACCAACCAACAGTATGTAGTAAGTATCTGAAAGAAGTGCCATGTACAGAGTTAATGGAGAAGCAGTACACATGATCACCTGCTGCTCTACCCATTCTCTATGGGGCTACCAAACAGAGTGAATGGCGATCAAGTGTGCTGCCATTTAATTTACTTGAGGGACAAGAGATCACCATTCTCAGGATCAGTCTGGTTTCAACAGTCAGACCCCCACCAATTACATACTTACCAACCACCCCATCACAGCCCAGATCAGACAAAATTACACCCTTCCCCCCCCCCCCCCCCTTCCACACAGACTGATGTAAATGCCACCTCCCTCACAGCCCCCTCCCTCTAGGGCTTCCCTGTTTTTGGGCTTTGTGCAGCTAGGGGAGTGCTGGCACATTACTGCATTCAACAAGAGTCACTGAGAGGAAGGCCGCGGGGACCCAGCGAGATGTCACCCTAGCTGAAGCAACAAGGCGAGGAAAAGCAGACATGACCAGGGAGCAGGAGATTGCCCACCCAGACTGGAGGGCAAGCACAGTACAACTGACATACTCCTAAAAAGGAGGAGGGACTTGCGACAGCCGAGACTGTTGGGGAACCCCGGGGAGCCAGAGGTGACTTGTACAGAGAGGCCTCAAGAGGAAGGCCTAGAGACACTCTAAGCAGAAAGATCAATGGAGAGTAAGAGCAGTGAACAGCACTCACATTCAGAAGGAAGCACAAGGACCACAGGATGGCTTCCAAGCAAGATGTACCCATACCGGGAGAGAGGGCAGCGCGAGGGGCTGGAGAAGCCAGGGTATGGACCTGGCAAGAACCAACAGAATTTAACCCAGAGGAAGAGGGGATAAAACAGGAACTGCCCTGGCAGGACCAACAAGTGCCCCTTCGAAAGCTAGGACAGCAACAGCTGCAACTAAGCCATATCCAGCAGAACTTCTCCAAGAACAGGAAGAACGAGGGCAGGAGCGAAATAAAAGAAACCCTCCGATACTGGGAGGTCGGAGGACAACGAATGCAAAAGGCAAGAGCAGGAGCCGTACAAGGGCCATACAACCCCTCAGAAGAAGGGGAAGCGCGAAGGCTGAATCTTGATTGGCTGCAACCATCTGGTCAATCCCCACTTTAGGCGGAAAATATGAATAAGTGATGTTCTATTCACATCACTCGCCGGAGTACAGAGCAGAGATGCGAGTGCTGTATAGAGCTGCTTTGCATCTCTGCTATATTATGGACGATCGCTTTGGGGGATATGTCTATTAGTATAGGTACTACTACTACCATCATGGAACAGTGTGTTCCATGCTGGGAGTAGTAGTACTTCCTAAAAAATGTCAAAAAAAAGAGAAAAAAAAGTGAAACACACACACACACTTTATAAAAAATTAATTTAAATTTTGTTATAAAAAAATATAAATTTCGTTAAATACATTTTTTTTTCCATCACTAATGCATTTTAATTTTTTTTTGGTACCCAACAAAATTTGAGTACCAAAAAAAAAAAAAAATGCCAAAAATGCTATTTCCACACAAATGAAAAAGAAAAAAACCTGAAAAAACGCCAGACGCAGGCGTTTTTTTGTTTCAAACAAAAAAAACAAGTAGAAACTTAGCCTTCGTGTTTTCTCCTCCACTGGGACTCTCCCTGCTGTAGCTACACAGCTCTCTGCAAATGTTAACTCCTTCAGTGCTGGTGTGGTGCCTGCAACATTAAGCATCCCATAATCTACATCTGTTCCTGCTGAGCCCACTTTGAAGGATGTCTTTTTGGCTGTCTCCAAGGGCAACACCAATGTTAAAATGCTACTGGGCGGCCTGCGTGAGGACGCTAACCTTATCCACCATGATATGCAAATGGTTTCTGAGCGGGTTAGTGCAGTTGAGGAAAGGTTGGGGATCTGGAGGATGAGGATCAGGACTCTCCGCTCAAGAGAGATATGCATCGTGTGATTAATAATCTGACTGCACTTGCCGCTAAATTTGATGACCTGGAAAACCGCCTGCGACGGAACAACGTGCGCCTAATAGGTCTTCCTGAAAAAGTCGAGGGTCGTGACCCTGGAGAGTATTTAGAAAATTGGCCCCTTAATACTCTTGGAAAAGAGACTTTTGACGCTTTTATTTGCTGTTAAGCGTGCCCAAAGGGTGCCCACTCGTCCCCTCACGCCTGAGCCTCACCTTGAGCTGTCCTCATCCGCATTTTGAACTATAAAGATAGAGATATTCTCCGTAAAGCCAGGGACATGGACTTGCTCAATATCAATGGCAGCCGTATCTCTATTTTCGCGGATTTTTCGGCTGAAGTTCAGAGGAGAAGAGCTAAATATACGGATGCCTGCGTGCACTAAATGTGATGTACTCTATGCTATACCCTGCACGCCTCCGCGTAGTTGCTCTAGGAACTACCCATATGTTTGACTCCCTTGTGGCGGTTGCAGAATGGCTGGATAAACATGAGGCGCAAATATGGCGCTCCCGTACCTGAGGTTCCTGGGAGGACTATGTGTATTGATGTTGGTCCCGCTGGCCTGCCTGGGACTTCCTTTATGCATATTTAGGCCATATAGTTTTGAATGTGCCTCTGTACCTATGCTATGCCTTTATTGGTTACTGTGGGGGGGGGGGTTTAATTCTTTTGCTTATATTACTGGTTATCTGTTCTCTGGGTACTTGTCTATTTTGCCAGATGTCCTCATTTTTTGTTCTCATTTGCTCGGATTTAAGCACAGCATGTTGGTGAAGTATCTTCTATCTATACGTCACCAGCTCACTCTACCTGGGCTATTTGTTTGCCCCTTGTGTTGCAAGTTGCGACTGTTTGGTTTTTGTTGTTTGTCCAGGGTGTCAGTGTTATTCACTGTCCTTTCTTCCGCTCATTGTGCAGTGCTCTCTCTTTTATATTTCTTCCCAGTTTCACTTATTGGCGGCTCCTGCATCCACCCCCTTACATTGTCACTTATGCTTCCTTAATTGTCTTATGGCTACTGATTTGCATGTGGTGGGGTGGAACATAAGGGGCCTCAATGAACCCACCAAGCTTCTTGCGGTTTTTTTTAGGGGCTCAAACCCTATCCACCTGCTGCATTGTGCCTATATGACACACACTTGACGAGTGATACTAAACATGTGCTAAATAAACTATGGTTTGATCATACCTTCCATGCCACTCTTTCCTCACATGCCTAGGGTGTAAGTGTGCTCATTCATAGAAGCATTTTATTTTGATGCGTTTCTAGTCTTATTGATCTAGAGGGTAGATTTGTTTGCCTTTATGGCACTTTTAATTGACGTGTGTGCTGGTTGCATTCTATACCCCCTCATATTCGAATTATGCCTTGCGCAGGTTGGTGTCTTTTCTTTCCTCTCTGTCTGACGCACCGCTCCTGGTGGTCTGGGATTTTTATAATTTGCTACACCCGATGCTTGATAGGTTTAACAACAGAGGGCCTTCTGGATCTACGGGTCTAGCTAGATTTGTGGAGGATGTGCAGATTATGGAGAAGACGTAATCCTACTAAGATGCAATACTCCTGCTATTCTAGCTCTCATGATACGCTCTCACGTATTGATCTTGTGCTGGGCAATGAGCTAATCTTCCCCCTGGTTTTTCGGTGTAGTACCACCCCCGTAGTCTTTCTGATCATTCCCCTGTATTTGTGCATCTTACTTTCAATTCTCATCCTAGATTGCCGGGTTCTCTGTGGTGACTGAATCAATTGTGGCTACAAGTCCCCTCAGTAGGCCGTACGCTTAAGTCTGATGTGGAACCCTTTCTCAAGATCAATGCAAAGACTGCTTTGGTGGGTACCGTATGGGATTCATTAACCCCTTAAGGACAGGGTTTTTTTCCGTTTTTTGCATTTTCGTTTTTTTGCTCCTTGCCTTTAAAAAATCATAACTCTTTCAATTTTGCATCTAAAAATCCATATTATGGCTTATTTTTTGCACCCCCAATTCTACTTTGTAATGACATCAGTCATTGTGCCCAAAAATCTACGGTGAAATGGAAAAAATCATTGTGAGACAAAATAGGGAAAAAAACGCCGTTTTGTAACTTTTAGGGGCTTCCGTTTCTACGTAGTAAGTTTTTCGGTAAAAATGACACTGATATTTATTCTGTAGGTCCATACGGTTAAAATGATACCCTACTTGTACAGGTTTGATTTTGTTGTACTTCTGGAAAAAATCATAACTTCATGCAGGAAAATTAATCCGTTTAAAATTGTCATCTTCTGACCCCTATAACTTTTTTACGGTACCATTTTTGCATTGATAGGACTTATTGATCGCTTTTTATAAATTTTTTCATGATATAAAAAGTGACCAAAAATGCACTATTTTGGACTTTGGTTTTTGTTTGCGCGCACGCCATTGACCGTGCGGTTTAATTAACGATATATTTTTTATAATTCGGACATTTCCGCATGCGGCGATACCATATATGTTTATTTTTATTTACACTGTGTTTTTTTTTAGTTTTTTTATGGGAGGTGTTAAATGATGTTTATTCCCTTTTCTTTTTTTCAATTTTTTTTTTGCTCCCATAGGGACCTATAACACTATAACACTGCACACACTGATCTTTATCATTGATCACTGGTTTCTCATAAGAAACCAGTGATCGATGATTCTGCCGCATGACTGCTCATGCCTGGATCTCAGGCACTGAGCAGTCATTCGGCGATCGGACAGCGAGGATGCAGGTAGGGGCCCTCCCGCTGTCCTGTAAGCTGTTCGGGGTGCCGCGATTTTGCCGCGGCTATCCCGAACAGCCCACTAAGCTAACCGGCATGCTTTCGGTTTTACTTTAGATGCTGCGTTCAACTTTGAACGCCGCGTTTAAAGGGTTAATAGCGCGTGGCACAGCGATCAATGCCGCGCGCTATTAGCCACGGGTCCCGGCCGTTGTTCGAGGCCGGGCCCGGCCGGGCCCACGTTATAGATCGGGAGTGGACACATGACGTTCCAGTACGTCATGTGTCCTTAAGGGGTTAAAGGCGTATGTTCGGGCATTTTTATCAGGGATATTGCCAACTGTAAATCTAAGAATAGGGCTATTCAAACCTCATTGTAGCAACAAGTGATCCTGGCGGAACAACAGTTTCTCAGAGACCCTTCTTGCCTGACTAGAGATAGTTGGCAATCTTTGCAGACTTTGCTGCAGATGGCAGATAACAAGCGCTTCTTTCAATAGCAGCGCTATTTTGAGAGTGGCGAGAGTACGGGTCGCCTGCTGGCTCATACGGGTGCGCCTCTATCCCTTGCCTCTGTGATAGTGTCGGGACTGTTGTCCAAGATGATGCAGACATTTTGAATGTCTTTGTCTCCTTTTATGAGGAGCCATATTCCTCTAAACTGAAATTTGATTTTGCTGCTATTGACCAGTTTGTTTGCCAAAGCTTTTGACAGCGTCGAGAGGAACTTCCTGTGGAGTGCTATGCACCACATGGGATTTGGGCCTAAGTTTTTGACGTGGTTACAATTGTTGTATGCTGCCCCTCGTGCTAGAATTCGGGTTAATGGCCTGCTTTCTCACTCCTTTCCCCTGTGTTGTGGTACACGCCAGGTGTGCCCCCGTGTCCCCATTCCTATTTGCCATAGCAATAGAGCCTCTGGCAGTACTAATTAGGGCATCCACGGAATTTAAAGGCTTCCGTTATGGGGACTTGGAAGAACGTATTGCCCTTTATGCAGGCAACACGCTTCTCTTCCGGGGAGATGTGGGGCACTCCTTGCCCCCTTTGATGGCCCTTACAGAATTATACGGTAGTTACTCCGGACTAGCTATTAATTGGGACAAATCCATGATCCTTCCCCTTGACCCCCTCCCTTCTATACCAGTTATTGCTAGGGTCGGCCTTCCTGTAGTTTCACAATTTAAATGTCTGATGTGTATGTTACTGCCCTCCCCTCTGAATATGTTGCTCTCAATTTTGTCCCGCTGCTAGACCGTAGTTCTCGTAAAGTAGTTACTTGGCGTAAACTTCCCCTCTCTATGATCAGTAGATCTAACTTATGTAAAATGTATGAAAACTGGGGCATAAGAACAATTTTAACTAACACCCCTGTCTGGATTCCTATGAAACATTTTCTTAGGATTCAGTCCTCCTTTAGGGAGCTCATTTGGAATGGCAAGCCAGTTAGGATCCGTCTTGAAGCATTGCAGCATGGCAAAGAGGTGGGTGATTTGTCTATTCCAAATCCTTGGCTATACTTTCTAGTGTCACAGGTTCAACAGTTGAAGGGGTGGGCGCAATTTGCTTCATATGGGGCTTACAGGTGATTTAGTCTCCAGGCGCATTGGTAAAATGACCTGGTGGAAATGGCTGCACAGACTAGACCCCTTAGCCCTCCCTCCTACCTTTATCCTTAACAGTAAGGTATAGATGAAATTTAAGACTCTTATGCACTATCTTGTTTTTGTTACATTTTCTCCTCTTTGGCATTATCCTGGTCTCTCTGAACTGTGTTCGTTACCGGATATCCCCCTTTGGATTACTCATGGGATTTTGTATCTCTACCAGGTGTAGGATGGGAAGATTTTGAAGTCATTTTCTCAATTGCGGGAGGAATTTTACCTCAATAATTTTTTATTATTGTTACCTACAAATGCGACATGCCCTTGATGCGCAGTTTCGGGCTTGTGATTTGACTGTCGGCTCATCCGTAGTGGTAAATGACTTGTTCACTCAGATCTCTACTAAAGGTGTGATCTCTGTGCTGTATAGGGAATTTCTGTCCTCGTATCATGAGGCCTATCCGTTGAGTATTAAGGATAAATGTGAGGTGGATATGGGTCCCATATCGGATGAGCAGTGGACACAGATTTTAACTATGACTCTGCGGCTTGCCATGTCAGAGGCCCACCGGGTGTCCCAAATTTTTCTACTACATAGGGTGTATCGTACTCCCACCTTTCTGCATAGGATTGGGATATGGTCAGATTCCTGCTGTCCCCGTTGTTCCTTGCCTGATGCAAACTTGCTTCATGTGATTTGGGACTGTACTCATTTTAGACAATGATGTGGGACAGTTGATTAGGAGAGTGTATGGTTGTCCGTTCAGTTTGTCCGCCTTGACATGTGTCCTGGGATATTTAGATGGGCTGGATGAAGATGGTGGCTTGTAAATTAATTGCACAGCATTGGTTGCGAGCCTCCCCACCTACTATTTCTGAGTTGACTATAAAATGTAATCATATCATTAGACTGGAAAAAGGTGTATATCTTAAAAGAAAAGCCTTACATAAATTTGAGTCCATTTGGGGACCTTGGATCGATATTCCTGGTTTGCCATCCACTTATTTGCAGAGAACTCCTATGGAGCTGATTTTGGGGTGGTTAAGAGGGTCTGACCACTATTACTGTCCAAGTTCTGTTTGTGACCTCTTCTTGTTTCATCTCCATTGTCGTTTTGTGTCTGTGTTGGTGAGTTGTGCTGTCAAATTTTCGGTTTTCTATGTACGGGTTGCGTCTGCCACTTGTTGTTGCCCCCTCTTTAGTGTTATTTGTTATTACTCTTGTTCCCATGTAAAGCTTTTACAGTATTTTTGCATATGCTTTTTGCCTTGACCATGCTTCTTATATGTGGGACGATTTATTGTATTGCACTGCATTATTTTCCAAAATATTGTTCTGGCTTTCCCTACTGTGAAGAAAGGATACGGGGGCTGGGGGGAGGGTGTTTCTGTGAGGGTGGGGTTCTGGGTCTATGTATGTTTTTTGTTTTTGTGTGCTGTATGTGTAAAAAGTGTGGTGGAAGGACCGCTCCCATGGACGTTGGGGAAACCTGGGTGCATGGAGGGACACCCTCGCGACAACACCCGCATGCCGTGGTGCACCAGGACTGCAGCCGTGAATGCTGCAGATATCACAACCTCCAAGGGCGTGGCAGAAGGCTGAAGAACAGCAGTCACCTGACATATAGCAGGGTGCCAAAGCTGCCAAACGATGTCGCAACCTATAAGGATGGTGTAGAGTGTCCATGGTACAACTCAACTCTCTCAGTGGGACTACCGGAAGAGCAGCTGCGGCAGATGACCCCAACCGCCATGGATGGTGTAGAGGGTCCATTATACAGAGATTTACTCTCACACACAGTGGAGTACCGGAATAGCAGCTGCGGCAGACAGCACATCCTCCACGGGTGTTGGAAAGGACCACGCCCAGCCACAAGAAGTTTGCAGAGAGTGCCCACACAGGGGCACCCTGTCAGTCACTTAACCCTGGAAGTGGGACACTGGGACTGCAGTTGCGGACGCAGCGAATGCAGTAAGGGTGGCCGGTGGAGAACGGAACAGGCTCAATCGCACTCACTGTGTAAACACGCAGAGAACATCCATGCAGATGTTGCCATTGGTAGGATCTAAGCCCCAGACCCCAGTGTTGCAAGGCAACAGCATTAACCATTTAGCCACCCTGCAGCCCCTGATGAGAAACGCAGGTTACTGACCCAAAGTCTGAACCTCCGGCAAAACTGCACACCCCAGCGAAAGTGACCAATGGGGTGCAGGGGAAAGAGAGGGAAACCCAAAAAAAGGTCACTCTGGAACAGGGGGTAGAAGCACCCAGTGCAGACTCTAGGTCCGTGGCCTATGTGCAATGCACAAGGGTTGGTGGCGCAATACACGGATCAAAAGCCAAATATTCTAATATGTGAGGAGCACTGAACCTGCAGAAACAGTTTTATCTGTCACCAGTCAAGGGCGATGGAAGCAAAAAATCCATTCTGTATGTGGTTCCCAGATAGGGGACATATCAGATATTAAACTGATAAGAACAGATGCTACACTTGATCCTCGCCAACAAGCCGAGAATCAATAAGAATGCCCTAAAGACATACTAGGAAAGCAGGGGATCCGAGGGAAAAACTCTAAACTGATTGACAGACAGGAGTAAGCGGAAGGGCCATAGAAATAAATATGTAGCTGTGTACTTTTGACCACTAGAGGAGAGCCTAATACTCTCCAAGAGGATAAATTTACAGAACACCCACAGCCGCCCCCACCCACATGAGCGGGTTGACGGCCATATCAGCAGGGCTCCGGCTGCCTGGAAAAAACAGAAGGAGAGCTGGAAACCGCGCCTCCCCGGCAGCTGCTGCAGAGACAAGGCCGTGGAATGGACGCATGCAGTGGGGGGGGACCCAACTCCAAGCGCACAAGGGAGAGTGTGTGGGGGGGGGGGGGGGGGGGAGTTCATACTCACCCCTGGACTCCATCTTCCTATACTCACCCAGACGTCTTCAGTCAGCTAAAGGCTGCTCTGCAACACGCCAAGCTGCTATAGCGAGGCGGGCAGGGGCAAAATGGGAGACTCGGACTCAGGGTACTATTGCCAGACGCAGACTGTTGGTGAGAAGGGGGTTGACGGCCCATAATCTAAGCACCGTGCCCCTTTGTCGCATGTGGGCGATCAGGTAGCGCCATGCTCCTTTCGCCCAACCTAGAAAAATAACAAAAAGGAAAACATTCTAACTATTCAGCCCTAGCTAGAAAATTATAAAAAGAGAAAAGACCAGGTCTGGAGAGAACTCCAGACCCTTGTCTGCCTCCTACTGACACTAAGATAAAACCTTCCTCAACTCTGGCCAGTTTCCTAGTCCCTGCTGCTGAAAAACATCCCCACAGGATAGTGTTCTTTGGGTGATGTGATGTGTTGGGTTTGCGCCAGAAATAGGGGGAGATTCTCAAAAACTACTGTAATTTCTGTTCCGGCGATATTATTCACACTTTTTTTTTTCCTTCTCACATTTTCAAAAGGTCTTTGGTGCTGCTTTGAAAAAGTAGATTTTTTTTGCTTACCCTAAAATCTCTTTCTCGGAGATCCATTGGGGGGACACAGAATCCGTGGGTATATGCTGCTGAAACTAGGAGGCTGACACTAGGCAACACCAAAAGTCGGCCCCTCCCAGCAGGATATACCCACCCACAGGCACCTGAGCTAATCCGTTTAGTCCCAGAGCAGCAGGAGAGGACTGACAGATAAAGAAAAAAACAGTAACCGTTCGAGGAAACCACAGAATAAAAATGAACTGAAACCACCCTCGGACAGGTAACTAAACCAGGAACACCAGAACAAATGGGTGGGTGCGGTGTCCCCCAATGGATCCTCCGAGAAAGATTTTATGGTGAGCATAAAAATCTACTTTTTTCGATCGGCTCCATTGGGGGACACAAAAACTGTGGGAGGAACCAAAGCAGTCCCCGGAGTGGGCAAAAAATGTAAGCAACTTAGGTGGAAGGCTGGACCACAGCTGCCTGCAACACCTTACGGCCAAGGCCAGCATCAGCAGATGCAAAGCTATGTATCTGGTAAAACTTCTTAAACGTGTGTAAGGACGACCATGTGGCCGCCTTACAATTTTGTAATGCCGAAGCCCTGTTGTGGAGAGCTCAGGAGGCCCTGACAGAACGAGTGGAATGAGCTGAGACCCTGAAAGGAGGAGTCTTCCCCTTGCAGCGGTAAGCTTTCAAAATGGCAGAACAAATTCGCTGTGAAAAGGTCGCCTTTGAAGCAGGAAGCCCCTTACGACGACCTTCTGTAAGCATAAATAATGAGTCATTCTGGTGAAAGGAAGAAGTGACTGAAAGGTAAATCTGAACAGCCCGTACCGCATCAAGACCATGAAGCAAACAATCCCTGGAACGAGATGGAGCAGGACAAAAGGACAGAAGGACAATGTCCTCAGTTAGGTGAAAGGCGGAGACCACCTTGGGAAAAAAGTACGGGTCCGGACGAAAAACCTGAACACCCTGAAGAAAAGTTCGGATATGGAGGATCGGATGCCAAGGGATGCTGAAAGAGGATGGAGAGAGCCGTCACTTGTCCCTTAAGGGAATTGAGAGCCAAGCATTGTTCCAGCCCCGACTGTAAAAAGGAAAGAAGTCGTGGGAGAGAGAACGTAACTGGAGAAAAGGAATGAGCGTACCATGCCCGCCTGGGACAGTCCGGAACCATGAGAATGGCGGGAACGCCCTCTGCTTTGAGCTTCCTCAGGACCCTGGGAAGGAGAGGAAGAGGAGAAGAGGAGGGAAGAGATGGGGTGGGGGGGGGGGGGTGAGGTGCGACCAGGGAAGCACCAGGCCGTCCACAGCTAGGGCCAAGGGTTCCTGGAACTTTGCCACAAACGTGGCAAGTTCGAGGAACTTTCTGGTTGTGGCGGGACGCAAACAGCTCCACATCCGGGGAGCCCCAGAGGTTTCAGATCTCCGCAAATGCTTCTGGATGAAGAGACCACTCGCCAGGGTCGGCTGAGGAGTGGCTGAGAAAATCTTGAAAAAAGCGATCCCTTGGAGAAGAAGTAAACTCGATCCGATAGCCGTGAGAAACGACATCTCGGACCCAAGAGTCCTGCACGTGGGCGGACCAAACGTTCCGGAAAAGAGACAAACACCCTCCCACCCGAGAAGAATCTTCAGGTGGGGGCATTCCTTCAGGCAGAGAGAGGCTTTACGGATGCCCAACTTGGCCGCGAGACGACCGGAACGGTTATCCGATGTCCAGGAAGGACTGGTCTTGAAAGAAGGAGCCTACTTATCCTGTGAGGGTGCCGGTCTGGCCGCCCTACTCGAGCCATAGGACAGAAAGGACCGGAAGGAGGTCAACTTCCCTCGGGAGTCGGAACGGCAAGAAAGTAATTCTGTGGTAATAAGGAGCTCTTACTTCCAATACGCCTCTGAGATAATCTCCTCCAGGTGTTTCCCAAAAAGTAGAGACCCAGTAAAAGGAAGCTCAGTGAGATTTCTTGGAAGCGGCATCAGCATCCCAGGCTTTGAGCCACATGAAATGACAAAGTGCCACTAGATTACCTGTTACATGGCAAAAGCCATATAACGGGCCGACTGCCTAGAAGCAGTGCACAAAATGTCACCAGCATTGGAGAGGAGAGAGAAAGATGCTCCTGAACTCCCACCTAAAAACAAGAAAATAAAAAAAGGAGAAAAGAACCTAAAATAGGCCTTGACTATAAAATAAAAAAGAAGAAGACCAGGTTTGGAGAGCTCCAGACCTGTGTCTGCCTCCTACCGACACTAAGCTAAAACTGATTAGCTCAGGTGCCTGTGGGCGGGTATATCCTGCTGGGAGGGGCCGACTTTTCTTGTTGCCTAGTGTCAGCAGCATATACCCATGGCTTCTGTGTCCCCCAATGGAGCTGATCGAGAAATACGAAAATGTGAAAATTCATTTTCGCGCCACTTTTTTTTTTTTTGCAGCCATATTGATTTTTTTTGTGCCAAAATTGCCGATTTTTTTGCCAAACTTTACATCCCAGAAAATTCTGGCATAAACATTTCACGAAATATTCCATGGTTACTAGTGCCCAGACAAGCGATAACTGTATAAATAAAAAATTTCTGAGCTTAAATGTGAGTGTAGGTGCAGTGAAAATATATATTTTATAATAACATTTTTTAATAATAATTATTCCTTTTTCTAATCTTTTTTTTTAATAATTACTTGAATAACACCTTTTCCCAAAAAACGAAGAAAAAATAAAATAATTAAAACTACAACTATTTCTGTGATTTCTACACTACACAAAAAGCTGGTGTGAAATTTTTTATGTAAACTGGACTCATGTAAAGCAGACAATATACGTGGACACGCCCACTTTTACAAAACTGATGTGAACAGTGTAAACCATGGCACAAGGCTCTTTAAAAATGTGGCCGATACTTTTCGCACCAAAATTTTGGCGCAAAATAGATTTTTTGGGGCGCAAAATTCTTTGAAAATCTCCCCCATAGTATTTTCTTTGATAGCCGAAAAGTTCAATTTTAGTCTCATCAGACCAGAGCACCTTCCTCCATACATTTATGAGTCTCCTACATGCATTTTCGCAAACTCACATCATGCCTTTTTGTTTTTAGCTGAAAGTAATAGCTTTCTTCTGTCCACTCTGCCATAAAGCCCAACTCTATGGAGTGTACGGATTATTGTCGTCCTATGAACAGACACTCCAGTCTCTGCTGTGGAACTCTGCAGCTCCTCCAGGGTTACCTTAGGTCTCAGTGCTGCCTCTATGATCAATGCCCTCCTTGCCCGGTCCGTGAGTTTTGGTGGGCGGCCATCTCTTGGCAGGTTTGCTGTTGTGCCATGTTCTTTCCATTTGGTTATGATAGATTTATTTGATGGTGCTCCTGAGGATCATCAAAGATTTGGATATTTTTTTTTTATAACCTAACCCTGACTTTTACTTCTCAACAACATTGTCCCTTACTTGTTTGGAGAGTTCCTTGGTCTTCATGAGAGTGTTTGGTTACTGATGCCTCTTACTTAGGTGTTGCAGCCTCTGGGGCCTTTCAAAAAAGGTGTGTATATGTAATGACAGATCATGTGACACTTAGTGAAATGATGTCCACCTGTGTGCAATCTAATTATGTGACTTCTGAAGGCAATTGGTTGCACCAGAGCTTTTTATGGGCTTCCTAACAAATGGGGTGAATACATACGCACATGCCAATTAGGTTTTCTATTTCTAAACAATAGTTTATTTACATATTTTTCTCATTTCACTTCACCAAATTAGACTATTGCGTTCTGAGCCATCACATAAAATTCACATTAACAAAACATTTAACTTAAGGCTGTAATGTACCAAAATATGGCAACATAAGCACTAACCAGAAAAAAAAATACAGTATTTGTTAAGCATTATCAAACACTATGCAAAAAAATAACTGTCAGCAATCTGAAACATTAAGATTGTCGCTCTCACTCTCTGAGGCCTTAATATACACATCTAGTAGAAATGGTCAGTTACCAGCCTTCTGATACATATTACAATAATTTTTGCGCTTTTATGATTATCCTAAAACAGAGTGTAGAAGATCCAGGGGTAGTCAGGCGCAATCCGTTAGGCAAGAATCACAACCCGTGATGTGTGAGTAAAAAAGTTCATTTATTATGGTGCCAAAATCAACAGACGAGTTTTGAGGCTTAACCTGCCTCTTTCTCAAGGTTACAGTGGCATATACAGGTAATGGTAACAATGTGCCTTATAAAGACAGAAAAGGCGCTAAAAAAAATTAGGTGCTTGGAGTTTGATGTCCGCTCTCCTGCCAGAAATGCAGGAGAGTGACGTACTGTGTAAACAATGTCAAACAGCAGTAGATCATACGGCAATCTGAAAACTTGTTGTGGAGTAATATAACAGTTGTCTATGTTACGTGTGTGGTCTGTGGTTAATGCCATATACTGAGAGTTTGAATAAAAATTACAATTCGTTCCGTGACATAGACTGAGTGAGCTGACAGCTCTCGTATCGGCTGTCAGCGCACATCCGTTGGGACAGAGGCTTGCGCAAGCATGTGGCTGGAATCAATAACTATCCTGGACATGAGGCGTCAGCTTGGGGTATAGCTGTCGGCGCACGTCCAAGTGGGTATGGGCAGACAGTCTGTGCAAGGAAAAAGGGGCTGTTATGATACTTCTACTATCGGCCAAGGCTTCCTGACCGCCGACACCAGGGAGGCTGCACCGTTCCAATACACTGTTTAAGGTGGTTGTGTCTGGCACACAACCACAAAAAGGTGAGCGAAATTGCCCCTACCTTCCTACCATGCCTTTTAAAGGAAATCTGTCATCAGAATCACCCGCACTAAACCTGTTACACAGGCTTGTAGTGCGGGTGATCCTGATTAAAATGCTCCTTACCTGGTTAAAAATGGTTCAGCGCTTCTTAAGATATCTTTATTTTTAGTTTTCTGTTATTCCCTGGCTTGGGACTCAGTGGGAGGTGTTATCATCTGGGACTCGGCCACATGTCATTTTAGCTGGGCGGAGCTGCCGCCCGGCTCATGAATATTCATGAACTTATCCTCCTGGTCTAATTCTTCTTTCTCGGTCTAAGTTCATGAATATTCATGAGCCGGGCGGCAGCTCCGCCCAGCTAGAATGACGTGTGGCCGAGTCCCAGATGATAACACCTCCCACTGAGTCCCAAGCCAGGGAATAACAGAAAACTAAAAATAAAGATATCTTAAGAAGCGCTGAACCATTTTTAACCAGGTAAGGAGCATTTTAATCAGGATCACCCGCACTACAAGCCTGTGTAACAGGTTTAGTGCGGGTGATTCTGATGACAGATTTCCTTTAAAGCACACCCTGCCTATCCCATAAGAAGCTCTGCTGTCTTTTCTCCTTATAGATTCACTGCGCTTTTATGATACCACTGTTCTCCCATGAAAAAATGCTGCCTAGCTTTTATTGGACACTTTTAAGAGACAAAAGAGTAACAAAAAGCCTTACACACTCTCTCACTACATCGTGTCTTGACTCTGCGTTGCAGAATTTGGGAAAGGCAAACTTGAAAAAGCATACATTCAAAGTATTTTGGCTTGTGTTTTTTTTTATTTATTTATTTATTTTTTCTATTTTACTATGAATTTCCAACTAACATGTGGCCACTGCGAATTTGTACAACCCCAAAAAGCAGTAAAAAATTCCACACTGCCAAAACTTTTAAATATACATAACTAACCTTTCACAAAAGCATTCTTCCAATTCTGGGGTGTCCGAGGAGGAAATGTCTCCTGTGAAAACATCACTGGCTTTACCCCCTGCGCCTGAAATTGCACCACCCTGACACTGTTCACTGGTTCTGCCAGAGTATCTTTCCTCATCATCTGGATGTTCTATCATCCACATAGCCAACACCGTGATGTTTTGGGGGTCAGCTTCTCGAGCACCTAAAAGAAATAAACATAAGTACTAGGGATCGACCGATTATCGGTTTGATATTGCACAGCCACATTCGTATTCGTAGTTCAGTGCCAACTGCAACAAAGCCATTGTTTTATGGTGAAACATGAAATAAGCTTCTGGGTATGGCTAAAGCTCAGCCTCCCCCTTTCCTGTGGAATGCCCTCTGCACATGTCACAGAGCTTATTAAACTAACCCATTCATGCAAATAGGGGGAGATTCACCAAAACCTACCCAGAGGAAAAGTTGCTGAGTTGCCCAAAGCAACCAATCAGATTTTGTCTTTCATTTTTCACAAGAAGCGATCTGATTTGGTTGCTATGGACAACTTAGCAACTTTTCTTCTGGGCAGGTTTTGATAAATCTCCCCCATGTCAATGGGGCTTGCCATAAAGCAAAAATGCTGTCAAAAAAAGATCAGGCAGAATGGTGGCTCTCAAAGAAATACATTTTACATTTAGAAAATAGAAACAGATTAGAAAATATAACTTGTTTTACTATAATGTCTTATCAGTTAAAACCAAAAATAAAAAAATTCTAGGCAATACATAAAAAAAATGTCAGACCACGCATTTGTTCCCTAATGTTGAAATGAACTGTCAGTGTGCAAAGCCTTTTATCAGTAAGATAAGCAATAAAAGTCAAAACACATTAAGAGCAAAGTTAAAAACCCATATTAAAATGGATAAATATCATATATTAAAGGATCAGAAACCCTTAAAATGCCACAAAACAAGACATGAACAAATACCAGTGGCTTCCATTGCCTTCTTGATTTGTCTTATGGGGAAGCCCATTTCTAGCAGAGGAACGACCACAGCAGGAGGTGGGGGAGATGTAGAAAGGCGGCTACTGGGATCTGATAGAGCTGTGAAGATAAACAATGAATTATAGTCAATTATGACAACAGGTTCAGCATCAACATGAAGGGTATCCTATATTGTCCATTACTGAGTTGTATCTAGTGCTTGAACTCAGCACACTCCGATAGAAAGCTAAAGCTGAACTACAAGTCGTAACCCAGGGCGACCAGCTATAAACATTACATTTGGGATTGTGAAGGGATGAGGCATTATGTGGGAAACTACTAAAAAAAAATGTATACATATTGAGCATTGTTTACTTTGTGCCACATACTTTAATAAGAGTCATCTGTTGTATTCTGTAATACCCTTAGGTATTCCAGGTTTCTAGAACTGCAGTTACCAGGTGTAATTCTACTTTTATACTGTTTTAAATACCAGATCCATATTAACTTGCACAATATGATTTATTTGTACATCTACCTGTACGGTTGGTATGCCTTGATGGTTGAGAGTCAGGAGATGTCAGGCTCTGCCTTCTTCCCACTTCATCTGTGGGTGATGTGGGCAGTGATGTAATAGGAGGGGTCTGTGCACGGCGTGTGGGCAGCACTGTTGTTGTTGGGTAGCTTGAAAACATTTGCCTAAAAGAAGAAATGTAAGACGCTAAACGCTGGAACAAATATAACAAGTTTCCACACAGGAAATGTGAATCACAAAGCACTACCCATTTCTTAATGTATCCAGCCCTTACAGACACCCACTTACATAGTTTATTAGTAATGAGGACCTGCCAGCATGTTCCCAAAACAATTTTTAATCTTTACTATATAAGGTGATGCGCTATAAAAGAAAAGCTTTATGACTTGGGAACCAAGCTCACTGCTCAGCTGGCACAGGGATACCATAAATCCTTAAGGACAATGGACATAAATGTACGTCTTGATGCGGTGGTACTAACGCACCAGGACGTCCATTTACGTCCTGCACATGACACGAGCACCGGACTGGTGCCTGCATCATGCACATCGGGTCCCGGCTGCTATCAGCAGCCAGGGACCCACGAGCCATGGCGGACATCAGTGATCTCGATTGACACTACAATATTGCCACGGCAGATATTTCCCTGCATAATTTCTTGATCCCAGACTCTGCGGAAAAAGTGAACATAAATATTTTTTCTCCAGACGGGACATTTTTTAATCGAAAGAAAAAATATACAAACACACAATTAGCATGTACCTCAGCAAGCTAAGAGGCATAACTCCAGGAGACTCAGATGCTGGGACTGTTTCAGTGTCTGTGACTGGAGTGGTAGCTGTTGTAGTGTCCTCTAGTGAGCTACTCATGAAAGAGGTGGTGCTGGATGCGGATGGGCTGGTGGTGACCGGTGTCTGAGCTTGATGAACCTGGTCATTATCCTCAGCTTGTTGATCTATATCTGGAAGAAAGAAAGATATGATGCATAAAATAGTCACCGATCAGGTATAAGAGAGAGTTATTAGGAACCATAATTTAAAATGTTACATTGTTATAATTATAACAACATAAATAGATGTAACTTCCTTTCTGAATTTTAAGTAATGGTGTGTTCACATCCCATTTTTGTCTCTGTTTCATGGTTTTTTGTTACAGTATGTTTAATTTTGCTGTATGCAACAACTTAAAGGTTTCATGTTTTATATCTCCTTTATGCCCCCCTGTGCCCGGGCTGCAAAAGCAAATAAAACAAACTTTAACTCCCTTTCCTATGTTCCCCTGTTGCTCCGGTATCGGCGTCCAGTTCCTCCGCTGCTGCTGGGCTCCCTGCTTCTCAGGCTCGAAATGTTAAGCTGCGGTCAGCGTATCGCCGGCAGCATTGATGTCCCGCCTTGGCCGGTGACAGGCTGAGGGCTGAGTGCACTCATGTAAAAAGCTGGGGCCGACTCCTTACATGACAGTGCGCTCAGCCTATCAACGGCCACGACGGGACATCACTGCAGCCGGCGATACGCTGACCGCAGTGTGACGTTTCGAGCCTTAGAAGCAGGGAGCCCAGAAGCAGCGAAAGAATGGGACGCCGATGCCAAAGCAACAGGGAAACGTAGGAAGGGGAGTTAAAGTGTGTTTTATTTGTTTTTGCAGCCTGGGCACAGGGGGACATAAAGGTTTTATGTTGCATATCTCCTTTAATCAACTTAAAGATTGTGTATATCAAAAAACAAAAACACACAAAAGGAAAATGTTACAGACTTTTTTTTATTTTTAAGTCAATGGAAAACAGATGGTGTACCATTTTTTGGTCTAAAAAAAACCCAAAAACATACAATATGTTAAATAAAAGAAGAAAAAAGTTTAGTCTTGGGGTAGTTATAGGGATATACGTGGCATGATGTCTGCAATGATCAAAATAATCCATAATATAAGTAGTAAATCTCACCAAACCCCCAATAGGAAAAGGCACAGGTAGCTGGGAATGCAACAGGGAGTCAACTCAAACACTGTCCATGTATAGAAAAACCAAAAATCCAAGGCAAATGTGTAAAATCGAACTTCTTAATTAAGAAAAATATAAAACACTGAATTGTCTGATGCATTTCCAGAAGTTACATGCTCTTAGTCATAGTAGTCATATGACTAAGAGCATGACTTAGAGCATGTAAATGCTGGAAACCCATCAGTCT
The DNA here is from genome assembly GCF_029499605.1 of Hyla sarda. NCBI lineage: Eukaryota > Metazoa > Chordata > Amphibia > Anura > Hylidae > Hyla > Hyla sarda. The sequence goes on from NC_079192.1 coordinate 177,036,384, forward strand.
ATTCTGTGATATATCTAAGAGATGCCATCTGCTTGTACATTATATTTTTCTAAATAAGTTTGATTTTCAGGAAATTTGCCAAAGCTTTTGGTTTTGCTACAAATTGATCTAAACATGTTGTCCAAAAAACATTGGACAGATTTATCAGTCTGCCTGAAACAAAAAACTGTCTGTTTTTGCCTATAACCACCATTCACAGCTCATCTTTCAGATCTCAATGAAAGCTGATCTGTGATTGATTGCCATTGGGAAGACCAGTATCTTTGGTTTCAGGCAGATAGAAAAATCTTGGTGTTTATACTTTTAAAAGAATACTTTATTTCCTAAACTGAGCATAAATGAAAACACAAAATCAGGATTTAAAGTGGTACTCTGCCCCTAAACATCCCCTATCCATAGACATAAATAGAAGGGCATGGAATGACATCACAAGGAGTCGTGGGATGACCCCGCTGCGGGAACCCAGCATTCTAAACAGTACCATATGTTAGGGTGCTACACTCAGATTGCGGGGGGGGGGGGGGGTCCCATCACAATCAGACATCTTATCCCCTATCCTTTGGAAAGGGGATAAGATGCCTAGGGGTGGAGTACCCCTTTACCCATAATTGAGTATATGGCCAGCTTAAAGGTTATATAAAGATATAAATCACAAACATCAAAACCCTACATACTACTAAGAAATTACACTTTGAGGCTATGTTTACACACTGCAAAATCAAAACAAAAAGTCAGCTGTAAAATAAGTAAAAAAAAAAAAAAAAAGTTTAAAGGAGTAGTCTCAAAACTTCAGATTGCGGGAGGGTTTGAGTGCAGGGGGGCCCCCAGCGATCTGTTGTATGGAGCCCTGGCTTTCCTTTACCTTGGAGTGGCACGTCACAACCCCCACCGAAAGCGGGGGCTGCCACGCCCCCTCCATGTATGTTTATGGGAGAGCCGAAGATAGACGAACATCTCTCCCTTAGAGATAAATGGAGGTGTCGGCCCCCACTTTGAGCGGGCGTTGTGATGAGCCGTGAATACATACAGATCGTGGGGGGGGGGACAGGGGATGGGGGTGCCAGCAGTTAGACCCCCCGCGATCTAAAACTTATCTCCTATCCAGCAGATAGAGGATAAGTTTTTATCCATGAGAGATTTCCTTTAAAAAAACACAGCTGTCATTTCAAGAATTTTGTGGTTTTAAAAAAACAGTGTATGCACAGCTGCTTTTCCATAGACTTTTATAAAACACATTAGATTTTAAAAACAGGTGTGTGTGTGTGTGTGAACATAGCCCGAGACGCAACATTATCAGAATGTAATTAAAAAAATATTGCTAAAGAAACAAAGTTCTTTAACATAATCTCTGTATACATTTTGTGGAGTATACCTTGTCTAATCCTGCTGCCAAACTGTTCTTCCAGCAATCCATGAACCACCAGCTTGTAAATCATGGCTTGAGCTCTCTCCAGGTCAGCCAATCCCAATGCCCTCTTTATGGGTGATCTCATAACAGCTCTCTTCACCATGTGACGCATAAGAAATTGCAGGGCAGCTCTCATTTCCACATCCTCATGTACAACAGGGGAGCTCGCACAGTCTGAATTGTGCCCATTTTCTGCAAGCACCTTTGGAATAAGAAGCAGCTCAGCATATTTGCTGCAGCTTAGCAGTGCACCTAAGGATTTCATGGCTCCTAAGTTTATGTAGGATAACTGAACAGCCCTTATTTCAGACTGAGCAACATCGTGGCTTCGCGAGAGGTGGTCATGACTTTTACGTTTCCCATCGACAGAATGATGTTGTTGATCGCCAGCTGGGGTTTCACTCAGAAGTGTAATAGATTCATTTTCGGATTTAGAAGCTATATTGGTAATGATTTTATCCTCTGCTGCTCGATCTGTAGATTCAGAGTCAGCCTTCTGCTCTGGGTCCCCTTTCTCTTCTGATTCATGACGGTGTTTCTTTTCATGACGTTTGGCGATTGATTTGCCGGGATCTTCATGGATGCCTGTCAGGTATGTAAGGTCAAGTAGTGTAGAGGCAGTCAGCCCACGGAAACGAGCCACATCGAAGGGAGAGGGGTCACAGGGCTCCAGATTGTAGAGAGGAGTGTCACTAGGCGACCAAAAAGTTGGGAAGCTTTGGTTGAGAAAAAAATCAGAACGACACAGGAAAAGGCAAGTGAGGGACAGACAAGAGGAGAGTATAGGAAACAATGTTGATAATTGTCAAGCAATTGATGGCGAGCATTCAAGTATAAATGTAGGGTCTTATTTACGAAAATTAGTCTACAATGTGGAACGTTGTCCAAGGCAACCACTTAGATTGCAGGGATCAGGTTCTGGCAACCATAAAAAACTGCTACAATCTCATGGCTGTGTAGACAAAACCTTTAGATCCCTAAGGATTAGTTTTCATAAATAAGAATTTAGATTACTCAGAAATAAAAACAGCAAAGATTAAAACAAACTACCACAGCATCAGCAGCACAGGACATATTAAGAGACATTAAGGAGGATAAAGGACAAACAGGTAAACATAGAACACCACAGTCATTGAGGAGACATGGGGTTGGAACACTATCATAAATATATTGTATACATAATTAATACTGCCAACTACTATTTTTTGGGGGGAAATTATAAACTAAAAAAAAAACTATTGACCAAGATCCCTTACATTGGTCAATGCAATGAATATTACAGCAAGAAAACTTTTAGCACTTATTTAGAATATGTGTTAGGTTTTGCTACATTGGCTCTAATTTTTGAGTTAATGGATACCCCACTGAAAAACATAACAAATGCAAACATATATGGTCAACCTTCCCACAATTCACATGGAAACTGGCCCAGATCATACAATAAGTAAAAACAAAACACAAAAAATACCTAATAGTGTACTTAAAAGAACAATAAAGTTTAATGGTACAAATAAAAACAGTGTATAAGTAACTTCATGCTCATATCAGTACACACATTTTGAACCTTTTGGAGCATATTTGCCCCAACTCTTCATAACCAGTGTAGTTACTCAAGTTACCCCAGATGTAAGTATACCAGGCAGAAGCCTCAGCATCGTTCAGAACTTGTGAACTTATCTATGAATTAAATGTACACAAGTGGAGACCATTGGAGATTCCTGATTTTTAGTTTTTCATTATTTAAAATCGTACTCTGCCCCTAGACATCCCGCTTTCATCACTGCACAGAGCAAACTCGCTCTGTGCATAATGACTGGCGATACAGGGGCCGGAGCATCGTGATGTCACCACGCCCCCTCCCACCCATAGACTTGCCTTTAGGGGGCGGGCCGTGACGCCACGTGGGGGCGGAGCCGTGACGTCACAATGCTCCAGCCCCTGTATCGCCAGTCATAACGCACAGAGCGAATTTGCTCTGTGCAGTGATGACAGCGGGGTGCCGCAGCAGAGATTGTGGGAGTCCCCAGCGGCGGGCCCCGCACGTTCAGACATCTTATCCCCTATTTTTTGGATAGGGGATAAGATGTCTAGGGGTGGAGTACCATTTTAATGCCGAGAACATGCTGAATATGTCAACAGCTATAGATTGTATAGGGGTAAACCATTATTAGAGGGGTATCCAGTATGTCAAAAACTAGAGCCAGTTTAGCAACCAAAGTAATTTTTTCGATCTGGCTTTTTCAAAATACCCTACACCTGTTTAAACATTATTGCCAATTAAATTTTTTTTTTTCTGGGGGGGGGGTGTTAATAACAAAGAATAAACAAACACACATTTCTGTGTATTAATGCGTTCAATGAGTGACAAACTATATGAAAATAAAAAGCATGTAAAACAGTAGCGTGACTGAAGACTGAAAAAGCGTAGGACAAATGCTTGTTCTAAAGAATATGGCTGCCTATAAATCAATGGGTTCCATGTCATATCTGCTCAGCGATTATATCGTAGATCCAGAGGGAAGCTGCAGCTGAAAACACAATGCATTTGGAAAGTTTTCAGACCTTTTCACATTGTTTGCCTGCACTCACAGTATTTCATAATGAGAATGTGAAAATGAAAAAAAAAAATGTAAACTGCAATTTTGTATGGACATAAGTATTCAAACTCTTTGATATGACACTGGAAATTCAGCTCTGGGGGGGGGGGGGGGTCTCCTATTTCTATTAATCATCTTGATTGGAGTCACCTGTGGTAAATTCAGATCATTGGACATGATCTAGAAACACACCCTCTGTCTATATACTGTAAGCTCTCACAGCTAATAATGCATATCAGAACAAAAAACAAGCCATGAGATGGAAAGAACTGCATGAAGAGCTCAAAGGCACATATCTGGAGAAGGGTGCAAAAAAAGTTCCCAAGAGTACAGTGGCCTCCATAATTCTTAAATGGAAAAAGTTTGGAACAACCAGGACTCTTCCTAGAGCTGGCCGTCCCACCAAATTAAGTTATCAGGGAGAATGGCTTTGTTAAAAGAGATGACCAAGAACCCAATGGTCACTCTGGTTGAGCTGAAAAGTTCCTGTGAACAGATAGTAGAAGGTCAACCATCACTGTACAACCAAACAAAGATTGGTACTGTTCGGCACTGCCACTGGTGGATTAATACAGGTGATGTGTGCTATATTGTTGCCAGATGTATAGAAGTATAGTGGTGCTCTGTCTTAAAAGTTCATCATATCAAATCCAATAATGCAGAGGAATAAAGAGACGGCGACTCACCAAATCTTCATGACTCCCAAGAGGCTCGATGAAGCACAACTAGTGTCAAACGGTAGCCGTAGCCTCTGTTCATCTACATACCCCCTGCATGTCTCTCCCCCCCCCCCCCCCCCCCAGTTAAGATGTGAATACGACTGACAAAGAAGTCATGAAGATTTGGTGAGTCGCCGTCTCTTTATTCCTCTGTATTATTGGATCAACCATCACTGTAGCACTTCACAATATGGGCTTCATGGCATAGTGGCCAGAAACAAACCTCTCCTCAGTAAAAAGACACATGAAAGCCTGTCTGGAGTTTAGACAAAAACACAAAAAGGACTGTGAGATTGTAAGAAACAAGAATCTCTGGTCTGATGAAACCAAGATTGAACTTTTTTGCCCATAATTTTAAGCATTATGTCTAAAGGAAACCAGGCACTGCTCATCACCTGCCCTACAGTGAAGCATTTCGCTGGCAGCTTCATGCTATGGGTGTGTTTTTCAGGGACTGGGTCAGACAGACTGGTCAGGGTTGAGGGAAAGCTGAATGGAGCAAAATACAGAGATATTAATAATGAAAATCTGAACATCTCTGAAGAGACTTGAAAATTACTTTCACAGAGAGTCCCCATCCAACCTGACAGAGCTTGAAAGGATTTGCAGAGAAGATTTGCCAAAAATCCCCAAATGCAGGTGTGCAAACCTTGTTGCCTCATCCTCAAGAAGACTGGGGGCTGCAATTGCTGCTAAAAGTGCTTCAGCTAAGTACTGAGTAAAGGGTCTGAATACTTAGGTCAATGCTATATTTTCTCATTTTAATAAATTAGCAAAGATTTCTAACATTTTGTTTTCACTTTCGCATTATGGAGTACTGAGAGTGCAAAATGATGGGCAAAACTTGATTTTTATTTAAAAAAATGAATGGGCTGGAAAACTTTCAGACTGCACTGTATACGTATGTAGGGGAAAAATTATTAAGGACCAATGCACTTCTATTTTTTAAGTTTTTTTTAATGCCCATTGCTTAGCATAAATCACCCCAAATGTACTACAATTTACACAAGAGAGCCAGTACATATTGAAACTGAAATATACACTAGCTAGGAACTAGTGAGACACATGGGAGACACTGGTTTTAGAAAGTTCTCCCTGTAATCTTTTAAAAATGGATAAAAAGGGTTGGTGGGCCACTATGATGTCCATATGAAATGGTGTTGTCTAACTGAGGACACCGGTGGAATGACAAATGATCTTTTAGCTGTATAGCTATAAAGGTTGGATCTTGTTTGACCACTCGTTTGAAGAGAAATGTCAATACTGGTGATTGTCTAGCAGTGACTTTTTAAAAATACAATGCAAATTTGTCCAAGTCAAACAAGCATGTTTATATTGGACGTGACAGCTAAAAGATCATTTGGTTGACAGCTATTAAAACAATATGGCTACCTTAACTATTGGACAGTTATAAAACATTATTCCTAAAGCACAGCATTACTAGTTAGAGGAGCCAAAGATTCTGTGCTTAGATATGTAAAAAATAAGGGTTTACCTGGTTTATAAAAACCCATTTTCAGGTATTCTGACTTAATAAATAAGGATCTGTTGTTTAGGGTCTTCATGCCTCATCTATTGCAAAAGACTAAAGCTATTAGCTGCTACGAAGAGTACTTGTTCTGGGAGACCCAACATGTCTGCATTGCACAGAGACCACAGTTATTTAAATGGGAACTGTGCAAAGCTTTATCTTCCCTGTGGTGGCACTGCATGGGCAATGGAACACAAGGCAATGGTATCGCCAATGACTGTCTATCTCAGAAGTGGAACAAAATGCGATATGCTGTTAAACTACTAGCAAAAGGGGATTTAAATAATCAAAACATTGTCTCTTCTTACTGAAGAAAATATTAAATACATTTAAATATGAAAAAATATACAGCAGCAGTACTTTGAAGCAGAAGATAAGAAATATTCATACCTGATTGTGATCTCTGCTTCATCCCACTGAACTTTGGCAGAAGTGCTTCCCTCCTTTACTACACCTAACAGGGTGGCATGACGACCTGTCTGCTTGTGGACACACCTGCCACCCACCCTAAGTCCTGTATCCACTCCTCCAATGACAGCCAAAACAGGCCATACTTCAACACACAAAGTCTTTAGCTGGGTTTCACCCAGCTCTGCTAATCCATGTCTCCCATGCTTCCCCTTCTCTTCCTCATCTCGGGTTTCATGCTCTTCCCTACTCTGGACTGATCGACTTTTCTTTAACTTGGAGCCTGCTTCTCTCAGGCAACCTTTGATTTTCTGCAAACGCTCCACCATTTTTTTGTTGATGCAGTGGGTCCAACGTTCAGTGCGATGTAGTGTCCGTAGAAGCTGTACACTTGACTCAGCCAAGACAGTAGCTACAGGACTACAGATAGGATCTCCTGGTAATAAATCTCTTGGCGTGCCTCTCATTTGCATATCACAGATCTTCACCTAAAACACAAAAATCACTTTGCTGAACATGATACGTATCTTAAGTTATTACATTTTAAACTGAATGAGGGTCTGATTCCCGGCATCCACGGCAATCGGCTGTTTGTAGGAGCTGCGGCACTCAAATGCCACACTACTTAAAGGGGTACTCCACTGGCCAGCATGGAACTAAATGTTCCGAACACTGTTTTCGTGCTGCAGAGGTTGGTCACGCCCCCTCCTGACATCACGGCCATGCCCCCTCAATGCAAGTCTGTGGGAGGGGGCGTAAGGTCCACTAATCCTGGCATTATCATACTATTTGTAGCAAAAGGTACAAAAAGCCCCATTTTGTTTAGGTTTTACTAGATATAAGTTATTGTAACTTTTCTTTTTCTTGAATACACTATTGTGAAGTGCATAGATTTTGTTTTGAGAGGGCTTGGGGGGGTGAGCAAGTTTATTGCAACTGTATATGTAACAGATGTGCTTCTCTGTTGTGCGGGCTACTTAACACAACAAAACAAAAAACAAACAAAAAAACAGCTGGGCAACAGAGGTGCCGGAGTCTGACTCCCACTGATCTAATATTGATAACCTATATATGTGGAAAATAGGCCATCAATTTTTACTGACTAGATAAGCTCTTTAATGTGCAAAAACTAAAAAGGAAATAGATAATACATTTACCTTCTCTCCAGGATTGCTACTGTAAAACATTACACAAGGGTACAGCTCTGCAGCATCAATATCTTCAAATGCTAATTTGGGTTCCTGTGAATGAAAGAAAATAAAACTGCTGGATAACATTTCTAAGCATTCACAGAGTAAGCCATAAATAAAAAATGTAGCCTAAACAAAGATGAATACAAAGCCTTTAACATTTTAGAAAAGCATAGAAATAAAAAAACATTAAAACGTAGCTTCATCTCACCTCTCCATTTTTACCAAAAGACACAGTACGAGCCTCCATATCAAGGACACAGGTGATAAAGTCTCCCTGAGTAAAGCTAGGTAAGGTCAGAGTCTGTTCTCCATTGTGATACAGGTTGCCGCTGTAGGCTCGGTATAGCCACATATCAGAGGTGGTTCTGTGATTGAAGTCATGCACAGGCCACCGGGAAATGCCAACACAGGTCCCCTCATTGCCACGGTTTTCTTTCACAATATAAAACTAAAAGAAGAGAAGCAAGTAGGATACTTTAAAGAGGACTTCTGGCTCACTCCACAAAAAAATTAGATTGCATTATCACTAAATATCTTAGGGTATCCTAACCGCACACTTTCTTACAGTTTCTTGATACGCCTTTCTTTTCTCAAGTTATGTGGATTTGTAGTTTGTCTGACTTAATTTTAATAAAAGATCATGGGCAGGATAATAGAGTCAGGGGGTGTGTATTCTGAATTTAAGCCCCTCATTGCTAAACATTTACACCCCCTGACTGTATAATCCCGCTAACCACCTGATTGTCAAACAAACCATAAACCCTCATATCACAGGAATGGAAGGGCATATCAAAAAACTGTATTTAAAAAAAAAGTGTGTGATTAGGGCACCCTACACTATTCAATTACAGGAAAATCAAAAAACGCCACAACGTTTCTCCTTTTTTATCAATGCAGATGTGAAGGCTTGTAATTGCAGAATAAGTAGTATTTTTCATGGCATTTGGGGGTACATACAATTTATCAATAACACTGTACTACAAGATCTGTAACTGCCTTGTATTTATTATGGTGCAAAAACATTGGGGGAGATTTATCAAAACCTGTGCAGAGGAAAAGTTGCCCAGTTGCCCATAGCAACCAATCAGCTTGGTTCTTTAATTTTTAACAAGACTTCTGCAAAATGAAAGAAGCGATCTGATTGGTTGCTATGGGCAACTGGGCAACTTTTCCTTTGCACAGATTTTGATAAATCTCGCCCATTATTTGTGTGCATTAAATTTTCTTAGTTTCTTTTCCACAGCCTCTCTGTTTTGACATATAGTCCTGTAAATATCAGTTCCCGTTCCACCAGAGAAGGAGACCCCTCAGAATGAAAATAACACAAACCACACTAGCATTGGAATTTCTAGGACAGTTATTGAAGCCTCCCTATCCCTTTTCTCTATGTGATTCATACCTCCCAAATCCCAAGAAAATGTTGTTCCAACTAATTGATCGTTCCTTGCTCTTTTGCACCTTCAAGTTGTCTCCACTCTTTCTGCATCACAATGTGTAATTGTACTGTCCATGTTCATTAAGGATTTTTACACTTCTATTTGTACAATTAACTTCATAATTGTCCAATATTTTGGAATGTTAAACAATCTTACCTTCCACTGATAGCAACCTGATGTTACCCCAGTTGATGCCAGGCCATATCCTTTGCCACCACTTCCATGAGTTAGAATCTGTCCATTCTCCACAAGGCAACACTGAGCTTTCTCAGGATCAAATGAAACCTCCTGAATAGGGAGGTCTTCTTCCTCATCTTCCAGATCCCCCGGCTTCTGCAAGTTTTGTAATGATATTAACTGATGCTTTTAATATATTGTATTATATGAAGGTTATACTTAACTAGTTTCAAAAGTCAATCTGAACTACCTGCAGTCTTGATTCTTGCTCTTTTTCCTTCAACTGGTGAGAATGTTTAGCTTGAGCAATGGGTGTTTCCCACATACAGTCAGATAGAAGAGAGAATAGTCGCTCTACCACCTATAAATAAGTGAAATGCTAGTATTTAACAAACAGTGTGTGACTTATTAGGAATGCCTATTTCTTTTCAGTATATGCAGACGTGTGTGTTTATGAGTAGTAGTGCTACTTCTGTTCATTACCTGACATATATATTTCTAATAATTTGATAGCTCTCAGCTAGTGGGTGGATACTATCTGCTATGATGTTGCCCAAACACTGCACACACAAAGAAGGGGATCCTGCTCCCTATACCTTTATAGCACATCCTCAGAAGGAGCAGCACAGAGGACATTATACAGCAGTATAAGCCATTTATCAAGCATTGGTATAACAAACTTGATATGGCTTTCAGCTCTTACTCACTGTCTCACTCTTTAGTGCCTTCCTTCATTTTCACAGGCTTCAATGGGCAACATATAACTTGATCACCCAGTGAGTTGATCCTTCTCAAGACATATTTTAGCATTTGTTTTCACAGTGGATTAGGAGTTTGTCTTTGTCTGGAGTAAACTATGTTGCAAACTCAGCAATAGGCTTAGGCAGCAAATTATCAATTCTGTGAGAGTAAGCCTGGCCAACAGGCCTGCCAGTGAGTTTGAGAAGCTCCCTCATAGAAAAATGCATGCACTGAATCAACCATAAAGCATGCACATCAAAACCATACCTGGGACATCTGGTCATCATCCACGCTGGACTCACATGCAGGCAGAACAGCCTCTAGGACATGTAGGGCCAGAAGTCTTGTTCTTAGATTCCCCACAAGTGGTACACCTGCAGAAAAAGATTCAAGATAAAAAAAAACTATTAACCTCTTAAGGACTAAGGGTGTACAGGTACACCCTTGAGTCCTGGTGCTTAAGGACCAAGGGCATAACTGTACACCCTGGTCCAGTTACCGGGGTTTAAATCGTGCTCAAAAGCTGAGCACGCTTCATACTCGGTGGGTCCTGGTTGCTATCAGCAGGACGCACGGTTAATGTCGGACATTGCCGATCGGGCAGATGCCTGGCATTAACTCTTTAGATGCCGCAATCCAAGTTGATTGCGGCATCTAAATGGGGGAGTTAACGTGCCGGTTAGCTCACCGGGATAACCGCTAAAAAAAATCACAGGTCCCCATCAGCTGAGTGAACGGCAGGAGGGCCCATACCTGCCTCCTCGCTTTCCCTTCGGTGCTCTGAAGCTCTAGCCAGGCTTTGCAGGCTAGAGCAGTAGAGCATCGATAACACTGATAAATGCTGAGCCAAAGCTTGGCATTAAACAGTGTATGCAAACGCAAGATTGCATGTTATAGACCCCTATAGGGACTACAAAAAAAAAGGAGGAGTTAATAAAAGTGAATAAACCCCTTCCCTAATAAAGGTTCAAATCACTCCCCTTTTTCAATTTTTTTTAATAAAGTTAGCAAAAATAAACAAACAAATGTGGTATTGTCATGTGCGTAAATGTCCGAACAATTAAAATAAAGGTTAGTTACACCACACGATCGATGGCGTACATGTTAAAAAATACCATCATCCAAAATTGTGCATTTTTGGTCACTTCATATACCATTAAAAAAAATTAATTAAAAGCGATCAAAAAGTCCCATCAAAACAAAAATGGTACCGATAAAAAAACCTGAGCCCTTATATAGCCCAGTATGCAGGAGAAAAAAAAAGTAATAGGGGTCAGAGAAGAAGTGCATGTAGTTATGATTCTTTTTTTTAAGTAGTAAAATAAAATAAAACCTACATAAATTGGTATCCTTGTAAATGTTTTGACCTACAGAATAAAGATAAGGTGTGAATTTTACCGAAAAGTGCACTGCGTAGAAACATTACAAATTGGTGTTGCAAAAAAATAAAAAAAATAAAAAAAAGAAGTGCAGGTGCAAAATTTAAAGCGTTATGATTTTAAGAAGGGGAGGAGGAAAAAGCGAAAGTGTAAAAATAAAAATTGGCCTGGTCCTTAAGCCCAAAATAGGCTTGGTCCTTAAGAGGTTAGACATTCAGATATTATCTTGAAGTCTATTACAATAAAAGTTATAAACACATGAATACAAATACCTGAGCTGCACTTCTGAGAAGCAATATTCAGTAAAACTTCAGTCCATTTGGGAGATGCCATCTTAGACTGAATAGCCTTGGAAGAAACTACTCTGCGAAGGAAGACTAGAAAGTCACCAAGATGAAGCTCTGCTGTGCGTTGCTTCCTGAGTGTAGCTGGAAGAATAGGATTAAGTTACATTAAAAATCTAACATACAATACTCAAATTGAAGATCGGGGCTGCAGGATGGGAGAGCAATATTGCATTCACTTCCAGGCAGTGGAAGAGAGAGGTGGTGTCTGGTAACTATAAAAGAAAGTATACTAAGCAATTGTCTGAGCTAGTGATTGTGTGTCTGTATACAAGAGTTTGAAGTATACAAGTGAGTGTATGTATAAAAGTGAGTTTCAGGGAGTTAAATTGAAATATCTGATAGTTTTTTTACTGTTAATTTTTGCAATCCCCAAATCTAGTATGGCCTTTGAGTTGTAAAATGCAGTCCAGTGTGTATCTTGCACAATGTATGCAATCCTTGTACAGCAGTTTGAGGGTGCATATTGTTGTGCGAGATGTTCATTTGGAAACCCAGATCCTGGATCTAGAGGAGCAACTGGCAACACAGACGCATTGACAACTTGGAGAGGAGTCTCTTGCTCACTGAGCAAGTACTCTTTGGGGTAGAGGTGGGGGAGGATAGTGTGACGGAGGTGCAGGACAGTCAGGCAGCTAGATGGGTTACAGTTAGAAAAAGGGGTAGAGGGAAAAGTGTCAGGGAGGCTAGTCCTGAACTGGCACACCCCAACAAGTTTAGCAGATGGCAGATGAGGGGGATGCCATTTCAGAGCTAGCAGTTCTGCAACAGGACTCTGCCTCTGATTGCCATGGGGGTGTCTGCTCCAGTAAGGAAGGAGGGAAGGAGGAATGCAGGGCAGGCCAGACAGGTACTGGTAGTGGGGCACTCAATTATTAGGGGGACAGACAGGGTGATCTGTCACAAAGACCGAGATCGCCTAACAGTGTGTTGTCTTCCTGGCGCTCGAGTAACAGTAAAATATGGTCTAACTGACAACACAGTACACCATGGAACTTGGTACTGATCTTGTCAGAAAATATGTACACAATCTGCATGCACATGTCTGCTAAGGCACACTGCTAAACTTTAAGTTTATGCATAACTTACTGCCCTGAGCCACCTGATTAATTTTTATAGGCGCCATCCTATGGGGGAGATTTATCAAAACCTGTCCAGAGGAAAAGTTGCCCAGTTGTCCATAGCAACCAGATTGCTTCTTTCATTTTTAACAAGGCCTAAAGTGAAAAAAGCGATCTGATTGGTTGCTATGGGCAACTTCTCCTTTGCACAGGTTTTGATAAATCTCCCCCTATAAGAATCAATTCTGCAGAATGGTCTGGGAGCCTGTCACAAACATAGGTTGCAGGGACAGAGAAAACAAAACTAGACATGTGTGTCTGAGGTTAAAATAGGATTTATGTCTTGTCCACGTAAAAATATGGACGCTCATAGGACACAAGGAAAGACGCACCATTGTAATATCCAACATTGTGTCTTAAATGTGAAAACTTATTTTAGTGTCATTATTACCTCTGAAGTCCCTTCTTTCACTCTCTCCTAAGAGATCAGATTTCTTCTCTTCCTCATTTTCACTAATGGTAGGCACAACTCCAGCCTGAGAAAGAAGGTTCTTCAGTTGGCTACAAAGCAGGTCCAAAAGGGACTGTACCACTTTAGGGCTTAGCTTATCAGCATACGTCCTATAAAGAAACATCCATTTGGTATTTAGTTCAGATGCACAGTATTGTAATAATATATACAAGGAACCCTAAATACACTTTAGGAATACAGTCATGGCCGTTAATGTTGGCACCCCTGAAATTTTTCAAGAAAATGAAGTATTCCTCACAGAAAAGGATTGCAGTAACACATGCTTTGCTATACACATATGTATTCCCTTAGTTTGTGCTTTGGAACTAAACCAAAAAAAGGAGGGGAAAAAGCTAATTGGACATAATGTCACACCAAACTCCAAAAATGGTCTAGAAAAAATTATTGCCACCCGTAACTTAATATTTGGTTGCACACCCTTTGGAAAAAAATAAATGAAATCAGTCGCTTCCGATAACCATCAATAATCTTCTTATACCTCTCAGCCAGAATGTTGGACCACTCTTCCTTTGCAAACTGCTCCAGGTCTCTCTTATTGGAAGGGCGCCTTTTCCAACAGCAATTTTAAGATCTCTCCACAGGTGTTCAATGGGATTTTGATCTGGACTCATTGCTGCCCACTTCAGAACAGCTTTTTGTTGCCATCTGGGTGCTTTTTGACCTATGTTTGGGGTCATTGTCCTTCTGGAAGACCCAAGATCCCAGCTTTCTGACACTGGGCTGTACAGTGCGACCCAAAATCCGTTGGTAATCCTCAGATTTCTTGACGCCTTGCACACATTCAGGGCACCCAGTGCCAGAGGCAGCAAAACAACCCCAAAATATCATTGAACCTCCACCATATTTCACTGTAGGTAGTGTGTTCTTTTCTTTGTAATGCCTCATTCAGTTTTCGGTAAACAGAATGATGTGCTTTACCATAAAGCTCTATCTTGGTCTCATCTGTCCACAAGACGTTTTCCCAGAAGGATTTTGGCAAAATGTAGTCTTGCTTTTTTAGGTCTCTGTGCCAGCAGTGGGGTCCCCCTGGGTCTCCTGCCATATCGTTTAATTTCATTTAAATGTCGACGGATAGTTCGCGCTGACACTGATGCTCCCTGAGCCTGTGGGACAGCTTGAATATCTTTGGAACTTGTTTGGTGTTGTTGTCCATTAGTGTGGCACACACAGACACGCAATGCAAAGACTAAGTGAACTTCTCTCCTTTTTATCTGCTTTCAGGTGGGATTTCTATATTGCTCAAACCTGTTACTTGCCCCAGGTGAGTTTAAAGGAGCATCACATGCTTGAAACAATCTTATTTTTCCATAATTTTGAAAGGGTGCCAATAATTTTGTCCAGACCATTTTTGGAGTTTGGTGTGACATTATGTCCAATTAGCTTTTTTTCCTCCCTTTTTGGTTTAGTTCCAATACACACAAAGAAAATAAACATGTGTATAGCAAAACGTGTTACTGCAATCCTTTTCTGTGACAAATACTTAAATTTTCTTAAAAAATTTCAGGGGTGCTAACATTTACAGCCATGACTGTATGTTTATAAGAAAGAATTAAGTCATTTATACAGGGAATATAAAGAGACCAATGGTAAATTGCCAGGTTCTGGTGAGGATAAAAGAATGAGACAAAGATAAATCATACGTGACCTATAACATGTACAATTCAATTGCAAAACATACTAAAATCTTTGCGGAAGAAAACTGCCTTGTATTTGGAACTGCTCATACTTCCATCCACCCTGACTAAGACCCCGGTTTCAGCTAAAGAAAAAATGCCCCAAAGCATGATGCTGCCACCACCATGCTTCACTGTGGGTATGGTGTTCTTTTTGGGCTATGAGCAGTAGAGATGAGCGAAGTTACAGTGATTTGATTCGTCATGAACTTCTTGGCTCGGTGGTTGCTGGCTTTAGCCTACATAAAATTGTTCAGCTTTCAGGTGAGAGTCTCCTAGGACTGTATCCAACTTTTCCAGCCCAACCGGAGCACCTGAAAGGTGAACTAATTTATGTAGGCTAAAGCCAGCAACCACCGAGCCGAGAAGTTTGTGACAAATCAAATCACTGTAACTTCACTTTTTGGAATTATGGCTAAAAAGTACAACTTTGGTTACATCAGACCATAACACATTTTCCTATGTGCTTTAGTGGGACTTGTTATTTGCTTTTGCAAACTTTAGCCAGACTTGGATGTGGGTTTTTTTGTGCGAAAAGGCTTCCATTTTGCCATCCTACCCCATAGCATTCATATGAAGAATACAGGAGATTGTTGTCACAGGCTGCACACAGCCAGTACTTGCAAAAAAATCCTGTAGTTCCTTTCATGTTGCAGTAGGCAGAAGGGACGTCCAGTTGTTGGTAAGATCTCTGTAACGCCATATTTCCACTTGATGATGACTGTCTTTACTTAATTTCATGTATATATGATGCTTTGGAAATTCTTTTTTTTACACCCTTCTCCTGACTGATCTCTTTCAACAATGAGATCCCTGTGGACCATGGGGAGGAATTAAGGGGTGTGTAGGTGAACAATTTTTCTACCCCTTTATTTGTGGGGGTGATAATGTGTACATGCACCAAATTTTTTAATGGTTGCATGGCATGTGATACATTTTTTAAAATACACTTTGTATGGTTCCTTCTCTGCCAGTTTTGTAAGACAGGTCAGGGCTGGTGTAGATTTGCAACAAATTCAGGTCTTTGCAACAAATTTTGTGATAAAATTTACAAAATACATTTATGTAGCACAGCTACCCAATTTTAGAAAAAACTTCCAAAAGCAAAAATCTCAATAAAAAGTGTCTCTAATAACAGATTAACCTTTTCAGGACGTAGGGCATATGCATACGCCCTGCCTCCCGAGTCCTTAAGGACGTAGGGCGTATGCATACCCCCGCGGGAATTCCGGTCCCCGCCGCTAGCCGGTTGGGGACTGACCGGGATGACTGCTAAAATCATTCAGCAGGGATCCCGGCACATTGCAAAGGGGGGTCCATGTCGGTGATCGCAAAAAATCACATGTCAATTCAGACATGCAATTTTCTGCTATTCCGGGCTGATCGGGTCTCTGGTGACCCGATCGCCCGGAAAATAGGGATGATCAGAGCTGTCAGTGACAGCCCCGATCATCCTGAGGGATAGGAGCGAGATTGCAGTGCTGTTACTGTTACAGACCATAACATATAGGCATATAAACATCATTTTCTGGCTTTAGGAACAGAAAGCTTTGAGTTTCATTTCCTACAATTTCAAGTCAGGATGTTTGCTTGATATCAAGTACACAAGAACTTATAAATGGCAACGGTTAATTTACTTTTATTTTTTCGCCTTATTTTAAAAAAAATAAAATAAAAAAAATTAATAAATAAAAAGGTAATGGGATGCACTTTTCAATCAATCCTAAAGAAGGGCACGGAAATAACTTACCCACGTGGTGTTTGTCTGCAGAGCCCGGTCTAGAGTAGCAGAAAGCTGCTGATAGATTTTGTGAACAGCTTTCTGGAACTCGATCTGTATGCCCCTTTTTGAAGGAAAATCACGGAAAATAGGGATGATCGGAGCTGTCAGTGACAGCCCCGATCATCCTGAGGGATAGGAGCGAGATTGCAGTGCTGCAATCTCCTCCTATCCCCTGCCATTGGTCAGAAAGGAATTCTGACCAATGGCAGGGCACGACAGGGGGTTGCCATGGAAACCCCCCCGCTCTGCCCACCCATGGATGTCGGGCAGAACGGGGGGAGAAGATGGAGGCCTTTACCTGAGAACAAGATGCCGTGGGGACCGCCGATCATCGCTGGAGACTGTGGAGATCAGCGGCGCAGGTAGGTAGGGAAGCGACGGTGGGTGGGAGAAAGGAAGGGGGCAGTAAAGCGATCTTTACTGCTGCCCTTCTAGTGGTTGCCAAACTGCAACTCCCAGCATGGCCAGACAGCCAAAAGCTGTCTGGGCATGCTGGGAGTTGTAGTTTTGCAACATCTGGAGGGTCACAGTTTGGAGACCACTATTACAGTGGTGCCCAAATGGTGGCCCTCCAGATGTTGCCAAAATACAACTCTCAGCATGCCTAGACTGCCCAGGCATGCTGGGAGTTGTAGTTCTGTAACATCTGTCCCTTCAGATATTGCAATTTTCATGAACATTTTGAAAATTGCTGCTATACTTTGAAGCCTTCAAATTTTTTCAAAAAGTAAAAATATGTCCATTTTATGATGCCAACATAAAGTGGACATATTGTATTTGTGAATAAAAATAAAATGTATTTGGAATATACATTTTCCTTACAAGCAGAGAGCTTCAAAGTTAGAAAAATGCAAAATTTTCATGAAATTTGGGGATTTTTCACCCAAAAAGGATGCAAGTAATGACGGAAATTTTCTAAAGTAGAATATGTCACGAAAAAAAACTCTCAGAATCAGAATAATCGGTAAAAGCATCTTAGCGTTATTAATGCTTAAAGTGACGGTGGTCAGAATTACAAAAAAGGGCTGCGTCCTTAAGGTGAAAATGAGCTGCGTCCTTAACGGGTTAAAATCAATGATACATTATACAATTCCCCAGCTCCCCCCCCCCCCTTGTAGCTTTAGCTTTGAAATACAACAATGCAAATGTCAGGGGAAACCCTACTAGAACAGCTGAACTTTTTTGTGATCAAATTCACTTTAAATTTCTATTGCACACAAGTTTAAATGTGATGGCTTATTCTGAACACAACACATTAAAAGGTGGAAAAAGTTTTGACATTATTTACCTTTGTCTCATTCTTTAACATAACAAGAACTTGGCATTTTAAGAGGGATGTGTACACTTTTTATACCCACTGTACATTCTAAAAGTAGCTTAAAGTTATTGCCTATACTACAAAATTATGCTTCACGTAAAGCACCACAAAACATGTCAGTACACAAGTGATCCTGGGAATAAAGAGGATGCCTATGCACACTCTTCAAAAATGTATGCGGGAAAGAAGAAAACGCATTGAGCAATCTTTCAAACATTATAATGGAAATGCAATCTCAAGATTGGTAGGATCCAAAAATATATCATAAAGCATTTAATATTTGTTTATTTTTAAAGCGTTCATATATTTTTTATTAAATTTTTTTACACGATTATGTAAAATATTTTGCCTAATCAGCAGTTTCAGAGATTTATTTTACATCAGGAATCTAGTAACAAAAAAAAAAATCAACTTCTATTAGAGAGACGTAAAAGAGACTTTGACTGGTGCATTGTATGCACTGTGTAGGGAGCAGGAGGAATATGTGATGTGTCCACACATTTTTCTAAAACATGATGCTGGCCCTGCTTCTATACAGCACAAACTGAGAAGTCATCTCTACAAATCAGGAAATGCCAGCCTATTGTAAATGGCAGGTGTCAGGTAAAAGACTTCCGGATTTCTTTTTTTTTTTTTTTTTAAGATGTACTAAGGTGAGGTCAGCATTCATTTTATTATCATTACAGGAATTTTCCCAAAATCAACATGTATCACTTATTCACATGATAGGTCATAAGTGTTTGAGAACTGGGGCAATGGTGCATATGCTCAACAGTGTTTCTTCAACCTCCAGTTAATTCAGTGGGTGTGGTAATGGGTAGACATCAAATGCCTGTGCTGTACAGAGGGGATATATGTTGCTAGGTGATAACACGCGACGAGGCCAGTCCGGGGCTACCAAAATCACTGAGACGCCCTGAGCTTCCTATCGACCATGGGAAGAAGTGGAAGTGGAGGAAATAAGTTTGAAACTAGGAAAAAAACAAAAGAAATAAGACCAGGTCTGGAGAGCTCCAGACCTGTGTCTGCCTCCTGCTGACACTAAGCTAAAACTGAGTTGCTCAGAGCTAGGAGGCGGGTATATCCTGCCGGGAGGGGCCAACTTTCTTATGTGTTTTGCCTAGTGTCAGCCTCCTAGTAGCAAACAGCATATACCCATGGTCATTTGTCCCCCAATGAAGCGCTCAAGAGAAAACAAAATTTTTAAACAAATGTTAAAAAGCAATAACTTAAACATACTTACCCTGTAGTGATGGCAAGGATTTGGAGCAGCCTAGTGCTAGCTACTTTAAGGGCAGTGCTCAGTTGAGACACTCCTGATTTGGGCAGTAGCTGGAGAGGTTGCCCAAGCATAGTCTCTGTGCCACAGAGTTGGGACAGAACACTAAGTAAGCCAGTGGAAATTGCAAGAGAAACATCCACTGGCTGATAACGGACACTAAGGGCAAAGACGGTTACCAACAGGAGGCGTTGCTGGGCTTCTGAAACAAGAAATATTAGCTTAGAAGGATACCATAGCTACACAGATAAAAATTTATAACCAGCAACAGTTTACTGAAAATGTGAATTAGCTGCCGCCATGTCACCGTAACATACAGACATCAAAAAGAAATCGCCCTCCAGTTAAAGTGTATGCACTTAGCCGTGCTCTTACGTTACATCAATTTAATCATTTAGGAACATTTTGGGCTTGAACCTTCTTTAGGCTGAGTACAAAGCTGAATCTACTTCGGTCACTTAAGAAAGTGTTAAGGAAACTCTGGTACTTAACAACTTATCCCCTATCCGCAGGATAGGGGATAAGTGTCTGACCGCACTAAGTGGCAGTTGACACGTCCTCCTCATGCATCTCTATGGGAGAGCTGGAGATGCACG
Source organism: Hyla sarda (assembly GCF_029499605.1). Classification (NCBI taxonomy): domain Eukaryota; kingdom Metazoa; phylum Chordata; class Amphibia; order Anura; family Hylidae; genus Hyla; species Hyla sarda. The sequence continues at coordinate 177,056,559 of NC_079192.1, forward strand.
AGTGCTGTATCTCTGTCTCTCCCATAGAGATGTATGGAGGGGGCGTGTCAGCCACTGCTCAGTGAGGTGTCCGACACGACACTGCTCCATGCGCGGTACACAGAGACAACTGGGTTTGCAGTGGTCGGACCACCGCAATCAGACACTTATCCCCTAGCCTGTGGATAGGGGATAAGTTGTTAAGCACTGGAATTCCCCTTTAACTTATGTTATGCTTGCATGTTATGTTTGGTCCTAGTAAAGTGAATGTGGCAGCTCTACTAGGACTGACCCCAAAGACTAGCATCCATGGTAGAACATCTCAACAAAACACTCAGGAAACCGCCATCTTTAAGTGGCCTTCAGAGATGCAATTTCTTACTCAGCCTGAAGGTCCTAGCCTAAAACGCTCCTATATGCTATATGATTGAAGTAACATAAGAGCACAGATAACATTGTAAAATGGAATCTAAAATTTGAGCATATTATGCATACACTTCTAGAGGAGTGGCAATATCTTATGTATATTTGATTTGGCTTTAAAAAGGAGGCATCTACCTAAATCTGGCACATGTAAGCATTTCAATAATGGAGTTGTGTTGCCCAACAGACTGTTACAGACCATAACATATAGGCATATAAACATCATTTTCTGGCTTTAGGTACAGAAAGCTTTGAGTTTCATTTCCTACAATTTCAAGTCAGGATGTCTGCTTGATATCAAGTACACAAGAACTTATAAATGGCAACGGTTAATTTACTTTTATTTTTTCACCTTATTATAAAAAAATATAAATAATGGGATGCACTTTTCAATCAGTCCTAAAGAAGGGCACGGAAATAACTTACCCACGTGGTGTTTGTTTGTCTGCAGAGCCCGGTCTAGAGTAGCAGAAAGCTGCTGATAGATTTTGTGAACAGCTTTCTGGATCTCGATCTGTATGCCCCTTTTTGAAGCCCTTATTCCATCCTGAGTAAAATAAACCGATTATACAACATAAATAATATGCAGGCCATATATTGAATATTTCTTAATATATTGTGCTGTTCGTATGATTCATCTGGTCTATGTTGCAATTTGTCATTGGAAAAACTTACTGGAATTTGTGCTAAGGTAACACACTAATATGTATATATTTAAATTATATTTATAGTAAAACTTATTTCAGGCAATCGCTCAAAGTGCATTGAAAAGTGGTCTTATAGTGGAATGGTCTTATGATAGCCAATATGTATAATACATATGGAACTAAAAAGTCACAGGGGATATAGTCTGTATAAGGAGGGGTTCTTTGTCAAAGCGGTTGAGACTTGATATAATATCTGCTATATTATACAGTAAAGAAAAGAATGCAATGATCAGAAGTCGAGGGATTAATGAAGATGGCTCTTAAAGGGGTATTCCAGGCCAAAACTTTTTTTTATATATCAACTGGCTCCGGAAAGTTAAACAGATTTGTAAATTACTTGGATTAAAAAATCTTAATCCTTGAAATAGTTATTAGCTTCAGAAGTGGAGTTGTTTTTTTCTGTCTAACTGCTTTCTGATGACTCGCGTCCCGGGAGCTGTGCAGTTCCTATGGGGATATTCTCCCATCATGCACAGCTCCCGAGACGTGACATCATCATTGAGCAGTTAGACAGAAAACTTCAGAAGCTAATAACTATTGAAAGGATTAAGATTTTTTAATAGAAGTAATTTACAAATCTGTTTAACTTTCCGTAGCCAGTTGATATTTAAAAAAAGTTTTTGCCTGGAATACCCCTTTAAGTTTATCAGGATTGAGCCAATGTATACAGATCCTCAGATGGAAAGTTTAGATTATCCTTAAAGGGGTATTCCTCCCCTAGACATCTTATCCCCTATCCAAAGGATAGGGGATAAGATGTCAGATCGCCGCGGTCCCGCTGCTGGGGACCCCTGGGATCCCCGCTGCGGCACCGCGCTATCATTACAGCACAGAGCGAGTTCGCTCTGCACGTAATGATGGGCGGTACAGGGGCCGGAGCATCGTTACATCACGGCTCCGTCCCTTGTGATGTCACGGCCCGCCCCTTTCAATACAAGTCTATGGGAGGGGGCGTGGCGGTCGTCACGCCCCCTCCAATAGACTTGTATTAAGGGGACGGGCCGTGATGTCACGAGGGGCGGCACCATGACGTCACGCTGCTCCGTCCCCCGTATCGCCCGCCATTACGCACAGAGCGAAATCCCGGGGGTCCCCAGCAGCGGGACCGCGGCGATCTGACATCTTATCCCCTTTCCTTTGGATAGGGGATAAGATGTCTAGGGGCGGAATACCCCTTTAAAGGGGTATTCCAGGAAAAAACTTTTTTTTTATAAATCAACTGGCTCCAGAAAGTTAAAAAGATTTGTAAATTACTTCTATTAATAACTTTTGGGGGCTCTCATTTCCACACAGTGCACTTTTCAGTAAAAATGATACCTTACCCTACTTATAGGTTTGATTTTGTTTTACTTCTTTTAAAAAAATGAAAACGTTTTGTACAAAAATTAGCATGTTTAAAAATGTCCTCTTCCGACCCCTTTAACTTTTTTATTTTTCCGTATAAGGGGCTGTATGAGGGCTTATTTGTTGCGCTGTGATCGGTAAAATAGTTTTATCAGTACCAGTTCTGTTTTGATGGGACTTTTTGATCACTTTTTATACATTTTTTTAGGGTATACAAAGTGACCAAAAACACGCAACTCTGGACTTTGTTTTTTTTTTTTTTTTTTTTTTTTTTTTTTATGTATACGCCATTGACCCTGTGGTTAAAGTAACATTACATTTTTATAGTTAAAGGGGTATTCCAGGAAAAAACTTTTTTATATATATCAACTGGCTCCGGAAAATTAAACAGATTTGTAAATTACTTCTATTAAAAAAATCTTAATCCTTCCAATAGTTATTAGCTTCTGAAATTTTCTGTCTAACTGCTCAATGATGATGTCACTTCCCGGGAGCTGTGCATGATGGGAGAATATCCCCATAGGAGCAGGACAGCTCCCGGGACGCGAGCCATCAGAAAGCAGTTAGACAGAAAACAGCAACTCAAATTCAGAAGCTAATAACTATTGGAAGGATTAAGATTTTTTAATAGAAGTAATTTACAAATCTGTTTAACTTTCCGGAGTATGTATGTATGTATGTATGTATGTATGTATGTATGTATGTATGTATGTATATATATATATATATATATATATATATATATAAATAAAAAAATAAAAACAATTTTGGCCTGGAATACCCCTTTAAGACATATATAGTTTCAGATCGGTGATGTCCGGCATTATCCACAGGTCCCGGCAGCTATCTGCCGCCGGCACCCGTGGATAATGCCGGACATCACAGCTATGAGTGCATGTCATAAAGGGGGGGGGGGGGCGGACAGGGGTGTACAGGTACTCCCCCTTCATCCTCAAGAGTTTAAAGGGAAACTGTCAACTGCAATTCATGTTTCAAACTGCTGATACTGTTAGATAGCTGCTAGAGCAAAGTGACACATGGTGCCTTTTATATATCTTTATGTGCTTCCATAAGATAGAAAAATGCCTTTATACTGTGGTGTCAAGAATTAAAGAGGCATTTCCAAGCTTCTGAAATGCTAAGGGCTGGAAAACCTCCTTGTTTCCCCTCCCATTTGTATTACTTTACAGTCTGCTGGAACATGAGCCCTGTTTCCAAATATCACATCTCTGCATTGCAGAGGAACAAGATGTCAAAACTGTCAATCAAGCAGGGGCTTTAGAGCGTTTTTCACTTGACACCAGAAAATAAAAGCATTTTACTATGTAGAGGAAACACAGACATGTATATGAAAGGTACCATGTGTCTCCTTGTCCTTAAAGCAGTTTGAAACGTGAATTGCAGCTCAAAAAAGGATTTTTTTGTGCTCACCGTAAAATCGTAGCCTTCGTTGGGGGACACAGATACTGATCGGTATATGCTTTTGCCACTAGGAGGCGCTGACACTAGGAAAAAAAAGTCGGCTCCTCCCTGGCAGGATATACCCGCCCACTGGAAGTGAGGTTATCAGTTTTGTCACAAAGCAGTCAGAGAAGCCAACAAAGAGATTTGTCCGAAGGACCCTGGAAAGGAATCCCGGATAAAAAATAAAAAAAACACCAGAGCCGGAAAAGATGATCTGGACAAGAAATGAAGAAATGGGTGGGTGCTGTGTTCCCCAATGAAGGCTACAAGAAAGAGATTTTACGGTGAGTACAAAAAATCTCGAAGGTAAGCACAGTCAAGGTGAATACCAGAAACTGTTGGAAAAGAGGAAGAGACGAAAAAAGTCTCCTGAGAGGCACGGTGCAGAAGATCAAAGACCAAAACCAAACAACTATAGGCTCCAAATACCACTGTCCCAGAGCACAGCGCAAACATTCTGAGAGGATAACAGCACCTGAACAGCGGGAAGGAAACCACATCCACACATAAGCCGAAAATGGCCCGACTGCCGAAAAACCGACATGCCGGATTGTCCTCCATCACCCGGAGTACACGGACCCCGAAGAAGGAGACTGAAAGCAAAAAATTGTGGCATTTGGCAAGAAGGTTGGCATTCCTGGCTGAGAGAACACAGAATGTAAACCTTTGCTAGCCTACAGACTTTAGTTTAGTTTAGAGAGGTACAATTTGCTAAGTTGTTATACACAACTTTATTATTTACACAAGCAAAAAACCCTTACTGTTTATACTTCTTTAGAGATTTATTATGTAAAAAGAATAGGTCATTTACCTGGTAATGATGAAGGTGGACACTTTCGCCTTTAGTGCCAGTATGACCAACAGTTCCTAATCCAAAACACCCTGCAAGAAACTGCAGCCTTACAGAGGTAAGCAAAGAGGAGGACTGAAAGGTAGTGAGTGACTGGCGACCACCTATAGTTTGCGTATTTCCCTTCTCCTCCATTCCAGACAGCAGAACAAGGATCTGGTGCAAGGCCTCCAAGCGCAACTAGAGGGAAACAATATACCTTGCTGACATTACACCGTTTTGCTCAAATACTGTCCTTGCAATACTTCCATTTTTACAGTTTAATACCTTCCGCCCCTAGTATATATGAAGCTAAATGTTCCAAGCACCTCAAGACATCTTGACATTTCTATACCCAATAGTGCCTAGCAATACACATAACTTATTTACCATGAAAGAAGCACTAAACAAATAAATTAACATGAACAAGAAAAATACATTTGCATTTAGTAGGTCAGCAAATGCCTTTTATAATCATAAACTATAACAAAAACATTTCTATTTGACGATAAAACATTTTAATGGAATGTGAGGAAATTCTTCTGTAAACACAACAAAATGAGGTCTGTAGAAAATAAAACTATTACTATACCTCCGCACGGAGCTGCTGCTGTTCCATTGCAATTATGCATGCCTGGGGAGAGCTGGACATTCCTTCTTCTGGCTCTTTAAACCCTGGAGAACTTCCTACATCTCCACTTACAAAGCTGAGAGCATTGTCGATCAGTGTATGCACACCAAGAGCTTTGCTATGTTCTGCATCTGTCTCAAAGCCACAAGATAAGCCGTACAGCCAATCTCGATTGTGCTTCAGCCGGGCCCAAGAATCATTTGCAGGATGCTCAGATGGGGACACTGCAGAAAAATGGAGATTAAAACTCAGGGAGGCCTGAAGATGCAGAACTGGCCTGGTATTAATGCTTGATTAAGTATAATGATACTGAGTATGTCTGTTGTTAAATTCATTTATAGAAAGTCGGGTTTCTGAAATGAAACCAATCATAGAAGATAATGGTAGAAAGAGCATTTTAAAACAATTTAGGTATCAAATAAAATATTTGTCTTCTTTCAAGCCATGATGTGACAACACCTAAATGTACATACTCATCATCCTTATACAACATGGTGCTATTTTTTTCACTCCCTGCTCAGCACAATTGCTTTCAAAGCATGTGCTTACGAAGCGGATGATATAATGAAAGCTCCCTTTTTTGCAGGCCAAAGCACAGTGAGTTCATACAATGAATAAATCAAAACTTAAATATGAAAGGCAAGAGCTAGCTTGAAGGAAGCCAAAAAGACGAGGATAAAAAGGAGAACATGCCGTTAAGTACTTGCTTGGCGATCTTCTTTTTCCGGGGGCTCAACAAGCCAAGGGGGGACAAGTGGACTAAGGGCCCGGTATCATCAATGAAAACGACATGTTTTTATAAGGGAAACAGAGAGGAAAGGGAAAGGAAGTCCGGCTTACCCCAGTTAATTTCTTATGGAGTGACAGAAATGTGGCAAACTAGTGTCCATGACAGCAGAAGTGTACAGTATATAATAAAACATCTTCAAGAGATTAAATCCAAACCCTCCAAACAGATATCCTGTGGCGCATTTTCAGTTCCACAATTTGTTATGCATTTACCTACAATTTTGTGTGTTCACCTCAAAAAGGAATCATTGTACTTTCCCTTGTATGCAATAATATAATTCTCTACAAATTTATATCATCTGACATACAGTATGCATTTGTGAATATGTATCTGAAGTGTTTAGAAATTAATCTAAAACTACTCTCAATTCAGTAAATGTTTGACTTTCCTAGTTTGCCTGGCTGCGCATAGGCAGTCATAGATGTGTTTGAACGCAGACAACAGCAATTGTATTCTGATGTATCTACCAGGTAGTGTTGATGCCATTTTTAACAGGTACAGAATATTATAACATTTAATACACTGGCCTAATGTGTTTAGCCATTCTATACTATATATGCCAATAAAAATACAGGTAACGTGGAAAACAGAAAACGATGGCTTCTTTAACAAAGCTGGAAATATCTCACCACGTTTTCTATGGGACGCAAGATCCGAGTCTGTGTTCTGTCTTCCACTCTGTAATAAACAATTTAGAAGAGTTTGGATTAGGAGTAAAAAAATAAATAATACTACCTCAAAATTAGTAACGGGATGTCAAAAAAAGAAAAAAAGTTAGAAAACAGAAAAGTACAGAAAAAGTTAATTTTCTACCAACTTAATATAGAAAGAGTAAAACTCCAAATCATACTGTTTTACTGGTTCATAGTATTCTTCCCATTTTTTATTTGTTTTTGGTATGAGCTCATTACATATTATATATTTTAACACCCCCCCCCCCCCCCCTTAAAAAATAAATAAATTAATAAATAAAAAATCACCATGGCATATCCCTCCTCATCAGATTCAGGCTGGGAAAGGTCAGACTCGCTTCTAGATTTAATAAGTCTGTAGCTGGGATGTGAATGGACAGATCTTCTCTCTGCTGTTAAACTTTCACTCCTGAAAATGTAGGCATAAGATTATAGTAAACATGCTATCCAACTGCAACACTTAAATACTGCAAAACATACTGTTAACTTTCAGTTACTACATACTGCAATACATTCTGTTAACTCTAAGCTAGTACACACCGATCAGTGGAGTGAGAAACACCAATTATCTAGTTACAAAGACATCTGTCAAGATTCGGAATATATTAAGAAACAAGGTGAAGTTGATGTTGGCTGCAGGTAAAATTTGAAAGAATAAGTATCTGTGATAGTGCACAAATTGTGATAAGTAGAGGACTGGGTCAGAGGATCTCCAAAACAGCCTGTCATGTGGGGTGTTCCTTATATGTAGTGGTTGTAGTCCCAAGAGAGGTATAAGGAAAGGCCACCATTAAAAAAGTTAGAGGTTCAAGGGTGCCCAAGGCTTCTTAATGCTCTAAGGGAGTAAAGGCTAGCCATACTGATTTGCTGAGGCACCGATTCTTGTAAAAGCTAAAAAGGGAGCTGAGCTACAGTAACCGGGCACCACTACATGATATCCAGTGCAAGGCTTTTGGCCCCATTCAATGTGTAATGCGGGGCGCCACAGCTCTCCCATGTATTTGTACAAATTAGCTTTGAGCAAAGATTTTTTTTTTCTTTAAAATATCCCAAAAAAGTTTGTGTATATCCAATCGTAAATCCCCTCATGAATGAGAGCTGTTTTGGCAGCATATTAGGCATAATATAATGTTACAACTGACAGATGAATGTTAAATGGTACAGTTTTTCTCTTGCCATCTATGAATAAAAAAAATGATCAGGCCTCTATAAAACATCACAGTTCACATTCCAAACTGCTACCTTGTCATAGCTGCTGTAGCTTCATGGGTAGTCACAGATGATACTTGCTGCTGTCCATCCTCTGTTGGTGTTTCCAGGTGATCAATTACAGGACTGATTCCAAGAAGAAGGAAGCCACAGCGGTGGATGACAGAATTACAAGCTGCGGTATACAGGTCCTGGCCTTCTGCTAGCTGCCCACTGTCCCTTCTTTCCTGCACCAACTGCTGCTGGGGTTCCTCCTCTCTAGCACCTGGGCCAGTTGTCCCAGCTGAGCAAATACTCATTCTGTCCCGTTCTCGACTGCGTGCCACCTCGCGGGCTGATAGGAAACATTGAAATATTTCTGTAAGGTGCAACACAAGAGAGACAGGAGGGGAGCTTAGGACAGGAGAGCAGTAATATCAATGATCTGGAGTGATACCACTATCACAAGGGGCATGTTAAACTGTAAGATCTCAGCATAAATGTAACTCCTGTCAAAATCTAGCTCCCCTAGATTGGAAAAAAAAGATACAAAAGATATATACATTTAGGCACTTTTGTGTTTTTTTTCTGTTTGGCCTTTTAGCGTGTGAATAGTTTCAGAAGTACAAGTAAGTACGGTATTTATAAAATACATCAACACTACACAAAACAAAAAGGTATACCATTTGATATACCTACCAACATGAATGAATGTTTCAATACATACACAAAAAAGCTATCTGAAATTCTAACTTGCTATGCATCACTGACGATCAGCATACAAGACATACAAAGTATATATCATGACAAAGGTATACTTCATGATAAAACTTCTCATCTCACTCTTCTGAAAATGAGGATGCGGGAAAAAGCCCACTCATCATTAACAGCCTAGTGTTAAAGACCACAAAACAATGTCCGCTACAGTGGCCAAAAGGCATTGTTGATGACACGGCAACATATATACTATAGACCTCAATTTACTTCCATCAAAAGTATTTCCCCGACATCAGCATCACCAGCACCTTCTAAATGTAACTGCTAGAGATAGCAAAAGGCAATCACAATATACCTGTTATTGTGTCTAAAAGGTGCACTGGAAATATGCAGCTACTTCTGGGGACCTTCTCTGATTACATTAGCTATTTAAAGGGGTACTCCCTTTACTCCCAATCTATATGTAAAACGTAAATTCTGCTTTTTGTGTTTGATAATATGTTGCACTGATGCAGCAAACAAGCTGATACATATACAGTAACCCCCCGACATGCGATGGCCCCGACATATGATAAAATCGACATACGATGGCCTCTGAGGCCATCGTATGTCGATGTCAGCATCGACATACGATGCTTTTATATGTCGGGCCAACGCATTAACTGCTATCCGACAGCGCAAAATGCTTAAGCTGCTGTCCGATAGCAGTATAAGCATTCCGGACAGGTTCGCTTACCTATCCCTGCTGCTCCGGGTCCACATCACGATCCTCCGGCATCTTCTGCAGGGTCCGGGTCTCGCTTTCCGGCGTCGTTATTACGTCACTACGCACGCCGTGCTGGCGCAGCAGCGTAATAACGTCACCAGAAAGTGAGGCCCGGACCCTGCAGAAGATGCGGAAGAAGCCAGAGGATCCCGAAGAAGACACCGGAGCAGCGCGACAGCATCGGGAGCCGTGAGGACGCGGTCCGGAGCGGCGGGGACAGGTGAGTATAACTTCCTATACTTTACATTGCACGGATCCCTCAACATACGATGGATTCGACAAACGATGGGTCGTTTGGAACGAATTACCATCGTATGTTGAGGGACCACTGTATTTTAATCAGTGAGCACCACATATTTTAGTAAGCCAAACAAAAGCCCAATGGTGTTTCAACTCTTTGCAAATATTGAATACCTTAAAGGGGTACTCTGGTGGAAAACGTTTTATTTTTAAATCAACTGGTGCCAGAAAGTTTAACAGATTTGTAAATTACTTCTATTAAAAAATCTTAATCCTTCCAGTACTTATTAGCTTCTGAATACTACAGAGGAAATTTTCTTCTTTTTGGAACACAGTACTCTCTGCTGACATCATGACCACATTGCTCTCTGCTGACATCTGTGTCCCACGGTCTGTGTGCCCCAATGGAGCCGAAAGAGAAGGAGATTTTTTAACACTTACTGTAAAATCCCTTTTTCCATTGGGAGACAAAGACCGTGGGTGTATGCTGCTGTCTCTAGGAGGTGTGACACTATGGTAATAAAAAAAAGTCAGCTCCTCCCAGCAGGATATACCCGCCTCCAGGCCCTGAGCTAATCAGTTTTAGTTCCAGAGCAATAGGAGAAGACCGGCAGGTCAAAGACGACCCAAACTGTCCGAGAACCAGAAGAAAAAATACAACTGAACACACCCTCGGACAGAGAACCGAAGAAAAACCCCCAAAAAAGGGTGGGAGCTGTGTCCCCCAATGGATCCTTCGAGAAAGAGATTTTACGGTAAGTGTTAAAAAATCTCCTTTTCTCTATCGGCTCCATTGGTGGACAAAGACCGTGGGACTTACCAAAGCTGTCCCTTGGGTGGGCAGATAAGCAGTCAGGCAGACGGCCGTTCCACTGCCGCCTGCAACACTTTACAGCCCAGACTAGCATCAGCCGATGCGAAGGTATGAACCCTGTAGAACCTTGAGAAAGTGTGCAAAGACGACCAGGTAGCCGCCTAGCAAAACTGCGAGGCCGAGGCTTAGTTCTGGAGAGCCCAGGATGCCCCAACAGAACGGGTAGAATGAGCCACAACCCTGAAAGGAGGAATCTTCCCCTTACAGCGATAGGCTTCCGAAAAGGCAGACCGAATCCACCGAGAAATGGTGGCCTTGGAAGCAGGTCTGAAGAAGGGGGTGGCTCCCCCGAAACGCGTAATCTTAACTTGTATCGCTCTTTTATTGCTTTTATTGGTTTTATTCATTTGCAATAAAATCCACAAGCTTTTACAATATTCCACGTTGGATTTTGGTTTATTCCTACATCTCCACGGAACCAGCAGCGCCATTTGCGAGGTCTTTTTTGCTCTTTTATGATCACCTACTCTCTCCAGGAGATGGTTTTTACCTCACCTGTTACCTCAGGCTCAGCAGCGGTTCCGGCTATTTTGTAACCCGTGCATTGGGTTGATATGCAAGTTTAATACTTGCTCTAAGGTGAGCAGTTACTACCTAAGGGGCCTGCAAGCCCCGCACCTACTTCCCTTCCTTTTCCCTCAACCACCCAACGGTATCACACGAGGCGCCCTCTCTGGTCTCTTTTTTTCTCCCCATACATATTGGAAGCAGGTTGTCACTTACGACGACCTTCCGTGAGGACGAAAAAGGAATCACACTGACGAAACGAAGAAGTAATAGAGAGATAGGACCTAACTGCCAGAACCACATCCAGTTTGTGGAGTAAATGCTCCTTAGGATGAGAAGGAGCGGGACAAAAAGACAGGAGGACAACGTCCTCATTGAGATGAAAAGCCAAAACCACCTTAGGCAAAAAAGGAAGGATCTGGCCGGAAAACAACCTTGTCCTGGTGGACCACCAGAACAGAGAACGGCAGAAGAGAGCCGCCAATTCAGACACCCTCCGGATGGAGGTGATAGCAACAAGAAACACCACCTTTCAAGAAAGGAGGCGCAGAGACATCTCTCTAAGGGGCTCCCTGGAGGGCACTCAGAACCAGATTCAAGTCCCAAGGGGGAGAGGGTGACCGGTAAGGAGGGACAGCATGCGCCACTCCTTGAAGAAAGGTCCGGACATGAGAATTAGAAGCCAGAGGATGCTGGAAAAGAAAAGGCCGAAACCTAACCCTTAAGGGAACTGAGAGACAACCCCAGTTCCAAACCCGACTGCAAAAGGAGAGAAGGCGGGGAACCGAGAAAGTCACAGGAGACACACCAGCTTCACTCCAGCGAAAATAAGACCGCCAAGTACGATGGTAAATTTTTGCTGAGGAGGGCTTACGAGCCCTAAGCATGGTGAGAAAGACTTTGGAAGAGAACCCGCGGGCCCTAAAAACCGCCACGCCGTCAAATGCAGCGACTGTAAATTGGGGTGGCAAAAAGGACCCTGTGAGAGCAGTTTCGGATGAAGCGGAAGGCGCAGCGGAGCGTCGTCCAGGAGCCTGACTACGTCGGCGTACCACGACCTTCGGGGCCAATCTGGAGCTACCAGAATGGTGGAAACATCCTCCGCTTTGAGCTTCCTCAGAACTCTGGGAAGGAGCGGAAGGAGAGGGAACAGGTAAGGTAGGTCAAACCCCGCCAAAGCATCACTAGGGCGTCCACGGCTAGAGCCTGAGGGTCCCGGGACTTGGACGCAAAAGGAAGGATCTTCTGAGATTGTGACGTGTCCACGTCTGGAATGCCCCAGAGGTCGCAGACCCCCGGAATGTGAAACTGACGGATCCTGGAGGAAGAACAATCTTGCAATCGAGGGACAGAGGAGATCTGTCCCATCGAGGGAAGAATCGCCAGCTGAAGAGGGCGGTAATGAAACTGGGCAAAGGGTACGGCCTCCATGGCCGCCACGATCCGACCCAGAACTTTCATACAAGTGCAGATGGAAACTGGGACCTGAGCCCGAAGGGAGCGGACTCCTGACATAAGAGTCCGACGTTTGACCGGCGGAAGGCAAATTCGGGAAGGGGCCGTGTTGAAGTGAAGTCCCAAGAAGATCAGAGACTGGGTGGGAGAGAGGACTGACTTGTCCCGGTTGACCATCCACCTGAAGCGATCCAGAGTGTGAAGAGTGACATCCACATTCTCCAGAGACTGGGCTCTGGTGGGAGCCTTGATGAGAAGGTCGTCCAGGTAGGGTATCACAGAGACTTCCCTCGACCGCAACAGGGCCATCACTGGCGCAAGGATCTTGGAAACAACCTATGAAGCCGTAGCCAGGCCAAAGGGGAGGGCTACGAATTGAAAATGCCCTTCCGGAACCGCAAAGCGGAGATAACGATGATGGCCTGGAAATATTGGCACATGGAGGTAGGCATCCTTGATGTCCACCGAAGGAAGAAACTCCCCTTGTTCTAGGGATTCCACTACCGAACGGAGAGATTCCATTCGGAAGTGGCGGATGAGAAGATGACGGTTGAGATGCTTGAGGTCTAGGATTGGTCGCACAGAACCGTCCTTCTTGGGGACTACAAAAAGAATGGAATAGGAACCCCGAAAAATGTTCCCCTGGAGGAAACGGGAATGATAACCCCTTGGAGAAGCAGAGACTGGAGAGCCTCTCGAAATTGCTTCGCCAGGGAAGGAGACCGGGGGGCCCGGGATCGAAAAAAGCGATCCCTCGGGAGGGAGGCGAATTCGATTCGGTAACCATTGGACACCACATCCCTGAACCAAGAGTCCTGAATGTGTGTGGTCCAGATGTCTCGAAAAAGTAAGAGACGACCTCCAACCCGAGAAAAAACTGAGGGGCTTCACTTCATGCGGAAGTGGGTTTGCAGTTGCCCGATTTTGTTGCAAACCGGCCGGAACGGTTGGTGTCCGACTTCCAAGAAGGGCGCGCCCCGAACGATGTAGCCTTCTTGTCCCGCGAAGGCGCCTGCTCAGACCCCTTGCTGGGGTCAAGGGTCCGAAAGGAAGAGGACTTCCTTTGGGAAGTGGAGCACACCTTGTTTTGAGGCAACAAGGAATCCTTACCCCCCCCCCCCCCCCCGTCGCCTCAGAGATAATCTCGTCAAGGCGCTTGCCAAAAAAATGGCCACCCGTAAAAGGAAGCTCAGTGAGAGAGCTTTTGAAAGCAGCATCCGCATTACAAGCTTTAAGCCACATAGAATGGCGGAGAGCAGCTAGGTGACCCACAGCAAAAGCAGAACAACGGGCTGACTGCAAGGAAGCTGTGAACTGAAATTCCACAGCTTAGAGCATTGGAGGGCCAGAGCAGATAGATCCTCTGGGGGGATCCCGCTATGATGCCCTGACGGAGTTATAGGCACCACTCCGATAGGGCCTTAGACGCCCATGTCGAGGCGAAGATGGGAAGAAGCGAAGAGCCAGCTGCTTCAGAGGCAAACTTTGCTACGGACTCCACCTTCGTGTCCGTGGAATCCATGAAGGCAGCCGCATCTGCCAGTGGCAGTGTAGTAGCCTTAGAGATTCAGGAGATTGGTGGATCCACTGAAGGAGGGGAACCACCTTAGTGATAAGATCCTTGTCAAATGGATAATGTTCTTGAATCGTCTTTATTCCCGGGAACCTCTTGTCTGGATGTTTCCATGCAGATTCCAGAATAACGTCAAAGTCAGCGTGAGAGTGCTGGCTTAGCACGATGAAAGGATACTTCAGTAGTTACATCCGAAGATCCTGGGTCCTCTTAAGTGAAAGGTGTCTCTTATGGCTGCGACCAATGAGTTCACCATTTCAACTGTACCCGAGTGGTCCTCTGAGTCAGATGCCGATTCGGAAACCTCATCAGCCAGTTCGCCAGGAAAATGCGACGAGTGGAGGCAGTCCTGGAGGGTGGTGACCCTGAACGGGTACGCGGCTCTCGCATGGCAGACCGGCGACTCCGAGACCGTCCTCTGGAGGAGAGACGTTAGTGACCAGATGACGGGGGGGGGCGGGACCCACGGGGGGAGCGCACACGCCTATCTGAAGACTCAATGGAAGAGTCGGACGAGGCACCTCTAGTACGCTTGTGAGAGCGTGAAGTATGTGGGGAAGAGGAGTGGGCCCCCAGAGAGGGCCGGCACAGGGCAGACCACTTCAAGGCGGACGCCACTTCCCGGGAGGCCTCAGCCACCGAACGGGAGACTTGAGTCAAGTCAGCCATATACTGGGTCAGAGAAGAAACCCAGGCTGGAGGGGCGGCTGAATCCACCGGAACCAAAAGGGCATCCGGGGGTACCAGGGGGTCTGGGGGAGCAGTGGAGCAGGCAGAGCAAGTGGGCTCAGTAGAGCCAGGAATCTTAGCATTACAGTGCTTACAGACAAAACAAGACACAGACATTCCGGTTATCTGTTAGAGGGAGGAACAGCTCTGGGTACGGACATAATGAGAAAAAAACAGGAACTTTCTCACTCCAGACTGTGTCCCCTGGCAGCTGCAGGGAGGAGAACTCAGCTCCGTGCAGCTAGAGTGAAAAATGGGCCAGCCAATAGCCAGAGAGGGGCGTGCCTGAGGCAGAGGCACAATCTGATTGGCCCCTACTGAAATTCACGCCCCCGGCGCTAATTGGAGGCCGCTTTGCGCCTCTAGGGAGCTCCAACAGCCCAGGGGGCGGAGCTATGAGAGGAGCGAGAAGAAGCCGTAATGGCGCCCGCTCCTTGTCCCGAGCGCACATGTCAGCCGCATATGCGCTCGGGGGGGAAGCAAGTGGGCGGCCCAATGCAGGCAGCGGCTTCCGGAGAAAACGAAAGTAAGTCAGTGCTCAGAGCGCCGGCCAGAACGAGCGCCGCGGCTGTCAGCCGCATATAAGGCGCTGCGGTGATAGCTGCACAGTAAACACCACACACACACACACACACACACACACACACACAGTGAAGTAGAAAAAACACATACACACAGTTTATACATAGAATGCATGCCCCCTAAAATGCCACTGCTCACCCCAGAATAAAAGTCAAGCCCCAGTATAAGCTAGCCCCATAAACCTGAAAAGGTGGGCCAAAAAACTGAGGGTCTCCAGAGGTTGCAAGTCCGCACCTAAGGGAGAAAAGGGAAATGTACTTATCTCAGTCAGAAGAACTTACCTAATGGAATCTTCCATGAGGTCTTCAGTCAGCTTTTGTCGCCTGCATCACGCCTAGCTGCTATGCGCAAGCGAGGCGACCAGGGGAATAGGGGGACCCGGACCTATGAGGTACCAACCCAGGCGCTGACCTTTGGCGAGGGGGGGTGAACAGCGCATATACGCAAGGTCTGTGACCCCTTACTCGCAATGGGAAAACAGGGAACCAGAGTCCCCACCTGAAAACAAGAAAGAAAAAGGAATGAAAAACTAACTATACTATACTAGGAAAACAATAAATCAGAAGACCTGGTCTGGAGAATTCCAGACCATGTCCACCTCCTGCAAGACCCTAAGCTAAAACTGATTAGCTCAGGGCCTGGAGGCGGGTATATCCTGCTGGGAGGAGCCGACTTTTTATTTTATTACCATAGCGTCACACCTCCTAGAGACAGCAGCATACACCCACGGTCTGTGTCCCCCAATGGAGCCGATAGAGAAATAAAGGTTTTCCACTGGAGTACCCCTTTAATATGTTCCAGTGCCACTGCATCTATGCGTTACTCTAACATGGCTATGTCACATTCCTGGCTCTCCAAATTCTCCAGTACCTAATAGTTGCATCAGGAGGTCAGACTCTGACTTCCTGTGGACAATATGATGACATCATCCCCTACTTCTAGCTCCAAGACCCCTCTCAGCTACATCTGCTATCTCTATGGGATCAGGCTGTATAGTAGTTATACTGATTTTATTGTGCTGCTTTTTTCTGTTTTTGTTGTGACTTTCCCCAAATCATGGCAAAAAAATGCAGATTTTACTGCAATTGTGCTTACTATGGTAAGAATTTGTCATTTTACAATGATTTTGTAAAATGGCTGCAAAAACAGCTTAAATGCTGTAAAAATGTATATAAAAATGCAGTCAAAATTCAGCATGTGAACACAGCCTAAAGACTTCAAACCTTCACAAAAACACCTTCAAACCTTCACAAAAACACCTCACTTGTGATTATACGTTCAAATAACTTTCATGGCAATATTTCTCTAAAACATGCACTTTGAATAATAAAGAAAACTGCAGTATGAATGGACACTAACTACCTTGTCAGTCAGAGTTCACCTGGGTGATCTCCAGCACTAGTGGCCTGACTAGATGACCAGGTGCAATGACAAAACTCCCCGGCCAAAGGATTCATGGGAAATGTAGGCTGCATTACAGAACCCACATTATTGTGTTTTAAAAACAAAGATGGAGCTTATTTATTGTATGCCATATCGGCAAAAAGTAAGAAAAAGGCATACACATGAAATTCTACATTATTCTTTAAGAATAGTCTATGCTGCACTATATAAGCAATCCCAGAATGCCTCTTTGATAGCTCTTAATGGTTAACTGATATAGAGGACAAATGGCAATCTTAAAACCTGATTTGGCCTCTTTAGGCATGGTTTCACATAATATCTCAACACATTTATACACAAGAGGAATAATAGAAATAGACTGGTAAATTAGAAATGTAATGGAAAGTTGAGGTATCAGTATGTTAGGGTGGATAGGGGATACTTCTTTAAATGGATAAATGGATACTTCTTTAAATTAGATTTTACCATATATAATGCTTGGCAACACATTATGTATGGTAAAATCTGTATCCTCACCATCCCCGGGGGACGTTTTTTGCCATTCCTTCCTAGTGGCAAAAAAAGTCTCCTGAGGATGGTGAGGATATAGGGGGAGATTTATCAAAACCTAACTAATCAGATCGCCTCTTTCATTTTTAACAAGGCCTCTGAAATATGAAAGAAGCGATCTGATTGGTTGCTATGGGCAACTTTTCCTCTGCACAGGCTTTGATAAATCTCCCCCATCGATTTTACCATATATAACGCTTTGCCAAGCATTATATATGGTAAAATCTGATGATTGGTTCCCTTTAATGATGTCAACAATAACAGTCATCAATGGCGAGCTTATTGGCCATTTAGGGGCAAGCAGATTTATTTTGCAGTCTAATAAATGCTTTTTTGTCTTCCTAAACTTCCTAAAAAATCCTTAAAATTCTTATCAAGATACTCACTGCCAGCAGTAAGAAGCTCATGGTCACGGTCTTCCTCCTCTTCTTCCTGTTCGGGGTGTCCCTCTTCTCTTTCTCTCTCTGCTTGTTCCTCCAATTCAGCTTCTTCATCTATTGTCCTAGTAAAGGAGTTTTCTTGAGAGCCTAAATCAGCAGATTCCTGGTTTTCCGATACCTGACAAAATATACAAAAAAGTAGTAAACAAATGTTGTCCTATAGCATTTAGGAATGATTGCAGCAATGTAAACTAAGTTTTATACAATCACCAAGCAGCCATAAGGGTTATAAAAGTATAATGAGGAAGATTTTTCAAAACCTGTGCAGAGGAAAATTGACCAATTGCCCATAGCCAGTATCCAAGAGAAAGTAAACTGCATATAGTGCACACCCGAAACAGATATAGATATGAAAATGCTTTATTGAAAAACCACTTGTAAACAAGGAGACACAAACATCTAAAAACAAATTAAAAAGGCTCAAAAGGAGGCCTAGCAACATCACAAGGGAAGGGGTGATAACCCCCTAACCCTTACCCTGCCCTATATGTGGTACATAGATGAATGGATGGTAATTGCTCCAAAAAGAGAAAATTGGCACAAATTAATAACCAACCCAATACATGTAATAATCGGTGGAAAGACATGCAGTGCAACAAGTAATATATAAGAATAAATATAGAAAATACCAAACAGCAAGCAAACCACAGACGGAGGAGCAATGGTAAAATAAGCAAAAGGGCAGGGAGACCAAAACCCCACACGTTCTGTCACTCTCTGGTGACTTCCTCAGGGGCAATTGCCCATAGCAACCAATCAGATTGCTTCTTTTATTTTTCAAAATGAAAGAAGCAATCTGATTGGTTGCTATGGGCAATTGGTCAACTTTCCCCTGACCACATTTTGATAAATCTCCCCCATAGAGCCTTAAGCAATGCCTTTACTCCCAATTTTTGTTTGGTCAACCATTAACACTTCTTCCCCATATCATAAAGTGATAGCATATTGCAAGGATTTAGCATCACTTAGTGAGCTTTGGAGGCCCACCCTCTACTTTTGACATACATCTGGCTGGCATATGTTGGCTGCTTCAACTCTATTGCAAACTGTAGTTGACTAGATATTTTTATTTCCCCACAATTAGAGATCGGGATACATGATATATCGCAATCAAATAGCGAAAATATTCATGTCTCTACAATTGGTGACGCACAAAATAAGCTTCATACGGGTCTATAGATGGAAAATTAAAAGCGTTATGGCTATTTGAAGGCAAGGAAGGAAAAAAATGAAAATCACCTTTCCCTTAAATGGGCACTTTCATGAAATTTTTTTGCTATTGCACTCCTTATGGTAAATTAAAAAAATCTTTCTAATGTACTTTGTTTAAAAAGTTTTCTATGTTTTGTGTTTAAAAAAGCTGCCACTTGGTATCTTCCTACTTGTCCAGAGCACAATTTCCCCCATCTTTTGCACAGACTTTGGACTTCTGCTGGCCTGGCAGAAGTCCAAAAGCAGGAAATGCTGAGGGGGGGGGGGGGGGGGTGCAGCTTTATCTAATCATAGTGAGGGAGGAAGTTCTCCCCTGTATGGCTTCAGATGGTGTAAATTGTGGTAACACAGTCTTGCATGGAAGAAAATTAGTCAGAAGCCTTATCAATGCTAAATATGTAAAAATGCTCTGAAAAATAATTTCTGAAAAAATATACGAATTAATATTAATAAATGCCATTTAGGTGGAAAATACTAAATATCTGTTGGTATTAATTATGAGAGCAGTTTACCCAAAAATAAAAGTTCTTAATTTATTTAGGTGCATACCCATCTCTCCCTGGACGATGAACGAGTCTGAATCAGTTCCATGTTCTTGCAAGCAAGTAAACGACTCCTAACCTTGTACACACAACGAAATACCTCAGCTAGTGATTTCCCTGGCTGGTATCTAAGTAAAAAGATAAGAATAATGAACAATACAATAAAGTAGAACTACTAAAAAACATCTTTTCAGAGCATGAAATTGTGTTTAAAAATATTCTGAGTATTATTTATATGTATTTAACCTTGATTTGAAAATCATATTAAAAGGGGTACTCCGGAGGGAAAAAAATCTTCAGCCTTCCAGTTTTAGCTGCTGTATGCTCCATACGTCCAGTACTAGCTGCTGTATGCTCTGTAGTTCTGTTCAGTCTGACCACAGTGCTCTCTGCTGCCAACTCTGTCCTTGTCAGGAACTGTCTAGAACAGGAGCAAATCCCCATAGCAAACCTCTCCTGCTCCGGACAGTTCCTGACATGGCCAGAAGTGGCAGCAGAGAGCACTGTGGTCAGACTGAAAAGAACTACATAACTTCTTTAGTAGTATACAGCAGCTGATGAGTACTACGGTTTAATATTTTCAAATAAAAAGAATTTACAAATCTGTACAATTTTCTGGTACCAGTTGATTTGAATTTTTTTTTATTTTTATGGAGTACCCCAAATTATCTAATTTCTTTAGGTCAAATTTCCCTAAAATCCTGAATGGCTAGTTCATTTAGTAATGCAGCAATAGAAGTGTGATGAATGTATTACTATATAAACTAGATAAATGTCTGGAAAAGCTGGTTGGCAACTCAACACGAACTGTAATGACTGCTATGAGGACATATGTGCAGAACATGAAAACTAACCTGCTTTCACCCGAG
The DNA here is from genome assembly GCF_029499605.1 of Hyla sarda. Classification (NCBI taxonomy): domain Eukaryota; kingdom Metazoa; phylum Chordata; class Amphibia; order Anura; family Hylidae; genus Hyla; species Hyla sarda. The sequence goes on from NC_079192.1 coordinate 177,077,065, forward strand.
GCTTGTGACAGAAGCCCTGTATGCTTTAGAAGAGCAGCAAGAACAAAGCGTGACACTGTGTCCAGCAGTGATTCATTACTAACTGCAGCACTGTCCCAGTCTGGAATGAAGAAACACACGATTATTCATTATTATTTATTCCTTTATGGTTTATTAAAATTAAGAGTCAACTTTTAGTTGTTATTCATGTACCTTTACTGATGGCATAATCCTGCATACTGATCCACAAGCTGCGTGCTGGTTCCTTGGTCGACCCAACTGCCAAGTCAACCAAAATGGAAACATCTGGTCTCAGCTTGTAATCGAATGTTTTCTGCTCCTCATTTGCAGATAATGCTACTTCCAGCAGTGCGCTCATGCACTTGTCTATGAAGATATAAATATAAATTACTGTTCTATAAAAAAGTGAATTTTTGAACTTTATGATATAAAGCATACATGCACTTGAAGATATTTTGCTATTTTCAATATTTAAAAGGGGGATTGTCCATCTGGGAACAATCACAGGGAGACAAATTTGGCCAACTCTTCATTTACAGATGCTTTAAAAACCTGACAGGGGTCAGGAGCCCCACGTTTTGATGATGGTGTGGTTATTAGTGGTGGGACCTGCATCTTACAGATGTTTACGTCTTATCTTGTGGATATGCAAGGTAAAAGATAAGGACACCCCTTTAACCTTCTAGTTAGCGGTAGGGATATACCGATATTGATTTTTTAGAGCAGATATCAATAACCTGTGAACTTTCAGACCGATAGCCGATAACTTATACCGATATTCCGTGCATTTTTATTTTTTGGCCATTTTAAAGCAGGGCCCTGTACACCGAGGACAAGCAGGGCCCTGCACACCGAGGACAAGCAGGGCAGAGAGAGATTAGAGATTTAGAGAGAGAGAGAGAGAGAGAGAGGCGGCGGGTGAACTGATCGGTGGCACAGTGAACTCAGACGTGGCGCTGCTGCGTGACCTCACGTCTAAGTGCAGCAGTGCCACGCCGGAGTTAAAAGCGCCTCTCCCAGGCAGCCACTGCGGTTCTCTTACAGGGCCACTGTGGCTGTGTGGGAGATGCAAAAAAGCAGCCAGCAGCACCGTTCTCCGAGCCCGGGTGTCGCGGACAAGACGCATTATCGGCAAGGTTAGATGCCGATAACAATAACTAACAAAATTGTGAATATCGGCCAATCCGATAATCAGTCGATCCCTAGAGGTATACAATTTATTGGCTATGCTTCTAGCCTCTTACTTACCCAGCTGGGGAACATCCATTTCAATACCATTCCCAAACAGTGGTGTCTTTAGCCAGTAAGCAGTATCCTGTTCCTCTGGTGATGTGGGTGATCCTTGCAGCATACCCCCTAAGCAGCGCCCAATCAGCAATGTAACCGTTCTCTCCAGATCCACAAGCCAGACCCAAGACTGAGCTGGTGGAGGCAATAATACTCCTGCAGGGTCAACTTGTTCTGGTCCCCCTGAGTGCAAAAGGGAAAATGTAAAATTATAGGGGACAAATTTACTACTAATGGAATAAGTGCTACTGAGTGAGCTAGATAACCAGAATTGGGCTCCATACCGTCAGTCTTTTCTGACAAATCAACTATTAACTTACCATGAAGAGGCCATTGTAACTCCTGATCCTCTAAAAGAACAGCTGCAGGCAGCAACCTATTGAGGCAATCTAGTGGAGGCAGCAGATCGAGTAGGTAACTGAGCAAAGGTCTTGCCACCCAAACTGGCAGTAACAGCAAGGCATTAATAAGCTGACACAGCATGCTGCCAGATGCAGACACGTAGATGACATCTAAAATGGAGGAGAGATAAACACATTTCATTTAAAATTTCACATGCATTACATTTCTTTAATTATTTCACATGTTTGGTTCCTCTTCATGCTTTATTTTTGGTCAAAATTATAATAACTCTGTGTAAGGCAAAACTAAGGCCTGTTCTAAAGGCCCTGACCACAGATAGCAGAGATCCTGCGACCCAAACCTGCGTCGGAGGATGTAAAGCTATGAACACGGTAAAACTTGGCAAAAGTATGCAGAGACGGCCAAGTTGCCGCCTTGCAAACCTGAAGACCGAAGCCCCATGGCTGACCGCCCAGGAGGCCCCCCACAGCGTGGGTGGAATGAGCAGTCACTCGGAAGGGGGGCACCTGACCCTTGCAGCGATACACCTCCGAAATGGAGGAGCGAATCCACCAGGAGATAGCAGCCTTGGAGGCTGGGAGCCCCTTGTGCTGCCCATCGGGGAGCACAAACAGGGAGTCACACCACCTGAAGGAGGAAGTGACCGACAAATAGGTCCAAACCACCCGGACCAAGTCCAGCATGTGAAGCTGACGCGCCCGCGGATGAGGAGGGGATGGGCAGTAGGAAGTAAACACGATCTCCTCGTTCAAGTGAAAGGAAGACACAACCTTGGGATCAAAAGAAGGCAACGGCCGAAGAACCACCTTGTCCTGGTGGATCACCAGAAAAGGGGAAGGGCAAGAGAGAACAGCCAATTCTGACACACGGCGTATTGACATGATTCCTTTCTTGGAAGGTGGCCTTCCTTGTAGCAAACGAAGGGAAACCTGACCCAGAGGCTCAAACTGAGCACCCTGAAGAGCATCCAAAACAACGTTAAGGTCCCAAGGCGCAGTGGGGGACTGAAACTGTGGGACCTCATAAGCCATACCCTGCAAAAAAGTGCGAACATGAAGTTTGGACGCAAAAGAATGTTGGAAAAAGGACTGAAAGTGCCAAAACCTGCCCTTCGATGGAACTGAGGGCAAGGCGCGTCTCCAGCCCCGATTGCAAGGAGAAGAGATTTGGCAGAGAAAACGAGGTGGGAGAGTGAGAACAAGCTTCACACCAGCGGAAATAGGCCCGCCAGGTACGGAGGTAAATCCTGGCAGACGAGGGTTTCTGGGCATGGAGCATAGTCTGGATCACCCGGGAAGAAAAACCCCGAGCCCTCAAAACCGTGGTTTCAACCGCCCTGCCGTCAAACACAGCGGAAGTAAATTGGGGTGGCAGAGGGGCCCTTGGGTAAGGAGGTCGGCCGACGGAAGGGAACATGTGCCACGAGACTGACCACATCCGCGTACCACACTCGACGAGGCCAGTCTGGAGCCACCAGAATCGCTGAGACGCCCTTCGCCTTGAGTTTCCGGACAACCCTGGGGCGTAGCGAAAGTGGCGGAAAGAGGTAGGGGAGAATGAAGGGGGTCCAAGGGACCACAAGAGCATCCACCGCCAGAGCCAGAGCATCCTGAGACCTGGACATGAAGCGAGGGACTTCCCTGTTCCGACGCGAACAGATCCACGTTCGAAGACCTCCAGGTGAAGGGACCACTCGCCCGGGTCCGCGGTGGAGCGACTCACGAAGTCCGCCTCCCAATTGTCGATCCCGGAAATGTGCACAGCCGAAATGGCTGGAACGTGAAGTTCTGCCCAAAAGAGGATCTTGAACACCTCCCTCATGGCCATTGAGCTGCGGGTGCCTCCCTGGCGATTGATGTACGCCACGGCTGTGGCGTTGTCAGTCTGCACCCAGACTGGGATTCCCCGAAGCAGGCGACTCCAGTGCAGAAGGCACAGGAAGATCGCCTAGAGCTCCAGGTCGTTGATGGGGAGCCCAGACTCTGACAGAGTCCAACGGCCCTGTACCGTTCGGTCCCGAAAGACACCTCCCCAGCCAAATAGACTTGCGTCTGTGGTCAGGACATGCCAATGGAGAGGCAGGAAGGAGGGGGGACAGAGATAGGATGGCCCTCTGGAGGGGGCGGTACCGAAATTGAGCAAAGGGAACCACCTCCATGGATGCCACCATCTTGCCCAGAACAGACATGCAGGCGCAGATGGGAAACAGACCCGGCTGCCGAAAGAAGCGAATCCCTGATAAGAGGTCCCAGAGCCTGTCCTCTGGAAGAGAGACGAGCAGCCGCCGTGTCGAAGTGGATCCCGAGAAACACCTGGGATTGGGACAGAGACAGATTGGATTTCACATGGTTGATGATCCAACTGAACCTGGAGAGGGTCTGCAGTGTGATGTGGAGGCTGACCCGATTCTGCTCCAGAGAGGGCACCTTGATGAGCAGGTCATCCAGGCCACCACTGCCGCCAGGGTCTTGGTGAATACCCGAGGCGCGGTTGCCAGACCTAAGGGCAGAGCGACGAATTAGAAATGACTCGCAGGAACAGCGAACCTGAGAAAATGGTGGTGGGCTGGAAAGATAGGGATGTGTAAGTACATCCCGAATGTCCACCGAGGAGAGGAACGCCTCTTGATCCATAGAGGAGACTACGGACCATAGGGATTCCATCTGAAAGTGTCACAGCCGCACATGGTGGTTAAAGAGTTTCAATCGAGAATAGGGCGAACCGTGACATCATTTTTGGGAACTACAAAGAGATTTGAGTAGAACCCTGAAAACCGGTCCCGAGGAGGGACCGGCACGATCACGCCCTGGGACAGGAGAGTGCGAAGGGCCACCTGAAAAGCTGCAGCAACAGCGGGAGATCGAGGAGGGCGGGACCGGAAAAAACGATCCCGGGGAATAGAAGAGAATTCTATGCAATAGCCCTGGGAAACGACCTCCCAAACCCAAGCATCCTGAACTTGCGCCAGCCAGATGTCCCAAAAGAGGGACAGGCGACACCCCACCCGAGGGGAAGACCCGGATGGGGCGCACCCTCAGGCAGTGGGGGGGCTTGCGAGTTCCGGATTTGGAAGGGGGGGGGGGGTTGGAGCGGGACCCTGACTTCCAGGAGGGGCGCGCTTTGAAAGATGGGACCCTCCTATCCTGTGGCATCGCCAACTTGTCCGTGCGCCACGAGAAACGAAAGGGGCGGAAGGAAGAAATCTTCTGCCGCGAGTCCAAACGGCGCGGACGATTTTGGGGCAAGAGAGAACTCTTGCCCCCCGTAGCCTCAGAAATGATCTCATCGAGGCGTTTGCCAAAGAGACGAGATCCCAGGAAAGGAAGTTAAGTAAGGGAACGCTTAGAGGCCGCATCAGCATTCCAAGCCTTAAGCCACATGGAGCGCCAAAGAGTCACTAGATTGCCCGAGGCAAAGGCCGTGTAGCGGGCCAACTCCAAGGAAGCCGAGCAGAGGTAGTCCCCTGCATGAGCGATTTGTTGCGCTAAAGCTGCCCAATTGCCGGAGGAAGCACCCGCTAAAATCCCCTGATGCAATTGACCGCCCAAACTGAGGGGGATTTGGAAACCCAGGTGGAGGTAAAAGCTGGGGACAAAGTGGAGCCGACTCAAAGGCAAATTTTGCCGAATTTTCAATGCGGTTATCTGAAGGATCTTTAAAGGAAGCGGCAGGGTAGTATATTTAGACAGCCACAACGCAGGAGGGTCCACTGTAGGACCAGATCCTGAGGGAAGGGGAAGAGAGCCCAGAGCTTCTTAGTCCAGTGGAAGCGGTTATCCGGATGCTTCCAAGCCGCCTCTAAACAGCTCGTCAAATTCAGTGTGTGGGCTGAAAACCTGGGGTGCCTGACGAGCGCGGCGGAAGGAGACTTCAGGTGTTGCATCGGAAGCTCCTCGCTCCTGTAGATGGAAGGTGTCCTGACTGCCGACAACAGACTGTCCACCATATCTGACATGTGGGAAGTCTCTTCCGAGTCAGAGGGAAGATCCGAATCAGAGTTCTGGATCGGGAGGAGGTGGACCGGGAGTGGGGGTGCGGAGACCGGGAGCGGACACTGGGTGACCGGTTGCAATGGCGCCTGGAGGATGTGGAATGAGAGTGGGAGCTGAGGTGAGAGGACCCCGCACGGCCCCACTACGGGGAGGAAGTGGAGGAAAGGTGCGCTGGACGGCCATGGGAGGGCCGTAGGGAAGGAAGGGAGGGGGAATCCACTGCCATCTCCCTATGGGAACAGCGTAAGGAGGACCGTCCCAAGGCGGAGACCACCTCCTGGGAAACCCTGGCCAAATCGGAGATTGTCTGAGAGAGCGATGAGACCCATTCGGGAGCGGAATCAGACCGTTCGGTGGACCATCCTGCATGGTAGTCGGGGGGAGGACTGGGTCGCAGGGTGGACAGGTAGGTTCAGAAGAACCGCCTGGCATTTTGGATTTACAGCTGGAGCAGGTGTAGTAAGTGACCAGCGCAGGGACCTGCCGTGAAGGGGGTGGATCAGGTCTGGGATCGGACATTAAAAGGGGGCACTAGTAAGTCAGACAACCAAACAGCCACATGATCTCACCCAGGTCCTGTGTTCGAGAAGCAGGTCCGGAAGGTACGGCTGGAGCTGCAGCAGAAGGATGACCGGCAGGGAAGCTGAGATGAGTAGCAGAGCAGTGTATGCAGCCAGGTCCAAGCTGGGCCAGTAGCAGAAAAGGAGGGGCCAGCTGACCCCCAGAGCGCGCGCTCAATCCCATAGGAGGAGAAGAGGGGAGAAAGAAAAGCAAGCCCCCCTGCAGCACGCGCTCCCACAGGACAGGTTAAGCTGTCGGACCGCTGACAGCTGAGAGGCCCCCGGGAGTAAGGGGAGGAGCTCTCATAATGCAGAGGACGCGATGCTGCACCGAGAAGTGGGCAGAGCTAACTCCCGGCATACTCACCAGGGGTGTGGAAATTTAAAAAAAACAAAAAACTACTTGTCCAAGGGACTAAAGCAGAACACAATCTACTTGTCCCTCAAGAAAATCCACTTGTCCTGGTAGATAAAATAATTTCAACCAAAAAGGTACAATCCACCCCACTAGACAGCAGTGATCTAATGGTTTAATAGCGGCCACGGCCATCGCAGCATGCTAGGCTATTAGCAGTGGGAGAGCTGTAGCTAGTTCCTTTTACACCCAAGGCAAGCCCAGAAAATTGCACCCCCCCCCCCCATCTGACCCCTATAACTCCAATTTTTCCATATAAAGGGATGAATGAGGGTAATCTTATGTGCCGTGATCTGTAGTTTTTATCGGAACCATTTATTATCAGAACTTTTATTAGGAAAGGGGCTTATTCACATATATACGCACTTAAAATATTTTTATCACTATTTTTCAGTCTTCATAGGGACTTGTATATGGAGACTTTTGATTGGAAAACACTGAACAACGCTGTGTTACTGGGGGGTGTTCTGCTTCTTCAGTTTATGTGGTGCATTTTGTGTCAGAAAATGCTGGAAGTTGCATTTAGTTACTAGATAACTACAACTCCAAGCATGCCCTGATACAGCCTATGGTTCTGTGGGTGTTGCAGTATGTTGCACTGTATAGTAGTACAGTTAAGGCTATTGTGTAACATGCTGAGAGTTGTAGTTTTGGTTCTTGTCAGCTGCAGAGCCATAGGCTGTGTCAAGGAATACTGGGAACTGCAGTTAGTAACTACAACACCCAGCATGCCCTGATGCAGCCCAAGGCTCTGCAGCTGACCCGAACCAAAACTACAACTCCCAGCATGTTTATAGTTCTACACTTTACACTTTATAGTTCTACAGTTTAGGTTACGGTGCAACATGCTGGAAGTTGTAGTTTTGGTTTGGGTGTGTTTGCGTGCATCCGTGGGGCTCTTGGTCGGCGGGCGAGTATGAAGGGGGTGGGATTCTGGGGGTGCAATTTAGTGCGGGTGGCCAGAAGTCACTAAAAATAAATAAAAAAATTAGCACAACTGGCAGCAGCCCATATCATACATTACATAAATACATCCACCCGCCGCTGCCCCCACCACATCATACATTACATACACACATCATATATACACACATCACACATACACTCACACCATACATATGCACACATCATTCATACACCCGCCGCTGTCCCCCCTACATCATACATTACATACACACATCACACATACACCATACACAGACATCACACACACACACATACACCATGCATATACACACATCATACATACACCTGCTGCTGCCCCCCCTACATCATACATTACAAACACACATCCATACACACATCACACCATACATATACACCATACATATGCACACATCATACATACACCTGCTGCTGCCCCCTACATCATACATCACACATACACAGACATTATACACAGACACACATCATATATACACAGACATCATACACACCATACATATGCACACATCATACATACACCCGCCGCTGACCCCCCCCCCCCCAATCATACATTACATACATATACAACCACCCTTCCCGCCGCCTGCATGCTCAGCCTTCTCACCTGAGCCGGCCACGAGTGGATAGTGAACTGTAGTCCCGGCGCAACAGTGTCGGGGGCGGCACTCAGCCGCTTGCAGTTAGGCCGCATGAACTCTTTTCACCTCCCAGCAACAACCTGTATCACAGAAACGCCGGTGGGAGGCGCTCTGAGCAGCGGCCCCGGCTACTGAAATCAGCTGGGGGCTGCCGCCCGCACCGGTGTGAGGTGCAAACTTGCATCGGTTTCTGCGCCTCACACAGGCATTAAAGAAAAATAAGGGGGAAGTCGGTCTGTCCCTGCTAGCCCGATACAGGGCTAAATCTACGAAAAATTCACCTGCCCGGCGCCCAGAACTACTTGTCCCAGGCGTCGGGCGATAGGATTTCCACATCCCTGCTCACCTATAGAGCTACATACTCACCCACAGAACATACTCACCCCTGAAGTCTTCGACCAGCTAGGGCCACCTGCCTTAAGCCTGACCTGGCAAACAGGGGCAATTGGGGGACCCAGACCCAGGGTACACCACCAGGTGCTGGTTGACGGCAAGGAGGGGTTAACGGCCCATTCAACAATGGACCGTGCCCCTAGCTCGCAAGTGGGAAACCCATGCATCGTTCACATGGGCAAGCCAAACCTATCTGAAGGAGAGAAGGTGACCCCCCCCACACACACACACACACACACACACACACACTCGAGAAGAATTGAGTGGGAGCGGACCTTTAGGCAGAGGAGGACTTTAAGGTAGAGAGCTTGGGATTCTTAGAGCAGGACTGCCATGGGAGAGCTGGAAGGGCTTAGAAGGTCTTCCAGAACACAAAAGTAAAGGCCCTGCGTGGCAGGCTTCTGGAAAAGGAGCAACGCAAGAGGCAAACTCCTCTGGTGCCACCAGAAAGCCACTGGCTCCTGGGACGTACTCTTGCCCCCAGAAGCCTCAGAGATAAGTTTGTCCAATCGTAGACCAAAAAACCTGCCCTCTGAAAAAGAAAGGCCAGTAACAGCTTTCTTGAAAACAGTGCACGCCGCCCACTTTTTAAGCCAGATGGCACACCAAATGGCTACTGAGTTAGTTGTGGCACAGGTGGCAAACTGGGCAGATGCCAAAGAGGTCTCACAAAGAAAGTCAGAGGGATGAAGGAGTGCATGCTATCGTTCTTGTTTTGTGTGATAAACGAGATCTTACTTTAGGAAGTTGAAGGATGCTTGGCTTGGACCTGTAAGGTGTACAGCACTGCCTGGATAGGTGACTGCATGGCAGAAGACAGCTGACTTGAGTCCAGCAGGGACAAAGTTCAAATCCTGCCATCAGGAGGGGTCCGAGCAGCCAGCCATTTCAAGCTTAGTAAATGGAAGAAAGAGGCAGGGCGGGAGTCAAGTGCCCAATCCCCCCTCACCTTACAACTGATAGAGTTTCACAAAATTCCACACACAGAAAAAAAACTAATAAATCAGAGCATCTTGAGGGCATGCAAAATGTGCTAATTTGGAAAGGAGTTTGCCTGCTATGTTTCTTGGGGTTAAATTTCACAGCAAAATCTGTGCACAGACTGTGTAAAAATATAAACTAGGAAAGTTGGCAGCCAAAACAGTGGGCCATGTTAAAACTTTTTTATTTATTTATTTTTTTAAGTATAAGTTTTTACAATGTATGCCTTTTGTCAGAGGTATGTGTCAGGACTTCTTTCTGACATATACCTCTGACAGAAGACACGAGCACTGTGTGCACAGAGCGTAAGGCATAGTATGGGCTGTGTTCAGGCTGTGTGTCAGTCTGTAATGAGTTATAATACACCTGTATAGCATCACATACCACGCAGTTTTTCAATCACACTTCCATTGCATGGGCTTTCCCTCAAAAGTGTAGCAGATCGAGAATAGATGTCTGTTGCATGAGGAAGCAGAAGCTGTAGATGTTTGTGAAGCAAAGCAACACTGCTGGAGTTCTGAAAAGAATAAATAAACAGTATTCAACAGAAGCACAGAGAATACAAGGCCACAAAAACATATACAATAATGTAGACTGAGACCATGCTTATACAGCATTTTCTAAATTAGCCACAATTCTAAATTTGGAGAAAAAACGTATAAGCAATAGAATCCACATGGCAAATGAAATTGAGGGTAAACTGCAGAAAATAAAAATTTGTCCCATCCCCCACTTCTAAGGATAGGCCAGCCAGTCTGTTATCAAGCTTTCTACAGTCTTAACTCATATCTGTCCCAAACTGAACTTTTAGTTTAGTTTTAGATTAAAACCTTTGTACATATGTAATGTTCGGGCATATGGAAGCCATGGATAGGAGCTACTTTACTCAGGACCTCCTTCAGTTAGCCAAAGCAGAATTGTTTGGAAAATATCATTCCCTGTATTAATCACAAAAAAAACTTCCAACTTTAATTTTATAGGTCACTGCACTACATTTGACATGTCTTAAATACATGTCTAAAACATCAGTTTTCATTGAGTCAATAAACTCAAAAGTACACCACTTATTACAAAATAAAATGCTGATCCAACATAAAAAATAGAGCAGTATGACATTCCATTCTATTATGTTAAAATACCAAGAGCTAAACAATGGCTACAAGTTCTTGAATTGTTACTTTTCCTCTCTATGGATAATAAGCATAATAATATATTGTGTCAACAGATTTTGCAGCACTTTACAATTTTAGGGGCACAAATTAAGACAAATATCAGACAAGACAACATTACACACAACATATTCAAATACAAAAGCATAAAGCCATGTTTTATAAATAACATAGGTTTTATGGATGAACCAGTCACTAACTAATCTTTCAATTTGAGATGAGCGAACTTACAGTAAATTCGATTAGTCACGAACTTCTCCGCTCGGCAGTTGATGACTTTTCCTGCGGCAGTTGATGACTTTTCCTGCGTAAATTAGTTCAGCCTTCAGGTGCTCCGGTGGGCTGGAAAAGGTGGATACAGTCCTAGGAAAGAGTCTCCTAGGACTGTATACACCTTTTCCAGCCCACCGGAAAGCTGAACTAATTTATGCAGGAAAAGTCATCAACTGCCGAGCGGAGAAGTTCGTGACGAATCGAATTTACTGTAAGTTCGCTCATCTCTACTTTCAATGTCTTATGTGCCTAGAGCATTGGGGGGGGGGGGGGGGGATGGTCAGCAGACTGATACTTTTGATGTCTCTGAGATCCAGAGGTCTTAAAAAGGGGGTTACAGTAGTAGGGGAGACTAGTTAGGAAAGGTTATAGGCCTGCTTGAAGAGATGTGTCTTTAGGGCATGTTTAAAACTAAGGATGTTGGGTATAAATCTGAGGGTTCGGGGCATTTTATTCCAGAAGGTAATGTAACTGATGTACTAGTAAAAAAGAAATAAAGTGTATGAACAACACAGATGTCCTTTATTGCCGGTTTCGTCGACCAATGTACATATATGTTTACTGTACCTGCATTGTGGCACAGTTGAAAACACTTTCTAAGGCCTCATAGATTTATTTCAAAGTACTTTAACTTAGCAAATTATTCAACATGCTATTTTTTTGCTGACTATTTGACCACACTCGTCTATTATTAGTGATTATTTATTTGTTAGAGACATTACATACCTCACTTATGTTGTTGGTATGGCAATATGCTAGCAGCTGTTTCTGTAAAGAGCAAAGTAGCTCGTGAAGATGGGCTGGTTGGCTATTTTCTGATGAGGAGGCCCTCACAATTAACTTATCACTATTTTTCTCCAGTTCTCCAAAAGCTTGGTCCTATGAAAAAAGTGAAGAGTCATAAAAAGCCAACACAAATGCACTTACATTTAAAATGAGTACTGCATCCATAGAACACTAAAGCAGCCATAAAACACTTATCCCCTATCTGCAGGACAGGGAATACAACATTTTGACTAAGCAAGAGAGTCATTTGCAAGATTGATATAGGCTATTGCAGAGTTTAAACCCTGTATTTTCATTTTGGGTGAATAAAACACAGCATATTGTTTAATCCTGAAGAGCTGCTTCATCTATGTTTTACTAATAAACTGTGTCCAGCTCAGTTATGTAATAAAGGCAAAATGTTTATTTCATAACAAACAGAGTAAACCAGTTAAAAATAGTGGAATGACAGTCAACAATTTCAAAAAATTTTTTTTTTACTTTGTGAACTCATCGAGGGGCATTTACTAAGGGGTTTAGTCATTTTTTTCTGACTATTTTTGGCGCAAAATTGTCGCAATTGCGCCTACCCTATAAATTGTGCGACTTTCCCTAGCAAGAGCTAGAAAGTCAAATTTTTTTTCCCGCTTAATTTACGCAAGTTTTCAGTTTTTACTTGCAGTGGTCAGAAATTTATTAACTGAAACAGTCGCAGTTGCGCAATAAACTGTCGCAACGGTCGTAAAAATTGACTAAATTTACTCCAGCTCCAACATGGAGCAGGAAAAGCTACTGCCGCCCGGGCTCCGATATACTTTCTCCCCGCTACCCTCACTGCGCTACCGGGACACTACAGTGATTTACATCCCACCCCTCTCACCTGCCAGCGCCACACAACTCCCATCTGTCTGCTGTTGCAAGACTACAAGACCCAGCATATCCTTACAGTGAGGACATGCTGGGAGTTGTAGTCTTGTAGCAGCGGGAGCTGAGCGGCGCGGGCGGGAGACAAGGGGGGGGGGGGGGTAGCGGGGAGGCTGTATGAGGAGCCCGGGCAGGAGACAAGGGGGGGGGGGGGGTAGCGGGGAGACCGTATGAGGAGCCCGGGCGGCTGCACTGTAATGTCAGCCCGGGCTCCTGCCCTGAGAGCCATAGGCTTTGGCTGTCAGGGCATGCTGGGTGTTGTAGTTTTGCAACAGCTGGAGGGCCACAGTTTGCAGACCACTGGTGTGTGGTCTGTAAACTGTAGTCCTCCAGCTGTTGCAAAACTAAACAGCTGAAGGGGACCGGCGAAAACGTTCACTTACCCTTCCGAGGCTCCAGCGACGATCGCTGACGGAGATCGTCGCGCGGCAGTGTCGTGCAGCGCTGGATCCTACGGAAGCCGGTAAGTTGCGCAAGCTTCCCAACCAGTGTGCCTCCAAATGTTGCAAGACTACAACTCCCAGCATGCCTGGACACCCTTTGGCTGTCCAGGCATGCTGGGAGTTGTAGTTTTGCAACAGCTGGAGGCACCCTTGTTGGGAAACACTGGCCTAAAACAGTGTTTCCCAACCAGGGTGCCTCCAGATGTTGCAAAACTACAACTACCAGCATGCCTAGACAGCCTTTGACTGTCCAGGCATGCTGGGACTTGTAGTTTTGCAACATCTGGAGGCACCTTGGTTGGGAAACACTGTTTTAGGCCAGTGTTTCCCAACCAAGGTGCCTCCAGATGTTGCAAAACTACAAGTCCCAGCATGCCTGGACAGTCAAAGGCTGTCCAGGCATGCTGGGGCTTGTAGTTTTGCAACATCTGGAGGCACCCTGGTTGGGAAACACTGGCCTAAAACAGTGTTTCCCAACCAGGGTGCCTCCAGATGTTGCAAAACTACAAGTCCCAGGTTGGGAAACACTGTGTCCGGCCTCCGCCCCACCTTACTGTAAGGGCATGCTGGAAGTTGTAGTCCTGCAGCTGGGGGCAGGGGACAAGCTTGTCACTTGCCCACACATCTCCTGCACCACACAACTACAACTCCCAGCATGTCCTTACTGTAAGGGCATGCTGGCAGTTGTAGTCGTGCGGGGCGGGAGATGTGTGAGCAGGTGATAATAAATGTACTAACCCATTTTTTTGTTTTCTTCTCATTTCAGATCCGTGTATCCTGTGGACTCCTTCGGATTCGGTGGACTACTTCGATGACCAGCGTTTTTCTTTGTTTGATTTTAATAAAATGGTTAACGAGGGCTTGTGGGGGAGTGTTTTTTGTAATAAAAATTTTTTAAAACCTGTTGTGTTTTTTTCTTACTTTACTAGACAGGCTTAGCAGTGGAAGCTGTCTTATAGACAGAGTCCATTACTAACCTGGGCTTAGCGCTAGCCACAAAAACAGCTAGCGCTAACCCCCTATTATTACCCCGGTACCCAACGCCACAGGGGTGCCGGGAAGAGCCGGTACCAACAGGCCTGGAGCGTCAAAAATGGCGCTCCTGGGCCTAAGCAGTAACAGGCTGGCGTTATTTAGGCTGGGGAGGGCCAGTAACAATGGTCCTCGCCCACCCTGGGAACGTCAGGCTGTTACTGTTTGGTTGGTATTTGGCTGAGAATGAAAATAGGGGGGACCCTATGCGTTTTTTTTTTTTAAATAAATAATTAAATATATAAAAAAAACGCATAGGGTCCCCCTATTTTTATTCTCAGCCAAATACCAACCAAACAGTAACAGCCTGACGTTACCAGGGTGGGCGAGGACCATTGTTACTGGCCCTCCCCAACCTAAATAACGCCAGCCTGTTACCGCCTAGGCCCAGGAGCGTCATTTTTGACGCTCCGGGCCTGTTGGTACCGGCTCTTCCGAGCACCCCTGTGGTGTTGGGTAACGGGGTAATAATTGGGGGTTAGCGCTAGCTGTTTTTGTGGCTAACGCTAAGCCCGGCTTAGTAAAGGACTCAGTCTATAAGACAGCTTCCACTACTAAGCCTGTCTAGTAAAGTAAAATAAAAAAAAACACAACAGGTTTAAAAAAAAATTTATTACAAAAAAACACTCCCCCACAAGCCCTCGTTAACCATTTTATTAACATCAAGCAAAGAAAAACGCTGGTCGTCGAAGTAGTCCACCAAATCCGAAGGAGTCCACAGGATACACAGATCTGTAGAAGAAGTAACCAAAAAAAAAAAAGTGTAAGTACATTTAGGGAGAAAAAAAACTGTGTTAAAAAAATGTAATAAACACACACACACTAAACACCGTTTACCACTTCTGAGCCATGACTACAATTTACAGTGATCCCTCAACTTACAATGGCCTCAACATACAATAGTTTCAACATACAATGGTCTTTTCTGGACCATCGTAAGTTGAAACCAAACTCAACATACAATGCTACAGACAGTCCAGATCTGTGAAACGTGTCAATGGCTGGAAGAACCAACCAATCAAAATGGGCATTCACTGGTAAAACCCCTGTATAGCTGAAGTGTATGCACTGACTGGTGTCTGGTATTACATGTTCTGTACACTTTACCTGTATCAGGGTTAGCTGCTCTTTTGGACACCAGGTGAGGGCGACTCCGTTACTTGTTTGGGACATTGCCTGTACTGTACAGGAGCCCTGAAGAAGCTCCTGTCCTCTACATAGACCAGTGTTTCCCAAGCAGGGTGGCCCCATCTTTTGCAAAACTACAACTCCCAGCATGCCCGGACAGCCTTTGGCTGTCCAGGCATGCTGGGAGTTATAGTTTTGCAACAGCTGGAGGCTCCATGTTTGGGAAACACTGACATAGACAGTGATTTACAGCTCCCAGCAGATCTTTATTACTTTTATATATAAGGATTTGCTTTATCTATATTAGTTATCTACTTATTTTTCTTTGTCACTTTTTCCTATTTTGGATGACATTTTGGTGCCTTTAGAACCAATTACCAGGTTTCCATAGAGTTATGGTCTCAACATACAATGGTTTCAACTTACAATGGTTTTCCTGGAACCAATTAATATTGTAACTTGAGGGACCACTGTAGTTATTGAATTATTTAGATGTGGTGAAAAAGCTAAAAAAAAAACTTAAAAACAAAAGATCCAGAAGGAAACCTAGCAGCCACACCTATTCAGACAGCAGGAAAAAGGAACAGACAATTTTTTCTACTACATGAAGTAAATTTCCCACTTTTGCCTCTGTGTGCCAAATTTATTAATGCCGTGCAACAATTTAGTAAATTTGTCGCACATAGTCAAAAATGAAGCAGAAAAAAACAGGGTAAAAACCAGACTACATAGTAAAAGATTAGTAAATGCCCCTCATCATGTTTTTAGTCTCCCCCACTCTGCCAGCTGAATGTTAATAATTACAATGCATCCATCTGTTCTCACCGTGTAGAAGCCCAGGTTTCGGAGAAGTGTCTTCATCAGGATCTCAGCCAGATGAGTGTCTGGATGGCTGGTCTGAGAAATGTAGCTAGGGTCAGATCCTAATCCATAAGAAAGAGGCAAGGATGAGCTGTCAGAATCAGAGGGAGAGCTGTATCCCAGTAAAGATGCCACATGTGTATGATCCTGCAAGCTTGTGAGGATGATATCTAGCTGCATTCTCTGAGGGAAAAAAAAATTAAATAAAATAAAAAACAGGAAGGTGAAAACTTTATACTCACGTACAATGTCAGAAAACAGTTTATTTTCATTTAGCATTTATGTCATTTGTAAAAACTTTTGTTTCCAGACATGTCAAAGGCTCAGTCCTGAGACCCATTGCAATTGTAATAGCCAGCTGAAACGCACTGTAGCTCTTGAAATGTCAGGACAACATGTTTAGAAGGTTTACAAATGACACTAACACTTTAAGCACCCTTAAGGACACAGCCCATTTAAGTCTTAAGGACAAAGCATTTTCATTTTTTCTTCCTTGCTTTCTAAAATCCATATCAAAATTATATAAAAAATAGTATGCTTTAAAATCTCTCTATTCTGACACCTATAACTCTCATTTTGCCATATACATAAATTATAAGGTTGAAAAAAGACCAGAGTCCATGTAGTTCAACCTATATCCCAAATGAATCCCTACTGAGTTGATCCAGAGTACGGCAAAAAAATCTTAAGATGAAAAAATTCCTTCCCGACTCCAAATATGGTAGTCAGAATTACTCTCCAAAAAATGCATCCAGACCCCTTTGGAACTATTTTACCGAGTTCACAATGACCACCTCCTCCAGGAGAGAGTTCCATAGTCTCACTGCTCTTACAGTAAAAAAAAACACAATCTGAAAGATTCCCCCTTGTTATAGATACAGTCCTGGGTATAAATTGATCATGGGAGATATACAGGGCTGTATAAGGGCTTACTTTTTTTGTGCCTTGATCTGAAGTTTTTATCGGTACCATTTCTGTGTATGTGAATTTTTGATCACTTTTTATTTCTTCATTTCTCTGGGATGTGAGGTGTCGAAAAAGCAGCAATTCTACCTTTTAATATTATATTTTGATAGTTCAGACATTTACACAAGCACAGATACCAAATCTGTTTATTAATAATTTTTTTAACACTTTTTTAGTAGCTTTTTTTCCCCACGTATTTGGTATACTTTTTATGTCCCATGGGGGACTATTTATCCCCTTAAGGACGCAGGACGTAAATGTACGTCCTGGTGAGGTGGTACTTAACGCACCAGGACGTACATTTACGTCCTAAGCATAACCGCGGGCATCGGAGCGATGCCCGTGTCATGCGCGGCTGATCCCGGCTGCTGATCGCAGCCAGGGACCCGCCGGCAATGGCCGACGCCCGCGATCTCGCGGGCGTCCGCCATTAACCCCTCAGGTGCCGGGATCAATACAGATCCCGGCATCTGCGGCAGTTCGCGATTAAAATGAACGATCGGATCGCCCGCAGCGCTGCTGCGGGGATCCGATCATTCATAACGCCGCACGGAGGTCCCCTCTCCTTCCTCCGTGTGGCTCCCGGCGTCTCCTGCTCTGGTCTGTGATCGAGCAGACCAGAGCAGGAGATGACCGAAAACACTGATCTGTTCTATGTCCTATACATAGAACAGATCAGTATTAGCAATCATGGTATTGCTATGAATAGTCCCCTATGGGGACTATTCAAGTGTAAAAAAAAATGTAAAAAAATGTAAAAGTAAAAGTAAAAAAAAAGTGAAAAATCCCCTCCCCCAATAAAAAAGTAAAACGTCCGTTTTTTCCTATTTTACCCCCAAAAAGCGTAAAAAACATTTTTTATAGACATATTTGGTATCGCCGCGTGCGTAAATGTCCGAACTATTAAAATAAAATGTTAATGATCCTGTACGGTGAACGGCGTGAACGAAAAAAAATTTAAAAAGTCCAAAATTCCTACTTTTTTAATACATTTTATAAAAAAAAAAATTATAAAAAATTTATTAAAAGTTTTTTATATGCAAATGTGGTATCAAAAAAAAGTACAGATCATGGCGCAAAAAATGAGCCCCCATACCGCCGCTTATACGGAAAAATTAAAAAGTTATAGGTCATCAAAATAAAGGGATTATAAACGTACTAATTTGGTTAAAAAGTTTGTGATTTTTTTTAAGCGCAACAATAATATAAAAGTATATAATAATGGGTATCATTTTAATCGTATTGACCCTCAGAATAAAGAACACATGTCATTTTTACCAGAAATTGTACGGCGTGAAAACAAAACCTTCCAAAATTAGCAAAATTGCGTTTTTCGTTTTAATTTCCCCACAAAAATAGTGTTTTTTGGTTGCGCCATACATTTTATGATATAATGAGTGATGTCATTACAAAGGACAACTGGTCACGCAAAAAACAAGCCCTCATACTAGTCTGTGGATGAAAATATAAAAGAGTTATGATTTTTAGAAGGCGAGGAGGAAAAAATGAAAACGTAAAAATTAAATTGTCTGAGTCCTTAAGGCCAAAATGGGCTGAGTCCTTAAGGGGTTATAGAAATCCTTAGATTATTACTGTTCAGTGCAATGCTATGAGCAGGTGAGGGGACCAACATCCACCACCTTGGCGATTAGATCAGCCATTAGAAGCACTGCACTACCGCAGATGTTGTGATCTGTATTGATCACAGCATCTGAAGGGTTAATTGCAGACATTAGCACAAAAACCTGCATGTATTTGAAAATGCATATACCTGTCCCTTAGAGAGACTTTCCCATCTATCAGGACCCTGAGGCAAGAGGGAATGCAGCAACTCCATCCTTTCACGTAAAGGAGGCAGCAGCATGGTTGCTCCAACTGAAAGAGTCTCAATCACAACCTAAAAAAAATAAATATAAATCAAAAGAGAATAATTATAATGATTCACTTATGTATATTATGAGATAAATGAATTACAAGATATTACCTCCTGAATCTCATCTGGCACACTTGCATCCATTAGCCGGAACAGTAAGTTGCGAAGGGGGCCAGCTTGACGACCCAAGATGCTGGTAGCAACCCCGCCAGCTAAAGCAAGAGCTAGATGATTTGAGAGCATTTTCAAGCACAGCTTTAAAAAGTGATGATGTTCTCTAGAAGAAACAATAATTACATAAGGTGATAAGGCGTGAAAAAGTTGACTATTACTAAGGCAATAAGTAAATTGTGAGCAGTAAAGATATAAAGTATTGACTATAACCTTGATGACTTTTTCTAGTAAAGAGTAACTTTAATACAAAGATAAAGACAAAACAAACTCAAATGTAAAATGATATCAAAGCAACATTTTCCACTACTAAAGATTTTTAGCGGATATCTATTACAAATTTCTCAATCCAACATCCCTTAAAACACGATGAATACCTGGATGATGGGAAAGGAGAAGGTGGGACGTCACTATTAATTTTCTCACAGTATCGTTCTAAGAAGGATCGCAAATGGAAGAAAGTGCTCTCTTCTAGGTCAACACAGTATGGACGATGCCATGCAACCACTTGTCTGGAAGGGAGAGGGTGCAGAAGAGTGATTCGCTCAGAACACTATGAGTCAATCATTGTTATGAAAAAAACAAAAAATTTAATAAAAATAAAAGGGAACACATATGCCTATATTTTATCTGAATCTACTTTTACCACTGTAAAAAAATTATTTTTTTTTTAAATGTAAAACTCTACATTCCACTGTATGCTCTGCAATGTATTTACACTTTACTGATCCTTGGTAGTATAAGTCAAGAGCCAAATTCACAATTCTGCAGCTCTAACTTGCTTGAAAATAAGAGCCAGAAAAAGTAAAGAATTAGTAAAGTTTACTCAAATATTTTTTAAGATTAAAACTACATATAAAAATGTCAAAATAGTGTTAAAACATAAATGTCAAACTAAATTTGGTGATATGCGCAAGCTTTGTACTGTGGCGAGCACGATCTTGCGATGACCAAGCAAGCTGGGATGACGTGCTAAGTCACGATCGTGTGATACTTGGTGTTATCATGTAGCAACATTTCATTGGTCCAAGATCAAACAGTTATTTAAGGCTGGGGGAAGCGTTCTAATGCCAGTAACCTCATAGGCCTTGTAAAAGCAGGTACACCAGTGAAACGTCAGGGAGGTTATAGTAGCGTTTTGGTTATGCAGGAACGCCAATCATATAAATAGATGAAAGTGGAATGTGATAGATTCATTGTTTAAAGCAATATCGCATCAGTGCAATCAGCAAACACACATTAGGCAATAATGACTGGTACTGGTGAGAGCAGTACCTAAGTATAAGCCGCACAACACCGTCATTTTCATCTTTACTCTGAGCACTCATTATTTAGCTTTAAGAAGCACAATAAAGGAATTACATTTTAGAGGGTGGTAGATTGGGGTCCCCAGTTAATGGTTTTCCACACAGGGGTTAACCCCTTAAGAGTTGTAAATTGCATTCAAGTTGCCCTGGGATCTTCAGAGACATTGTTATTGGTCTACTACTGCCAATGCCCATCCAGAGCTGCTGTAGAACATTGCATAACACTGTTGAATAGTCTGCAGCTCAGTATTCATCCCAGACAACAAACATTTGTGCTTACCTATCTCTAGGCAGAGTCGTCCATGCCAGGCTGTGGGATGTACCTGCAGAGATCTGCTGTATAGCCACTCCATCCAGCCCACTCACTTTTTTTGGTTTAGTAATGGGGCCTGTTGAATTTCCTTGTCCACACTGTCCCATCGAATTATTGCCCCATGCATAAACTTCATTATCTGGTAAAAAAAAAAAAAAATGGCTGTACTTCAACCCCGCACACAAAAAAAAGGAGATTTTTGTTTACTTATCTTAAAATCTCTTTCTTGAAGGATCCATTGGGGGACACAGACCGTAGGGTGTATGCTGCTGTCTCTAGGAGGTGTGACACTATGGTAATAAAAATTTTTTTTTTTTAAATAATATTAAAAAAATCGGCTCCTCCCAGCAGGATATACCCGCCTTCAGGCTCTGAGCTAATCAGTTTAGGTTCCAGAGCAATAGGAGGAGACCAACAGGTCAAAGAAAAACCCAAAACTGTCCGAGAACCAGCAGAAAAAAACATAACTGAACACACCCTCGGACAGAGAACCAAAAGGAAAATCCCAAAAAGGGCGGGTGCTGTGTCCCCCAGCTGTGTCCCCCAATGAATCCTTCGAGAAAGAGATTTTACGGTAAGTAAACACAAATCTCCTTTTCTCTATCGGCTCCTTTGGGGGACGCAGACCGTGGGACGTACCAAAGCCGTTCCTTGGGTTGGCAGATAAGCAGTCAGGCAGACGGCCGATCCACTGCCGCCTGCAACACTTTACGACCCAGACTAGCATCAGCCGATGCGAAAATATGAACTCGGTAAAACCCCGAGAAAGTGTGCAAAGATGACCAGGTAGCCGCCTTGCAAATCTGCGAGGTCGAGGCTCTATTCTGGAGAGCCCAGGATGCCCCAACAGAACGGGTAGAATGAGCCACAACCCTGAAAGGAGGAATCTTCCCCTTACAGCGATAGACTTCCGAAATGACGGACCGAATCCACCGAGAAATGGTGGCCTTGGAAGCAGGTTGTCCTTTGCGACGACCTTCCGTAAGGACGAAAAAGGAATCACACTGACGAAAAGAAAAAGTGAAGGAGAGATAAGACTGAACAGCCCGAACTACATCCAGCTTGTGTAGTAAGCACTCCTTAGGATGAGAAGGAGCAGGACAAAATGACGGGAGGACAATGTCCTCATTGAGGTGAAAGGCCGAGATCATCTTAGGCAAAAAGGAAGGATCTGGCCGGAAAACAACCTTGTCCTGGTGGATCACCAGAAACGGAGAACGGCAGGAAAGAGCTGCCAATTCAGACACCCTCCGGATGGAGGTGATAGCAACAAGAAACGCCACTTTCCAAGAAATCAGGCGGAGAGACACCTCTCTAAGGGGCTCAAAGGGTGCACCCTGGAGGGCACTCAGATCCAAATTCAAGTCCCAAGGAGGAGAGGGTGACCGATAAGGAGGAACAGCATGCGCCACTACTTGAAGGAAGGTCCGGACATGAGAAATAGAAGCCAGGGGCCGCTGGAAAAGAACAGCAAGGGCAGAAACCTGACCTTTAAGTGAACTGAGAGACAACCCCAGTTCCAACCCTGACTGCAAAAAGGACAGAAGACGGGGAACCGAGAAGGTTACCGGGGAGAAGTCCTGAGCTTCACACCAACGAAAATAAGACCGCCAAGTACGGTGGTAAATTCTTGCAGAGGAGGCCTTACGAGCCTTGAGCATGGTGTGAATGACTTGGGAAGAGAACCCGCGGGCCCTCAAAACCCCGGTCTCAACCGCCATGCCGTCAAATGCAGCGACTGTAAATTGGGGTGGCAAAGAGGACCCTGAGAGAGCAGGTCCGGGCGGAGCGGAAGGCGCAGTGAAGCGTCGTCCAGGAGCCTGACTACGTCGGCGTACCACGACCTTCGGGGCCAATCTGGAGCTATCAGAATGGCGGGGACGTCCTCTGCCTTGAGCTTCCTCAGCACCCTGGGAAGGAGCGGAAGAGGAGGGAACAGATAGGGTAGGGCAAACCCCGCCCAAGGAATCACTAGGGCATCTACGGCCAAAGCCTGAGGGTCCCGGACTTTGACACAAAAGGAAGGATCTTCCGATTGTGCCGGGACGCGAAGAGGTACACGTCCGGAATGCCCCAGAGGTTGCAGAGCTGCGCGAAGACCTCCGGATGTAGAGACCACTCGCTGGGGGTTGGGTGAGGACCGATTGAGGAAGTCCGCTTCCCAGTTGAGCACTCCTGGAATGTGAATCACCGAAATGGCGGGAACCTTGCTCTCCGCCCAGATGAGAATCTTGGTCACCTCGGCCATGGCTGCCGAGCTGCGAGTGCCACCCTGTCGATTTATGTACGCCACGGCCGTGGTGTTGCCGACTGAACGCAGACAGGACGGGACTGAAGACTGGACTCCCAATGAAGAAGACAAAGAAGAATCGCCCGTAATTACAATATGTTTATCGGAAGAAGGGTCTCCTGGGGAGACCAGAGTCCCTGAACTGTCCAAACCCTGAACACGCCGCCCCAGCCAGACAGGCTGGCATCCGATGTAACAACCTGCCAGTGAAGGGGAAGAAACGACCGCCCTTGCAGAAGAAGGGGGGAGTGGAGCCACCAGAGCAGAGATTGACGGACCCTGCGAGGGAGAACAATCTGACGATCGAGGGACAGAGGAGACTTGTTCCATCGAGAGAGAATCGCCAGTTGAAGGGGGCGGTAATGAAACTGGGCAAAGGGTATGGCCTCCATAGTTGCCACCATCCGACCCAGGACTTCCATACAAGTGCGGATGGAGACTGATACCTGGGTCTGAAGGGAGTGGACCCCCGACCGGAGCGCCAGATGTTTGTCTGGCGGAAGACAAATTCGGGCAGAGGCCATGTCGAATCGAAGTCCCAGGAAGGTTAGAGACTGGGTAGGATAAAGGACTGACTTGTCCCGGTTGACCATCCACCCGAAGCGAGTCAGAGTGTGGAGAGTGACGTCCAGATTCTCCAGAGTCTGGGCTCTGGTTGGAGCCTTGATGAGAAGGTCGTCCAGATAGGGTATCACCGAGATTCCCCTCGACTGTAACCGGCCCATCACTGGCGAAAGGATCTTTGTAAAGACCCGAGGAGCCGTGGCTAGACCGAAGGGGAGGGCTACGAATTGAAAGTGCCCCTCCGGAACCGCAAAGCGGAGGTACCGATGATGGCCTGGAAATATTGGTACATGGAGGTAGGCGTCCATGATGTCCACCGATGAAAGGAACTCTCCTTGTTCCAGGGACGTCACCACCGAACGGAGAGATTCCATTTGGAAGTGGCGGATGAGAAGGTGACGGTTGAGACGCTTGAGGTCTAGGATTGGTCGTATAGAACAGTCCTTCTTGGGGACCACAAAAAGATTTGAATAGAAACCCCGAAACCGTTCCCCTAGAGGAACGGGAACGATAACCCCCTGGAGAAGCAGAGACTGGAGAGCTGCTCGAAATTGCTTCGCCAGAGGAGGAGACCGGGGGGCCCGGGATCGAAAAAAGCGATCCCTTGGAAGGGAGGCGAATTCGATTCGGTAACCGTTGACCCAAGAGTCCTGAACGTGTTAGGTCCAGATGTCTTGAAGCAAGAGACGACCTCCCACCCGAGAAGAAACCGCGGGTGGGGGCCTCACTTCATGCAGAAGTGGGTTTGCGGTTGCCTGATTTAGGCGCAAAACGGCCGGACCGGTTGAAGTCAGACTTCCAAGACGGACGTGCCCGGAACGAGGGAGCCTTCTTGTACCGCGAAGGCGCCTGCCCGGACCCTTTGCTGGAGCCAGAGGTCCGAAAGGACCGAAAGGAAAAGGACTTCCTTTGGGAAGTAGGGCGAGCCTTATTATGAGGTAACAAGGAACTCTTACCTCCCGTTGCCACAGAGATGATCTCATCAAGGCGTTTGACAAAAAGACGGCCACCCGTAAAGGGAAGCTCAGTGAGAGACCTTTTGGAAGCGGCATCCACATTCCAAGCTTTAAGCCACATAGAGCGGCGGAGAGCCGCTAGGTGACCCACAGCAAAGGCAGAAAAACGGACTGACTGTATGGAAGTTGCGCACAGAAAGTCCCCAGCTTTAGAGCATTGGAGAGCCGGAGCAGATAGATTCTCTGGGGGGGATCCCGCTAAGATATCCTGATGGAGCTTTTGGCACCACTCCGACAGGGCCTTGCATACCCATGTCAAGGCGAAGATGGGAATTAGAGAAGAGCCAGGTGCTTCAGAAGCAAACTTTGCTAGGAATTCTACCTTGTTGTTCGTGGGATCCTTGAAGGCAGTGGCATCTGCCAGAGGCAGTGTAGTCGCCTTAGAGATCCGGGAGATTGGTGGATCCACTGAGGGAGGGGAAACCACCTTAGCGACAAAGTCCTTGTCAAATGGATAACGTTCTTGAATTGTCTTGATTCCAGGGAACCTCTTGTCTGGATGTTTCCATGCAGATTCCAGAATGTCGTCAAAGTCAATGTGAGAGCTGAACCTTTGAGGTGCTGGCTTAGCACGAGGAAAGGATACTCCTGGATTGACATCCGTAGATCCTGGGTCCTCTAAGTGAAAGGTGTCTCTTATGGCTGTCACCAATGAGTTCACCGTTGCAAGGGAGTCTGAGCGGTCCTCTGAGTCAGATGCCAGCTCGGAAGCCTCGTCCACCAGTTCACCAGGGGAATGTGAATGAGTAGAGGCAGTCCTGGAGGGGGGGCAACCCTGACCGGGTACGCGGTTCTGGTGTGGCAGAGCGGCGACTCCGAGAACGTCCTCTGGAGGAGCGACGTTTGTGCGCAGATGACAGGGGGGGGGGGGGGCGGGACCCACGAGGGGAACGCTCACGTCCATCTGAAGACTCAATGGAAGAGTCAGACAAGGCACCCCCTAGTACGCTTGTGAGGGCGTGAAGTATGTGGAGACGAGGAGCGGGCCCTCTCAGAGGTCCTGTGCAGGGAAGACCCACTTCCGCAGGCGGACACCACTTCCCGGGAGGCCTCAGCCACCAAACAGGAGACTTGGGTCAAGTCAGCCATATACTGGGTCAGTGAAGAAACCCAGGCTGGTGGAGCGGCTGAACCCACCGGGACCGAAAGGGCATCAGGGGGTACCAGGGGGTCTGGGGGAGCAGTGGAGCAGGCAGGGCATGTGGGCACAGCAGAGCCAGACATCTTGGTATTACAGTGCTTACAGACAAAATAAGTCACTGAAGTTCCAGGTTTCTGTTTAGAGGGAGGAACAGCTCTGGGTACGGGCATAATGTGGAAAAAGACAGGAACTTTGTCACCCTAGTCTGTGTCCCCTGTCAGCTGCAGTGAGGAGAACTCGCTCCGTGCAGCTAGAGTGAAGGAACAGGCCAGCCAATAGGAAGAGAGGGGCGTGCCTGAAGCAAGGCACTAACTAACTGACCCCTTCTTACTGAAAATCGCGCCCACGGCACTGATTGGAGGCTGCTTCGCACCTCTGAGAGCTCCCAGCCCTGTGGGCGAAGCTATAGACCGGCAGAGAAGAACTGTAATGGCGCCCACTCCTTGTCCCGAGCGCACATGTCAGCCGCATATGTGCTCGGGGGAATAGAGAGGGCAGCCTAAACGCCGGCAGAGACTGCAGGAGAAAGAAAGCCGGCGCTGAAGCGCCCGGCCCGTACCAGCATCGCGGCTGTCAGCCACGTATAAGGCGCTGCTGGCAAAGTGAAAGCAAGCCGGCGCTGAGAGCGCACGGCCCGTAACAGCGCCGCGGCTGACAGCCGCATATAAGGTGCTGTGGACATAGTCGCACTAAACACACACACACACAAAGTGAAGTGCCCCATATATTACATGCCCCCTCAGGTGCCACTGCTCCCCCAGTATAAGTCAGCCCCATAACCTGAAAGGTGGGCCAAAAGAGGGGTCTCCAGAGGTTGCAAGTCCGTACCTATGGAGAAAAAGGGGGAAGTACTTACCTCAGTCAGAAGAACTTACCTAATGGAGTCTTCAGTGAAGTCTTCAGTCAGCTTTAGTTACCTGCATCACGCCTGGCTGCTATGCGTGAGCGAAGCGAGCAGGGAAATAGGGGGACCCGGACCCATGAGGTACCAACCCAGGCGCTGACCGTTGGCGAGGGGGGGGGTGGGGGGTGAACAGCGCATATACGCAATGTCTGTGCCCCCTTACTCGCAATGGGGAAACAGGGAACCGGAGTCCCTGAGCCCCCACCTGAAAACAGAAAAGAAAAAGGAATTTTAAAAAACTAACACGTCCCTATACTAGGAAAACAAAAAAATCAGAAGACCTGGTCTGGAGAATTCATGATCATGTCCACCTCCTTCAGACACTAAGCTTAAACTGATTAGCTCAGAGTCTGAAAGCGGGTATATCCTGCTGGGATATACCCGCTTTATTACCATAGTGTCACACCTCCTAGAGACAGCAGCATACACCCCACGGTCTGTGTCCCCCAATGGAGCCGATAGAGAAATTTAATGTGTAATTCCATGATATAGTTATAGGGATACTAAGGAAAAGTCAACTTATGGATAGGGCATAAGTGTCTGATCATGGGGGATCCGACCACTGGGACCCCTGCAATCTCCTGTATGGGGCCCAGCAACCCTTGCTTCTGAGACAAGCGGGAGTGATGGCCTGCTCAATCACCATCTGAGGGTGGGGGCTGGAGCGTTCCGAGTACAGATCACTTATTGGGCCCCCGTACAAGAGATCAAGTGGGGCCCAGCGGTTGGACTCTCCACGATCAGACACGTATCCCCTATCCTGTGGATAGAAGATAAGCTGACTTCCACTAAGCACACCTTTAAGTGAATTTTTAATATGCATTGAGAACAGAAAAATGTTAAGTGAGAAACTACAAACTTACTTCAACCTATACAATATCTCTGCCAAACTGTTTTCAACCATGTTATAAGAATTGAGGATACTAAAATAAATCACAGTACCATGTGAAAGTGCAAGACAGTGGCTGTCTCCTATAGAAATGTCCACTATTCTTGTGGCAGCTAGCTCTTCAATAAGTTTGGGACGCAAGGCAGTTGCTTCTGAAGATCCACAACCCAGGCAGGCTCCACAGCCCCATGCATAAACCTGAAGACAAGAAAAGGAAAATGTTAAAAGGATCTACAGTCGAACTAGAAATCAGAAGTGAAATAACATTTAGGTGATATTTAGATGATGTAAATGATATACCTGTCCAGTTGAGGTCAGCGCTAAGGAGGACTGACTGCCAGCGCACACTTTACGTGTAAACATTCCTTGCAGTGCTTCCACCACCTTTGGTTTATATACCCTGTTAGTGTCTCCATGGCCCAACTTTCCTAACATAAATAAACAAAATCATACACCAATGTTAAAACCAATTCAGATGAACAGAGCAACAATGCAAATGTTTTATTATAGGCTGCAAACATATACATACCATTATCTCCTCCTCCAAAAGACCAGACAGTTCGTCCATCTTTAGACAAGGCAATTGTGTGAGAGCTCCCACAAGATACTTCACCAACATTACTGATATCCTTTACTAAAGTAGGGATGTTCCGACTATTACTGTCTCCATGACCTGGAAAAAAAAACGCACAGATATATACTTCAAGATTCCAAACGATGTTGAGCTCAGCACCTATAATCCGGTCAACCCCAATGACTCTGCTTACTTCCCTGGACTACACTCTCTTGATCAAATTCTGTGTACAATACTAATGGGGCCAATGGCTGACTGAAGTATATCCAGGATGCCATCAGAAGCAGTGGCACAACATGGGGTGTACTGGAAAGGGGGGGGGGGGGGATTTTTAACTAAGGGGCATCTACCTAATTGGGGGGGGGGGAATAATCTACCTACTGGGGTACCTAACTAGAGAGTACATCATCCAGAAAAGTAAACAGAGACTGGGACAGATTGGAGCACTGGCACTGGACTCGGCAAACCAAAATAACCAAAGCAGGCTTCTGTTTTTTATTTTTTATTTATTTTTTTAAATCTCGGCCAACACCTTTAAAGGGTACCTCTCATCAAATAAACTTTTGATATATTTTAGATTAATGAATGTTGAATAACTTTCCAATAGCATGTTAATGAAAAATATGCTTCTTTCTATTGTATTTTTCCCCGATCAGTCCTGTCAGCAAGCATTTCTGACTCATGCTGGAGTCCTAAACACTAAGAGCTGCCAGCCTGCTTTGTTCACAGCCAAACGGGCTGTGAACAAAGTAGGCTGGCAGCTCTGAGTGTTCTCCTTTGTGAACAAAGCAGACTAGCAGCTCGTAGTGTTTAGGACTCCAGCATGAGTCTGAAATGCTTGCTGCCAGGACTGGTAGGGAAACCCCTAGTGGTCATTTCTTCAAAGTTGAAAATTAAATAGAAAGAAGCATATTTTTTTAATAACATGCAATTGTAAAGTTATTCTGCATACATTAATCTATAATATATCAAAAGTTTTTTTGATGAGAGGTACCCTTTAAAATAAAATGTGCAAATATAAGTGTTTTATTTATTTTTTTCTTTTTTTTTAATGGTGATTGTTTCTTCGTGGTCATTACATCAAAATAAGAGCCTTATTTACTTCAATACATGAAATAAAAGAACGCCTGGCCTTTTTATAAAATAAAAAATTGGCCCTGATATACTAAGAGTGGAATGGAGTTTTCTTTGTGGGTTTTAATTCCCTACAAAGTATTTTTCCACTCTATTTACTAAGGTTTTGAACTTTTCCCTACATTTATTTAATTTATTTTTAAACTGCTTTTTCCAGAGCTCAAATCCCCCACATTTTCTGTGGAAAGCTTAGTAAATAAGTTGGGATTTTTTATTTATTTTTATGTTGGGGGACACGCCCCCTCTTGCCCTAGTGACCACGCCGCTTTTTCGGGTTTCTGAGTAAAATGGAGAGTTGGTCAGGTTTTTAAATTTTTTGGAGTAAACTCGGAAGCAGACACAATTTGTGGCACTATACGCCAAATCCTGGCGCACAACCCAATAAAACAGGTCAGGTTTACAATAGTAAATCAGGGCCATTGTTTCTCTATTATTTGGTATGGTTACCTAATCTTCCAAAATCTCCTTCTCCCCATGTATAAAGTTCTCCATCTTCTGTGACAGCAGCACTGTGTCTGTACCCAGCAGAAACACATACTACAACCTAACAAGAGGAAATAAAACAGTTATGTACAGAATGTATTAGCATTGTAGTACACAACCCAACTCCAGGGCAAGAGGAATGTATTACCTTTCCCTGTAAAGTCCCTTGAATAAGCTTTGGATATTTCTGTGTTGAGCTGTTACCATGACCTAGCTTGCCATAGTCCCCATCTCCCCAGCTGAATACCTCTCCCTCAGTGGTGAATGCTAGGGTATGGCCATCAGACCCTTTGGAGGAGGAAACCTTTTTGATAGAACGATGAGGTTCAAATGTAAGTTTCTTCAAGGTGGACTGGTTGTTAGAATCCCCGAGACCTAGTCTCCCATAACTTCCTTTCCCACATGCTCTCACTGAGCCATCAGTGGATATAACAAAAGTGCAGTACTGTCCAGCTTCGATCTGTATAAAGAGATAAGTAATGCTCCACATTAAGAAAGCCAAAAACTCTTGACAGGCCGAAAATAAAAACACATATAAACAGATATCCAAAGAATCACTACAGCACTCCAGCAGAAAATATATTGAAGTGGTGTTTAATTCATTAAAATGTTCACAAGGAAAAAGAAGCTTTTTCAAGCTTAGAACTGAACTGAAATGTTACACTGTAAATGATCTAATGAATAAACCTGTTATTTATATTCATAAATTTCCTGCTGGAGTGATGTGGGGACTCTGGATATCTGAATGGTAAATGTCTGACCAAGGCTTCTTTGTGTTAAATTTTTCATGTTGAACTCATGTTTTTACCTTTCAACTACTTTATATCTACAAAACTATGTACACGTTGAGTACTATAGCCATGGTATATATCGCTTGTACTTATCTGTAAATTGCTATCTGAAATGCTGTTCCTTCGTATACTTGTGGATTATTACAGCCCAGGATATGGATGTTGCTTTCTTTGCAACACCTACATGTGCTAATCTGTGCTACTTGTGATCTATACTCCTGTTAATTTTGTTAAATGATGTATCGATATGCTGATTTAACTTTTACTCTTTATGTTTAAAAAATTTATAAAAAACAATTGTTAAAGAAAGTCCTTTTTTTTCCTGTGATGTATAGATAGGGGAGTCCCTGTCGAGCTCTCCTCTGTATTAACTCAAAACTTACAAAAATTATTTTAAAAAATTAGTCTGCTTCTTCAGTCCCAACTAGGTCAGAGACTTCTATTATACTACAAACAGAATCCTGATAAACACTTACTGTCTGCGCATCTGAGAAACAGGGAGCTAACTTTGGCTGTAATATCTTCTCTTGGGTTCCCTCCACAAGCTGGTGGCTGCTATTACTTCCCCATACATATACTTCACACGTCTCTGATACCACTGGATTTTCTCCAGTCTGGATACTGTCTGGACTAGCACAAGTTCTGGAGTAGTC
This sequence comes from Hyla sarda, assembly GCF_029499605.1. Lineage (NCBI taxonomy): Eukaryota > Metazoa > Chordata > Amphibia > Anura > Hylidae > Hyla > Hyla sarda. The sequence continues at coordinate 177,108,303 of NC_079192.1, forward strand.
AGATGCCATCTGGCACACCTAGGCAACAAAAATGTAAATATGAGTGAAGCCAAGGATGATGACTGGATACAAAATAGAAGGTTGCGACATAAACTGGGAGAAGAACAATTAAATATTAGAAATGCATAATGTTTACTTATGAGAAACATTAGGAAAATTCCTATACTGTTCAGCATACAATCTTTCAAAAAGCTATTTTTGAATACCAAAAAAACTAAAAAACTTAAGGCTATCAAATATTATTTTGGTCCTTATGCAGCTCCAGCACATTCTTGAAAGTTTTTAGTTATTTGTTTATAGTCCATACCATTTTCTAATATACATGCATTTAACCCTTTAAAGGGGTATTCCAGCATTTAAAAACCTGCTGGGGGTTCCAACTGCTGGGGTCGGATAAAGATAAAAAAAAAAAAAAAGATAAAAACTACACACAGTGTAGTTGTAGATTTATTTCAATACCTCCTCAAAGAGACACAATGCAGCTTCATACAAAGAGCATAGGCCATCTGCTGTTCTGGTGGGCTCTCTCCATTGACTTCTGTCTGCCGATGAACCCTTTAAAACATCAAAATACTAGGTTACATTTTATTAACAAAAATACATTGAAAAGAGACTTCACTAAAACTCCACAGTGGAAATAAAGCTTTGTTTAAAAGAGGTCATCACCGATACTTACTAGAGACCTTCTCATCTGCTGAAGAATGCCAATGAAGCAGTCACAGCTGATCATGCCTTCCTGTGTTGGTTGTGTTTTGTTCTGGTCTGCCTCCTTAACCAAAGCAGAAGCTGCCAGCGCCATTTCTATCCACTCTAAAAGGTAGCGGAGAGAGCCGCGCTGAGAGGCAAGGCCAAGAAGTAGTTCTGATACCAAGCGTCTCCCCAGAGTATCTGCCCCAGAATTGGGAACAGTCACACCTTTCAGGAAAGAGGTGACCTGGGCTAAGCAGTCCAGTCCCATGGGTGGTATTTTGCTCTCATTGGCCAGTGACAGAGGGGGTAGGGAATTTACCACATCAATTGCTGTTCGTATAACATCATTACAGAGATTCAGACCAGACCCAGCAGTTGGCAGCATCCAGCTCTGCCTCAGTAGAGCAAAGAGAAGACTTAGACCAGTCCTCACCCCCATTTCGATAAGAGCGTCAGTACTGGAGCGTGGCCGCTCACTAACAGACAGGGTGTCTGCAGAGCCAGAGCTATTCTCAGGTGAATGTTGCTGTTGTTTAACTTTTCCTTTGTCATGATACTTGTTAGAAAGAGCATAGAAAACCCTTTGGAGAACCAGGAGTCTCTTCCATAGAGAACCAGCAAAAGGAGAGTCAGAACACACCACCTTGGCCAGAGCCAGCTGGCTGCTGAGTAAAGCATCCAGGTAGTGATCCTGCTCATCACAGGACAAAGACTCCCTCTCAAAATCTGGCAGCTGAGGTCCCTTGAGGCATAAGACTTGCTGTGGGAGTGGAACCACTTCTTTGTTGCTGACCAGCTTGGCATACAAAATTGAGACACCTTCCCGAGTAGCAATAGATTCGCTATCTTCTGTTATCCAAGAGCTGTTTAGGTGCTCCAGCCATTTTAACTTCACAGGGGGCATCATGCCAGCCATTATTATTCACTCTACTGCCATGGGTCCTCCTGTAGGTAAATAAAATGAGGATAGTCACAGCAAAGTAGAATCCATGTTTTAAACTCAATAAAGATATGTACACATGGGCAAAAACGGCTCTGAAAAATTAGACACATCAAAATTAGCAATGAATAAGCTGTGCCGTTTTTGGTGAGGGTTTTCATGTGGCTTTTAAACTTGTTTTTTTGCAAGCCCATTCACTTTAATGTGAATGTTTAGATGGAACCTATTTGAAATGGGACAGTGATGTTCTGGAACCTTTTTTGCCTGTGTAAACATACCCTAAAGATTTCCCTATAATTCTACCTGAGTAAAAATCCCATCAAGTCTGGCTCTTTAGTAAGCAGTGTTGATATGAAAAGAACTGCCTGCTCAGTCAATGACACCACTGCAGATAGTGAATAAATGAGCAGGCAGATTCTGCTGAGAAGAGAAGTCTTGTGGTGACCAGCAGAAAACTGGGTTAGGTTGGTATCATTTATTTTTTTATTATTAGAATATCTTTGTTGCCCTTTACACAAGCTTTTTATAATGGATTACACAAGACCTAGTTTCAGCAAATAAAGTCAGAGCCTTACTTTTCACACTTTAATGTTGCTGGTGTCTCTTCCAAAGACCTCAGATGTCCTAAAGCTAGGATACCGCAACCTCCATTATAACACTTTATAGTATTCCAGTATCTGTAATAGGTGTGTAGCCTTCTGCAGAGAAAGGGAGAGAGACGTTCACTCTAAAAATATAATGAATGAATATAAAAGAAAGTTACAGTGTAGATAAAGGTCTGTTTAGCTGAATTCATGTGGCTGTTTTATATTTTTATTTGAGAATCCAAGTAAGTATCACTACACAGGACATACAGTATTTCTTAAAGATTCTAAAAACTTTAAGACTATGCACAATAAAAAACACTCAGCACTGCTCTGCAAGTTTAATACATTAGACCATTCTTTCTGGAATTCTCCATCCCGCTTATTTTATTCACTGGTGTCAGCTGTTCAGTGACCCTGCTCCACAAATGAAGGCAATACTCTCTGGGAAGAAGGCTACTACTACTCCCCAGTTTCACCCCTGACCAGAACCCACTCAGCTTATGCAAGACAGTAATAAATTACCAATGCAGAGATAGAGTTGTTGATCAATCTCTGGGGAGAACAGACCTTGTAAAACACAGCGATATGAAAAGTCCTCAGGTTCCCTTTCCAGGTACACACGCACTATTCCACAAAAGAATCAATATATAATTGTACAATGCTTTGACAAATATTTGCAGATAACTTGAAGAGACAATATAACTGGGGGGGAAAAAAACAAAAAAAAAAACAAAAAAAAAAAAACACACACAAATACAAAAAATTAAATAAAAAAATCCTATATAGAGTATATGTAGACATATGGAGCATCTGATGATACGTGCATTTGTCACCAATAGATAATGGTCACTAGCAATGAATATTTTATAAAATGCTTTGGAAACATAAAGGGGTCTTCCCCATAATAAAAACCTATCTATCCACAGATCAGGCAATATGTGTCTGATTGCAGGGACAGAGAACAGGGGTCCAAATTTCCATTGGTACACACCTTGTGCTCTCTTCTAACTCCATGGGACTAACAGTTGAGCACTGTGCTCAGATATCTTCAGCAGTACCATAGACTGAATTGAGAAGCTGTGCCCAATAGATCCAACTCCATCAAAACAGAGGCCACATGCCTTCATTCTTGTGATTAATGGGGGTCCAAGCAGTAGGGCCCATAGCAATCAGAAATGTTTCATTTATTCTGTGGATAGATAAGTGTTTATTATAGGAAATACCCAATAAAAACAAGAACAAATTGCTGCAATAATGTACATATTAACATATTACATAGAAAAAGGGATAAGGAAACACGGAATGATGATAAACTTTCAGCTCTGTCAATACAGCTGGACTGTATCCACAAGGCGTGACGCTGCATCTTGCTTATCTCTGCAGCCTTACCCAGCATTCATAGCAGACACACAACTTTATAATATTGCAGAACACCCACCAAGTATGAAATTGCATAAACTGTCATCAATCTAACAAGGCTAACCCTAAAACTTTCACGTTTTTCTTAATTCACATCTGTGTTGGAGCTTCCATCACAGATTCTATCATATTTAATGAAAAGAATATCACAGCATATGGCACTTGTCAAACAATGAACACCTTGATAGGACCCATTATAAGTCAATGGGGCCTACTGGTTGATGGATCTAATATTTAGAATAAATTACCTAGATGTGAACAGAGCCCAAGGTTCACTGTTATTAAAGGGGTACTCCGCCCCTAGACATTTTATGCCCCATTTATACTGTTTAAAATACCAGGTGCTGCACGGAGATCGCGGGGGGTGCCAGCAGCGGGAACCCCACGAACAGACATCTTATCGTCCATCTTTTTGACAGGGGATAAGATGTCTTGGGGTAGAGAACTCCTTTAAGTGTGAGTGAGTGGAAAATGGCACGCAATGCATTGAGAAATTCCTGCTTCACAAACAGGGTGGGTCTGCAGCCTGGTCACTGTCAGGGTACGGACACACAGAGAATTCGATGTGGATTTTCTGCACAATATTTACAGTAGCAGCAAAGTGGATGGGGTGGATGCACACAAAAGGATATGTGGATAACATTTTATAGGGGTTATCCAGGAATAGAAAAACAGAGCTAAAGCGCCTACAAAATTCACTGCACACATAGGGCTGCCACCGGAAAGCCCTGTGTGTATGGTGATTGGGGGTTACACAGCACACTGCCCGCTGCTGCAGCAGCAGATTTTGCACAGCGTGAAATACGCCGAGTAAGCAGTACGTGGGACTGTACCCTTAATCTGCAGCATGTCAATTGTTGTGCCAGACCCGCTGCAGATTTATTGAAGATTTTGTCATATCTGAAGCAATTTGTTGTGGAATTATTGCAAATATTCTGCTGTAAAAAATCTTCTGCATTTTCTAAAAACTTGCCCGCAAAACAGTTTTTATTACCCTGTCAGCTTGCATTACACTTACCTTCCCATCACACTTCAAACATGAAAGAGGGGGGGGGGGGGGGAATAAAAGGAAACAGGAAAAAAAAAGACACTGCTTGATAGAATGAGTGCAGTGGGTGAGGAGGAATCAGCTGGTCATCCCAGATACCACTCCCAGAAAACAACTGATATTGCTGGGGAAGGCTGCAGACAGCCAGGCATTTCACTTGCAGCTAAAGGGTATATGTACTGTGACACACATGAATTTTCCTGCTAATAAATGTAAAGCCCCTTTGGGGTATGTTCACATGCTGTGGATTTCCTGCAGATATCCCCAATTAGCTTTTATAGGGAAGTCAAAGTCTGCAACATGTTAACAGCCATATTTTGGCTGCAGACTATCACTAAAGCTATGTTCACACTGCAGAATTTCCATGCAAAATTCCACATTGGAATTCCACACAGATTCCACAGCAGCAGAATCCCATTGAATTCAATGGGATTCTGCTTTGCCGTTCACATGGCAGAATGCATTGCCGGAATGCACTGCTGTCTATAAGACGCTCCACATTCAGGGGCAATGTCCACGCAGAGCTTTTCCGTGTAAACATAGCCTCAGGGTGCATTCCCACACACCGGATCTGCTGAGGATTTGAAGTTGTAAAATCCAAGGCATGATTTTACAAGGCAGTTCTTAATTGGCATGTCAATAAAGTGATGGCTTTGTAAAGTCTGCAACTTAAAACCTGCAGAAGATGCAGTATGTGTGAATACACCATAAAAGTTGAATGTTGTTCACAATGTTGGGTACTTTTTGCATACACTTGGGTACAGGACACAGTCATAGGCACCACCATGTCCAGCAAACCTAAGTGCTACAGGTTGTGGAAACCCAGTAGCAATTGTTAGTCCACACACGTATATCCACTGAAGTTAGGGTGCTCAATCCCCAAATATCAAATCTATTACGTCCTAGTAATATGAAGGGAAACAGTCTTCATTTATTTCAGTGCAGCATAAAACACGAAAGCGGGCATGGACGTCAGTAATTTCAGATGGGTAAGTTTAATTACCGTATATACTCGAGTATAAGCCGACCCGAGTATAAGCAGAGGCCCCTAATTTCACCCCAAAATCCCAGGAAAAGGTATTGACTCGAGTATAAGCCTAGGGTGGGAAATACATCATCCCCCCCCCCCTGTCATCATCCAGACCCCCGTCATTAACATCCTCATCATTATCACCCTGTCATCATCCAGACCCTCATCATCATCACCTGTCATCATCCCCTTGTCATCATCCCACCCCCCCCCTTCATCATCCCCTTGTAATCATCCCCACCCCCCTTCATCATCCCCTTGGCATCATCACATACCCCCCCTTCATCATCCCCTTGTCATCATCCCCACCCCCTTCATCAGGCCCTTGTCATCATCCCCTTGTCATCATCCCCACCCCCCTTCATCATCCCCTTGTCATCATCCCACGCCCCCCCTTCATCATCCTCTTGTCATCATCCTCTTGTGAACTATCCGCCCTCAGTGGTCTTCAACCTGCGGACCTCCAGAGGTTTCAAAACTACAACTCCCAGCAAGCCCGGGCAGCCATCGGCTGTCCGGGCTTGCTGGGAGTTGTAGTTTTGAAACCTCTGGAGGTCCGCAGGTTGAAGACCACTGCGGCCTTCGACATCATCCAGCCCCCTCTCACCCCCTTTAGTTCTGTACAGTACTCGCCTCCGCTCGGCGCTGGTCCGGTGCTGCAGGACTGTCCGGTGGGGAGGTCGTCCGGTGGGATAGTGGTTCCGGGCTGCCATCTTCACCGGGAGCGCCTCTTCTCCGCGCTTCGGGCCCAGAATAGAGGCGTTGCCTTGACGATGACGCAGAAGGACGTTGGTAATGAACGTACCTCTGCGTAATTGTCAAGGCAACGTGACTATTCTGGGGCCGAGCCCGAAGCGCTTAGAAGAGGCCTAGAAGCAGCCCGGAACCACTATCCCACCGGACGACCTCCTCACCGGACAGTCCTGCAGCACCGGACCAGCGCCGAGCGGAGGCGAGTACTGTACAGAGCTAAAGGGGGTGAGAGGGGGCTGGATGATGTCGAAGGCCGCAGTGGTCTTCAACCTGCAGATCTCCAGAGGTTTCAAAACTACAACTCCCAGCAAGCCCGGACAGCCGATGGCTGCCCGGACTTGCTGGGAGTTGTAGTTTTGAAACCTCTGGAGGTCCGCAGGTTGAAGACCACTGCGGGTGGAGAGTTCACTCGAGTATAAGCCGAGGGGGGTGTTTTCAGCACGAAAAATCGTGCTGAAAAACTCTGCTTATACTCGAGTATATATGGTATATATCAGACAAGAGGCTCATATCTTGCATTAATCTTTCTTTTTAATGCCCATAGCAGAAAACTACAAACAGTTAATTCACGTCAGTGTTATAGAAAAAACATCATTAAAATACTACTACCAGCAGCCCCTGGATCCTCCCCTCCCCTCTGGCCGGATGGCTCCTATATAAGGGGCAGTCTGGTACCACTCCTCCTCTTTCTTTCTGCTCATGGCAGCAAGTTAAGTATATCTGTGTTCTTGTGCTTATATCTCATTGTGATTATATCTTAAAGAGGGTATACGGCATATATACAATTGTGTATGCCGGTATACCCATTCTGTTTCCTTTCTTTTACTTCTTTCATTACTTTACATATTCTGTCTCTTACTGATTTCTTAATATACTCTTTTTTTGTTTGCGGCTTCTCTACTGAGTGGCACACTCTCATACCCTTTCCCCCCCTTTTCTCCTCGTTCTTTTCCAGGCGCCATCTTACCTTATTGGCGCCGTCTTCATCACTCTCCCCGCCGCTCTCGCCGTCTTACGGGCTATCAACGTCAGGGGGAGTGGCTTAGTGACGTGCACCCTGCGTCGCGCCCCTTGAGAGTCCGCGCGGCCTATCACAGCGCCTTATAGCCGTAATCACGCAAGATTGGTCCCTCCTCCTCTCTCTGTCGCCAGTGTTGTGCGAGCGGTGAAAGGAGCGCCAGCATTGCGATAGGCTGCCGTCTCAGTGTGCATAGATCTCACAGGTAGTTCCCTCAGTGTGCTTAACTTCCTGGGCCATGTTAAGTTTTTAACTTTGAGCTCCATTGTCCTACAATAGCGCTGAATGTAGGTGGTCTGCAGGCACCTCGTCTCCGCTTCAGTGTGCATTTAAATCATAGACCGGATGGTCCATTCATATATATATATATATATATACAACCAAACAAGTAGGACGATATGGTGCTTTATATTTTAAAACACCATTAAGTGCGAACCGGATACAATAAAGATTGCACTTTTAATCTCACTCTTTTGATATATGGGAAATAAAGGGTTTTTTTTTGGGCTGCCTTTTCTTGGTAGTCTATGAGTTAGTGGTCAAATTCCACCCTCCATATATTGGTCTCAACTAGATATGTTTAACTTCTTAAGCTCACAATTCTGTGGCTCTGTGGCTCAATATTTCCTAATATAATCTACAGTTGGTGGCTACTAGAGATGAGCGAACTTACAGTAAATTCGATTCGTCACGAACTTCTCGGCTCGGCAGTTGATGACTTATCCTGCATAAATTAGTTCAGCTTTCAGGTGCTCCCGTGGGCTGGAAAAGGTGGATACAGTCCTAGGAGACTCTTTCCTAGGACTGTATCCACCTTTTCCAGCCCACCGGTGCACCTGAAAGCTGAACTCATTTATGCAGGATAAGTCATCAACTGCCGAGCCGAGAAGTTTGTGACGAATCGAATTTACTGTAAGTTCGCTCATCTCTAGTGGCTACTTGTTAGCCCCCACCTTCTATCACACAGTTTTTACTTTTCAATTCATTGTTACATTCTGTGGATAGTCATGGGTGGGGATAGTAAAAACGTCCCTTTCTCTACGCTGCCTGGGACTGCTAATGAGGCAATAGAGATTGAAGCCTCTCAAGTCATGTCGGCAGCCCAAATTCAGGACTTGATTAACAAGTCCATTCAAGCAGCTTTAGCTGTAACTGTACGGTCTGACACATCTCCAGCCACTGTCGCGGGGCCTGTCGCGCCCCGCATCTCAGTGACCGTACTCGACCCTTGGGCCTCAAGGAGAACAACACCAAGAGGCGAAAATCCACCAGACGGACGAAACCGGACTCCTATGACACGTCTGACGACGAGTCTTCCAGGGAGTCTGATGTGGCCGAAGTCACAGGCTCTGCGTCTGATGACGAAGATGCGGGGATCACTGCTGACTGTCCCGAAGCCAACCCGGAGATGCCGAACAAGGCAATCCTAGATTCACTTGGGCAACCATTTTTTTTTAGCCCTGATGCGATAACTCACCCCCGCTCAGGAGACTGGGCACAGTTACCGCAAATTGCGCAATACATAGAATTTTGGATTAGACGGTCCCTTGACCAAGCAAACCGCAACAAGTTGAGGGCCGAATGCCCTAGACCCTATGTGGCCAAAAAAGTTGCGGTCACACCGGAGATAGATCCGGTTCTGCAAAAATACCTGACGCGCTCGGGTAAATACGCCAAAAAAGGGATTGAAAGGTCATTTAAATTGATTCAAGACCGCATCTTGGATTTGCTTGGTCCACTCACCAAGATACTTAACCCCTTAAGGACCAGGCCATTTTACACCTTAGGACCGGAGCGTTTTTTGAACATCTGACCACTGTCACTTTAAACATTAATAACTCTGGAATGCTTTTACCGACATATTCTACTTTATGTTATTGGTAAAATTTTGTCGATACTTGCATCGTTTCTTAGTGAAAAATTTCAAAATTTGCTGAAAAAATTGAAAATTTTGCATTTTTCTAACTTTGAAGCTCTCTGCTTGTAAGGAAAATGGATATTCCAAATAAATAAAAAAATTTATTCACAAATACAATATGTCTACTTTATGTTTGCATCATAAAATTTTACTTTTGGAAGACACCAGAGGGCTTCAAAGTTCAGCAGCAATTTTCCAATTTTTCACAAAATTTTCAAACTCACTATTTTTCAGGGACCAGTTCAGGTTTGAAGTGGATTTGAAGGGTCTTCATATTAGAAATACCCCACAAATGACCCCATTATAAAAACTGCACCCCCCAAAGTATTCAAAATGACATTCAGTCAGCGTTTTAACCCTTTAGGTGTTTCACAGGAATAGCAGCAAAGTGAAGGAGAAAATTCACCATCTTCATTTTTTACACTCGCATGTTCTTGTAGACCCAATTTTTGAATTTTTACAAGGGGTAAAAAGAGAAAATTTATACTTATATTTGTAGCCCAATTTCTCTCGAGTAAGGACACACCTCATATGTCTATGTAAAGTGTTCGGCGGGCGCAGTAGAGGGCTCAGAAGCGAAGGAGCGTCAAGGGAATTTTGGAGAGTAAGTTTTTCTGAAATGGTTTTTGGGGGGCATGTTGCATTTAGGAAGCCCCTATGGTACCAGAACAGCAAAAAATCCCCACATGGCATAACATTTTGGAAACTAGACCCTTTGAGGAACGTAACAAGGAATAAAGTGAGCCTTAATACCCCACAGGGGTTTCACAACTTTTGCATATGTAAAAAAATATATATTTTTTTTCACTAAAATGTGTGTTTCCCCCCAAATTTAACATTTTTGCAAGGGTTAATAGCAGAAAATACCCCCCAAAATTTGTAACCCCATCTCTTCTGAGTATGAAGGTACCCCATAAGTGGACCTGAAGTGCACTACGGGCGAACTACAATGCTCAGAAGGAGTCATATTTGGCTTTTGGAGAGCAAATTTTGCTCGGGGGCATGTCGCATTTAGGAAGCCCCTATGGTGCCAGGACAGCAAAAAAAAAACACATGGCATACCATTTTGGAAACTAGACCCCTTGAGGAATGTAACAAGGAATAAAGTGAGCCTTAATACCCCACAGGGGTTTCACGACTTTTTCATAGTTAAAAAAAATTATATTTTTTTCACTAAAATGTGTTCCCCCCCCCAAATTTCACATTTGTGCAAGAGTTAATAGCAGAAAATACCCCCCAAAATTTGTAACCCCATCTCTTCTGAGTATGGAGGTACCCCATAAGTTGACCTGAAGTGCACTATGGGTGAACTACAATGCTCAGAAGAGAAGGAGTCATATTTGGCTTTTTGAGAGCAAATTTTGCTCGGGGGGCATGTCACATTTAGGAAGCCCCTATGGTGCCAGGACAGCAAAATAACCCCCACATGGCATACCATTTTGGAAACTAGACCCCTTGAGGAACGTAACAAGGGGTACAGTGAGCATTTAAAATTTTTTAATTTGCACAGCCCACTGTTCCAAAGATCTGTCAGACACCAGTGGGGGGTAAATTCTCACTGCACCCCTCATTACATTCTGTGAGGGGTGTAGTTTCCGAAATGGGGTCACATGTAGGTTTTTTTTTTTTTTGCGTTTGTCAAAACCACTGTATCAGCCACCCCTGTGCAAATCACCTCAAATGTACATGGCGCACTCTCCCTTCTGGGCCTTGTTGTGCGCCCCCAGAGAACTTTGCGCCCACTTATGGGGTATCTCCGTAGTCGGGAGAAATTGCATTACAAATTTTGGGGGGCGTTTTTCCCTTTTACCTCTTGTCAAAATGAACAGTATAGGGCAACACCAGCGTGTTAGTGTAAAAAATTTATTTTTTTACACTAACATGCTGTTGTAGACCCCAACTTCACCTTTTCATAAGGGGTTAAAGGAGAAAAAGCCCCCCAAAATTTGTAACACAATTTCTCCCGAGTACGGCGATACCCCACATGTGACCCCAAACTGTTGCCTTGAAATACGACAGGGCTCCAAAGTAAGAGCGCCATGCGCATTTGAGGCCTGAATTAGGGATTTGCATAGGGGTGGACATAGGGGTATTCTATGCCAGTGATTCCCAAACAGGGTGCCTCCAGCTGTTGAAAACTCCCAGCATGCTTGGACAGTCAACGGCTGTCCAGCAATACTGGGAGTTGTTATTTTGCAACAGCTGGAGGCTCCATTTTGGAAACAGTGGCGTACCGGACGTTTTTCATTTTTATTGGGAGGGGAGGGGAGGGGGGCTGTGTAGGGGTATGTGTATATGTAGTGTTTTTTACTTTTTATTTTATTTTGTGTTAGTGTAGTGTAGTGTTTTTAGGGTACAGTCATACGGGCGGGGGATTACAGCGAGTTCCCGCTGCGAGTTTGAGCTGCCGCGCAAAATTTGCTGCATTGCAAACTTGCAGCCTGATACTCACTGTAAGCCCCCTGCCCATGTGAATGTATCCTGTACATTCACAGGGGGGGGGGGGGACCTCCAGCTGTTACAAAACTACAACTCCCAGCATGCACAGTTTATCAGTGCATGCTGGTAGTTATAGTTTTGCAACAGCTGGAGGCACACGGTTGGGAAACACTGAGTTAGGAAACAGACAATGTTTCCCAACCAGTGTGCCTCCAGTTGTTGCAAAACCACAACTCCCAGCATTCTCAGGCATGCTGGGAGTAGTAGTTCAGCAACATCTTTAGAGCCAGATGTTGTCGAACTACAACTCCCAGCATGCTGGGAGTTGTAGTTTTGCAACATCTGGAGGACTACAGTTTGCAGACCACTAATACAGTGGTTCCCAATCTGTGCCCTTCCAGATGTTGCAAAACTACAACTCCCAGTATGCCAAAACTGTCCAGGCATGCTGTGAGTTGTAGTTCTGCAACATCTGAAGGGCCAGATGTTACAGAACTACAACTCCCAGCATGCCTGGACAGTAAGGGCATGCTGAGGATGTGTAGTTTTGCAACATCTGGAAGGGCACAGTGGTCTCCAAACTGTGGACCTCCAGATGTTGCAAAGCTGCAACTCCCAGCATGCCCAGATGCCAAGGGCTGTCTGGGCATGCTGGGAGTTGTAGTTTACGGGGTCCCATTACATCATTGCATGTCGCTTTACGGCGACGTGCATTGCTGTAAAGGGCCCGACCGCGGCTGAAGATCTACTCACCTGTCGCCGCCATCTTCCTCGCCGGGATCCGGGTCTTCAGGGACGAGGTAAGTACCGGGGCCGGTCCCCAGCACTCCCCCGTCGCGTCCTCCGGTCTTCCTCCCGTCCTCTCCGGACTTGCAGGGGCCGGGCAGGACGGGAGGAAGTAACCGCCCCCCCCCCTTGCGATTGGTCGGTTAGTTAACTGACGGATCGCAGGGGATCGGAGGAGGTGGCAGGCTTGCCACCTCTCTCCTATACTTCAGCATGGTCCTGGCTGTCTGTGACAGCCAGGATCATGCGAAATTACCGGGCGGTCGGGTCCCAGAGACCCGATCAGCCCGGTATCGCCGCAGATCGCAAGGGCGATTTCCCTTGCGATTTGCGGCGATCGCCGACATGGGGGGCCTACATGGCCCCCCTCGGCGTTTGCCCTGGATGCCTGCTGAAGGATTTCAGCAGGCATCCAGTTCCGATCTCTGCCCGGCGAGCGGCAGAGACCGGAAATACAACAGGACGTTCTCTAACGTCCTTGGGCATTAAAGCCCAGGTAGTGAGGACGTTAGAGAACGTCCTATGTCCTTAACAGGTTAATCTATCCGAGCAAGCTGCATCTGCTGCCCAACCGGTGGATCTAGTGCAACTGAGGGGCTGGGCCCAGCCTGCTATTTGCATGCTGGGCAGTGCAAACACTACGTGCTCCATTGAACGGCGACGTTCAATTTTAATGAAGCTGGAGCCACAACTCTCCCACCTGGCCGAAAACGAGCCGGGTGCCTCGGCCGAGGGCCTTTTATTCGGAGAAGACCTCATTAAAAATATAAATAAGTTTGTCAGTCTTTTTTCCAGCCTAGACAAGGCACAGACTTCTCTGAAGAAGGCAGGTCAACCTAGTAAGGTTTTTGGCAAGGCAGGTAGAAGCAGAGGCCGATCTGCCGGCCGCAGTGCCTCTTACAGGCCCTACACTAGACCAGCAATCCAACAATATGCTCCTGCTCCGCAACCGTATGCATTGCCGGTGGCTCAACCTGCACCATTCTTTCCCCCTCGAGGACGCCCCTGGAGAGGACGTGGAGGTCGAGGATTCCCCAGGTCTTGTCCACCGACCGGTGAGTACACTCACACCATCACTTCCACACACTTTGGTGGGGGGCAGACTGATGTATTTTATCCACATCTGGTCCATGATTACGGCAGACGTTTGGATACTCAATACAGTAACAGGGTACCAGATAGAATTCCAGTCTCTGCCTGAATTGAACATTATACCTCAACCCATTCGGTTCTCTGCACAAAACGTAGCACTCATAGACAACGAGCTCCAAGAACTCTTGTCGAAAAAAGCGGTGCGAGAGGTAGACCCCTTGTCTCCCGGATTCGTCAGCAACATCTTCTTAGTCAAGAAGAAAGATGGCGGTTATCGCAGTGTGATAAATCTGAGAGATTTGAATCAACATGTGACTTACCGTCACTTCAAGATGGAGGGTATCCATCTGTTGCGCGACCTTCTCTGGCCAGGGGACTGGTTGGTGAAAGTCAACTTGAAGGACGCATATCTTACCGTCCCTATACACCACGCCTCCCAACACTTCCTACGGTTTTTCTGGAGGGACCAAATGTGGCAATTCACCTGCCTCCCATTCGGGTTGTCATCGGCCCCTTGGTGTTTCACCAAGTTGCTGAAACCGGTGGTGGCTGCCCTTCGGAGCAGAGGGGTACGGCTTATAATCTACCTGGACGATTTGCTAATCATGGCACGTTCCAGGGCGCAGGCATTGTTGCACAGTCAGTGGGCGGTTTCTTTGTTGGAGGAACTGGGGTTCCTGATCAAAGAAGTCAGTCCTGATCAAAGAAATCAGAACAGTTTTACGCAAAGGCCGGGTCTCATTGAGGAGGATTGCTCGCATTGTTGGCCTTCTGTCAGCCTCCATTCAGGCGATTTTTCCGGCCCCACTTCACTATCGGGCCCTTCAGCGTCTCAAGGCTCTCCACCTTCGACAGGGTCTGCGCTATGCAGACAAGGTAATTCTTTGTCCGGAGTCGGTGGCAGAGTTACACTGGTGGCTGCGCTACACCGTCGAATGGATCGGCAAATCGATCTTCAACTCCGGCCCGGACGTGATCATAGAATCGGTTGCGAGCCGCCAAGGTTGGGGAGCTAGTTGCGGGAAAGACACTACAGGAGAGAAATGGTCCGTAGAGGAGTCCCTCCTCCACATCAACGCTTTGGAACTTCTGGCAGCGTTTTGCTGTCAGGAGTTTTCTCCCTCATGGCTCCAACTGCTGTGTACTGTTACGCATGGACAACGTGGCGGCAGTACAATATATAAAGCGCCTTGGAGGCACGAGATCCAGAGCTATGACGGACATTGCGTCCAACCTCTGGCACGTCTGTCTATCCCGGGATATCATCCCGGTGGCGGAATATCTTCCAGGTGTATCCAATATTGTGGCAGACTGGAATTCCCGCTTCTTGATAGACTCCAGCGACTGGACGCTGGATCGCTCTATCTTTTTAGCACTACGAGATCTTTGGGGCCCGTTACATACGGATCTTTTTGCTTCTCGTCTCAATCGGCAGTTACCCCGTTTTTACAGCTGGAGACCAGATCCGGAAGCGGTCAACTGTGGCCGCGGGGAACGCGCTATGCTTTTCCCCCTTTCCCGATGATTACCAGAATCCTTCTCCAGGTAGCGACTCAGAAGGCGACTGTGGTTCTAGTCACCCCCTGGTGGCCTGGCCGACGCAGCCATGGTTTCCTCTTCTGCTGGGAATGTCAGTCGACTATCCCCGGTTGATTCCAAATTCCTCTCATCTGCTCACAAACCCGACCAAGGGTCTTCACCCGTTGATATTGGAGGGCAACCTTCCACTCCTTGCGTGGTTGGTTTCAGGTCCCGGACGCTGGTGGTGAACTTTCACAATCAGCTAGAGACCTCCTCGCCTTGGCCTGGGCCCCAGGGACTAGATCGGCATATCGATCGGCCTGGTCCTTGTGGGTTCGTTGGTGTGATCAACGGCAAGCTGATGTCGTTCGAGCACCTGCTCCAGTCATAGTGAATTATTTAGCGGACTCTTGAGTCTGGAAAGTCTTCCAGTTCGCTTAACGTATACAGATCCGCCATATCGTTGCCCGGTGGATTCTTTACAGGTGGGCAAGCATCCCTTGGTATGTAGGCTAATGCGCGGAGTGAAGTTCAAGCGCCCTCCTCGTCCTAGATACCAAATGACTAGGGATGTTTCCAAGGTGTTAGACCTGTTCTCGTCCTGGGAAGATAATGATGTTCTATCTTTGAGACTTTTATCTTTCAAACTGACAACCCTTTTATGTCTGGTATCCATTAAAAGGGTGTCGGACGTTCGGGCTCTAGATATCTCTAGGCGACAATTTTCACCGGAGGGGGTACCTTTTTCTGTTGTTCGCAGAACTAAGACGGGACTGCAGTCAGTCTTTTACCCCTTTTTTCCTGCTCATCCTCGACTGTGTGTGGTGCGCTGTCTTCAAGCGTACGAGACACTGACTGCGTCCTTACGATCTCTTGGTTCTAATCAATTGTTGATATCATATGTCAAACCTCATCTTCCTGTGACCTCGGCCACATTGGCCAGGTGGGTTCGATCGGCCATGGAAATGGCAGGGATCAATGTTTCCCTTTTTGGAGCTCACTCTTCTAGAAGGGCTATGGCCACGAAAGTGGTTACTGCCGGAGGTTCGCTTTCGGACTTACTATTGGCCGCTGACTGGTTGTCGGAGACAACTTTTTGTCAATTTTATTTTAGGCCAGAGGAACACGATGGTATGTTTTTTTTTATACACGTTTTGCTTTAAACTTGCAAGATATGAGCCTCCTGTCTGATATATAAATCGAGATTTTCCTAGCTTGTGACGGAAAATAGAAGTTATATGAAGACAGGAGGCGAGTATCTTCCCTCCCTACCCAACCCTTTTATGGTGGTGTTCTTTTTCTTTTCAGGCTATTGATGAGATGGGCGTTCATCTTCTCAGAGGAGGCTGAGTTCCTGAGTTACCATCATTCGGTTTTCTGTTCCAGTTAGAACAGTTGGTTACAGCCCGGTTGGTCCTGACACCCAGGAGAGTGGTTCCATTCAACGTTGAAAGGGTTCCAGTTCTACATGAGCCCGATTCCTTCCGAGGGTCGCATAAAAAAAGAGGAGGAGTGGTACCAGACAGCCCCTTATATAGGAGCCATCCGGCCAGAGGGGAGGGGAGGATCCAGGGGCTGCTGGGAGTTGTAGTTTAATGATGTTTTTTCTATAACACTGACGTGAATTAACTGTTTGTAGTTTTCTGCTATGTGCATTAAAAAGAAAGATTAATGCAAGATACTCGCCTCCTATCTTCATATAACTTATATTTTTCGTCACAAGCTAGGAAAATCTCAATTTACGCCGACACTATTCAATCTATAATGCTAAGAAGCCAAACTTACCACCCTCCAACTCATGAACTGCAGCTATGGATTTTATTTGTCAAGTATAGACCACTAGGCAGCTGTAATAAACTGTAGCAGTGCCACATGAGAAGTGGGAACTGATACTGAGTGAAATGACAGCTGCCTCCCATTTGGATGAATATCTGTCAGCACATTGGATAGCTGCCTCCAGTGGTCTGCGTGCAGTGTCCTGCTCTGCATGCCCAGCTCTGTAGCATAGGTGCCCAAAAAGAATCAGTGCTGTACACCCAGGGGAAAGCCTAAGACTTACAAAAGGTAGGCATAACAGGACCTTCAGGACATAGAAATACTAGTTACATAACATCAATTCTACCTTACACAACCCTAAATTACATGTCAAAAGCATGACTTGTTTCTATTATGCCTCAGGAACGACCACCATTTCAGATTAGTTGCTGGGACCTGGGAGAACGATTTCCAGAACAGAAAATGGGGTGACTTCAGAAACTTACTTCACAACTTGCCCAATAAATTAAGAAGAACATTATTAAGAACATCATTCTACTGGACAAGAGTCTTTATCCGAATGGAAATGTCCATATGATAGCAAATACATGAATAAATAATTGCAGTCAGTTTCATCCACCCCAGTATTTTCCGAAATAAAATGTATACTAGCAAAGTTCTCTTTGGTTAAAATGACTCTAGCTGTGAAACAGAACAAGGCAAATAGTAACAAAGAGGAAGGCGCACAACAGAGAAACAGCGTGGCATTCAGTAGTGTGCGTGAGCTGGGAGAGCAGAGTTATTTTAACCTCATACATTAATCTGCCCCACAACAGTCTTTCTTGAGCTAGAACCCTGAGGCTAAGTTTCCACTTTTTTTTTTCTGGCAGTTTTTGGAAAACTGCCACTGCAGTTTTCGAGCCAAAGTCAGAAGTGGATCCATAAGGGAGGAGAAGTGTAAGTCCATCCTTTATATGTCCTATTCCTTTTGAACACACTTCTGGCTTTGGCTCAAAAATTGCCAGAGAAAAAAACAAGTAGAAACTTATCTGTCATGCCCCCTCCCAAAGGCTTGCATTTGGGGGGGGGGCGGCGGAGCGTGACGTCACAGGGGCGGAGCCTTGACATCACAACGCTCTGGGGACTGATTTTAACGGGGTGCGGCGTGCAAGATCACGGATGTCTAAGCGCCGGAGTACCCCTTTAAGAAAAAAACAAACAAAACACACAACTACCCAACAACTTAATCTCTCCCCTTTCTTAGGCAAATAGTCCACTAATGATGCCAATACCAACTGTATATGGGTATGAAGCCCCTACACCATACACTAGGGATCGACCGATTATCGGTTTGGCCCATATGATCTGCCGATATTCACAATTTTGGATGTTATCGGTATCAGCAATTACCTTGCCGATAATCAGATAATGCCCTGCCCACCGCCCCGCACCCCCCACCACCCAGAGACCGCCGCTGCTGCCCCATTGCCTCCCCCATCACCGGTTTTATAATTACCTGTTCCCAGGGTCCGCGCTATTTCTGGCTCCTGCGCCGTCCTGTGTTACGCTGTGTGCTGCACAGCGCAATGACGAGTGACATCCTCAACACGACGTCACCGTCAGTGCACACAGCGACAGCTCAGGAGGACGGTGCCGGAGCCAGAAGTGGCGCGGACGCCGGGGCCCCAGGGATTGGGGGGGGCGCAATGGGGCAGCGGCGGCGGCAGTCTCTGGCCGCCCCCCGGGGTGGGCGGTGCCCGCTTTAAATCAATGATCTGCAGCAGTGTCGCCGGGGGGGGTTCAGATAAATAGCCGTTAACTTATACTGGAATATCGGTATATGTTATTGGCTATCGGCCGTTACCTCCACAGAGTATCGGCCCTAAAAAAAAACGATATCGGTCGATCCCTACCATGCACACAACCTAAAAAACAAGTTACAAGATATACTCCACAGATATCTAGGGATCTTTAGGGCAACAAGGTAAAACTTCTTTTAAGCTTCATACTAATCATTTCCATGTGGTAAAGTCCTTTGTGCTCAGGATGGCAGCCAAAATGGTTGTCAATGCACCCAAGAATTAGCAAATGGTCACAAGAATTTACAGACTTGTAAACCGTTGAGACTAGCCTTGTCATTGTTTTTGCACGGCAGCAAATTTAAGAAAATAAAAAGATGTTCATTTTCCTCCTGTGTCTTCCAGAAGTGGTACTCAACTGGCAGGTCTGATAGACCCTCCTCTGATGCTTCTGGTAGACCCTTCGCTGAAGAGGACAGGAAAACAATGTGGAGAACACCTGGCCCCGGATGATAACAGTAAGTTTTGGGAAGAAGAGACTGAACTCCAAAGAGCATGTCATAAACCAGCTGAGCCATCCAAAGTCAATTCTGAGATTATAAGAGAAACAAACCTGGGCCAATGGTCTTTCCAGTAACCGTGCGGAAATCTCACCTCCACAGGGTATATTCACTTTGCAGAATATCTGTCCAGAAAATTTTCAGACGGACATTTCGCAGACCATGAATTCTGGAAGAATATGACGGCAATGCATTTCCAAGTGGATGCTGATAAAAGAATGAACATGTTCATTTTCAGGGCGGAGAGAATTGGAATTTCAGCCTTGTGCAGAAGATGCAGAATCCTATTGAAAACATCATCGAGCGGAATTTTTCCAGTGGATTCCACGAGGAAATTCCGCTGTATGAACATACCCACATAGTGTTGTACAAATAAAGACCAATATCAGACATTACAATATTACATACTGGATATTCAAACAAGAGCAGTAAGGGTCCTGCTCATAAAGGCTTGCAGTCTATAAGGAATGAATGGGGTTGAGATAAAAAGGCAGAAAGTTGATTTATTTATACAATGGTCCAGCACGCAAAATCTCTTCAGCTTCTGCCCTTACATTCTCCTGTTAAATAATGTCATGATACACCTTTAAATTCACTATTCAATGAATGACCAAAAAGGCATCAAAACCGTGAGACAGTAAAGCAGCCTCAAACCAGGATGCTCCATGCTTCACATTTGGAATGAGAGTTTAGCATTCAGTGTTCTTTTTCCCCTCCAAACATGGTGTTGTGCATTTGTAATTAAAAGTTCCAGTTTACTCATCTGTCCATGGAACATTTTCCCAGAAGCAATGTAAAACATTTAGGTGGTCTCGGGCTAACATGAGACAGATCACAATAGGTTTATTGTGGAGTCCCTCTGTTGAAGGTGCCTAAGCCTGCCCCCCCCCCCTTATTCACATACGCATTTTCTTCAACTCCACGTCCTAGTGACGTGGAGTCACACGCTGCCTGAGCGCTGCGCTCTGTATGCAGAGTGCATGCACTTAAGGTTTTATGCAGCTCTCACGTCCTGATCAAGTGAGAGCTGTGCGTCCCCGGAGAGTGCTCTGCGCAGTGTAACTGCACATGTGCCAGGCCCTTGCTACAGAAGTCAGGAGTAGCGAGGGCCCGGTACTGCTCAGAGAGCTCACATGATCAGGATAAGAGAGCTGCGTAAAATCTTCAGCGCATGCGCTCTGCATACAGAGCGCAGCGCTGATGGGGCATGTGACTCCACATCACTAGGACGTGGAGTTGAAGAAAATGCATATGCGAATAAGGGGGGCGAGCTGAGGCACCTTCCTCCGGGACCCAAAGTGTGACTGCTGGCGGGGGACACGCCTGCAGAGCGCAACTAAGGGGGTGAATTACGGGACTTTACAGGACAAAAACTCGGCAGCCACCCAACAAAAAAATGTAAGTGACCCCTGTATGGACTTCTGTTCACCCACACGATAACCCAGTGTATTGGGTTTAGTGTGGGTGAACTTGCCAAGAATCACTAAGGATTCAATATAAAGCTAACAGAAAAAAAAAAACTAAAAGTATTCTTCACCACACATGTAACTTCTATAACCATTTTGTACAACATACAAACAGCTGACAGGGCATCATTGAGCAGAACAAGGAGCCCCAGTAGCTTCATAGTACACAGCCAAAAGGAACTTGTACTGTAACCCAGGTCTTCAGAAATTTGTAACAAATAAAGGAGTCAGCTAAAAAAGTTACACACCAGGATGGCTACACATAACGTAACCTGATACTGATTTGTTATATGATCAGTCATCAGTGTCCCCTTATCTCTCCCTGTATCACAGTCATTAGTGTCCCCTCATCTCCCCGTGTCACAGTCATAAGTGTCCCTCTCATATGTTACTGTGTCAGTCATTAGTGTCCTCTCATCTCCCCGTGTCAGTCATAAGTGTCCCTCTCATATGTTACTGTGTCAGTACTTAGTGTCCTCTCATCTCTCCCTGCATCAGTCATTAGTGTCCCCTCAGCTCTTCCCGTGCCAGTCATTAGTGTCCCCTCAGCTCTCCCCGTGCCAGTCATTAGTGTCCCCTCAGCTCTCCCCGTGCCAGTCATTAGTGTCCCCCTCAGCTCTCCCCGTGCCAGTCATTAGTGTCCCCTCAGCTCTCCCCGTGCCAGTCATTAGTGTCCCCCTCAGCTCTCCCCGTGCCAGTCATTAGTGTCCCCCTCAGCTCTCCCCGTGCCAGTCATTAGTGTCCCCCTCAGCTCTCCCCGTGCCAGTCATTAGTGTCCCCCTCAGCTCTCCCCGTGCCAGTCATTAGTGTCCCCCTCAGCTCTCCCCGTGCCAGTCATTAGTGTCCCCCTCAGCTCTCCCCGTGCCAGTCATTAGTGTCCCCCTCAGCTCTCCCCGTGCCAGTCATTAGTGTCCCCCTCAGCTCTCCCCGTGCCAGTCATTAGTTTCCCCCTAATCTATCCCTGTGTCATTCATTAGTGTTCCCCTCATCTCTCCCTGTGTCACAGTCAGTCATTGTTGTCCCCTCATGTGTCCCTAGGATTAGTGCCCCCCTCATGTATGATGACCATTAGTGTCCTTCCCATTTTTCACGATCATTGGTGTCACCTCAACTTTGAAAAAAAAACTAATTGTTTTACTTACCTTTGCCTCCATTTCCATGCTGATCCTCGTTCTGCCTCAGGGTGGCGCTCCCGTGTTCAATGAGCAGCAGCAGATGTCACGTGACTGCCGTGCACTCCTGAGTACAGAGTGTGACCTCCGAGGCCACTGACTGGCTGTGGCAGTCACCTGGCATCATTTGCTTAAGTAATGCTGTAGCACCAACTGGGGGCAGAGGTAAGTAAAACATTTTTTGTTTTTAAATCTAGACCCCTATTGGAAAGGGCTGACAAAAACTTTCGTGACACAACAAAATTCTTATTCACCATAGCGACCTAGCACCTGGAAATTATCAGCCCTGCTGTATGCTACTCTGTACAGTGCATTAGGCTTAAGATAACAAGTGCATCAAATGCAAATAAGGCCCTATGTATTTTGAATTATTTGGAATCTATGAAAGTATTAAGGGAAAATATTTTGATAACATGGGGAAAGATTATTACAAAGTCTTATAAATGACATGATGACTGGTGCTCAATAGGCTGTTACATAAAGTATCTCTAGATACTAGACCTGTTTTCATTACGAGCCATGTCACCTTGTAATCCTGGACACGAGCCAGACACCAGGCATTTCATCATCCGGACAAATGTATTTTTACTTGAAGCCTTCCTAAAGGCATGTTTAGTCAGAGATAGAGCAGAACAAGTACACACAGTGAAGGTAATGGAGCTGAAGGTAAAGCAGGCCACAGACTGGTCATGACAGGACAGAGATGCTACAGACAGGAATGTTCTCATTCATACAAGCTAACATTCTGCTCTGTGCTTTCCAGTAGCATCCAGAAGCTAAGAGACACCATAGAAAAGGATTGCAGTAACACATGTTTTGCTATAGACATGTTTATTCCCTTTGTGTGTATTGGAACTATACCGATTCATACCAATACCGAATTTTTTGGGCTGCACGATATGAATTTTCCCCCATACAGCAATACCGGTTGGGCCCCCCCCCCCCCCCCTCGGGAATGTATTATCAGCCCAGCGCAGCGCTGTCCCCACATCGGGGAACTAATCATATGTGACCCGCCAGCACTGTTCTGCCCCCCCCCCCCCCCCAATTAATGATCAGCCCAGCGGGGTACTACTCACATATGTCACCCGCAAGCACTCCCCTCTTCGTTGGGGGCCGCCGGGCGGTGGAACTCTATAGTGTACGCCAGTGGTCTCCAACCTGCAGACCACTGCTGTACACTGTATCCCTATGCCCGGGCTGCAAAAGATACAGAAAATAAACTTTAACTTACCTACGTCGGCCACACGCTGTTCCTTGGGACTGGAATGTCGGACAGCCGTCAGCCTATCACTGGCCGCAGCGATGTCCCGCCCCGGCCAGTGATAGGCTGAGCCCACTGTCATGTAAGGAGCTCTGGCCGGCTTCTTACATGACAGTGGGCTCAGCCTATCACTGGCCGGGGCGGAACATCGCTGCGGCCAGTGATAGGCTGACGGCTGTCCGACATTCCAGTCCCAAGGAACAGCGTGTGGCCGACGTAGGTAAGTTAAAGTTTATTTTCTGTATCTTTTGCAGCCCGGGCATAGGGATACAGCGTACAGCAGTGGTCTCCAACCTGCAGACCTCCAGCTGTTGCAAAACTACAAGTCCCAGCATGCCCGGATAACCATTGGCTGTCCGAGCATGCTGGGAGTTGTAGTTTTGCAACAACTGGACGTCCGCAGGTTGGAGACCACTGGCGTACAGTGAGTTCCATCGCCGGTGGCCCCCAACAAAGAGGAGGAGGGCAGTGCTTGAAGGTGATATATGCGAGTAGTACCCCGCTGGGCTGATCATTAATGGGGGGGAGCAGAACAGCACTGGCGGGTCACATGATTTTGGGGGGGGGAGCTGAACACCGCGCGCGGGTCACATGATTGGGGCGGGGAGGGGCAGAACAGCGCTGGCGGGTCACATGATTGGGGGGTGGGGGCGAAAATACCGTTATATACCGTGGAACCACCGTAAGTTTAAAAAAAATACCGTGATACACATATTTGGTCATACCGCCCAGCCCTAATTGGAACCAAACCAAAAAAGGGAGGAAAGAAAAAGCATTTTGGACATAATGTCACACCAAACTCCAAAAATGGGCTGGACAAAATTATAGACTGTGCACCCTTCCACACACAGCAGCCATGCAAATAGACAATGGGGAACAATAAAACAAGATATTTAGTAACAATATCACCCCAAAAGAGCCATTCTCATGTCTCATCCGAATAGTACAATGTACATGGTGTGGCTCCTGTCTGCAGCTGAGACATTTGCATGAGGACAATTACGGTTATCTAGACTATCTTTAGAAAATCAGGTCAGCAGTATTTGCATAGTGCAGACAAAAGGATGTCTTACAGATAAAAGTCATGTCCACTGTATCTTCTAGTGTCTACTGGGCCATCATCTCCAAACACATCTTGTTATACACTTCCAGGTAATGCACTTATACCAAACATATAATTCATAGCAGAAAACATAAGAATATGTTCACATGTCAGTAATGACAGAGCCCCACCATTATGACAAACACCATAGCAAACCCCACTTGGTTTCTGTTCAAATTGAGCAGACTGTGGTCACATTATCAAAAGGATAGTTGAGGAGATTTATCGAAACCTGTTCAGAGGAAAAGATGACCAGTTGGCCCTAGCAAACCAGA
Organism: Hyla sarda; assembly: GCF_029499605.1. Lineage (NCBI taxonomy): Eukaryota > Metazoa > Chordata > Amphibia > Anura > Hylidae > Hyla > Hyla sarda. Next base: position 177,132,937 of record NC_079192.1, read on the forward strand.
TTGCTTCATTAGTTTAAAAATAAACAAATATAAATATATATATATATATATATATATATATATATATATATATATATATATAAAAATAAAAAAGGGACTCTGAGAAATGAAAGAAGCAATCGAATTGGCTGCTAGGGGCAACTGGGCAACTTTGCCTCTGCACAGGTTTTGATAAATCTGCCTCACTGTTCTAAAAAACAAAACTGACACTCACAGGGCAAAAACATATCCTGCCCTAAATCTTATTGCAGTGGGAGGGGTGCCTGACTGGTGGGACACCCACCGCAATCCTAAGAATGGGGACCTTAGTCTCCCATCAGAATCTCCAGTGTTTCATGGGAATCCTACTGCCCCGTTCTGACAGGAAACTTGTGTCCGCTTCTCGATCTCGCAGGGGTTCCAGTAGTCAGAGCTAAAGCTTGATTTTGCTCATTCTTTCAGTGGAATCCATGTGGAGTACATTGGTCTCTATGGGCTGCCCTTTGAATCTCCAGCCAGAGATTCCTTGGTCTGAACACAGCCTTCGGGTATGCTCACATTCTTCGGCGGTAGGACTGCGCAGCACTGCACCGTCACCATTGACGGCTATGCAGTGCTCGCATACTTTCGCGCAAAGAATGAACATGTTCTTTCTTTGCGCTGAACAATTTCAGCAGTGGAATTGTCCACCGCTCAAATTCCACAGTGTGAACGAGTCTCACGGAAGAGCCATTCACACTGATGGGAATGTTCACTGAGCGGAATTCCGCAGTGTGAACATGCCATTAGGCTAGGTTTCCACAAAAGGTTTTTGTCTGGCATTTTATTTTATTTTTTTTAAACTGTCACTGCAATTTTTGAGCCAAAGTCAAAAGTGGCTCATTCCTTTATATTTTCCATTGCTTTTGAATCTATTTCTGGCATTGACCCAAAAAATTACAGTGGCAGTTTTTTCAAAAATAAATAAATAAATAAAAAAAACAAGAAAAAAAAACCTGTGTGGAAACCTAGCCTCCCTTTTTTCACTTGGTAGAGACAAAAATTTCAGGATTTCTTGAATTGCAAGTACTCATTGGTTCTTAAAGTGGGCACAGCTGATGGGGGCATTACTGCACTTGCAGCATTTAACAGGATACAGACTAAATTTTGTGCTTTAAGGCTACGGTCCCACGTAGCACTAATGCAGCACATTTTACATTATGCAAAATGTGCTGCGCAGTGGGAAATGCTGCGTATTCTGTACTGAGCATACACACAGGGCTAGCCAGCAGCAGCCCTGTGTGTTCAGTGAAGTTTGGGGGGGAATGGCTACGAGTCACTGGCTTGCCGGCGCATGGCCATGACCCCAAACCTCACTAAACCCACAGGGCTTCCGCTGGCTAGCCCTGTGTGTATGTTCAGTCAGTGCAGAATATGCAGCATATTTTCTGATGCTCAGCACATTTTGTGCAGCATGAAATATGCTGTGTTAGCGCTACGTGGGACTGTAGCATAAGATTTTTTTTTTTTTTCTTGGAGCCGGGGAAAATGCTATCGAATCACCCAACGTGCAAGAAAAGGTGCAAACATGTTACACAAAAAAAAAAAAAAAAAGTGCACAAAGGATGCAGTCTATAGCAGGCCCTTCTCCGACAGAAGAGAGGCCCCCAAACAAACCTTACCCTTCGCCTCTGGACCAAAAGGTACCTTGGAAGTTCCAGGTTCAATGGCATCCCCTATCTGCCCACAGAGCCATTAAAGGTCGGTACCCTGCCCATGTAGGAGTACCCAGGGTTTTTTGCAGGGAGGAGGGACACCCAGAAGTGCTACCACGTCCTAACAATCCTGTGGACACACAACACGCAAAAAGTGATACAGTGAACAAAAAGAAAGAAATAAGTGAATGTGCGCAGGTACACTGCCCGGACATCTGGCCGGATCTATAAAAATTTCTCTGATCCTAGCCAGAAGGCGGGAAATCAAGAGATGAGCGCAACTAAGGTGAAGAGATCATGGTGCCAGTGCTTCAACTCAGTGAGCCAATCCTCCCAGTGAGTTTCGGCACCTCGGGGTCACCACTCGGAGGAACTAAAGTACCTCAGCTCTAGACCCTCTTGGCCTCATGGAGAGACCTGGAGGAAATAGGTACACCTGCTCCTTTGTGCAGCCATCCATTCATAAGAACAGATACTACACTTGATCTTAGCCAAAAGGCCGAGAAGCGATAAGAGTTCTGCTACCATTTACTTTAATAGTGCCACTATTGCAGTTTTTCCATGGACCCAATGAAGTAAATGGCAGAGAAACTCCCAGTAAGTTTCCCACAGCAGGAAACCTGCAGCGAGTTATCGACGTGTGAACATACCCCTAAATTCTGAAAATTGTTGCAGTGACCACATGACCATAAGAACACAATGTCCCTGTGTTGAAATCACAATGTCACACTAATTTGCTGGTAACAACGTGACCACAGCAGGGGGTTATGGTGATATTATGTAACGCAGCCACATGTCACCCTAATTTTAAAAAGCAGTTTCTATTATTGTTATTCAATATGAAATCCTGGAGCAGGAATCTGTCTTTTCCTGCCTATAAAAGGCAATGTGTCACCTGTCACACAACTAGGCTTCCTTTTCTCATACAGAATATATATGCATGATATATTTCACATCTGAATGCAGATGTGCCCATATAACAGTCACCTGACCACAGGTTCGATGACAGCTGTCAGTCGGGCTCATCAGAACCAAGGTCAGGCCAGGATTGGCAGCTGTAATATGGACAAAAAAATGCATCATTATGCTTGTGTGAAACCTACCTAACACTTTTTTATATATACTGTATATATAAACAATGCTGTCATACAGTAGTCCCCAACAAGTGTATCACCATAGGGGTCCTAAACTGTAAATATGTGCACTGGTTACAATACAAATGTACCCTGCCAATACTGCACAGACATTCTAACCTTTGGTCAGTGCGTATAATATGAATACATTCGATTCCACACTAATGTATTTAAAAATACTTACAATTTTAGCATTACTTATTTCTATATGATTTCTTTTTTTGTCTGGGGTGACTAAGACTCAAAGTTAAAAGTGACTCAGAAGGCACAAACAACTAGAGAACTGTACCCTAACCATTAAAGGGGTTATCCAGGAAAAACTTTTTATAATATTATATATATATATATATACATATATATGATGAGTATTTGCCTCAGGGCGAGGCCACCACTCCTGGTGTAACGGAGCTTCAGAAGGCCATTAAGCACTCCGTGGGCATTCTGGGTAGGGGAATATGCAAAGCAGCTCATTACATCACCTTTTCAGGTAATGTTCCCTGGTATCAGCTTAGCTCCTGTTAAGGAATATAAAAAGCTGATCGGGATTTTATGCCAAGCCAGACTACTCCACAAAAGGGAAGTTTCTACCCATCTGCAGACAGGAGCTAAGCTGATACCAGGGAACATTACCTGAAAAGGTGATGTAATGAGCTGCTTTGCATATATATATATATATATATATATATATATATATATATATATATATACATACACACACATACACCGTATTTATCGGCGTATAACACGCACTTTTTAGGCTAAAATTTTTAGCCTAAAGTCTATGTGCGTGTTGTACGCCGATACCGCCCCAGGAAAGGCAGGGGGAGAGAGGCCGTCACTGCCCGCTTCTCTCCCCCTGCCTTCCCTGGGGTCTAGAGCCCTACTGCCGGCCCTTCTCACCCCCTGGCTATCGGCGCCGCTGCCCGTTCTGTCCCCCTGACTATCGGTACCGGCCAATAGCCAGGGGGAGAGAAGGGGCAGCGGCACCCATTGCCGGCGCCGCTGCCCCGTTGCCTCCCCCCATCCCCGGTGGCATAATTACCTGAGTCGGGTCCGCGCTGCTGCAGGCCTCCGGCGTCCCCGGCGTTGTTGCTATGCGCTGAACGGCACGGCGCATGACGTCAGTGCGCTGCGCCGTGCATAGCAACGACGCAGGGGACGCACGCCGGAGGCCTGCAGCAGTGCGGACCCGACTCAGGTAATTATGCCACCGGGGATGGGGGGAGGCAACGGGGCAGCGGCGCCGGCAATGGGTGCCGCTGCCCCTTCTCTCCCCCTGGCTGTCGGCGCCGCTTCTCTCCCCCTGGCTATCGGCGCCGGCACTGATAGTCAGGGGGACAGAACGGGCAGCGGCGCCGATAGCCAGGGGGTGAGAAGGGCCGACAGCAGCGCTCTAGACCCCAGGAAAGGCAGGGGGAGAGAAGCGGGCAGCGACGGCCTCTCTCCCCCTGCCTTTCCTGGGGGTATATCGGGGTATACACGCGCACACACGCACCCTCATTTTACCATGGATATTTGGGTAAAAAACTTTTTTTACCCAAATATCCTTGGTAAAATGAGGGTGCGTGTTATAGGCCGGTGCGTGGTATACCCCGATAAATACGGTATATATATATATATATATATATATATATATATATATATATATATATATATATATACACACACACACACACACACACACATATACATACATACACACACATATATGTCTTGGATGTTTCAGATCCTGCAATGCCTGCTGAACTGTTCACACAGAGGCATATTCATAGTGTAGGGTCCGTCCCAAATGAGGTCACCTTACCGTGGTGGGACGGTCCAAGCTATTTGGCCACTATTTCATAACTTCATAATTTTATATTTCCATTTCTTGCACCATAGCTGTATAGCTTTTCATGTTGTATCTTTATACTCATGTTTTATCTATATCTTTGTGCTAGCAGTGTGCTGCTGTATTCTCCTGTTGCTGTATATTTAGCCCAGCAGCTTGCACCTGTAAGCCATGTCCATATAATAGTTTGGAATCAATAGTGCTGGCTGACTTATCCTTTGGTTATATATATATCTCTATATATATCTCTATATCTCAACTGGCTTCAGAAAGTTAAACAGATTTGTAAATTACTTATATTAAAAAATATTAATCCTTTCAGTACTTATGAGCTTCTGAAGTTGAGGTTGTTCTTTTCTGTCTAAGTGCTCTCTGATGACATGTGTCTCGGGAACCGCTCAGTTTAGAAGAGGTTTGCTATGGGGATTTTCTTCTAAACTGGGCGGTTCCCGAGACACGTGTCATCAAAGAGCACTTAGACAGGAAAGAACAACCTTAATTCAGAAGCTCATAAGTACTGAAAGGATTAAGATTTATTTAATAGATGTAATTTACAAATCTGTTTAACTTTCTGGAGCCAGTTGATATATATAAAAAAAAAGTTTTTTTCCTGGATAACCCCTTTAAGCCTAACATAAAGCAAAGAAACAGAAGCCCTGCTCTATGCTGACCACAGCCAATCATTTTGCCATCAACCCTCTTCAACCCAACCCAACTTTTTCAAGAACTTATCAGCAATAACTGGTGATGAAGCTTATCTTGGTGACAAAAAACACTAAATATCGTGCTGATAAAATGATCTGATCCCATCTACACATAGGAGACTGAAGAATGCATCCTGCCTGGTTATACTATACATCGATATGGCATCCAGGGCAGACACAATGCTGTAGAATTCAGGAGCCGCTGTGTACACAAGCCACGGAGCTTGCCATCAGACTTGACACAATGTATGGATCACCAGGAGCAGACACAGTGGTCACTGCTGGGCACATCCTGACATGGTCTTGCAGGCACAGGCTACTAAATATTATAGCAGCACGCCTTCTGATGGCAGACCTGTGCAGCTCACGTACACAGATGTGTGCAGGTCATGTATTCAGAGGCGGCATGTCATATGATGGCTATGGAGGATGATGGTGAGGCTGATCTGATGGCAGAGGGTGTATGTGTCATGTACAGAGGTGATCGAGTTTTATAAATATTGATAATATTAGTTAAATTGTATTCGGCCCTCCACTGCCACCTAATACTCGCACTCATATTACCTGTACATTGCTATTTTTACAATGATGCGATCCACCGGCCTGTGATTCTACACCTCACTTCCGTTATTCTTATCCAAGCCCCGTTCCTAATCTACCTATTATATAAACATCTTACTCAGTGCAATCTGCATATTAATACTTTTATATATTTAAGCTTATAACATAGCTTTTACTCCGGCTACTACCTATTAGGGAAATTGTTGTTTTCTACATGTTTTTTACTTAGCATGACTGCGGCTTGTGTCACTAACACACGCCCACTGTCTTGTAATGGTTCCTGGTGCCTTCCTTATTTAAATGGTGTCTGGATGTATGTTTGGTAATCCACTAAGGTACTTGTCCGTACCGTATATTGTTAGGTCTCCCAATAATGTGTAGAACAATTGATAGCGCAAAGGGAACCTTTTAAATTATTTTATTGTATAAACATAACACTCGTGGTAGTGATTAAAATATGTATTAGCCACCATACACTACTTATATTGCCGCATCCATCTATAGAGATGTATCACAAGTTGTAGTCCATATGTTCCTTTAGGCCACAATGTTCATTAGTGCGTTTTTAAAGTGCATATGAGAGTGTGCGTTTTCTACTTATTATTCAAGGTGCGCTAGTACATTTGTGACCTCTGTCTTCTGTACGTGCCTCCCACACACCTTGATTGTCCATGTGTGGTAACCGTACTGGTTATGTGCATATATTAACAGAAGTATTGAATGTGCTTTTCTTATTCATAGAGGTATTTCGATTGTGTGCCTCTATAGCAACTTAATGTCCATCTGTTAATGGCAAATTATGTCACAGTCTTTTAAATATTTGCACATAGAACGATGTATATTGCACATTATGATCATGCCTATTTGAATTATTGCACACACTTATTGCACATATTCCTTATTACACATAGCACTTATTGCACTTATCTCTTTTTCGGCTTCTTAAGTAGTTGGTGCTTCTAGTTTCTTTCGGATGGGAGCCTCTTTTAGGTAATTGCCGGTCCGACGCGTTTCCTCTTACGATTCTTCCGGGACTTGTTTTTGGCTTTTTTTAGCTTTTTTTTACTCCTCCTGTATCCTTTTTAGATGCGGCACTGATGACGGCCGTCATCAGTGCCGCATCTAAAAAGGATACAGGAGGAGTAAAAAAAAGCTAAAAAAAAAGCCAAAAACAAGTCCCGGAAGAATCGTAAGAGGAAACGCGTCGGACCGGCAATTACCTAAAAGAGGCTCCCATCCGAAAGAAACTAGAAGCACCAACTACTTAAGAAGCCGAAAAAGAGATAAGTGCAATAAGTGCTATGTGTAATAAGGAATATGTGCAATAAGTGTGTGCAATAATTCAAATAGACATGATCATAATGTGCAATATACATCGTTCTATGTGCAAATATTTAAAAGACTGTGACATAATTTGCCATTAACAGATGGACATTAAGTTGCTATAGAGGCACACAATCGAAATACCTCTATGAATAAGAAAAGCACATTCAATACTTCTGTTAATATATGCACATAACCAGTACGGTTACCACACATGGACAATCAAGGTGTGTGGGAGGCACGTACAGAAGACAGAGGTCACAAATGTACTAGCGCACCTTGAATAATAAGTAGAAAACGCACACTCTCATATGCACTTTAAAAACGCACTAATGAACATTGTGGCCTAAAGGAACATATGGACTACAACTTGTGATACATCTCTATAGATGGATGCGGCAATATAAGTAGTGTATGGTGGCTAATACATATTTTAATCACTACCACGAGTGTTATGTTTATACAATAAAATAATTTAAAAGGTTCCCTTTGCGCTATCAATTGGATGTATGTTTGTATGTACCTTTTGCATTTAATAAAGGGAGAATATATTCCCAAAACGCGTCTTTCTCCATTTTTATTGTTTTTATAGATGTGTCAATAAATTACAATGATAATATATCTGATCTGACACCTGATCCATAGTGGTAGCGCCAGAGCAGTGCATTCTTTTTTCCTTGTATCTATTTCACATGTACACGGGTGATATGTCATAATGGCTAAGGAGGCTGATCTGATGGTAGGTGTGCGTGTGTCTCATGTACACAGGGGTGACATGTCATATGATGACTATGGAGGGTGTCATGTACACAGGGGTGACATGTCATATAATGACTATGAAGGGTGTCATGTACACAGGGGTGACATGTCATATGATGACTATGGAGGGTGTAATGTCATATGATGACTATGGAGGGTGTCATGTACACAGGTGTGTCATGTCATATAATGACTATGGAGGGTGACATGTACACAGGGGTGACATGTCATATGATGACTATGGAGGGTGTCAGGTACACAGGGGTGACATGTCATATGATGACTATGAAGGGTGTCATATAAACAGGGGTGACATGTCATATGATGATTATGGAGAGTGTCATGTACACAGAGGTGTCATGTCATGATGACTATGGAGGGTGTCATGTACACAGGGGTGACATGTCATATGATGGCTAAGGAGGGTGTCATGTACTCAGGGGTGACATGTCATGATGGCTAAGGAGGGTGTCATGTATATAGAGGTGACATGTCATACGATGACTATGGAGGGTGACATGTACACAGAGGTGACATGTCATATGATGGTTAAGGAGGGTGTTATGTACACAGGTGTGTCATGTTATATAATGACTATGGAGGGTAACATGTCATGATGACTATGGAGGGTGTCATGTACACAGGGGTGACATGTCATATGATGACTATGGAGGGTGTCATGTACACAGGGGTGACATGTCATATGATGGCTAAGGAGGGTGTCATGTACTCAGGGGTGTAATGTCATATGATGACTATGGAGGGTGTCATGTACAAAGGGGTGACATGTACACAGAGGTGACATGTCATATGATGGTTAAGGAGGGTGTTATGTAAACAGAGGTGACATGTCATATGATGACTATGGAGGGTGTCATATACACAGGGGTGACATGTCTTATGATGACTATGGAGAGTGTCATATACACAGGGGTGACATGTCATATGATGATTATGGAGGGTGTCTTGTCATATGATGACTATGGAGGGTGACATGTCATATGATGACTATGGAGGGTGTCATGTCATATGATGACTATGGAGGGTGTCATGTCATATGATGACTATGGAGGGTGTCATGTCATATGATGACTATGGAGGGTGACATGTCATATGATGACTATGGAGGGTGTCATGTACACAGGGGTGTCATGTCATATGATGACTATGGAGGGTGTCATGTCATATGATGACTATGGAGGGTGTCATGACTATGGAGGGTGTCATGTCATATGATGACTATGGAGGGTGTCATGACTATGGAGGGTGTCATGTCATATGATGACTATGGAGGGTGTCATGTCATATGATGACTATGGAGGGTGTCATGTCATATGATGACTATGGAGGGTGTCATGTCATATGATGACTATGGAGGGTGTCATGTCATATGATGACTATGGAGGGTGTCATGTCATATGATGACTATGGAGGGTGTCATGTCATATGATGACTATGGAGGGTGTCATGTCATATGATGACTATGGAGGGTGTCATGACTATGGAGGGTGCTGTTCCAGGTCCTGGGGTTGATAACCTGGTTTCTAGGTAATTATTAATGTTGGGTCAGGTGCCATCACCCTGCTGGCAGCACACAGTGTCCAGCTCCATCACAGGTGCCCCTCTGCATATGGGTATCCAGCTGTGATAGAGGCCTCTCTGGTGGATGAGCCCAGCTGTGCCATCACATGAAGCCATCCCTACAGTGTTATACCAGCTCTGCCCTGTCCCCAGCACCCACACCGGTACCGTTATGTACCAGTACACACCCAGGTACCTGCAGCGCCGACCACCGGGACCGTTACAGGATGACCCAGATGTGACAGACCGCCGCTTTCCGTACACCGGAGCTCTCACCTCAACCACCGAGTGACATGACAGACGACACGGGACGTACAGGGCCACAGCCCGAGGATGCTGTGAGTGCCGGCGGCAGTGACACCGAGGAGCAGGGCCCTGACTGGAGCCGCAACGGTTCTACTTGTCATAAGAAAGGAAAGGGAGGGGACACGTGACCACACCCAGGAAAAGGAGGGAAGCCCGTGTACACAGCCCGGGGCCGCCTCACATAACCGGGCACCGGGAGACGCCTTTACGTGTATAAACCTGCAGTGCTGTGGGGGGGGGGGGGGGTGACAACCGAACTGTGCTACAGCACGCGGAAACATGTATAGTGGTGACACCTATAGAGCTCCCTCCCTTGTAGGACTATAACTTTTCTATAACGGCTTCAGAGACCACCCGATGTATGTCGGTGTATGTATAGATATACTGTACACATACACATTGATTAGTCATTTTTGCACTTTCTTTTTCTCCTCCTTGCTTTTTAAAAATCTTAACCCTTTCATTTTTGCACCTAAAAATCCATATGATGTCTTATATTTTGCGCCACAAATTCTGCTTTGTAATGACGTCAGTCATTTTACCCAAAAATCTATGGTGAAACAAAAAAAAAAAAAAACATTGTGCAACAAAATTGAAGAAAAAAAAACATTTTGTAACTTTTGGGGGCTTCCGTTTCTACGCAGTAAATTTTTCGGTAAAAATGACACCTTATCTTTATTCTGTAGTTCCATACGGTTAAAATGATCCCCTACTTATATCGGTTTGATTTTGTCGCACTTCTGGAAAAAAATCATAACTACATGCAGGAAAATGTATACGTTTAAAATTGTCATCTTCTGACCCCTATAACTTTTAGATTTTTCCGTGTATGGAGCGGTATGAGGGCTGAAGTTTTTAGCGGTATCATTTATGTATTGATCTGACTTTTTTTTGCTTTTTATTCATTTTTTCATGATATAAAAAGTGATAAAAAATACGCTATTTTGGAATTTGGAATTTTTTTGCGCTTACGCCATTGACCATGTGGTTTAATTAATGATGTATTTTTATACTTCGGACATTTACGCATGCAGCGATACCACATGTTTATTTTTATTATGGTTACATATTTTTATATGGAATTTGGGAAAAGGGGGGTGATGAGTGTTTTTTTTAACCACTTAAGGACCAAGGGCATACAGGTACGCCTTTGCTCCCTGGTACTTAAGGACCAAGGGCGTACCTGTACGAACGTGGGAATTTCGGTCCCCGCCGGGTGCCGGGCAGGGACCGGACCAGGGTGACTGCTGATATCAATCAGCAGGCACCCCGCACAAATGCCCAGGGGGGTCATCAGACCCCCCCCCCCCCCAATGTGGGCGATCGCCGCAAATCGCAAGTGAATTCACACTTGCGATTTGCAGCTATTCCAGGTCATATGGGTTGCAAAACTACAACTCCCAGCATGCCCAGACAGCTATTTGCTGTGTGGGCATGCTGGGATTTGCAGTTTTGCAACAGCTGGAGGGCTACAGTTTGGAGATCACTGTGCAGTGATCCAACTGTGGCCCTCTAGATCTTGCAAAACTACAACTCCTAGCATGCCCAGACAGCTATTTGCTGTGTGGGCATGCTGGGATTTGTCGTTTTGCAACATCTGGAGGGCCACAGTTTGGAGATCACTGTGCAGTGGTCTCAAACTGTAGCTCTCCAGATGTTGCAAAACTGCAAATCCCAGCATGCCCAAACAGCTGTCTCGGCTTGCTGGGAGTTGTAGTTGCGTACCTCCAGCTGTTGCATAACTACATCTCCCAAAATGCACTTCGGCGATCAGTTCATGCTGGGAGTTGTAGTTTTGCAACAGCTGGAGGCACACTTGTTGGAAAACACTGAGTTAGGTAACAGAACCTTACTGAAGGTTTTACAACCAGTGTGCCTCCAGCTGTTGCAAATTTTTCGCCTCAGCGCAAACTCCTAGCGGTAAACTCACCGTAACACACCAGTGTGAACGTACCCTAAAAACACTACACTAACACATAATAAGGGGTAAAACACTACATATACACTGTCCTCCCCAATAAAAATGAAAAACATATTGTACGGCAGTGTTTCCAAAATGGAGCCTCCAGCTGTTGCAAAACAACAACTCCCAGCATTTCCGGACAGCCACTGACTGTTCAGGCATCCTGGGAGTTTAGCAACAGCTGGAGGCACCATGTTTGGGAATCACTCGCGTAGAATACCCTTATGTCCACCCCTATGCAATCCCCAATTTAGTCCTCAAATGCGCATGGTGCTCTCTCACTTCGGAGCCCTGTCGTATTTCAAGGAAACAGTTTAGTGCCACATATGGGGTATCTCCGTACACTACATATTTTGGGGGGCTTTTTCTCCTTTTACCCCTTATGAAAAGGATAAGTTGGGGTCTATACCAGCCTGTTAGTGTAAAAAAAAAAAATTTACACTAACATACTGGTGTTGCCCTTTACTTTTTATTTTCACAAGAGGTAAAAGGAAAAAAAGACCCCCAAAATTTGTAACGCTATTTCTCCTGAGTATGGAAATACCCCATATGTGGGCGTAAAATGCTCTTCGGATGCACAACAAGGCTCAGGAGTGAGAGCGTACTATGTACATTTGAGGCCTAAATTGGTGATTTGCACAGGGGTGGCTGATTTTACAGTGGTTCTGAAATAAATGCAAAAAAATAAATACCCACACGTGACCCCATTTTGGAAACTACACCCCTCACGGAATGTAACAAGGGGTATAGTGAGCCTTAACACCCCACAGGTGTTTGACAAATTTTCATTAAAGTTGGATGGGAAAAAAGCCCCCCTAAATTTGTAGCCCCATTTCTTCTGAGTAAGAACATACCCCATATGTAGATGTAAAGTGCTCTGCGGATGAACTACAATGCTCAGAAGGGAAGGAGCGCCATTGGGATTTTGAAGAGAAAATGTATCCGGAATTGAAGGCCACGTATGTTTACAAAGCCCCCATAGTGCCAGAACAATGGACCCCTCCCACATGTGACCCCATTTTGGAAACTACACCCCTCATGTAAAGTAATAAGGGGTACAGTGAGCATTAACACCCCACAGGTGTCTGACAGATTTTTGGAACAGTGGTCCGTGAAAATGAAAAAGATCTGTCAAACGCCAGTGGGGTGTAAATACTCGCTGCACCCCTTATTACATTCTGTGAGGGGTGTAGTTTCCAAAATGGGGTCACATGTGGGGGGGTCCACTGTTCTGGCACCACGGGGGGCTTTGTAAACGCACTTGGCCCCTGACTTCCATTCCAAACAAATTCCCTTTCCAAAAGCTCAATGGCGCACCTTCTCTTCTAAGCATTGTTTTGCGCCAGCAGAGCATTTTACGTCCTAACATGGGGTATTTGCATACTCAGAAGAAATAGGGTTACAAATTATGGGGGTAATTTTCTCCTATTACCCCTTGTAAAAATGTAAAATTTGGGGGGAAACCAGCATTTTAGTGAAAAAACTTTTTTTTATAGTATGCCATGTGTTTTTTTTTTTTTTTCTGTCTGGCACCATAGGTGCTTCCTAAATGCGACATGCCCCCCAAAAAACCACTTCAGCAAAATTTACTTTCCAAAAGCCAAATGTGGCTCCTCTTCTGAGCATTGTAGTTCGCCCGCAGAGCATTTTACGTCCTAACATGGGGTATTTCCATACTCCGAAGAGATGGGGTTATAAATTTTAGTGAAATAAAAAGTTTTTTTTTCCATTTACACATCCGAATTTAACGAAAAGTCATCAAACACCTGTGGGGTGTTAAGGCTCACTGGACCCCTTGTTACGTGCCTTGAGGGGTGTAGTTTCCATAATGGTATGCCATGTGGGGGGGTTTCTGCTGTTCTGGCACCATAGGGGCTTCCTAAATGTGACATGCCCCCCAAAAATCATTTCAGAAAAACTCACTCTCCAAAATCCCATTGTCGCTCCTTCCCTTCTGAGCCCTCTACTGCGCCCCCCGAACACTTGACATACACATATGAGGTATTTCCTTACTCGAGAGAAATTGGGTTACAAATTTTGAGAGGCTTTTTCTCCTTTTACCTCTTGTAAATTAAAAAACTGGGTCTACAAGAACATGCAAGTGTAAAAAATTAAGATTTTGAATTTTCTCCTTTATTTTGCTGTTATTCCTGTGAAACACCTAAAGGGTTAACACACTTACAGAATACTTTGAGGGGTGCAGTTTTTATAATGGGGCCATTTGTGTGGTATTACTAATAGGAAGGCCCTTCAAATCCACTTCAAACCTGAACTGGTCGATGAAAAATTCCGATTTGGAAAATTTTGTGGAAAATTGCTGCTGAACCTCTGATGTCTTCCAAAAGTAAAAACATGTCAACTTTATGATGCAAACATAAAGTAGACATATTGTATTTGTGAATCAAAATATAATTTATTTGGAATGTCTATTTTCCTTACAAGCAGAGAGCTTCAAAGTTAGAAAAATGCTAAATTTTCAATTATTTCATCAAATTGTGGAATTTTTCACCAAGAAATTATGCAAGTATCGACAAAATTTTACTACTAAAATAAAGAAGAATATGTCACACTGTGCAAAAAATGCTCTGGTCCTACAGTGAAAATTGGCCTGGCCCTTAAGGGGTTAAACTCTTTATTCAATTCTTTTTTCACCCTTTAACCCCTTGGGGACGGAGCCCATTATGACCCTAAGGACGGGAGCATTTTTTGCAAATCTGACCACTGTCACTTTAAGCATTAATAACTCTGGGATGCTTTTACTTATAAATTTGATTCAGAGATTGTTTTTTCGTGACATATTCTACTTTATGTTAGTGGTAATTTTTTTTACACTAACAGGCTGGTGTAGACCCCAATTTTTCCTTTTCATAAGGGGTAAAAGGAGAAAAAGCCCCCCAAAATTTGTAGTGCAATTTCTCTCGAGTACGGAAATACCCCATATGTGGCCCTAAACTGTTTCCTTGAAATACGACAGGGCTCCGAAGTGAGAGAGCACCATGTGCATTTGAGGACTAAATTAGGGATTGCATAGGGGTATTCTACGCCAGTGATTCCCAAACAGGGTGCCTCCAGCTGTTTCTAAACTCCCAGCATGCCTGGACAGTCAGTGGCTGTCCGGAAATGCTGAGAGTTGTTGTTTTGCAAGAGCTGGAGGCTCCGTTTTGGAAACACTGCCGTACAATAAGTTTTTCATTTTTATTGGGGGGGGTAGGGACAGTGTAAGGGGGTGTATGTGTAGTGTTTTACTCTTTATTAGATGTTAGTTATTAGTGTAGTGTAGTGTAGTGTTTTTAGGGTACATTCGCACTGGCGGGTTACGGTGAGTTTCCCGCTAGGAATTTGCGCTGCGGCTCATACTTGAAGCAGGAAACTTACTGTAAACCCGCCCGTGTGAATGTACCCTGTACGTTCACATGGGGGGGGGGGCAAACCTCCAGCTGTTTCAAAACTACAACTCCCAGCATGAACTGACAGACCGTGCATGCTGGGAGTTGTAGTTATGCAACAGCTGGAGGCACACTGGTTGGAAAACCTGCAGTTAGGTTCTGTTACCTAACTCAGTATTTTCCAACCAGTGTGCCTCCAGCTGTTGCAAAACTACAATTCCCAGCATGTACTGATCACAGAAGGGCATGCTGGGAGATGTAGTTATGCAACAGCTGGAGGTACGCAACTACAACTCCCAGCATGCCGCGACAGCTGTTTGCTGTTTGGGCATGCTGCGATTTGCAGTTTTGCAACATCTGGAGTGCTACAATTTAGAGACCACTGAACAGTGATCTCCAAACTGTGGACCTCCAGATGTTGCAAAACTACAACTCCCAGCATGCCCAAACAGCTGTGTGGGCATGCTAGGAGTTGTAGTTTTGCAATATCTAGAGGGCAGTATAGAGATCACTGTGCAGTGGTCTCTAAACTGTAGACCTCCAGCTGTTGCAAAACTGCAACTCCCAGCATGCCCAAACAGCAAACAGCTGTGTGGGCATGCTAGGAGTTGTAGTTTTGCAAGATCTAGAGGGCAGTATAGAGATCACTGTGCAGTGGTCTCTAAACTGTAGACCTCCAGCTGTTGCAAAACTACAAATTCCAGCATGCCCACACAGCAAACAGCTGTCTGGGCATGCTGGGAGTTGTAGTTTTGCAACATCTTGAGAGCTACAGTCTAGAGACCACTTTCGTGGTCTCAGACTGTAGCCCTCTAGATGTTGTTAGGCAACTCACCGGCTTCCGTCACATCCAGGGAGCAGTCCTGTTCTGCCGCCCGCAGATCTCCGTCGCTGCCCGCCGATCACCGTTGCTCCGCTGCCTCCGGACGGGTAAGTGATCTTCGGCGCCGCTCCTCTTCATTTTCCCCATTCTGGCCCGCCTATTGTGGGTGGGCAGGACGGGGAAAACGAAAGTAAACCCCCCGCCCCCTATCTGCTATTGGTGGTCACGTCTAGACCACCAATAGCAGGGATAGGAGGGGTGGCACCCGTGCCACCTCACTCCTATCTCTTCAGGGGGATTGTGGATGTCTTAGACACCCGCGATCCCCCATATATTCCGGGTCACCATAGACCCGTAATGACCTGGAATCGGCGCAAATCGCAAGTGTGAATTCACTTGCGATTTGCGCCGATCGCCGACATGGGGGGGTCTAATGACCCCCCTGGGCATTTGCACGGGGTGCCTGCTGATAGATATCAGCAGTCACCCCGGTCTGTTCCCCGCCCGGCGCCCGAAATTCCCACGGGCGTATTGATACGTCCTTCGTCCTTAAGTGCCAGGACTCAAGGGCGTATGCATACGGCCTTCGTCCCCAACAGGTTAAATCCCCTTAGGGGACTTTTAGGAGGAATCATTAGATTCCTCATAGAGATCATTGTGGTTTCATAGGACCACATTGATCTGTGTGCCCTGCGCTCGATTGATAAAACCTGGTCCTGCCAGGTTTTATCATTCACAGTGCGGCAGCAGCCACAGGACGTGAGGTAAGCCCTCCAGCTACCTCAGCAGTGGAAATACCCCCAATCCACCCTACTGGACCACCAGGGATGGTTTAAATGTCCCTTTAGACGCCACTGTCGACTTTGACAGTGGCGATCTAAAGCGTTAATAGCCGGCCGCGGCCATCGCCGCATGTCCGGTAATAACGCCGTACCCCAGCTACAGGAATCAGCTGGGGGCCGGCCGGTATGGGGCGGGTTCGAGGCGGGAGCCCACATCATACAACGGTTGCCGTCTCAGGACGAGCCGGCTTAAGACCACCGGCCTTAGGGTCTGTTTACACCATATTCAGGCAGCAGGTGTGAGGAATGCCTTGGGGTATGCTGACTTATACCATGGTGGGCTCGTTCACTATAATTGACAGGATGTAAGCCCCTAGTCTCTCCCAGAAGCCTGGTCTCCTGCACTTTTGCACCTTTTTGAGCCCGGCAAAATGAAAGTATACATTCTGGAATGAACCCCAAACATAAGGAGAGATTTATCAAAACCTGTGTAAAGGAAAATGGAGCAGTTGCCCTTAGCGACCAGATTGCTTCTTTTATCTTTTGAAAGTCTTAAAAAAATGGAAGAAGCAATCTGATGCAGGTTGCTATGGGCAACTGCTCCACTTTTCCTCTGAACATTTTGATAACTCCCCCATAATCACTAGTAGACTACACACAGTCCATTAGCGTGAACAAGCCCGTCATATTATATGGTGCCATGCTTTTTTGCCTGTGTCCTGTGGTTTAACCCAAACATGATGTAACATACCCTTACTCACTGGTCACACCAGAAATTATGACAGCAGTGCAGAACCTATAAAATTATGGAAAAAAATGTTGCCTGACATACCCCATAATGGTTCTGTTGTGGTGGAGCTTTAGGTGAGGTTTCACTCAGGTTTTTTCTGGCATTTTTTGGAATACTACCACTGCACTTTTTGAGCCAAAGTCAGATGTGGTAGCCTGGGGATGTAGGGTATATGGGGTGTAGCTGTGCGGTAACTAAAGGGTGCTTGTTTAACCCTTATCACTCGTGACGCCAGGGTGAGGGCTCCTCTGTATATGCTTGTCCTATCACCACCCATCCCAAGATCGATAGGAAGGTATAATAAATGATTGTCCACAACCGGAGGTTTTCAGAAAACTGTCGGAACCTTTACTGCAGCTTTTGTGCAACATTAAACAGGAAACAGTCCATGTAACAAAGTCTATTTGGAGTTTGACAGTTGGTTGGGACCTTGTGAGTTTCTAGAGCTTAGAAAAGGAATAAGTGCTGTTCCGCTGGATTTAGGGGATTGAGTTTAGGTCCAATAGTCACACTAGCTTTAGCGGGGATTGATATCGTGACTCACGATTAGATTCAGGCTGAGGCTGGCAGGCTTCAGGCCTAAGCTTGTCTTTGTAAATAACACTGAACTCCTCTCTCTCTCTGATTGTCCGGCACCCAAGAGAGCGATAATTGGTTGCAGCTCCCTTATATGGGCAGGAGCTGGCTTTAAGCTCATTGGCCCATACCATCTGTCATTCACTTTACAAGGAATTATGGTCTAACCATGTGACCACACATGAGACCTCCACTGGTCCTTCAACACATCTTACTAGAATTAACATGAGTCATGTGACCTAAGGTCCTGCGACACTATATAGCTAATTAAATATACAATTATTTATACATATAAACATAATAGAATTGCATATGAAAGAGGTGACTAGGGGATACCCCACTAGGAGGATGCTACTGGAACAAAGTAATTCTGACTTTGGGGACCACCACACAAGGTACAGTATACAATATGGTACCGGGATGCCACACAGAAGTAGACCCAGCAGGAAGGAGAAGACTAAGGGGGAGATTTATCAAAACCTGTCCAGTGGAAAATTTGCCCAGTTGCCCATAGCAACCAATCAGATCTCTTCTTTCATTTCTAACAAGGCCTCTGCAAAATAAAAGAAGGACCAAATGATTGGTTGCTATGGGCAACCTTTCCTCTGGACAGGTTTTGATTAATCTCCCCTTAAAGGGGTTGTGCGCTGCCCTGCCTTTCGGAACTCCGCTCAAAGCGTCCGGAAGTTCATTACTCCGAACACTGTGTGCAGTCTCGCTCGCCCCCTCGTGATGTCTCGACCGCCCCATCAACGAAAGTCTATGGGAAGGGGGCGCGATGTCACGAGGGGGCGGGCGAGACGTCACGCCCGGCGGCCGCGAACACGGAAGCCCACACACAGCGTTCGGAGTAATGAACTTCCGGACGCTGTGAGCTGAGCTCCGAAAGGCAGGGCAGCACACAACCCCTTTAAGTCCTTCCTTTGAATACACTTCTGGCTTTGGCTCAGAAACTGCTGTGGCAGTTTTCAAAATAAAAAAAACTCCAGAAAAAAACCTGTGTGGAAACCTAGCCTTATGCTATTTTTCCTGTCAAATCTGGCAAAACTACAAAGAAAGCTTGGGCAATAGTGTGAACACAGTCTAATATTGAAATAGAATAAATGTGTGTGCAGCTCACGGCTAAATAGTTACCTGGATAAACTCCTTTAACCTATGGTGTAATAGAATTAAAAAAAATATACGAAAGATTTCCAGTCCTCTAGGACATCACTAGTTTATAAAACGAACCAGCGCATAATGTACTCTGAATTAGGTTACTTTCACACTGCTGTTGTGCCCCATCCTAAACGGACGTTAGACTCTTTTTTGTTTGTTTGTTTTCAGCCTTTAATGGCCGTTATCGGGATGGGGTATAACGGTCAATAACGGGTCCCGATGGATCCCATTTACTATAATGGGGTCCATCGAGTGCCGTTATTTTGTAGGGGGAGTAGTGGGAGAAAAATACGGCACATGCAGTAATTTTTCTCCCCGGCTATCCTGATGGCCGTCACACTGACGTGTCCTAACAGCAGTGTGAAAGAAGCCTAATATGTGGACTGGGCCCTGTGATCGGGTTTAATTTCTAAAATAATTTGATATACTTTTGCTCTTCATTTGTACTTGAAGCACAATCTCTTATATGCATGTATTTTATGATTATTCTTACAATTATACCATTCCACATATTATTCAGAGTACATTATGCACTGGCTTATTTTATAAACTTGTGATATCCTAGAGGTCTGGAATTCTTTGGTACAGTCTAATATTCTGCAGGTCCCCCATATGCAACTAAGGCTACGTTTCCACTTGGTTTTTTCTCTGTCAGTTTTTGGAAAACTGCCACTGCAGTTTTTGAGCCAAAGTCAGAAGTGGATCCATAAGGCAGGGGAAATGTAAGTCCTTACTTTATATGTCCTATTCCTTTTGAATACACTTCTGGCTTTGGCTCAAAAACTGCATTGGCAGATTTCCCAAAACTACCAGAAAAAAACCCAAGTGGAAACCTAGCCTTAGTATGGTTTTACAACATGGTGTTCTTCACAGGAAGAATGCCATGTGTAAAAGAATCCACGATGGAGGACACATCTTCAAGAAAAAAACGCAATGGCCAAATGTTGGATCTTTGGATTACTGACAGTTTTTCCAATAGGAAATAGGAACAACAACTGGGAAAAAAAACAACTAAAACACTTACTAATACACACTATTTTATGACAAAAATGCCACAAAAGCAGCAACATGGAGGACAACGCATGCAGTTTTTCAGAGAAAATAAACTCTATGCAAAAAGTTTGTGTGAAGGAAAGAGGCCACTACCATTAGGGCTTACATTGCCATGATGGGCTTTGTCTGTATAATGTTTAGGTAGATGGCACATGTCTAAGTAACATCTACATGAATGCCAGAACTAAGGTTTACCAGCAGAACATGGCACAGACCATCACACTGCCTTTGCTGGTTTCATCTTCTCCCCATACTGCATCCTGAGCCATCTCTTCTCCATGTAAGCAGTGCACCTCTGCACCTGCCCATCCACACCATGGATAAGAAAATTCATCAGACCAGGCCACCTGCAGTGAGTAAGGGGTCTGGGCCGCCTGCTGCACAGAAATCCTCTATTATCCCTGCCAGTACTGGAGTGCAGCCTGTTCTCCCTGGGGACACCTCTACCATTCCCCCCCCCCCCCCCCCTGCTCTCACCCACTGCTGCTGATTCCATCCTGGAGCTCCATACCAATGCTATATACTCTCCTGTGCGTATTAACCTCTCCTCTGCTGGTGTGTACATGTGCCTGCTCCTGCATCCTCCTCTCCTCCTCCTAGCCCCACTCTGAAAGATGTATTCCTGGCCGTAATTTGAAAGGAATTCCGCGAGCAGAGTTTCCATTTGGCGGCCGCTGGCGGTAGGACCGTGAGGTCGTGCACTGTCACCTTTGACCGCAATGCAGGGCTCCCGGAAATTTTGTGCAATGAACAGGTTCATTCTTTGTGCAGATCAATTTCAGCGGTGAATGGGTCCTTGGAAGGCCTATTGTAACTAATGTTAGGGGGTTCACACCGCGGAATTCCGACGCACAATTTCGCGACAATTCTCGGTGTGAACATACCCTTAGAAAAATTGTAACCACCATGATTGTTGTACCACTGTGTATCGCAATTCAGTTTGATTGTGTAAATGACATTGGTCTGCACTCGACTTCTTTTAAATTTATTCAAGTGTGAGGACAAAGATCCAAACTGCACGCTACACATTACTGCCCTGCATAAGATTCCTCTTCAATCTTCTAGTAGCTAAATGATATTCACCTAAAAAGGCAAAGTAGGCCACAATTGTCCAAAAGTCCAAAAATAATGATGCTTGTTATCATTGCAGGTGCCTATTTAATCAGTCTGTATGTGATAAACACAAAGATTGTGACCAGGTAGATGAGAATGCCACCACTTGTGATTATATACAGGGCAGAACCTGGTCACTAGGAACCCAGTTAGGATGCATTCACATCAAGTTTCCACTCTCAGGCAGCTGGATCCAGTGGGAGAATTTCGAAACCACCTCCTTTTGTATCCCTGCCACACCCCATTCATTTCAATGAGCCGACGGGTGTCAGCTAGTGACTAAGACGGATAATTTTCTGACTGTATCCAGTTTTTGGATCACTGAAAACCACAGCAGATCACAGTTTTCAGTCCAGGCCAAAAATGACTTGACCAGAGCCACTAACTAACTCCAATGGGCTGATTAAACTGAATCAGGTATGGTACGGGTCCAGAAGGAGGCAGTTTTGAAATTCCCTTGCCAGAGTGTGAAAAGTGATGTGAATGAACCCTTAGGGTAGGGTCACACATAGGGTATACGCAGTGCATTTCCCACTGTGCAGCACATTTCATGCAACGTGAAATACGCTGCATGTGAACCTACCCATAATCAGATATCCAAGACATTCCAGCATAAACCAGGTGATATTGTCCAATATACAACATGATTGCCAGTATACACTACAAAGCAGACACCTGCAAGCAGAACAACAATTGTACAAAAATGAATAACAGCTGCTGCTGGCACTAAGATGTAGTGGTGTAAGCTAGCTGGTCAACTTACATGTCCTACTGAGGCCAATTTAAAGCCATATCATGCATAGCTGGGGGATCCTGTATGCACAGAGGACCTCAGCTGTTTTTTAGAGCCCCCACACCATCCAAAGCCAAGCTTGAATAGAGTTAATGTAGGTACACGTTTATTCCTCTCTGCCCTCCCCTGTATTTTCCTTTTTTTCATATACTGTATAGTGACCTTTATTCCAGTTACATTATCAGTATTTTAGAGAATCATCTTTTTAGGTGAATATCATTAAAAATTATGTTTGAAGTGGATAAATTGTTTATCCAATGTGCTTTGCCCTAAGACTAATTCTGGTTATAAGGTCTCCCTTCTACATCTTATTCCCTCAAACATCTTGTAATGAAAAATAAGTACTAAATTTTCCCATATAACCACTGAACATTGCCACTGCTGAACTCAAACCCCTAGAGTGTAAGATCAGAGAGCAGTATTACATAAAAATATGAGAGGGATTTAATTAAGACTGGCGTCTTAAACACCAGTCCTAACAAAAAGCTCAATGTTGTAAAACACATCAGATGTATTAAAGACGTACTCTGCAAGATAGGTTTCCTGTGGGGATTTTCTCCTGCTCTGGACAGTTCCTGATACGGGCATCAGGTGCCAGCAGAGAGCACTGTGGACAAGACAAAAAATAAATTAAAAAAGAAAAGCATTTCTTCTGTAGCATACAGCTGCTAAAAAGTACTGGAAGGGTAAAGATTTTTTAATAGAAGTAATTTACAAATCTGTTTAACTTTCTGGCAGCAGTTGATTTAAAAAAATATATATATATGTTTTCCGCCGGATTACCCCTTTAAGAACTACAAGCCTCTTAATGAATTTGAAATGTCAAGAGATGGGGCACTCATTACAATGATGGAGTCTTCTTCTTTGCTTTATTATGTTAGGTAACAAGCGGGAGTACACTTAACAGCAGGGGCATGCAAGGCAAAGGGTGTTTCATGCTCTGCACTTCTTCCATCCTCAAGGCCCTTATTTTACCATATGATATATTATGATTTCATGAAATAAATCGTTTGTTAGGCAATAATTTTTTATGAGTTCACTGTATGGTAAAACTGAAATTTATTCTACTGGTCAGTATGGATATAATCATAACCAAACTTGGATCATTTTTGATTTATTTTACTATACTTCCAGCAGAAAGATGTGCTGACCTCCATAAGGCCATTGCCTTGATGCGTCCAGGTCATTTCTCCTCGTGTTCTGTCCTGCAATGTGTTGAATAATATAGTTTTTCAGTATTGGGTGAATGCCGCACTTTTCTTCTGTATCTTGCTATCATCGGATGTCTGGATTGGATTTTTACTTTTGAATTTATACCCAGGAATAGTACAGACTTAGGGTTGCCCTGACAGTCAATCAGCGGATTGGACCACTAGAACCTGGGATGCATGCCAAGAACTATTTAAATGCTGCAATTTTTTATTGATCACAGCATTTAAACAGTTAAATAAGTGTTCTCCGATGTTGATCATTACTGGCGGGTGTTGGCTGCAGATAGAGTTTGTGTCATACCCCCTCATCTGACTCATGCGGTATGTTTGTGTGTCATGGGTCAGGAAGGGGTTAGATGGATCCTATGTTTTCTAAACAGAAGTAAATGGCAACAGAATAGGCATCCAGTTGCATACTGTTTTTCTAATTTTGAAAAAAACTAAACAAAAACACCTTTTAACAGGAAGCAGAAACATGACGTGAACTGGACCTAACTGTAGTAGTCTCACCACTCTGTTACATCATTGCCCTACAAAGTGAATATAAATACTTCTGTCTTGCTCAATAAATCTCAGCCCTCAGGCTGCACAGATTGGATAATAATCTGGAGAAGAAGAGTAAATATTTGCAGGGCCATGATTTACTCTAAAACATCAGGACAGTTTTTAGACAATATATTGTTGTTTTTATTTTTAAGTAACAAAGTGATGTTTAAATTATCTAGGATGGTAAGAATATGCAAGTTCTGTATACCTAGATATAAAAACTAGAAGGAAACAAACATAATACAACCAGAACATGTATTCAGAATGGGACCATTTTCCAATATCTTACTGCAGTAAATCTAATGTTAAATGATGTCTTGAAACTTGAGCAAAGTTCACTCCCAAAGTTGTTTTGTTGTCTTATAGAACACTAATAGGTACAAGAACAAAGTTGTCCACTGTAATTCTAATGGCTCATTACATTATATATTATTCATGTTAAATCCTTCATATATCAATTATTCATTCATTTTCTTGAATGTTCTGTAGCATCATATGGCATATAGAAACATGGGCACCAGAAACTGTATTTGGATATCAATTTTGTGGTTAGTTTTTGTGCAATAGAAAATAATGCATTATTCATACATATACATTATTCTGTGCTATGTATCAATGTATAAAATGTAATGCTTTTTATACTGAATGGCAACATTATTTTCTTCCAAAAATGAAGGGGTTTTACAATCAGGATTGTGCACATGGGCTTCCACATACCTTAACCCAACCTTATTTACCAAATGATTAATTTTTTCTCAAATAATTTCAATAACATTGGGGGAGATTTATTAGTAAGATTCTTAGTAAGATAGCAACCAATCAGAGTTAAAGAGCAATATCCTAGAGATATGAAAGCTGAGCTGTGATTGGTTTCTATGGACAACAAAGAGAATGTTAATAAAAGACAGCAATACTACTAAAAGACAGCAATGTTAAAAGATATACAATACATACATGGTAATATAATCATGAACAGAACATGAATTCATAAACATTATTAATTGTCACGATGCCGGCTGGCAGGTAGTGGACCCTCTGTGCCAGAGAGGGATTGGCGTGGACCGTGCTAGTGGACCGGTTCTAAGCCACTACTGGTATTCACCAGAGCCCGCCGCAAAGCGGGATGGTCTTGCTGCGGCGGTAGTGACCAGGTCGTATCCACTAGCAACGGCTCACCTCTCTGGCTGCTGAAGATAGGCGCGGTACAAGGGAGTAGGCAGAAGCAAGGTCGGACGTAGCAGAAGGTCGGGGCAGGCAGCAAGGATCGTAGTCAGGGGCAACGGCAGAAGGTCTGGAAACACTGGCAAGGGACACACAAGGAACGCTTTCACTGGCACTAAGGCAACAAGATCCGGCAAGGGAGTGCAAGGGAAGTGAGGTAATATAGGGAAGTGCACAGGTGATAACCCTAATTGGAACCACTGCGCCAATCAGCGGCGCAGTGGCCCTTTAAATCGCAGAGACCCGGCGCGCGCGCGCCCTAGGGAGCGGGGCCGCGCGCGCCGGGACAGAACAGACGGGGAGCGAGTCAGGTAGGGGAGCCGGGGTGCGCATCGCGAGCGGGCAGCAGGATCGCAGCGCCCCGGGTCAGAGGACGTGACCGGAGCGCTGCAGCGGAGGGGGAGAAGCGAGCGCTCCGGGGAGGAGCGGGAACCCGGAGCGCTCGGCGTAACAGTACCCCCCCCCTTGGGTCTCCCCCTCTTCTTGGAGCCTGAGAACCTGAGGAGCAGACTTTTGTCAAGGATGTTGTCCTCAGGTTCCCAGGATCTCTCTTCAGGACCACAACCCTCCCAGTCTACTAAAAAAAAATTTTTCCCTCTGACCTTTTTGGCAGCCAAAATCTCCTTGACCGAGAAGACGTCCGAGGAGCCGGAAACAGGAGTGGGAGGAACAGATTTGGGAGAAAAACGGTTGAGGATGAGTGGTTTGAGAAGAGAGACGTGAAAGGCATTAGGGATACGAAGAGAAGGAGGAAGAAGAAGTTTATAAGAGACAGGATTAATTTGACACAAAATTTTGAAAGGACCAAGATAGCGTGGTCCCAACTTGTAGCTAGGGACACGGAAGCGGACATATTTAGCGGAGAGCCATACCTTGTCTCCAGGGGAAAAAACGGGGGGAGCTCTTCTTTTCTTATCCGCGAATCTCTTCATGCGTGAAGAAGTCTGTAAGAGAGAATTTTGGGTCTCCCTCCATATAATGGAAAGGTCACGAGAAATTTCATCCACAGCGGGCAGACCAGAGGGCAAGGGGGTAGGGAGGGGGGGAAGAGGGTGACGGCCGTACACCACGAAAAATGGGGATTTGGAGGAAGATTCAGAGACCCTGAAGTTATACGAGAATTCGGCCCATGGAAGGAGATCTGCCCAGTCATCCTGGCGGGAGGAAACAAAATGTCGCAAATAATCACCCAGGATCTGGTTAATTCTTTCTACTTGTCCATTGGACTGGGGATGATATGCAGAGGAAAAATTTAATTTAATCTTGAGTTGTTTACAGAGAGCTCTCCAGAATTTAGACACGAATTGGACCCCTCTATCCGAGACAATCTGCGTAGGCAACCCGTGAAGACGAAAAATGTGTACAAAAAATTGTTTAGCCAACTGAGGCGCAGAAGGAAGACCAGGAAGAGGGATGAAATGTGCCATTTTGGAGAATCGATCAACGACCACCCAAATAACGGTGTTGCCACGGGAAGGGGGTAAATCAGTAATAAAATCCATACCAATCAGAGACCAAGGCTGTTCGGGGACAGGCAGAGGATGAAGAAAACCAGCGGGCTTCTGGCGAGGAGTCTTATCCCGGGCACAGATAGTGCAGGCTCGCACAAAGTCCCCAACATCCGTCTCCAGAGTCGGCCACCAATAGAAGCGGGAGATGAGTTGCACAGATTTCTTGATGCCCGCATGACCTGCGAGATGGGAGGAGTGACCCCATTTGAGGATTCCGAGGCGTTGGCGTGGAGAAACAAAGGTCTTTCCTGGAGGAGTCTGCCTGATGGAGGCAGGAGAAGTGGAGATCAGGCAGTCAGGTGGAATGATGTGTTGCGGAGGGAGATCAACTTCTGAGGCATCCGAGGAACGAGAGAGAGCATCGGCCCTAATGTTCTTATCGGCAGGACGAAAGTGAATCTCAAAATTAAATCGGGCAAAGAACAGAGACCACCGGGCCTGGCGAGGATTCAGCCGTTGGGCCGACTGGAGGTAGGAGAGGTTCTTGTGGTCGGTGTAGATAATGACAGGAAATCTTGATCCCTCCAGCAGATGCCTCCATTCCTCAAGTGCTAATTTAATGGCTAGAAGCTCTCGATCCCCGATGGAGTAGTTCCTCTCCGCTGGAGAGAAGGTCCTAGAGAAAAAACCACAAGTGACAGCATGCCCGGAAGAATTTTTTTGTAGAAGAACAGCTCCAGCTCCTACTGAGGAGGCATCAACCTCCAATAGGAAGGGTTTGGAAGGGTCAGGTCTGGAGAGCACGGGAGCCGAAGAAAAGGCAGACTTGAGTCGTTTAAAGGAGTCCTCTGCTTGAGGAGGCCAAGACTTGGGATCAGCATTTTTCTTGGTTAAAGCCACGATAGGAGCCACAATGGTAGAAAAATGTGGAATAAATTGCCTGTAATAATTGGCGAACCCCAAAAAGCGTTGGATAGCACGGAGTCCGGAGGGGCGTGGCCAATTTAAGACGGCAGAGAGTTTGTCTGGATCCATCTGTAGTCCCTGGCCAGAGACCAAATATCCTAGAAAAGGAAGAGATTGGCATTCAAACAGACATTTCTCAATTTTGGCATAGAGTTGGTTGTCACGAAGTCTCTGAAGAACCATACGGACATGCTGGCGGTGTTCTTCTAGATTGGCAGAAAAAATTAGGATATCGTCCAGATATACCACAACACAGGAGTATAACAGATCACGAAAAATTTCATTGACAAAGTCTTGGAAGACGGCAGGGGCATTGCACAGTCCAAAGGGCATGACCAGATACTCAAAGTGTCCATCTCTGGTGTTAAATGCCGTTTTCCACTCGTCCCCCTCTCTGATGCGGATGAGGTTATAGGCGCCTCTTAAGTCCAATTTAGTGAAGATGTGGGCACCTTGGAGGCGATCAAAGAGTTCAGAGATGAGGGGTAAGGGGTAGCGGTTCTTAACCGTGATTTTATTAAGACCGCGGTAGTCAATGCAAGGACGTAGGGAGCCATCTTTTTTGGACACAAAGAAAAATCCGGCTCCGGCAGGAGAGGAGGATTTACGGATAAAGCCCTTTTTTAGATTCTCCTGGACGTATTCGGACATGGCAAGAGTCTCTGGGGCAGAGAGAGGATAAATTCTGCCCCGGGGTGGAGTAGTACCCGGGAGGAGGTCGATAGGGCAATCATAAGGCCTGTGAGGAGGTAGAGTCTCAGCTTGTTTTTTGCAGAAAACATCCGCGAAGTCCATATAGGCCTTAGGGAGACCGGTTACTGGAGGAACCACAGAGTTACGGCAAGGGTTATTGGGAACCGGTTTTAGACAGTTCTTGGAACAAGAGGACCCCCAACTCTTGATCTCCCCAGTGGACCAATCCAGGGTTGGGGAATGAAGTTGAAGCCAAGGAAGTCCAAGGAGAATCTCCGAGGTGCAATTGGGGAGGACCAAAAGTTCAATCCTCTCATGATGAGATCCGATGCTCATAAGAAGGGGCTCCGTGCGGAAACGTATGGCACAGTCCAATCTTTCATTATTTACACAATTGATGTAGAGGGGTCTGGCGAGACTGGTCACTGGGATGTTGAACCTGTTGACGAGAGAGGCCAAAATAAAATTTCCTGCAGATCCAGAGTCCAAGAAGGCCACTGTAGAGAAGGAGAAGGCAGAGGCAGACATCCGCACAGGCACAGTAAGACGTGGAGAAGCAGAGTAGACATCAAGGACTGTCTCACCTTTGTGCGGAGTCAGCGTACGTCTTTCCAGGCGGGGAGGACGGATAGGACAATCCCTCAGGAAGTGTTCGGTACTAGCACAGTACAGGCAGAGGTTCTCCATACGGCGTCGTGTCCTCTCTTGAGGTGTCAGGCGAGACCGGTCGACCTGCATAGCCTCCACGGCGGGAGGCACAGGAACAGATTGCAGGGTACCAGAGGAGAGAGGAGCCGAGGAGACGAAACGCCTCGTGCGAACAGAGTCCATATCTTGACGGAGTTCCTGACGCCTTTCAGAAAAACGCATGTCAATGCGAGTGGCTAGGTGAATAAGTTCATGTAGATTAGCAGGAATTTCTCGTGCGGCCAGAACATCTTTAATGTTGCTGGATAGGCCTTTTTTGAAGGTCGCGCAGAGGGCCTCATTATTCCAGGACAATTCTGAAGCAAGTGTACGGAATTGTACGGCATACTCGCCAACGGAAGAATTACCCTGGACCAGGTTCAACAGGGCAGTCTCAGCAGAAGAGGCTCGGGCAGGTTCCTCAAAGACACTTCGGATTTCCGAGAAGAAGGAGTGTACCGAGGCAGTGACGGGGTCATTGCGGTCCCAGAGCGGTGTGGCCCATGACAGGGCTTTTCCGGACAGAAGACTGACTACGAAAGCCACCTTAGACCTTTCAGTGGGAAACAGGTCCGACATCATCTCCAGATGCAGGGAACATTGGGAAAGGAAGCCACGGCAAAACTTAGAGTCCCCATCAAATTTATCCGGCAAGGATAAGCGTATCCCAGGAGCGGCCACTCGCTGCGGAGGAGGTGCAGGAGCTGGCGGAGGAGATGACTGGTGAAGCTGTGGTAGCAACTGTTGTAGCATAACGGTCAGTTGAGACAGCTGTTGGCCTTGTTGCGCAATCTGTTGTGACTGCTGGGCGACCACCGTGGTGAGGTCAGCGACAACTGGCAGAGGAACTTCAGCGGGATCCATGGCCGGATCTACTGTCACGATGCCGGCTGGCAGGTAGTGGACCCTCTGTGCCAGAGAGGGATTGGCGTGGACCGTGCTAGTGGACCGGTTCTAAGCCACTACTGGTATTCACCAGAGCCCGCCGCAAAGCGGGATGGTCTTGCTGCGGCGGTAGTGACCAGGTCGTATCCACTAGCAACGGCTCACCTCTCTGGCTGCTGAAGATAGGCGCGGTACAAGGGAGTAGGCAGAAGCAAGGTCGGACGTAGCAGAAGGTCGGGGCAGGCAGCAAGGATCGTAGTCAGGGGCAACGGCAGAAGGTCTGGAAACACTGGCAAGGGACACACAAGGAACGCTTTCACTGGCACTAAGGCAACAAGATCCGGCAAGGGAGTGCAAGGGAAGTGAGGTAATATAGGGAAGTGCACAGGTGATAACCCTAATTGGAACCACTGCGCCAATCAGCGGCGCAGTGGCCCTTTAAATCGCAGAGACCCGGCGCGCGCGCGCCCTAGGGAGCGGGGCCGCGCGCGCCGGGACAGAACAGACGGGGAGCGAGTCAGGTAGGGGAGCCGGGGTGCGCATCGCGAGCGGGCAGCAGGATCGCAGCGCCCCGGGTCAGAGGACGTGACCGGAGCGCTGCAGCGGAGGGGGAGAAGCGAGCGCTCCGGGGAGGAGCGGGAACCCGGAGCGCTCGGCGTAACATTAATTTATTAGTTGCTGTAGTATACAATAAATGGCCACATTATTAGACATGGCTGCCCTTTCACAATTGGAGCTCTTTTGTAAGAAAATCGGGCATGTCTCGTAGTCAAGTGAGCACAATTTTTGTGGATCAGTTTCTGTGTGAATCTACATAAGAATAGAAATATCAAGCAGTTTTACAATGAGGCATGGGACATGGTGCTAGGCAAGCTGGGGCAAGGATTTTCTGGTGCAGCAATATTGAGAGCATCCACAATATACAGAAGTGTTGTGTGGTAATAACTAAATTATGAATTATGGTCATAAAAATATTAATTGTAAAAAATTTAAAATTATGAAAAGTATTAAAAATATCAAAATTATGACCTGGTGAATTGTAGACAGAGCCAGTCAATACAATTCACATCTGAGTCTGACTATTTCCTCAGATATCAACAAGTTCTGTTTATGACGGGATGACATTAACGCTTAAGGATATCGTTTTGCAATATACAATAATACACAGGTATTATAAAGTATGCAGATTTATTGGTTATAAACATAAATGAGTAATAAACACAATGATATATGCAAGTGAATATCAATTAGATATATTACTAAACATTACAAGCTTGTTAATTGACTACATATAGTAGAACAATACATGTGAGTAGTAAGTAACTTGTTACAATAAAACAAAAGCTACTAGGTTAGGAATATCATACAATAAAAAGGTTACATATCAATCTATCCAGAGGAACCTCATGATATCAAGATGGGCAATATCTAATCATAGACATCAATATGGAATGCAGAATACACTCCCTGCCCCCTTCTAACCAACTAAAAATCACATGATTCTATGAATGGGCAAATCCATTTAAGAATATAAACATTGAATAACTTTAATATACAGGGTGCGCCATTTATATGGATACACCTTAATAAAATGTGAATGGTTGGTGATATTAACTTCCTGTTTGTGGCACATGAGTATATGTGAGGGGGGAAACTTTTCAAGATGGGTGGTGTCCATGGCGGCCATTTTGAAGTTGGCCATTTTGAATCCAACTTATTTTTTTTCAATAGGAAGAGGGTCATGTGACACATCAAGCTTATTGGGAATTTCTCAAGAAAAACACTGGTGTGCTTGGTTTTAACGTAACTTTATTCTTTCATGAGTTATTTATAAGTTTCTCTTTGTTTACAGCCATTGACATGTCGTTGAGATTAACACATGAGGAGTGGATAGAAATTGTGTTGATGTCTGGTGAACGCAGTAACTGGGTCATTGCAGCAGATTTCAATGCAAGACACCCTACAAGACCACCCATCTCCCATGCTACAGTTAGCAAACTGCTTGCTAAGTTTCGTGAAACTGGTTCAGTGTTGGATTTGTCAAAATGTGGACGCATGAAATCTGTCACTAATGAAGAAACATCAGTGGCTGTCCTAGCTTCATTCAGCAAGAGCCCACAGCGTAGCACTCGCCGCATGTCACTGGAGAGTGCCATTAGTCGAACATCACTTCGGCGGATATTAGCTACTCACAAATGGCTCCCTTACAAACTCCAGCTACTGCAGTATCTCAATGAGGATGACCCAGATCGGCGCACTGAATTTGCAGAATGGGCAAAACAAAAATTGGAACAGGACCCTCAGTTTACGCAGAAGATTTTGTTCAGTGATGAGGCAAACTTTTATGTGAATGGTGAAGTTAACAAATAAAACCACCGCTATTGGTCTGACACTAACCCACATTGGATAAATCCTCCAAGACTGTTGGAACACAAAAATTGATGGTATGGTGTGGTATATGGGGTACAAAGATAGTGGGGCCATTCTTCATCAATGGAAACCTCAAGGCCACTGGATATGGGGCAGGGAAATTGCTACATGATGATGTGTTTCCCTCTTTATGCACTGAAGCTGGCAGGTTCCCTGAGTTTTTCCAAGATGGTGCACCACCACATTATGGGTGTCAGTTCCGAGCATTCCTAGATGAGCAGTTTTCTGGAAAGTGGATTGGTCGTTGTGGGCCAGTTGAATGGCCCCCAAGGTCTCCCGATTTGACCCCCTTAGACTTTTATCTTTGGGGTCATCTGAAGGCAATTGTCTATGCTGTGAAGATACGAGATGTGCAGCACCTGAAACTACGGATACTGGAAGCCTGTGCTAGCATTTCTCCTGCGGTGTTGGTATCAGTGTGTGAAGAGTGGGAGAAGAGGGTTGCATTGACAATCCAACACAACGGGCAGCACATTGAACACATTTTATAAGTGGTCAGAAACTTATAAATAACTCATGAAAGAATAAAGTTACCTTAAAACCAAGCACATCATTGTTTTCCAATAAGTTTTATGTGTCACATGACCCTCTTCCTATTGAAAAAACAAAAGTTGGATTCAAAATGGCCAACTTCAAAATGGCCGCCATGGTCCCCACCCATCTTGAAAAGTTCCCCCCCTCACATATACTAATGTGCCACAAACAGGAAGTTAATATCACCAACCATTCCCATTTTATTAAGGTGTATCCATATAAATGGCCTACCCTGTACTTCCACCCCATTCTGGACTATTTTCTATACATGATCTTGGTAAGCCATTAAGACAAATAGCAGAATTTTATGATCTTGCTAGACTATATTTTAGGAGGAAGAACTTGAAGCAAGTTTCCTGTGTGGGAAATATACTTATAACATTAAAGCGCAACTGTCATGGAAATTATACCCCCCAGACTAATAACATGATAGTATAGATGATGATACGTGTAATGCAGCTGTACTTTTGGCTGCTGTTTATTGCTCTTTATCAGCCAGAAAATAGTTTTATTGTGCGGTCAGCAACAGTCGGGTAGGCGTGGCTGGGGATCATATTGCCCCGCCTCCGCCACGCCTATCCCCTGTAAGTGAGCGCTGGACCACTGTATGATTGACACACAGGTCCCCACCCCCGATGTCCATGATGTGCGGGCCGGCGTGACTCCACTGAGCCTATACATATAATGTACACCTTTATGTTATATAAAATACAGTGCCCGTACTCCTCTTCTTTTTTCTCATCGTGCCGGAGACGCGCTGCTTCTGCTTTCACTACAGGCAGTGAGCTCGCTCCCGTTGTCTGCCACCAGCTCAGTGCGCCTGCGCAGTGCTAGAGGCAGGGAGCGAGCTCACTGCCTGTAGTGAAAGCAGAAGTAGCACGTCTCCGGCACCATGAGAAGAAAGAAGAGGAGTACGGGCACTGTATTTCATATAACATAAAGGTGCACATTATATGTATAGGCTCAGTGGAGTCACGCCGGCCCGCCCATCATGGACATCGGGGGGTGGGGACCTGTGTGTCAATCACACAGTGGTCCAGCACTCACTTATAGGGGATAGGCATGGCGAAGGCGGGGCATTACGATCCCCAGCCACGCCTATCCGTCTGTTGCTGACCGCACGATCAAACTATTTTCCTGCTGACAAAGAGTGATAAACAGCAGCCAAAAGTACAGCTGCATTACACATATCATCATCTATACTGTCATGTTATTAGTCTGGGGGGTATAATTTCCATGACAGTTATGCTTTAAGTTTGGCGAGTAGGAATTCTATCAATGTCTAAGCAATTATTTAATGGTTGGATAGATTATGAGTCCTGATTCTTCTGCAGGTAGAATGAAGTCTCACAATATCCTAAAACTATAATCTCAATATGGAGATAATTAATTATTTTATTTTATTCATTTATTCACCAATCTAAATAGTATGATTCCATCCACATTATTCCAATTAGTCTTAATTAAATGGAATACCATTTTTGTGTCTCTTACCAAGTCTATGTAAGAACCTCGCTTCTGGTCCTAGGAAAATTGAACAGTCCATCTCATCATCATGGATAGCCATTGGTCTGGTACCGTGTGATCAGTCCGCTTGCTGGGATCTCACATGGATTCTCCACCTAGCTGGACCTCTTTCCTGTGTCTTTGTGTGTTCTTTACAGCACCGTTCAGTCTACAGTTCCTAACATCTGGTTTACCAGACTTTTTAATTAGTTAGACACACCCTCCTAAATTGGAATTCCCCAATGAATGTAGGTTGGGCGTGTACATATGGTAATGACTATGACATCACTATACTACCCAGAATGCATTGAGCGTTTAATGCCTTTCCTGTGTAAGCAATTAGCATAATTACCATTAAGGGTTAACTGTCCAATGTTGGTTCCAAACCCACATTCCACACTTGACATATGGAGCCATAATTAACAATTCAGGGATTATTTCTGACATCTATAAGTAATTAAAACCTGGATTCTCATAGACATCTTGGGTCCTAATAGACATTTCCAACACTATCAAATTTATGGGAAATATAAGAGTACCATGGAGGTATCTTTCACACAGATGTGTGACTGTCTAGAGAATGTAACTAGCCCCCCTTATCTTGTCCTATCCAAACAGCCATAAATATCTAAAGAGACAACAAGTATTCTCTCCCAGACTGGCACTTGAATAGAAGAATTTTAGAATATACTGTGGTCTATTTAGAACATACACAAAATGGCCAACATTTTTGGGGCATATAATTAGCATGACAAATCCCCCCAATTTCAAAGTAACAACTTTGTTATAGAAGGTTGATTAAAGGGGTACTCCCGTGGAACACTTTTGTTTTTTAAATCAACTGGTGCCAGAAAGTTAAACAGATTTGTAAATCACATATTAAAAAAATCTTAGTCCTTCCAGTACTTTTTTGGGGCTGTATACTAAAGAGAAATCCAAAAAAGAAATGCATTTCCTCTGATGTCATGACCACAGTTGTTACGCCGAGCGCTCCGGGTCCCTGCTCCTCCCCGGAGCGCTCGCGGCGTCTCTCTCTCTGCAGCGCCCCGGTCAGACCCGCTGACCGGGAGCGCTGCACTGACATTGCCGGTGGGGATGCGATTTGCATAGCGGGACGCGCCCGCTCGCGAATCGCATCCCAAGTCACTTACCCGTCCCAGTCCCCGGCTGTCATGTTCTGGCGTGCGCGGCTCCGCTCTCTAGGGCGCGCGCGCGCCAGCTCTCTAAGATTTAAAGGGCCAGTGCACCAGTGATTGGTGCCTGGCCCAATCAGTCTAATTAGCTCCACCTGCTCCCTGTCCATATTACCTCACTTCCCCTGCACTTCCTTGCCGGATCTTGTTGCCTTGTGCCAGTGAAAGCGTTTAGTGTTGTCCAAAGCCTGTGTTCCAGATCTCCTGCTATCCTCTTTGACTACGAACCTTGCCGCCTGCCCCGACCTTCTGCTATGTCTGACCTTGCCTCTGTCTAGTCCTTCTGTCCCACATCTTCTCAGCAGTCAGCGAGGTTGAGCCGTTGCCAGTGGATACGACCTGGTTGCTACCGCCGCAGCAAGACCATCCCTTCCCATCCTGACAGTAGATCCGGCCATGGATCCCGCTGAGGTCCCGCTGCCAGTTGTCGCTGACCTTACCACGGTGGTCGCCCAGCAGTCGCAACAGATAGCGCAACAAGGCCATCAGCTGTCTCAACTGACTGTTATGCTACAGCAGCTTCTACCACAGCTTCAGCAACCATCTCCTCCGCCAGCTCCTGCACCTCCTCCGCAGCGAGTGGCCGCATCCAGCCTCCGTTTATCGTTGCCGGTCAAGTTCGATGGGGACTCTAGACTTTGCCGTGGTTTTCTCTCGCAATGTTCCCTGCATTTGGAGATGATGTCGGACCAATTTCCAACTGAACGGTCAAAGGTGGCTTTCGTGGTTAGTCTCCTGTCTGGGAAGGCCCTGTCATGGGCCACACCGCTCTGGGACCGCAATGATCCTGTCAATGCCTCCGTACAGTCTTTCTTCGCGGAGATTCAAAGTGTCTTCGAGGAACCAGCCCGAGCTTCTTCTGCCGAGACTGCCCTGCTGAACCTGGTCCAGGGTAATTCTTCAGTAGGCGAGTACGCCATCCAATTTCGTACTCTTGCCTCCGAATTATCTTGGAATAACGAGGCTCTCTGCGCGACCTTCAAAAAAGGCCTATCCAGTAACATCAAAGATGTGCTGGCCGCACGAGAAATCCCTGCCAACCTGCATGAACTTATTCATTTGGCCACCCGCATTGACATGCGTTTTTCCGAAAGACGCCAGGAGCTCTGTCAGGATATGGACTTTGTTCGCACTAGGCGGTTTCTCTCCCCGGCTCCTCTCTTCTCTGGTCCGCTGCAATCTGTTCCTGTGCCTTCCGGCGTGGAGGCTATGCAAGTAGACCGGTCTCGCCTGACACCACAAGAGAGGACACGCCGCCGCAATGAGAACCTATGCCTGTACTGTGCCAGTACCGAACACTTCTTGAAGGATTGTCCTATCCGTCCTCCACGTCAGGAAAGACGCACTCTGATCCCGCACAAAGGTGAGACAGCTCTAGGTGTGAACTCTGCTTCTCCACGTCTTACTGTGCCTGTACGGATTTCTTCTTCTAACTCCTCCTTCTCAGCTGTGGCCTTCTTGGATTCTGGATCTGCAGGAAATTTTATTTTGGCCTCTTTCGTTAACAGGTTCAACATCTCAGTGACCAGTCTCGCCAGACCCCTCTACATCGCCTCAGTTAATGGTGAAAGATTGGACTGTACTGTGCGTTACCGCACAGAACCCCTCTTAATGTGCATTGGACCTCATCACGAAAAAATTGAATTTCTGGTCCTCTCTAACTGCACTTCTGAAATTCTTCTCGGACTGCCTTGGCTTCAACGCCATTCCCCTACCCTGGACTGGACCACCAGGGAAATCAAGAACTGGGGTACTTCTTGCTACAAAAAATGCCTCACGTCTGCTCCCAGTCCTGCCAGTCAAACCCCTATGGCTCCTCCTATACCAGGTCTCCCCAAGGCCTATCGGGACTATGCCGATGTTTTTTGCAAAAGACAAGCAGAGACTTTGCCTCCTCACAGGCCTTATGACTGCCCTATTGATCTCCTTCCTGGTACTACTCTACCCCGGGGCAGAATCTACCCTCTGTCAGCTCCTGAAACACAAGCCATGACGGAGTACATCCAAGAAAATTTAAAAAGGGGATTTATCCGCAAGTCTTCCTCCCCTGCCGGAGCAGGGTTCTTCTTTGTCTCCAAAAAAGACGGTTCCTTACGGCCATGCATTGATTACCGCGGTCTTAATAAGATCACTATAAAGAACCGCTATCCCCTGCCTCTTATCTCGGAACTCTTTGACCGCCTATGTGGCGCTAACATCTTCACCAAATTGGATTTAAGAGGTGCATATAATCTCATCCGCATCAGGGAAGGGGATGAGTGGAAGACCGCATTTAACACCAGAGACGGACACTTTGAATATCTGGTTATGCCCTTTGGGCTCTGCAACGCCCCTGCTATCTTCCAGGACTTTGTAAATGAAATTTTTCGTGATTTATTATACCTGTGTTGTGGTCTACTTGGACGACATTTTGATTTTCTTTTCTAACCTCGAAGAACACCGCCGTCATGTCCGCCTGGTTCTTCAGAGACTCCGTGACAATCAATTATATGCCAAGATGGAGAAATGTCTCTTTGAATGCCAATCTCTTCCCTTCCTAGGATATTTAATCTCTGGCCAGGGACTTCAAATGGACCCAGACAAACTGTCAGCCGTGTTAAATTGGCCACGCCCCTCCGGACTCCGAGCTATCCAACATTTCTTGGGGTTTGCCAATTACTACCGACAATTTATTACACATTTCTCCACCATTGTGGCCCCAATTGTGGACCTAACCAAGAAAAACGCCAACCCTAAGTCCTGGCCTCCTGAAGCGGACGAGGCATTCAACCGTCTCAAAACTGCCTTTTCTTCTGCTACCGTAGTTTCCAGACCTGATCCATCTAAACCCTTCTCACTGGAGGTAGACGCCTCCTCGGTGGGAGCCGGAGCTGTACTCCTACAAAAAAACTCTTCTGGACACAACGTTACTTGTGGGTTCTTTTCTAGGACCTTCTCTCCGGCGGAGAAAAATTACTCCATTGGTGATCGAGAACTGCTGGCCATAAAACTAGCCCTCGAGGAATGGAGGCACCTGCTGGAGGGGTCCAAATACCCAATTATCATATACACAGATCACAAGAATCTCTCTTATCTTCAGTCTGCCCAACGGCTGAACCCACGCCAGGCTAGGTGGTCGTTGTTTTTTGCCCGTTTTAACTTTGAGATTCATTTTCGCCCTGCTGACAAGAACATCAGGGCTGACGCCCTATCTAGTTCCTCGGATGCCTCTGAAATGGAAGCCTCCCTGCAACACATTATTCCTCCTGAGTGTCTGATCTCCGCTTCCCCAGCCTCCATCAGGCAAACTCCTCCTGGAAAGACCTTCGTCCCTCCATGCCAGCGCCTCAGGATCCTCAGGTGGGGACTCACACCTAGCCGGCCATGCTGGCGTCAAAAAGTCCATCCAGCTCATCTCTCGATTTTATTGGTGGCCTACCCTGGAAGCAGATGTTGCTGACTTTGTTCGGGCTTGTACAGTCTGTGCCCGGGACAAGACTCCTCGTCAGAAGCCTGCCGGTCTCCTTCATCCTCTGCCTGTTCCTGAGCTACCATGGTCTCAGATTGCTATGGACTTTATAACAGACCTGCCTTTATCCCATGGCAACACAGTCATTTGGGTGGTCATTGATCGTTTCTCCAAGATGGCACATTTTATTCCACTTCCAGGTCTTCCTTCTGCGCCACAATTGGCGAAACAATTTTTTGTGCACATTTTTTGCCTTCACGGGCTTCCCACGTATATCGTCTCGGATAGAGGCGTTCAATTTGTGTCGAAATTCTGGAGGGCCCTCTGTAATCAGCTTAAAATCAAATTAAATTTCTCGTCTTCCTATCATCCCCAATCCAATGGTCAAGTGGAGAGAGTTAACCAGGTTCTTGGTGACTATTTGTGACATTTTGTTTCCTCCCGCCAGGATGATTGGGCCGATCTTCTACCCTGGGCCGAATTCTCGTACAATTTCAAAGTCTCTGAGTCCTCCGCTAAATCCCCGTTCTTTGTGGTGTACGGCCGTCACCCTCTTCCCCCCCACTCCCAAGCCTTCTGGTTTGCCCGCTGTTGATGAGGTTACCCGGGACTTCTCCACCATCTGGAAAGAGACTCAAAAATCCCTCATACAGGCCTCATCCCGGATGAAGAAGCATACCGACAAAAAAAGAAGAACTCCTCCTGTCTATGTTCCTGGAGACAAAGTGTGGCTCTCCGCCAAGTATATCCGCTTCCGTGTCCCCAGTTATAAACTGGGACCACGTTAACTTGGACCCTTTAAAATCAAGTGCCAAATCAATCCTGTCTCCTACAAACTCCTTCTTCCCCCTTCTCTCCGTATTCCCAACGCCTTTCATGTCTCTCTCCTTAAACCGCTTATCCTTAACCGCTTCTCTCCCAAGGTTGTTGCTCCTACTCCTGTCTCCGGGTCCTCAGATGTCTTCTCGGTTAAAGAAATTTTCGCGTCTAAGACGGTCAGAGGTAAAAAAAAATTCCTTGTAGATTGGGAGAATTGCGGTCCTGAGGAGAGGTCATGGGAACCCGAGGATAACATTCTCGACAAGGACCTAATTCACAAATTTTTAGGTTCTAAAAAGAGGGGGAGATCCAAGGGGGGGGTACTGTTATGCCGAGCGCTCGGGGTCCCCGCTCCTCCCCGGAGCGCTCGCGGCATTCTCCTGTCCGCCGCGCCCCGGTCAGACCCGCTGACCGGGAGCGCTGCAATAATGTCCCTAGCCGGGATGCGATTCGCGATGCGGGACGCGCCCGCTCGCGGTTCGCATCCCGGCCCGCTTACCAGACTCGTTCTCCTTCTGTTCTGTCCCGGCGCGCGCGCTGGCTCTCTGCGATTTAAAGGGCCGGTGCACCACTGATTGGCGCCTGGTTCTAATTAGTGTGTTCACCTGTGCACTTCCCTACATAACCTCACTTCCCCTTTCCTTCCTTGCCGGATCTTGTTGTCATTGTGCCAGTGAAAGCGTTCCTTGTGTGTCCCAAGCCTGTGTTCCAGACCTCTTGCTGTTGCCCCTGACTACGATCCTTGCTGCCTGCCCTGACCTTCTGCTACGTCCGACCTTGCTCTTGCCTAATCCCTTGTACCGCGCCTATCTCAGCAGTCAGAGAGGTTGAGCCGTTGCCGGTGGATACGACCTGGTTTCTACCGCCGCTGCAAGACCATCCCGCTTTGCGGCGGGCTCTGGTGAATACCAGTAGCAACTTAGAACCGGTCCGCCGGCACGGTCCACGCCAATCCCTCTCTGACACAGAGGATCCACCTCCAGCCTGCCGAATCCTGACAACATCATATTAATGATCCAGTGGAAAACTTTGATTAGTAATTAATAATCATCATTATTAGCATGATTGACTTGCTATAATTATTAATTTAATTAAGCAATTTATTTAATTCACTGGACACTCCTGACTCAGCTATAAAACTTTTCTTCTTTGAATGCACTTTAAGAATTAAAGAAACCTCATTGATTATGAGAGAAAACTGCTAAGGATTTTAGTCTTCCCTTTTCATCAGGTTGACTTGAGACATCATCTTGCAGTGCAGCTCTGCAACCTCTGACCTCTTACTGACATGTACCTTGGACTTAGGAATGTGCTCATTCCCCCTCCCGTCTATAGGATGGTGGGCAAAATTCTGGGACAAACAGCCTTCGCAACAACTGATCGCATACATGACACAGCTCTGTGACCCCTGGAGGCATACTGTGGTTCTATGGAATGTGCTCCTCACCCCTCCCCTATCTTAGGAGACTTTTGGCAATTTAGGGTTAAGTAACAGAAAGATTTAAATACAGTTTTGCACTTTTTATCACAAAACAAATTTACTGGTTTCAGATACTCTGCTATGTAGACAATTTTCTTTGAAAAGGTATCAACCTTTCAATGCTACATAAACAATGGTCGGTAACATCTGGAAAAGATGTCTGACCTTTACTTAAATTGCATACAATAAAAAAGTTTCTTCTAACTTCCCTGTCCTGTGTCTACACAACAAAACACTCTTTACTTGGCCTCAGCAAACAACCCATAAGACGGTGCACACTACCTTATGGCTGACAATTATCACATGTATGACTATAAAATATATAATCCAAAATGTTGTGGACATAAAATATGCAACAATAAAGATCAATAAAGCATTAACAACACTACCACTATGGCAACCGAGTAACATAAAAAAAAAAAAAATACTAGTTGGCATTCTAACTGGCTGGGACATATATGAACACATATATCTAACCATGCATACCATGGCTACCGGATATCTGCCTTGAGTGAGAAGACCATGACAATCTAACAATGCTTTGGTAATATAAACCCAATATGGAATTATACAACAAGTTACCAGCCTTCCAATATAGCTATAGTGCATTTACAATCAAAAGGATGAGCACTTCATCAAAAAGTCCTCTTGGCATCCTTAACCCCTTAAGGACCAAGCCCATTTTCACCTTAAGTACCAGGCCAATTTTATTTTGGCATTTTCATTTTTTCCTCCTTGCCTTCTAAAATCCATAACTCTTTTATATTTTCAACTACAGACCCATATAAGGGCTTGTTTTTTTGTGTGGCCAATTGTGCTTTGTAATGAAACCTCTCATTTTACCATAAAATATAGGGCGAACCCCCCAATTCCCCAATTTTTTTAAGGAGGAAATTTTTACGGAAACTACAATTTTGCACATTTTGGAGGGTTTTGTTTTCACCCTGTACACTTTTCAGTAAAAATTACATGTGTTCTTTATTCTGAGGGTCAATATGATTAAAATGATACCCATGGCTAGATACTTTAATATTTTTGTACCGCTTAAAAAAAGTCTAAAACTTTTTGTACAAAATCAGTAATCTAAAATCGCCCTATTTTGACCACCTATTACTTTTTCATTCTTCCGTATATAGGGCAATATGAGGGCTCATTTTTTTGTGCCATCATCTTTTTATCGATACCACATTTGCATATATTAAACTTTTAGATAATTTATTATTCATTTTTTTTAAAATAAAATGTGACAAAAAAGCAGCATTTTTGGCCTTTTTTATTTTTTACATTTACGCCATTCACCGCACAGGATCATTAACATTATACTTTGATAGTTTGGACACTTATGCACGCGGCGATACCAAATATGTTTATAAAAAAAAAATGTTTACGCTTTTTGGGGGTAAAATGGGAAAAACTGTCAATTTTTATCTTTATTGGGGGAGGGGATTTTTCACTTTTTTTTTTTACTTTTTTTTTTTACATTTTTCATCTTCTTTTTTTACACTTTTTATGTCCCCATAGGGGACTATCTATAGCAATCATTTGATTGCTAATACAGGACAGTGCTATGCATAGGACATAGCACCGATCAGTATTATCGGTGATCTTCTGCTCTGGTTTGCTCGTTCTCAGACCAGGGCAGAAGACCCCAGGAGATGGCTGGAGCCAGGTGAGGGGACCTCCGGCCGTCATGCTGGATGATCAGATTGCCGCGGCAGCGCTGCGGGCGATCTGATCATCCATTCAAAATACCGCACTGCCGCAGATGCCGTGATCTGTATTGATCACGGCATCAAAGGGGTTAATGGCGGACATCCGCTAGCAGCCGGAACCTGGCGTGCATGACACATGCTCCGATGCTCGTGGTCATACACAGGACTTAAATGTACGTCCTGGTGCGGGAAGTACTGCCAAACCAGGACGTACATTTACATCCGTGGTCGTTAATGGGTTAATAGATCTGCAGAATTTGCCTATTAAGAAATTTTACAGTGACAAGAACTATAATTGACATCCACAACTTGGCAGATATTTAAGTGAAAGCTAGACCAGTATTTCCCTAAATAATTCCTACTAACAATTGGATTAAGAAATAAATAACCTTACACATTATCAAAGTGTACTATGGCCCAAAACAAAAGAATTTAGCTATGCCCAAAAAAATATTTATCAGCAGAGACAAAATCTAATTATTTAAATGCAGTTACTCTTTTTAGAGAAACCCCCACCTTCTGCTCTATCAGTATGGGGTCAACAGCATCACATTAAACATCACATTAACACTTACTATACAAACAGACTTAACTTGCAAAAGTGTTTGGAAACTGCGTTCTGCTGTCCAGCACCAAACCAGTTTCAGTCCAGTACGTTCTTGGAAGAAACTGTAACACTCACGTTTCAGAAGATAGGAAACCCGGTGCATGTGGATCTGCTGGACCTGTGTGGCAGATGACTTGGCCCGTATCAGGGAGCGGAGTCTAAGCTGGTTTTCACCAGAGCCTGCCGCAAAGCGGGATGGACTTGCTGCGGCAGGCGGCACCCAGGTCGCTACCTCTGGCACGGCTCGACCACACAGGTGGCTGAGTAGATGCGAGGCACAGGAGGGATAAGGCAGCTCGTAGTCTGGATAGCAGAAGGTCAGGGCAGGCGGCACGGCTACGTAGTCAGGACGTAGCAGGAGGTCACTAGGCAGGCGGCAGTAAGCAAGGTTGGGTCACAAAGCTAAGGATCAGATACATGGCAAGGCAGAAAAAGGAATGCTTTCTCTCAGGCTCAAGGCAACAAAGATCCGGCAGGGGAGTGAGGAGGGTGGAGGAATATATAAATGAGCCACAAGTGAATCACACTAATGACCGCACTGGCCCTTTAAATCTTAGGGGACGGGGACACGCGCACCAGAGAAGTGAGGCAGAGGCTGGGGCAGGAGAAATACTAGGTGAGTGACGGACTGGGGCGCATCCCGCTATGCGAGTCCCAGCTCAGCCGGCAGCAGTAGGTAACGGGACCATGTGCTCACGGCCAGCGTGTGTGGCCGCAGCGCATAACATAACAGTGCCCCCCCCCCTTTGGTCTCCCGCTCCTTTTTCAACTCAGAAAACTTCTGAGAAGGTCACGGTCGCGGATATTATCCTCAGGCTCCCAAGATCTTTCCTCAGGACAGTAACCCTCCCTCGAGCCAAATTTTTTTTTTTACCTCTCACAGTCTTTGTAGCAAGAATCTCTTTAACCTTGAATATGTCAGAAGTGCCAGAGACAGGTGTGGGGACAAGATTCTTCTGAGAAAACCGGTTTATGACAAGAGGCTTGAGGAGAGATGGAAGGAATTAGGAATACGTAACGTAGCAGGTAGACAGAGTTTGTAGGAGACAGGGTTGATTTTTGTAGAATCTGGAAGGGACCAAGGTAGCGAGGACCGAGCTCATAACAGGGGATCTTGAAGCGGATGTATTTGGATGAAAGCCACACCATGTCACCAGGAGAGAAGGACGAAGGAGGTCTTCTACTTTTATCGGCTTGCGCCTTCATGCATGAAGAAGCCTGAGACAACGACTGTCGGGTCTGTTGCCAGATGGTAGAGAAGTCACGGATCAGCTCATCAACAGCAGGCACA
This sequence comes from Hyla sarda, assembly GCF_029499605.1. Taxonomy (NCBI): domain Eukaryota; kingdom Metazoa; phylum Chordata; class Amphibia; order Anura; family Hylidae; genus Hyla; species Hyla sarda. The sequence goes on from NC_079192.1 coordinate 177,177,925, forward strand.
CCGAAGGAGACTGGAAGACGAAGAGGAGGCGGGGATGGAGTCCGGAGATAACAAAAAAGGGAGACGACCTCGTGGACTCAGAATCCTTATGATTACATGAGAATTCAGCTCAGGGAAGAAGGTCGACCCAGTCGTCTTGGCGAGCTGAAACAAAATGCCGAAGAAAAGTCTCTAGGATTTGATTAACCCTTTTGGTCACTTTTGATATCATGAAAAAATGAATACAAAGCGATCAACAAGTCCGATCAATACAAAAATGGTACTGCTAAAAACTTCAGATCACGGCGCAAAAAATTAGCCCTCATACTGCCCCATATGTGGAAAAATAAAAAAGTTATGCTTTTTTTCAGAAGTACGACAAAATCAAACCTATAAAAGTAGGGTATCATTTTAATCGTATGGACCTACAGAATAGAGAGAATGTGTAATTTTTACCAAAAAATTTACTGCATAGAAACAGAAGCCCCCAAAAGTTACAAAATTGCGTTTTTTTTTATTTTATTTTGTCTCACAATGATTTTTTTTTCCGTTTCGAAGTAGATTTTGGGGTAAAATGACTGATGTCATTACAGAGTAGAATTGGTGGCGCAAAAAATAAGCCATCATATTGATTTTAGGAGCAAAATTGAAAGAGTTATGATTTTTTTAAGGTAAGGAGGAAAAAATTAAAGTGCAAAAATGGAAAAACCCCTGGTCATTAAGGGGTTAAAGCCAAGACTTAGGATTAGATGCCTTCTTAGTGAGAGCCACAATTGGAGCAACCACGGATGAAAAATGTGGGATGGATTGGCGATAATAGTTTGCGAACCCCAGAAAGCATTGAATAGCACATAGGCCCGAAGGTTGAGGCCAATCCAATACTGCAGACAATTTATCTGGATCGATCTGCAGGCCCTGGTGAGAGACAATGTAGCCAAGAAATGAAAGGCTAGATTTCTCAAACAGGCATTTCTCCAGTTTGGAGTAGAGATGATTCTTCCGTAGTCGCTGAAGAACCATACGAATGTGAGTACGATGCTCCTCTAAGTTGGAAGAGAAGATCAGGATGTCATGTAGGTATACGACAACACAGGTGTAGAGAAGATCATGGAAGATATCATTGACAAACTGCTGGAGCATTGCAGAGACCAAATGGCATTACGAGATACTCAAAATATCCATCACGAGAATTGAAGGCCGTTTTCCACTCATCTCCCTTGCGGATATGAATGAGGTTATATGCTCCACGTAAGTCCAATTTGGAGAAGACCTTGGCACCACTTAGACAGTCAAAAAGGTAGAGGGTAACGGTTCTTGACCGTGATTTTGTTAAGTCCCCTGTAGACAATGCATGGACGGAGTGAGCCATAATTTTTCCCTACAAAGAAGAAACCAGCTCCAGCAGGAGAAGAGTACTTACGGATAAATCCCTTTTGGAGATTCTCCTGGATATACTCCACCATGGCTTTGGTCTCAGGAACCGATAGAGGGTATATCATCCCACGAGGAGGAGTGGTACAAGGCAGAAGATCAGTAGGGCAATCGTAAGGATGATGTGGAGGCAGAGACTCGGCCTGTTTCTTGCAGAAAACATCAAAGAAATCTTGGTAAGGTGGAGGCAGACCGGGTGAAGGAGGAAGACGAGAAACAACTTTATGCAGAACTGGTTGGAGGCAAAGATTTTGACAGGATTGTCCCCAACAGAATAATTTCTCCAGTTCTCCAATCCATTTGTGGAGAATGGCGTTGGAGCCAAGGAAGGCCAAGAAGAATCTCTGAAGTACAGTGTGGAAGTACATAGAATTGAATCTTTTCTTTATGCAATACACCCACTTGCATGACAAGAGATTCAGTATGGAAGTGAACCATACAGTCCAGATTTTGTCCATTAACAGAGGAGATGAACAAGGGCTTGGCAAGGCGAGTGACAGGAAGATGATACTTACCGAAGAAGCATCAATAAAGTCACCTGCTGATCCTGAATCCAAAAATGCTGTAGCTCTGAAGGAAAACTAGGCAGAAGCGAAGTAGACTTGTACTGAAATAGTTAAGCAAGGAAAGGTGGTATTCATACCTACGGATGCCTCTCCTACGTGCCCTAGGTGCAAGCATTTTCCCGGATACTGTGGACGAACAGAACAATCTTTGAGGAAGTGTTCGGGGCTAGCATAATACAAGCACAAATTCTCACTGCGTCGTCGTCATCTCTCCTGTTGCGTAACAAGGGAACGACCCACTTGCATAGCCTCTTCGGCAAGAGGCGCAGGAAACTGAAGAGGTGGACGTTGAAACATGGGTGCCAGGCTAGGATATCTCAGTGTTCGGGCAGGTTCCCTCTCTAAGCGCAATTCTTCCTGCCTCTCAGCAAAATGCACATCAATACGCGTGGCCAAGTGGATAAGTTCTGTCAGAGAAGAAGGAGGATCACGTGCAGCAAGGGCATCTTTAATCCTGCTAGCTAGTCCTTTTTTGAATGTGGTACACAAGGCCTCATCGTTCCATGCCAGTTCTGAGGCTAGAGTGTGGAATTGAACCGCGTAGTCACCAATGGAAGAATTCCCTTGACATAGGTTCAGCAAAGCCGACTCAGCAGAAGAGGCAAGTGCGTGTTCCTCAAAGACACAGCAAAATTCTGCTAGAAAAGCTGTTAAGTTGGAAGCTACTGGATCACTGCGGTCCCAAAGGGGTGTAGCCCAGGCCAGGGCTTTGCCGGACAGTAGGATAATGACAAAGGCCACCTTCACACGTTCTGTCGTAAAGAGTTCAGACATGAGCTCAAAGTGCATGGAGCGCTGTGTAACAAAGCCTCTGCATGACATGGAATCCCCATCATACTTGGAAGGTAAAGGTCATACTGCAGGAGCTGGTGGTGGGAGTGGGCCAGGTTGCAGTACCTGCTGCTGTTGCAAGACCAAAAGCTGTTGCATCATAGTTGAAAGTTGAGAAAGTTGCTACACCTGTCAGGACAACTGCTGTGACTGACGTACCACAACAGAGGGAAGATCTGTGACTTCATGCAGGAGTACCTCAGCGGGCTCCATGACCGGATCTTACCGTAACACTCACGTTTTAGAAGACAGGAACCCCAGTGGATGTGGATCCGTCGGACCTGTGTGGCAGATAACTTGGACCGTACCAGGGAGCGGAGTCTAAGGTGCCGCTGGTTTTCACCAGAGCCCGCCACAAAGCGGGATTGACTTGCTGCAGCAGGCTGCGCCCAGGTCGCTACCCCTGGCACGGCTCGACCACACAGGTGGCTGAGGAGATGCGAGGCACAGGAGGGATAAGGCAGCTCGTAGTCTGGATAGCAGAAGGTGAGGGCAGGCAGCACAGTTGCGTAGTCAGGACGTAGCATGAGGTCAATAGGCAGGCGGCAGAGAAGCAAGGTTGGGTCACAAAGTGAAGGATCAGATACACGGCAAGGCAGAAACAGGAATGCTTTCTCTCAGGCTCAAGGCAACAAAGATCCTGCAGGGGAGTGAGGAGGGTGGAGGAATATATAAATGAGCCTCAGGTGAATCACACTAATGAGCGCACTGGCCCTTTAAATCTTAAAGCTCCGGCGTGCGCGCCCTAGGGGACAGGGGCACGCGCGCCGGAGCAGTGAGGCAGAGGTGAGGCAGGAGAAGCACCAGGTGAGGGACGGACTGGGGCTCGCATGCGGGCGTGTCCCACGATGCGAGTCCCAGCCCCGCCAGCAGCAGCAGGTAACGGGACCATGCGCTCACGGCCAGCGTGTGCAGCCGGAGCATATAACGTAACAGAAACTCACAAATATGTGAAAAGACATTTTACAATCTAAAACAATTAATCAAATACAGGTAAACAAAACAATCCCCCTTTGGGGATTTGTACATTTGCGACAATGGCAGATTGTACAGTTAGAATCCTGCAATAAATGTTTAGCAAGAAACATGTTTACTCAAACTTGCACATATTGGGTCAAACTTTATCATAAAGTTTTCTATTATCCTGCCACGCAGGCCCTCGCTTCCATAAGGCAGACCAAGCGGTCGCTTAAGGGCGCACGGACCAGAGGGCGGAAAAAGGAAAAATCAAGGCCTTTTTTTTTTTTTTTAAGCCGTGTTGCTCTCCGCTGCCCGCTTGTCTATGTTGTTTGTGCCGTGTGTCGCTCGCTCATAGAGCGGCGCCCACGGCAGCAGAACAGTCTCCTGGGCATCATGAACAGGCTTCACTGCTACTTCACATGCTCCTAGTGCAACCTCAAACCTCCCCCCCCGGGACCGCAGATAAATCAAAGCTGCCCTGTGCAGCCGGTGCAGGGGCCCCTCACAAAACACATATGAGCAGCGGCGCTGCATCGCCGCTGCTCACTGTTCTTAAGTGCCCGCTGCGCTATTATGCGCCGCAGGAACTTTAAACCAATTGAATTTCCCTTCTGGCGGAAGCATCAGTGTCATGTGCTGAACTCTTCCGCCAGTGAGGATCCTGTGCCCGGGCAGTAATAACATGAGGGACACTTCCTGCAGACAGAACGCCGCACAGGTGAGTGTGGGGAGTGGGGATTTGTAATGCAAACGGGAGGGGTTAATAGAAGGGGTAATTAATAGAAGTGCGGGTGTTAATGGAAGCAAGGGCAGGAGGGGTGAATATAAAAAGGAGGGGGTGGGGTTTAATGGAAGCAGAGGAGACAGTGGAAGCAGGGGGGGGGGGGTTAATGGAAACAGGGGGGATGGATAATGGAAGAAGGAGCAAGGGGAGTTAATGGAGACAGGTGGTGGATAATGAAAGCAGAAGGGCATAATGGAAGAAGGAGTGGGGGGGGGGGGTTAATAGAAGTAGTGGGGGATAATGGAAGAAGGAGCAGGGGGGATGGATAATGGAGGCAGGTGGATAATGGAAGCAGGGGGGGTAATGGAAACGGGGGATGGATAATGGAAGAAGGGGGGGTAATGGAAGCGGGGGGATGGATAATGGAAGCGGGGGATGGATAATGGAAGCGGGGGGATGGAAAATGGAAGCAGGGGGATGGAAAATGGAAGCGGGGGGATGGATAATGGAAGCGGGGGATGGATAATGGAAGCGGGGGGATGGATAATGGAAGCAGGGGGATGGAAAATGGAAGCAGGGGGGATGGATAATGGAAGCAGGGGGATGGATAATGGAAGCGGGGGGATGGATAATGGAAGCGGGGGGGGGATGGATAATGGAAGCAGGGGGGGGATGGATAATGGAAGCAGGGGGATGGATAATGGAAGCAGGGGGAGGGATAATGTAAGCGGGGGGATGGATAATGGAAGCAGGGGGATGGATAATGCAAGCAGGGGGATAGATAATGGAAGCAGGGGGATGGATAATGGAAGCGAGGGGGATGGATAATGGAAGCGGGGGGATAGATGATGGAAGCTGGGGGATGGATAATGGAAGCGGGGGGATGGATAAGTTGACTACCACACTCCACCACCGGCCACCAGAACTCCCACACGCAAGTACATATAATGTAGTAGATGTGACCTGCAGTCCTATGTAACACCACATATAACACAGTGATAACTCTCTAAGTACAGATAATGTAGTAGATGTCACCGGCAGTCCTATGTAACACCACAGATAACACACAGTGATAACTCTCTGAGTACAGATAATGTAGTAGATGAGACCTGCAGTCCTACGTAACACCACAGATAACAGTGATAACTCTCTGAGTACAGATAATGTAGTAGATGTGATATGCAGTCCTATGTAACACCACAGATAACGCAGTGATAACCCTCTGAGTACAGATAATGTAGTAGATGTGACCTGCAGTCCTATGTAACATCAGAGATAACACAATGATAACCCTCTGAGTACAGATAATGTAGTAGATGTGTCCTGCAGTCCTATGTAACATCACAGATAACACAGGTAGCATCTACTACATTATCTGTACTCTGAGAGTTATCACTGTGTTATCTGTGGTGTTACATAGGACTGCATGTGACATCTTCTACACTATCTGTACACAGAGTTATCACTGTGTTATCTGTGGTGTTACATAGGACTGCAGGCCACATCTACTACATTATCTGTACTCAGAGGGTTATCACTGGGTTATCTCTGATGTTACACAGGACTGCAGGTCACATCTACTACATTATCTGTACTCAGAGGGTTATCACTGTGTTATCTGTGGTGTTACATAGGACTGCAGGCCACATCTACTACATTATCTGTACTCAGAGAGTTATCACTGTGTTATCTCTGATATTACATAGGACTGCAGGTCACATCTACTACATTATCTGTACTCAGAGGGTTATCACTGTGTTATCTGTGGTGTTACATAGGACTGCAGGTCACATCTACTACATTATCTGTACTCAGAGAGTTATCACTGTGTTATCTCTGATGTTACATAGGACTGCAGGTCACATCTACTACATTATCTGTACTCAGAGGGTTATCACTGTGTTATCTGTGGTGTTACATAGGACTGCAGGTCACATCTATACATTATCTGTACTCAGAGAGTTATCACTGTGTTATCTGTGGTGTTACATAGGACTGCAGGTCACATCTACTACATTATATGTACTTGCGTGTGGGAGTTCTGGTGGCCGGTGGTGGAGTGTGGTAGTCGACTTATCCATCCCCCTGCTTCCATTATCCATCCCCTCGCTTCCATTATCCATCCCCCCGCTTCCATTATCCATCCCCCTGCTTCCATTATCCATCCCCCTGCTTCCAGTAATGGAAGCGGGGGGATGGATAATGGAAGCGGGGGGGATGGATAATGGAAGCAGGGGGATGGACAATGGAAGCAGGGGGGATGGATATTGGAGGCAGGGGGATGGATAATGGAAGCAGGGGGGGGGGGGGATGGATAATGGAGTACAGATAATGTAGTAGATGTGTCCTGCAGTCCTATGTAACATCACAGATAACACAGGTAGCATCTACTACATTATCTGTACTCTGAGAGTTATCACTGTGTTATCTGTGGTGTTACATAGGACTGCATGTGACATCTTCTACATTATCTGTACACAGAGAGTTATCACTGTGTTATCTGTGGTGTTACATAGGACTGCAGGTCACATCTACTACATTATCTGTACTCAGAGGGTTATCACTGTGTTATCTGTGGTGTTACATAGGACTGCAGGTCACATCTATACATTATCTGTACTCAGAGAGTTATCACTGTGTTATCTGTGGTGTTACATAGGACTGCAGGTCACATCTACTACATTATATGTACTTGCGTGTGGGAGTTCTGGTGGCTGGTGGTGGAGTGTGGTAGTCGACTTATCCATCCCCCTCCTTCCATTATCCATCCCCTCGCTTCCATTATCCATCCCCCCGCTTCCATTATCCATCCCCCTGCTTCCATTATCCATCCCCCTGCTTCCAGTAATGGAAGCGGGGGGATGGATAATGGAAGCGGGGGGATGGATAATGGAAGCAGGGGGATGGAAAATGGAAGCAGGGGGGATGGATATTGGAAGCAGGGGGATGGATAATGGAAGCAGGGGGATGGATAATGGAAGCAGGGTGGGGGATGGATAATGGAAGCAGGGGGAGGGATAATGGAAGCGGGGGGGATGGATAATGGAAGCGGGGGGATGGATAAGTCGACTACCACACTCCACCACCGGCCACCAGAACTCCCACACACCAAGTACATATAATGTAGTAGATGTGTCCTGCAGTCCTATGTAACATCACAGATAACACAGGTAGCATCTACTACATTATCTGTACTCTGAGAGTTATCACTGTGTTATCTGTGGTGTTACATAGGACTGCATGTGACATCTTCTACACTATCTGTACACAGAGTTATCACTGTGTTATCTGTGGTGTTACATAGGACTGCAGGCCACATCTACTACATTATCTGTACTCAGAGGGTTATCACTGGGTTATCTCTGATGTTACATAGGACTGCAGGTCACATCTACTTCATTATCTGTACTCAGAGGGTTATCACTGTGTTATCTGTGGTGTTACATAGGACTGCATGTGACATCTTCTACATTATCTGTACACAGAGAGTTATCACTGTGTTATCTGTGGTGTTACATAGGACTGCAGGTCACATCTACTACATTATCTGTACTCAGAGGGTTATCACTGTGTTATCTGTGGTGTTACATAGGACTGCAGGTCACATCTATACATTATCTGTACTCAGAGAGTTATCACTGTGTAATCTGTGGTGTTACATAGGACTGCAGGTCACATCTACTACATTATATGTACTTGCGTGTGGGAGTTCTGGTGGCTGGTGGTGGAGTGTGGTAGTCGACTTATCCATCCCCCTGCTTCCATTATCCATCCCCTCGCTTCCATTATCCATCCCCCCGCTTCCATTATCCATCCCCCTGCTTCCATTATCCATCCCCCTGCTTCCAGTAATGGAAGCGGGGGGATGGATAATGGAAGCGGGGGGATGGATAATGGAAGCAGGGGGATGGAAAATGGAAGCAGGGGGGATGGATATTGGAAGCGGGGGGATGGATAATGGAAGCAGGGGGATGGATAATGGAAGCAGGGTGGGGGATGGATAATGGAAGCCGGGGGAGGGATAATGGAAGCGGGGGGATGGATAATGGAAGCGGGGGGATGGATAAGTCGACTACCACACTCCACCACCGGCCACCAGAACTCCCACACACCAAGTACATATAATGTAGTAGATGTGACCTGCAGTCCTATGTAACACCACAGATAACACAGTGATAACTCTCTGAGTACAGATAATGTAGTAGATGTGACCTGCAGTACTATGTAACATCAGAGATAACACAGTGATAACTCTCTGAGTACAGATAATGTAGTAGATGTGGCCTGCAGTCCTATGTAACACCACAGATAACACAGTGATAACTCTCTGAGTACAGATAATGTAGTAGACGTCACATGCAGTCCTAGAGTTGTTGTTTTCTGTCTAACTGCTCTCTGATGACTCACGTCTCGGGAGCTGTGCAGTTCCAATGGGGATATACTCCCATCATGCACAGCTCCCAGGACGTGACATCATCATTGAGCAGTTAGACAGAAAACTTCAGAAGCTAATAACTATTGGAAGGATTAAGATTTTTTAATAGAAGTAATTTACAAATCTGTTTAACTTTCCGGAGCCAGTTGATATATATATAAAAAAGGTTTTGCCTGGAATACCCCTTTAACTCAACCTCCCTGTAATCTGGGACCTCAATAAAAATCAACTACTGTGATTTGAGTCCATTACACTTATTGGATAAATCGGCAACTATTGAAGATGGTGGGCAAGGAATTAAAAGGAAGGTTCCTGAGTCAAAGGACTAGAACCAGACCCTACCGCTTAGGCTAATGATACCTAAATCTGTTCCCTATGTCATCTTGAACCTCTTGGGACAATTTTACAATTAATTTCAGGCGATATAAAAATCAATTGTGTTTAGCATAGACAAAACAACTTCCTGCAGTTGATTTACTTGTCATGCACTAGTAGCATTTGTGTAAAAACACCATATAGCAACAAACTTATCCGTGGATCTGGTATGGGTTTAACCCCATCCGTACCAGACGGTGATATTGACTATGTATAGATCACGCCCTTCTAAGGGTTTGTATACGTGATCTGGCCTTAAGCATTCTGATGCCAACAAAGACATACATGACAATTTTGGACTAACTGTTACCTTAACAACCACTAGATGGCATATTCATTGGGACAGTTTACAATAACCAAACTACATGGCTTAACGACACCCTGACATCTGGAATGAAATGCTTAGCATGAAATAACACAGAGTTAGTTTAACACAGCCACAATTAGTAATATTGCAAAATTACTGTTACGCCGAGCGCTCCGGGTCCCTGTTCCTCCCCGGAGCGCTCGCGGCGTTCTCCTGCATGCAACCCCCCCGGTCAGACCTGCTGACCGGGAGCGCTGCTCTAGTATCACCGGCAGGGATGTGATCCGCGTGGCGGGACGCGCCTGCCCCCGGGTCGCATCCCGATCCTCTCACCTGCCCCGTCCTCTCACCTACCCCGTCCTCTCTAGGGCACGCGCGCCGGCCAGTGCACTACTAATTGATGTCTGGCCCAATCAAGTGTAATCACTTCCAAACACATAAAAACCCACTCCCCCTTCCTGTCCTTGCCGGATCTTGTTGCCCTAGTGCCCTGAGAAAGCGTTTTGTGTGTATCCCTAGCCTGTGTATCCAGACCCTTGCTGTTGCCCCTGACTACAAACCTTGCCGCCTGCCTTGACCTTCTGCTACGTCTGACCTCGCCTTGCCTTGTCCTTGTGTACCGCGCCTGTCTCAGCTGTCAGTGGGGTTGAGTCGCTATCGGGTGGAATGACCTGGGGGTTACCTGCTGCAGCAAGTCCATCCCCCTTTGCGGCGGGCTCTGGTGAAAACCAGTAACCTCTTAAATTCCGCTCCCCTGGTACAGCCCACGCCATCGCCTAACTGACACAGAGGATCCACTCACGTGTCCTCCCCGCATACCAGTCCGGAACCTGACAGTAGATCCGGCCGTGGATCCCGCTGAGGTGCCGCTGCCAAGTCTCGCTGACCTCACCACCATGGTTGCCCAGCAGTCTCAGCAGATCTTCCAACAAGGACAACAGCTGTCGCAGTTGGCTGCCATGCTCCAGCACCTTCTGCCTCCACAGCCTCTACCATCTCCTCCGCCAGCTCCAGCATCTCCTCCACTACGAGCTGCCGCTTCTACCTCTAGAGTCCGCCTGTCTCTTCCTGAGAAATTTGACGGGGACTCTAAGCTGTGCCGTGGGTTCCTGTCCCAATGTTCCCTGCACCTCGAGATGATGTCGGACCAGTTCCCCACAGAACGGGCTAAGGTGGCTTTCGTGGTCAGTTTATTATCTGGAAAGGCCTTGTCCTGGGCCACACTGCTTTAGGACTGTAACGATCCTGCCACTGCTTCCGTCCAGTCCTTCTTCTCCGAAGTACTCAGTGTCTTTGAGGAGCCAGCCCGGGCTTCCTCAGCCGAGATGACTCTTCTGAATCTCGTTCAAGGGAGCTCTTCAGTGGGCGAATATGCCATACAGTTCCGCACCCTCACCTCTGAGCTCGCCTGGAACAATGAGGCCCTCTGCGCGACCTTCAAGAAAGGTTTATGCAGCCACATCAAAGATGTTCTGGCCGCACAAGAAATTTCTGCTACCTTGTCTGAACTTATCCACTATGCCACCCGCATTGATATGCGTTTCTCTGAAAGAGGCCAGGAGCTCCGTCAGGAAAAGGATCTTGTTCGCACCAGGCGCTTTCATCGCTTGGCACCTCTCTTCCAGAGTCCTCTGCAACGCTATTCCTGTGCCTCCCGCCGAGCAGGCTATGCAAGTGGATCGGTCCCGCCTGACCCAAGAAGAGAGGATTCGCCGCAGAAATGAAAATTTGTGCCTGTACTGTGCTAGTACCGAACATTTCCTAAAGGACTGCCCTATTCGTCCTCCGCATCAGGGAAACGCACGCACCTAGTTAACGTGGAAGAGGCGCTGCTAGGTGTGAATTCATCCTTTTCACGTGTGACTATACCAGTGCGGATCTCACTATCCGCTAATTTTTCCTTCTCTGCAGTGGCCTTCCTGGACTCAGGTTCAGCAGTAAACTTTATCGAAGCCTCACTCATCAACAGATTCAACATTCCAGTTACCCGTCTTATCAAACCTTTCTTCATTTCGACTGTAAACCGAGAAAATCTGGCCTGTACCGTGCGTTACCGCACTGAACCCCTGCTCATGACCGTTGGTGCTCTCCATCAAGAAAAAATGTAATTCTTCGTATTGCCTAACTGTACCTCTGAGATTCTTCTTGGCTTGCCCTGGCTCCAGCATCACACTCCTACCCTCGACTGGACCACTGGTGACATTAAAACTTGGGGCTCTTCCTGCCACAAACGTTACCTTAAGTTTGTACCTACCAGCCAAGTCCCCATCGCCACACCAGTGCCTGGTCTTCCAAAGGTCTATCAGGACTATTCTGATGTCTTTTGCAAGAAGCAGGCGGAAATCTTACCACCACACCGACCTTACGACTGCCCTATGGACTTGCTCCCTGGTACCACACCACGCCGTGGCAGAATCTATCCTCTCTCCACTCCAGAGACTCAGGCCATGGCCGATTACATTCAGGAGAATCTAAAGAGAGGTTTCATCAGGAAACCTTCTTCTCCAGCCGGGGCTGGATTCTTCTTCGTTGCCAAAAAAGACGGATCTCTACGCCCTTGCATAGACTATCGTGGCCTTAATAAAATCACATTAAAAAAACGCTATCCTCTACCTCTCATCTCGGAACTCTTTGATCGTCTACGCGGAGCAAATTTTTTTTTACTAAACTTGACCTTAGGGGCGCTTATAACCTCATCAGAATTCGTGAAGGTGATGAGGGGAAAACCGCTTTTAACACCAGAGATGGCCACTTCGAATATCTCGTCGTGCTATTTGGACTTTGCAACGCCCCTGCAGTCTTTCAAGATTTTGTTAATGACATTTTTCGGGACATACTGTATACTTATGCGTTGTTGTCTATTTAGATGACATCCTAATTTTTTCCTCCAACCTAGAGGAACACCGGCTCCATGTCCGTCAAGTGCTCCAGCGCCTTCGTGAAAATCATCTATACGCCAAAATTGAAAAATGTATTTTTGAACGCAGCTGTCTACCTTTTCTGGGATACCTAGTCTCCGGTCAGGGTCTTCAAATGGATCCTGACAAACGCGAATCCGAAGTCCTGGCCTCCCCAAGTGGATGAAGCTTTCAATCGCCTTAAGGCCGCCTTCGCTTCTGCACCAGTCTTGTCCAGGCCAGATCCTCTGAAGCCTTTTGGAGCTGGAGCTGTCCTTCTTCAAAAAACGTCACTTGCAGATTTTTCTCCAAAACTTTTTCTCCTCCTGAAAAAAACTATTCCATAGGAGACCGTCAACTGTTGGCCATTAAGTTGGCACTTGAGGAGTGGAGACATCTTCTGGAAGGATCCCTTCATCCCATCACCATCTACACAGACCATAAAAATTTATCCTATCTTCAATCCGCCCAGCGGTTAAATCCTCGCCAGGCTAGATGGTCGTTGTTTTTTGCCCGTTTCAATTTTCAAATTAATTTTCATCCTGCGGACAAGAATGTCAGAGCTGATGCTCTATCAAGTTCCACCGATGCCTCAGAATCCGAAGCTCTTCCGCAGCACATCATACCTCCAGAGTGTCTGATCGCCTCTGCTCCTGCTTTTCTGGTGCCAATTCCTCCGGGAAAAACTTATGCTCCTCCAAGTCTTCGCCTCCAGACTCTCAAATGGGGTCATTCCTCCCATCTGGCTGGTCATGCTGGAATCAAAAAGTCCATACAGTTAATTGCCAGACACTATTGGTGGTCTTCTCTGGAGAAAGATGTGACCGATTTCGTTTGAGCCTGTACAGTGTGTGCACAACAACAAAATTCCCCAGGGATTCCAGGGCAAATTATATGTAACAACAACCTTTAGGGGTCGCCCCCCAAGGGGTTAACCCTAAACTAGAAACCCCCCTTAAAACTAAATTTTATTAAGTCATTTAAAATATATGAGCTCCGGTATAGTGATCTAAAAGCATAGCTAGTAGTTGCTTGAAACGTATGTAGGCACCCTGTAACTTCTTAGGTAATGGTATTGTGCTTTTATAGCACTAATCTGCGGATGCCACTATATAGAAAGAGAAGCACTGTAAGCTGCTAGTTAAAATATGAATAGCCCTCCGCTGCCCGACGTTTCGTTGGATGAACCAACTTTATCAAGGTACAGAGGCTAATGGCCGTTCGTTTGGTCCGCTCTCCCTTTTATACCCTCTGTTGATGATGTCAAAATCGTTGCATCATTATGCGCCGATTATTCGGCCTATCTGAGCTCAAGTGACGTGATTGACCAATCCGGTCATGTCACGTCATTATGTTTTGATCTCATGCCCACCAATCAATACTCTTCATGCCCTGTCACTTACATTGCGTATATATGATGCGCGGCGCATGTCTCCGCACTTAGTAATAATCTATCACAGTTAAGGATAACTGCGCATGTCCATTCTGCGATGATCTGCCGTTCGCGCATGTCTCCGCACTTAGAGATGATCAATCGCAATTGTAAGCAACTGCGCATGTCCATTCCACGGCGATCCGGCGTTCGCGCATGTCAGTGGACTTAGATTCAATGTTAGATATTATTAGAGACTGCGCCTGCGTCCAACTCAAATTGTTCCTATGGTGGATTATGTACATGTCTGCGGACTCAATTATAACACAACCATGATGGTAATTGTTAGCTACATATTAGTTGTACACTTTATTCTACTAATAACTTACGTGTACTGAATATATATAAGTACAGACCCATTATATCACCGCAAATAGTGAATTCAGTAAGTACAACATATATTTGTAGGGTTCATTATTTTAATGTTTGTGAACTTTTATTGTTCTAATGAATATTATTCTACATGTGTGAACTTAGTAGTGACAAGGGTCATCGTGGTGAAGGGTATTGGTGATAAATTCTGGATTAAAGTATATAGATATAGATGGTAGGTGTTGATGTTACTGGATGTAACCTAATGCGTCCATGTACAGTGGATATTGATAATGTTAGAGGACGCCATATATATAAGGTGGAAATGCTAATATTATTATTCCTATGACTGTGGGCGTCATTGTATGGTGGTTATTTGGAGGAGTGCTGTGGACTGTATTCTATCTATCTATATTATGTCTAGATACTAGCTAATCTCCAAAAGTGGGGCCCAGGATCCAGATAGGCCCGTTAGCTACCAACCCATAATCCATGGCTCCAGATGGGTATAGCTCAACTGAACTGTATCATATATCCAATGTCCATGATAGCATATGGTGCCCAGGGGGTCTCTATCTATTCATAATATTCCCATTGATGAGTATATATAGGATGTGTTCACATCATTGTTAGGCTTTTTTGGTTCCTAAATCCAGAATGTGGTTGGGGGAAGAGAATCCAATTGTGATACAGGTTAAAATCGTATAATCATTCTGTTTGACAACACAGAGTATAAGGGAGAGGGTTAATTATCCAGTGCTCAATTTTCTAAAGCTATTTTATTTTTGAAGAGTGATGAATCATACTATTATTAATTCTCCAAGAACGCTGTAAAGGAGAAGCCTTCATTCAGTCCATCTGGGCTTCTTGTTCTCAACCTGTATATCCACTTGGCCTCTTCTCTGAGTAATACCCTATTTACATCTCCTTTTCTTGTCCCCATCTTAATTTGTCGTAATCCCCAAAACTTAATCTGATCAGTCCTATTGTTATGTAAGGTCCTAATGTGTTTGGCCAGTGGTGTATCAGCATTGGTTCTAATAGTGCTGAGATGTTTACCAATCCTACGTCTGACTTCTTGGGTTGTTTTACCCACATATATTTTGGGACATGTGCAGCAAGCTATGTATAATACGTTTTTACTGCTGCAATTTATGAAGTCAAAGATCTTGTAGGATCTATTATCATATGGATTGATAAATTCCTTAGTTTTAGGGAAAGAACTGCAAATTGTGCAGTGGCCGCAGGGATACGAACCTGCTGGCGGGTTGGGTAACCATGTCTGTGGGGTGTCTATTTTCTCATCAAAGTGACTGTGAACCAAAAGTTCACGTAAATTGGCCCTCCTTCTGTATGTAATATTAGGTCTGGGTCCAATTTTTCCCTTCAAATCAGGATCAGATAGTAGGATATGCCAGTGTCTTTGTAATATTTGGTTGATCTGAGGAGTATAGGCATCATAAGTTCCTATCATTCTGGTGACTGATTCCTTAGATGTAGAGTTACTGTTGTTCGGTCCTAGTAACCTATTCCGATCACTACGTTGTGCTCTGTTGAAGGCCTTTCTCATATGTTTGATTGGGTAGCCCCTATTTAAGAATCTAGATGTTAAGTTTTGGCTTTCTTTCAGAAATCGATCATCTTCCGAGCAGTTGCGGCGCGCTCTAAGGAACTGGCCAGTCGGAATACTTCTCCGCAAGGTGAACGGATGCCAACTGGTCCAATGAAGGAGACTATTTGTCGAGGTAGGTTTCCTGAAGATATCAGTTTGAATCTTGTTTCCAGAATCTATGTAAATATTGAGATCAAGGAAACTAATAGATCTTCCTCCTTCTTCTGGTGTGAATTTCATGCCAATCACATTTTGATTGAGAACTGAAACAAATTCCCTAAAAAGTGTTGGACCCCCTTCCCAAAAAATTAAAATATCGTCAATGTACCTTCCCCAAAATGAAATGTGCTGAGTGTACAAAACCAAATCGTCACCAAAAACAAAAGTGCTCTCCCACCACCCCAAAAATAAATTAGCGTACGTGGGTGCACAGGTAGTCCCCATGGCGGTGCCCTTCATCTGTCGGTAGAGGGCACCGCCAAAGAGAAAATAATTGTGAGTTAGAATAAAGTGCAACAGTTCAATAATGAACTTATTGTGATTGTGAAATAATGTGCTCTTGGTCTCCAAAAATGTGTTGATGGCTCTTAAGCCTAAATCATGTTTGATATTACTATAAAGTGATTCCACATCCAAACTCATAAGAAGTGTAGTGTCCGTGACTAAAAGATCACTAATTTTTAGAACCTATGTCCTTAGTGTCCTTTAAATGTGAGGGAAGGGAAGGTACAAAGGGTGATAAAACTTTATCCAAATAAACACTAGCATTCTCTGTTAGATTGTTATTGCCAGATACAATAGGTCGGCCTTTGATGGGATCCATGCTTTTATGTGTTTTTGGTAAGACATAAAATGTAATTTTCATCCTGCGGACAAGAATGTCAGAGCTGATGCTCTATCAAGTTCCACCGATGCCTCAGAATCCGAAGCTCTTCCGCAGCACATCATACCTCCAGAGTGTCTGATCGCCTCTGCTCCTGCTTTTCTGGTGCCAATTCCTCCGGGAAAAACTTATGCTCCTCCAAGTCTTCGCCTCCAGACTCTCAAATGGGGTCATTCCTCCCATCTGGCTGGTCATGCTGGAATCAAAAAGTCCATACAGTTAATTGCCAGACACTATTGGTGGTCTTCTCTGGAGAAAGATGTGACCGATTTCGTTTGAGCCTGTACAGTGTGTGCACGTGACAAAAATCCACGCCAGAAGCCTGCTGGTCTTCTCCTTCCTCTGCCTGTGCCTGAACAGCCATGGTCCCATATAGCTATGGACCTCATCTGAGACCTACCTTCTTCACATGGCAACACTGTCATTTGGGTGGTCGTTGATCGTTTTTCCAAAATGGCTCATTTTGTTCCGCTTCGAGGTCTTCCTTCTGCGCCACAGTTGGCAAAACAATTTTTTCTGCGAATTTTTCGTCTCCACGGGCTTCCCATGCATATCGTCTCTGATAGAGGCGTTCAATTTGTCTCAAAATTTTGGAGGGCACTCTGCAGTCAATTAAAAATCAAATTAAATTTTTCTTCTGCTTATCATCCTCAATCCAATGGACAAGTGAAAAGAGTGAACCAGATTCTTGGTGACTACCTGCGGCATTTTGTCTCTTCCCGTCAAGATGATTGGGTCGACCTTCTACCCTGGGCTGAATTCTCGTACAATTTCAAAAATTCTGAGTCTTTCACCAAATCTCCGTCATCTACTTCCCCCCTCCCCATTCCCACTTCCTCCGGTGTTCCTGCCGTAGACGAATTGACACAAGACTTCTCCTCTATCTGGAAGGAAACTCAAAAGTCGCTCTTACTGGCCTCATCTCGCATGAAGAGACATACAGATAAAAAGAGAAGAATTCCTCCTGTCTTTGCCCCCGGTGACAAAGTATGGCTCTCTGCCAAATTCATCCATTTCCGTGGCCCTAGCTACAAGCTTGGTCCTCGGTACCTCCGGCCATTTAAAATCACAAATCAAATCAATTCTGTCTCCTACAAGCTCCATCTTCCTTCTTCTCTTCGTATTCCCAATTCTTTCCATGTTTCTCTTCTCAAACCTCTCATAGTTAACCGTTATTCTCCCAAGGTCACTGTTCCTGCTCCTGTTTCTGGCTCCTCTGATGACTTCTCTGTCAAAGAGATCCTCGCCTCCAAGGTCTCTCTGCTGCCAAAAAGAGTGGAACAGTTCAAAGCCTTGGACGAGCTGCTGAAGAAAGGACTGAGACAGTCCTGAAACGCGTCCAGCGTCCCCTCAATACCTATTGAGACCACCAGTGTGCTTGCCCTGCTCATTAAATAGCAGTCCGATACCGGTAAATAAACTGTCAATCACCCGACACCCGGTGAAGGAGACATCCGCGCCTCGCTGCCACGAGGACGCCACCGGCACATGTACGTTCTTACCCTCAGAACCGCTGCGACAACACCCCCCGTAACCCACCATCTACCAGCATCACCACTGTGGGAGACGGCCGAGTCTCCTGTGATGCCGTCTCATGCCAAGACAGCTACCCAGTGCTAACAAACTGTGGGATTTTACAGCGCAACAGGAGGAGATCGCAGCATCCCCGTGAAGTTCAGCGCATCAGTGTCCGGGAGCGGTGAGATACAAAGTATCGTACAAATATGCATGCATATTAACAGTGACTGCACACTAGCTTTTTATGTTGATGATGGTCTGCAAATAGAAAGTATATCTTCTACTTAGCGTTGAAGTGCTAACTACCACGATAGCCGGACTCATCTGAATGGTTGCTACGGGTTACTAACCTTATGGTTGCCATTGGTTACTAAAATACCGGTATCTGTCTATATTAGCAGGACTTTTTTAAGAGAGGAGATAATTGACCATTGTGGATGGACTAAGACTTTCCCACCCAGATCCCTCTCTCTATATATGTTTATGGTGGTCTCTATATTTTAAATATTTTTTAACAATTTTACATAAGTATATTTTTTATATTTTTTATGTACTGTACTATACACATGTTATAGTTTTTAATAGTTGGTGCTGCGCCTACACAAGGGCCCTGTGAGACGCAGTTGCTGCTATTTACATTCTATCTTATATTCTATTGTCACACTATATATAATTAATAAATTGAAATATTACTTGAAACACTACCTGTCCAGTTGTCTTAAACCCTGAGCCCTAATATATATATTTCTACAGACATTTTATTGGTTATAAGGTTATAAACATAAATGAATAATAAACACAATGATATATGCAAATGAATATCAATTACATATATTAGTAAACATTACAAGCTTGTTAATTGACTACATATAGTAGAACAATACATGTGAGTAGTAAGTAACTTGTTACAATAAAACAAAAGCTACTAGGTTAGGTTCATATAAGAAAAAGGTTACATATCACTCTATCCAGAGGAACCTCATGATATTAAGATGGGCAATATCTAATCATAGACACCCTGCCCCCTTCTAACCAACTACAAATCACATGATTCCATGAATGGGCAAATCCATTTAAGAATATAAACATGGAAGAACTTTAATATACTTCCACCCCATTCTGGACTATTTTCTATCCATGATCTTGGTAAGACATTAAGACAAATAGCAGAGTTTTATAATCTCACTAGACTATATTTTAGGTGGAAGAACTTGAAGCAAGTTTCCTGTGTGGGAAATTTACTTATAACACTTAGCTTGGCAAGTAGGAATTCTATCAATGTCCAAGCAATTGTTTAATGCTTTGATTCTTCTGCAGGTAGAATGAAGTCTCACAATATCCTAAAACTATAATCTCAATATGGAGATAATTACTTATTTTATTTTATTCATTTATTCGCCAATTTAAATGGTATAATTCCATCCACATTATCCCAATTAGTCTTAATTAAATGAAATACCATTTTTGTGTCTCTTACCAAGTCTATGTAAGAACCTCGCTTCTGGTCCTAGGAAAATTGAACGGTCCATCTCATCGTCATGGATAGCCATTGGTCTGGTACCGTGGGATCAGTCCGCTTGCTGGGATCTCACATGGCTTTTCCACCTGGTTGGACCTCTTTCCTGTGTTCTTTACAGCACCGTACAGTCTACAATCCTAACATCTGGTTTACCAGACTTTTTAATTAGTTAGACACACCCTCCTAAATTGGAATTCCCCAATTAATGTAGGTTGGGCATGTACATATGGTAATGACTATGACATCACTATACTACCCAGAATGCATTGAGCATATCACCCATAATGCCTTTCCTGTCGGTGTAATGTCAACTACTCATACGCTAGGAGGTGCTATTGCATAAGCAATTAGCATCATTACCATTAAGGGTTAACTGTCCAATGTTGGTTTCAAACCCACATTCCACACTATACATATGGAGCCATAATTAACAATTCAGGGATTATTTCTTACATCTATAAGTAATTAAAACCTGGATTCTCATAGACATCTTGGGGCCTACTAGACATTTAATTGCCCGCCTCTACATGTTTTGCCATCTGCACGGCGTTCTCAAGAGGCAAGAGTGGCAATGAATTGCCACTCTTGCCTCTTGAGAACGCCATGTGGACGGCGAAACATGTAGACGCGGGCAATTGAGTGTTGTTTTTTAACATTCGCAGAGTGGTCACCTCAATAAGCGGTACCTGCAGGACTGCAGATCTCAAATAGGGGGAGTATCTTAACCTCATCATGCTTTAAATACAGATATTGGTGCCCTCTGTCATATTTTTTATCATTTTTGTATTAGAGATATATGATACTTTTACTCATCTTAAATAAAAGTTACTTTTTAGGGGTAGTACATTAGTAGGGTATTTTTACCCTGGGCCACGGCCCTGGGGTTTGGAGTTAATTGTGAATGGGACCCCTTACGGCCCTAGGGTTAGAGTAGTTAGTACTACTAGACATTTCCAACACTATCAAATTTATGGGAAATATAAGAGTACCATGGAGGTCTCTTTCACACAGATGTGTGACTGTCTAGAGAATGTAACTAGCCCCCCTTATCTTGTCTTATCCAAACAGCCATAAATATCTAAAGACACAACAAGTATTCTCTCCCAGACTGGCACTTGAATAGAAGAATTTTAGAATATACTGTGGTCTATTTAGAACATACACAAAATGGCCGACATCATGTTATTAAACATAGTTATTCATTTTCGGGGCATATAATTAGCATGACAAATCCCCCCAATTTCAAAGTAACAACTTTGTTATAGAAGGTTGATTAAAGGGGTACTCCCGTGGAACACTTTTGTTTTTTAAATCAACTGGTGCCAGAAAGTTAAAAAGATTTGTAAATCACTTATATTAAAAAATCTTAATCCTTCCAGTCCTTTTTTTGGGCTGTATACTAAAGAGAAATCCAAAAAAGAAACGCATTTCCTCTGATGTCATGACCACAGTGCAATCTGCTGACCTCTGCTGTCCATTTTAGGAACTGTCCAGAGCAGCATATGTTTGCTATGGGTATTTTCTCCTGCTCTGGACAGTTCCTAAAATGGACAGCAGAGGTCAGCAGAGAGCACTGTGGTCATGACATCAGAGTAAATGCATTTCTTTTTTGGATTTCTCTTTAGTATACAGCCCTAAAAAAGTACTGGAAGGATTAAGATTTTTTAATATAAGGGATTTACAAATCTGTTTAACTTTCTGGCACCAGTTGATTTAAAAAACAAAAGTGTTCCACGGGAGTACCCCTTTAATCAACCTTCTATAACCCACATTCCACACTTGACATATGGAGCCATAATTAACAATTCAGGGACCATTTTTGACATCTATAAGTAATTAAAACCTGGATTCTCAGAGACATCTTGGGGCCTACTAGACATTACCAACACTATCAAATTTATGGGAAAGATAAGAGTACCATGGAGGCCTCTATCACACAGATGTGTGAATGTCTAGAGAATGTAACTACCCCCCCTCATCTTGTCTTATCCATAAATATCTAAAGAGACAACAAGTATTCTCTCCCAGACTGGCACTTGAATAAAAGAATTTTAGAATACACTGTGGTCTATTTAGAACATACACAAAATGGCCGACATCATGCTATTAAACATAGTGATTCATTTTTGGGGCGTATAATTAGCATGACAGAATAAATGAGTGGCACTCTTCAGAAATCCTCTTTTATTGTAGACTACAGGACATACAAAGCAGACAATCAATGTAACACGACCATATTGCACATGAGTGCTTCCTCTCGACCTCTGGCTTAATGTTGAAAGTATAGTGATAACAGTGTGATAGATGAAAAACATCTAGTGAAAGGGAACTCTGTGGACATATTTCATCCCATAAAGGCATCAGAGCAGGAACTATTCTCATGAACAAGTGCACAGCAAAGCAGATTGAAGCTGAATACAATGCTTTTGCTCCAACAAATGTGTCCCAAAACACAACTTGCCTTTCCTTAATGATTTTTTCTTTGCTACCCGGCCTTCACAGTTCCCAGATCTTAAAGGGGTACTCCAGTGAAAAACTATTTTTTTTAAAATGTTCCTTATTGACTATATGGTTCTTATTGACTATAATGGGGTCCGTCATTGTTTTTGAGTGGGAGTAGCAGGAGAAAAAGACGGCGCATGGGGGCATGCGCGCGGCTCACTGAGAAGGACGTGTATGCTGTGAGCTCCGTGCTGCCCGCATCTACTTAGCCTCCTTTAGCGCCGACTTTCGGCTCCACCAGCGCTACGGACCCACCTTTAGGTTCCCTAGCATGCCACAGGCGAGGTTCTGGCAGAGCCTCCCAGGTCCTCTCGCAGTCTATCCCGGACTTGTTCCGAACGAGCACGAGATCCAAGATGGCGTCCTCCCGCCCTTCCTCACCAGCAGGCCTCTCAGATCGAGATGACGCTGTGGACCCTGAGGACCTCTCACCTGCGGCCATGTTCCGGAATATCAAAGAACTCTTTCACTCTGCTCTGACCAAAGCTGTTTCGGATTTTACCTCACAAATTCAGGAATTGGCCCACCGTGTCTCTGATACAGAGGCCAAGATTGAGGAGCTAGCGGATGCTGCGGAAGAGGATAGACGGGACCTCGATGCTCACGCTGACCAGCTTCATATCTTGGAGCTCAAGTTAGAGGATCTAGAGAACAGATCCCGCAGAGGGAATTTGCGGATCAGAGGCCTACCAGAGTCCGAAACGGATCTCACTAAAGTGGTGACCGCACTATTTTCTGAATTGGCCCCACAACTGGAACCTGAACTGCTGTGGTTTGGCCGTATACACCGCTCACTGGCGGCACCACGTAACCCGGATTTACCAAGGGACATTATCTTGAAACTACACTACCCGGAGGTACGTGACACCTTGCTTGCAGCAGCCAGAATCCTGTCGGCCCTGCCGGGGGTACCTGCATCGGTCCACTTGTATTCGGACCTGGCCCCTTCCACCTTGGCCCGTAGAAGGGAGTTCCGCCCTGTGACCTTAGCATTGCAGCAAGCGCAATTGAAATATAGGTGGGGGTTCCCCTTTTCCTTAACATTCTGGATTAATGGCTGCTCTTATACAGTCCGCAACCTACCGGACGCTAAAGCTGCTGTCACGATTCGGCTGGCTGGAGGTGGATCCTCTGTGCCAGAGAGGGATTGTCGTGGACCGTGCTGGTGGACCGGTTCTAAGTTGCTACTGGTATTCACCAGAGCCCGCCGCAAAGCGGGATGGTCTTGCAGCGGCGGTAGCAACCAGGTCGTATCCACCAGCAACGGCTCAACCTCTCTGATTGCTGAAGATAGGCGCGGTACAAGGGAGTAGACAAGAGCAAGGTCGGACGTAGCAGAAGGTCAGGGCAGGCAGCAAGGATCGTAGTCAGGGGCAACGGCAGGAGGTCTGGAACACAGGCTAGGAACACACAAGGAAACGCTTTCACTGGCACAATGGCAACAAGATCCGGCGAGGGAGTGCAGGGGAAGTGAGGTATAAATAGGGAGTGCACAGGTGAACACACTAATTAAGCCAGCTGCGCCAATCAGTGGCGCAGTGGCCCTTTAAATTGCAGAGACCCGGCGCGCGCGCGCCCTAAGGAGCAGGGCCGCGCGCGCCGGGACAAGACCGACGGAGAGCGAGTCAGGTACGGGAGCCGGGATGCGCATCGCGAGCGGGCGCCTCCCGCATCGCGAATCGCATCCCGGCTGAGAGGGGTATTGCAGCGCACCCGGTCAGCAGGTCTGACCGGGGCGCTGCAAATGCGAGGATGTTGCGAGCGCTCCGGGGAGGAGCGGGGACCCGGAGCGCTCGGCGTAACAGTACCCCCCCCCTTGGGTCTCCCCCTCTTCTTGGAGCCTGAGAACCTGAGGATAAGACTTTTGTCTAGGATGTTGTCCTCAGGTTCCCAGGATCTCTCTTCTGGACCACAGCCTTCCCAATCCACCAAGAAATTTTTTTTCCCTCTGACCGTCTTGGAGGCCAGAATCTCCTTCACGGAGAAGACGTCAGAAGAACCGGAAACAGGAGTGGGAGAAACAAGTTTGGGAGAGAAGCGGTTAATGATGAGTGGTTTAAGGAGAGAGACATGGAAGGCATTGGGAATACGAAGAGAAGGAGGAAGAAGGAGTTTGTAAGAGACAGGGTTAATCTGGCACAAGACTTTGAAAGGACCAAGATAGCGTGGTCCCAGTTTGTAACTGGGGACACGAAAGCGGACATATTTAGCGGAGAGCCATACCTTGTCTCCGGGAGCAAAAATGGGGGGAGTTCTTCTTTTCTTATTGGCAAACCTTTTCATGCAGGATGAAGCCTGTAAAAGAGAATTTTGGGTTTCTTTCCATATGGTGGAAAGATCACGAGTCACTTCATCCACAGCGGGCAAACCAGAGGGCAAGGGAGTAGGTAGGGGGGGAAGAGGGTGACGGCCGTACACCACGAAAAATGGGGATTTAGCAGAAGATTCGGAGACTCTGAAGTTGTATGAGAATTCGGCCCATGGTAGAAGATCTGCCCAGTCATCCTGGCGGGAGGAAACAAAATGCCGTAAATAGTCACCCAGGACCTGGTTAATTCTTTCTACTAGCCCATTGGATTGGGGATGATAAGAAGAAGAGAAGTTTAATTTAATCTTGAGCTGTTTACAGAGGGCCCTCCAGAATTTAGACACGAATTGGACGCCTCTATCCGAGACGATATGCGTGGGCAATCCATGAAGGCGAAAAATGTGTACAAAAAATTGCTTTGCCAACTGAGGCGCTGAAGGAAGACCAGGAAGAGGAATAAAATGTGCCATCTTGGAAAATCGATCAACGACCACCCAAACAACTGTGTTGCCACGGGATGAGGGCAAGTCTGTAATAAAGTCCATACCAATCTGTGACCAAGGCTGTTCGGGAACGGGCAGAGGATGAAGGAGACCAGCAGGCTTCTGGCGAGGAGTCTTATCTCGGGCACAGACAGTACAGGCCCGCACAAAATCAACAACATCCGTCTCCAGAGTCGGCCACCAATAAAAACGAGAGATGAGTTGCAAGGATTTTTTGATGCCCGCATGGCCTGCGAGATGGGAGGAGTGTCCCCATTTGAGAATCCCGAGACGCTGGCGTGGAGAAACGAAGGTCTTCCCTGGAGGAGTTTGCCTGATGGAGGCTGGAGAAGTGGAGATCAGACAGTCCGGAGGAATGATGTGTTGCGGAGAGACTTCTACTTCAGAGGCATCAGAAGAACGAGAGAGGGCATCGGCCCTAATGTTCTTGTCAGCAGGGCGAAAATGAATTTCAAAGTTAAAACGGGCAAAGAACAACGACCACCTGGCCTGGCGAGGGTTCAGCCGTTGGGCAGACTGGAGATAGGAGAGATTCTTGTGATCAGTGTATATGATAACTGGAAATTTTGATCCCTCCAGCAGATGCCTCCATTCCTCAAGCGCCAATTTAATGGCCAGTAGTTCTCGATCCCCGATGGAGTAGTTTCTCTCCGCCGGAGAGAAGGTCCTAGAAAAAAAAACACAAGTAACAGCATGTCCGGAAGAATTTTTTTGTAGAAGGACAGCTCCAGCTCCCACTGAGGAGGCATCTACCTCCAATAAAAAGGGTTTAGATGGGTCAGGTCTGGAGAGCACGGGAGCAGAAGAAAAGGCAGATTTGAGATGTTTAAATGCGTCTTCCGCTTGGGGAGACCAGGACTTGGGATTGGCATTTTTCTTGGTTAAAGCCACGATAGGAGCCACAATAGTGGAAAAGTGTGGAATAAATTGTCTGTAATAATTGGCGAACCCCAAAAAACGTTGGATAGCACGGAGTCCGGAGGGGCGTGGCCAATCTAAGACGGCAGAGAGTTTATCTGGGTCCATTTGTAGTCCCTGGCCAGAGACCAAATATCCTAGGAAAGGAAGAGATTGACATTCAAACAGACATTTCTCCATTTTGGCATAAAGTTGATTGTCCCGAAGTCTCTGAAGAACCATGCGGACATGCTGGCGGTGTTCTTCTAAGTTGGCAGAAAAAATCAGAATATCGTCCAGATAAACCACAACACAGGAATATAAGAGATCACGAAAAATTTCATTAACAAAGTCTTGGAAGACGGCAGGGGCGTTGCACAGGCCAAAGGGCATGACCAGATACTCAAAGTGTCCATCTCTAGTGTTAAATGCAGTCTTCCATTCGTCCCCCTCCCTGATGCGGATGAGATTATAAGCCCCCCTTAAGTCCAGTTTGGTAAAGATGTGGGCACCTTGAAGGCGATCAAAGAGTTCCGAGATAAGAGGTAAGGGGTAGCGGTTTTTACCGTGATTTTATTAAGTCCGCGGTAGTCAATGCAAGGGCGTAGGGAGCCTTCTTTTTTGGACACAAAAAAAAATCCAGCTCCGGCAGGAGAGGAGGATTTGTGGATAAAGCCCTTTTTTAAATTCTCCTGGATGTACTCTGACATGGCAAGAGTCTCTGGAGCAGACAGAGGATAGATTCTGCCCCGGGGTGGAGTAGTACCCGGGAGGAGGTCAATAGGACAGTCATAAGGCCTGTGAGGGGGTAAAGTCTCAGCTTGCTTCTTGCAAAAGACGTCAGCATAGTCCATATAAGCCTTAGGAAGACCGGATACAGGGGGAACCACAGGGTCACGGCAGGGAGTACTGGGAACCGGTTTAAGACAGTCCTTGAGACAAGAAGTACCCCAGTTCTTGATTTCTCCTGTGGACCAATCAAGGGTTGGGGAATGGCGTTGAAGCCACGGTAATCCAAGAAGAATTTCAGAAGTGCAGTTGGAGAGGACCAAAAATTCAATTTTTTCGTGATGAGGTCCGATGCACATTAGGAGAGGTTCCGTGCGGTAACGCACGGTACAGTCCAATCTTTCATTGTTAACAGAATTGATGTAGAGGGGTCTGGCGAGACTGGTCACTGGGATGTTGAACCTGTTGATGAGAGAGGCCAAAATAAAATTTCCTGCAGATCCGGAATCCAGGAAGGCCACGGCAGAGAAGGAGAAGGTAGAGGAAGATATCCGCACAGGCACAGTAAGGTGTGGAGAAGCAGAGTTGACATCAAAAACTGTCTCACCTTTGTGCGGAATCAGCGGACGTCTTTCCAGGCGGGGAGGACGGATAGGACAATCCTTCAAGAAGTGTTCGGTACCGGCACAGTACAGGCACAGATTCTCCATGCGGCGTCGTGTCCTCTCTTGAGGTGTCAAGCGAGACCGGTCAACTTGCATAGCCTCCACGGCGGGAGGCACAGGAACGGATTGCAGAGGACCAGAGGAGAGAGGAG
The DNA here is from genome assembly GCF_029499605.1 of Hyla sarda. Taxonomy (NCBI): domain Eukaryota; kingdom Metazoa; phylum Chordata; class Amphibia; order Anura; family Hylidae; genus Hyla; species Hyla sarda. The sequence continues at coordinate 177,205,462 of NC_079192.1, forward strand.
CCGGGGAGAGAAACCGCCTCGTGCGAACAAAGTCCATATCCTGGCGGAGCTCCTGACGCCTTTCGGAAAAACGCATGTCAATGCGGGTGGCCAGATGAATAAGTTCATGCAGGTTAGCAGGAATTTCTCGTGCGCCCAGCACATCTTTAATGTTGCTGGATAGGCCTTTTTTAAAGGTCGCGCAGAGGGCCTCATTATTCCAGGATAATTCGGAGGCAAGAGTACGGAATTGGATGGCGTACTCGCCAACAGAAGAATTACCCTGGACCAGGTTCAGCAGGGCAGTCTCAGCAGAAGAGGCTCGGGCAGGTTCCTCAAAGACACTTCGAATCTCCGTGAAGAAGGAGTGTACAGAGGCAGTGACAGGGTCATTGCGGTCCCAGAGCGGTGTGGCCCATGACAGAGCTTTCCCAGACAGAAGGCTGACTACGAAAGCCACCTTAGACCTTTCAGTAGGAAACTGGTCCGACATCATCTCCAAGTGCAGGGAACATTGTGAAAGAAAGCCACGGCAAAACTTAGAGTCCCCATCAAATTTATCCGGCAAGGATAATCGTAGGCCGGAGGCGGCCACTCGCTGCGGAGGAGGTGCAGGAGCTGGCGGAGGAGATTGTTGCTGGATTTGTGGTAATAGCTGCTGTAGCATCACGGTCAGTTGAGACAGCTGGTGGCCTTGTTGCGCTATCTGTTGCGACTGCTGGGCGACCCCCGTGGTGAGGTCGGCGACAACTGGCAGTGGGACTTCAGCGTCATCCATGGCCGGATCTACTGTCACGATTCGGCTGGCTGGAGGTGGATCCTCTGTGCCAGAGAGGGATTGGCGTGGACCGTGCTGGTGGACCGGTTCTAAGTTGCTACTGGTATTCACCAGAGCCCGCCGCAAAGCGGGATGGTCTTGCAGCGGCGGTAGCAACCAGGTCGTATCCACCAGCAACGGCTCAATCTCTCTGACTGCTGAAGATAGGCGCGGTACAAGGGAGTAGACAAGAGCAAGGTCGGACGTAGCAGAAGGTCAGGGCAGGCAGCAAGGATCGTAGTCAGGGGCAACGGCAGGAGGTCTGGAACACAGGCTAGGAACACACAAGGAAACGCTTTCACTGGCACAATGGCAACAAGATCCGGCGAGGGAGTGCAGGGGAAGTGAGGTATAAATAGGGAATGCACAGGTGAACACACTAATTAAGCCAGCTGCGCCAATCAGTGGCGCAGTGGCCCTTTAAATTGCAGAGACCCGGCGCGCGCGCGCCCTAAGGAGCGGGGCCGCGCGCGCCGGGACAAGACCGACGGAGAGCGAGTCAGGTACGGGAGCCGGGATGCGCATCGCGAGCGGGCGCCTCCCGCATCGCGAATCGCATCCCGGCTGAGAGGGGTATTGCAGCGCACCCGGTCAGCAGGTCTGACCGGGGCGCTGCAAATGCGAGGATGTTGCGAGCGCTCCGGGGAGGAGCGGGGACCCGGAGCGCTCGCCGTAACAGCTGCCCTGCAAAAAGAAAATATACCTCTTGGTCCTTCTACTCCTTTACTGCAGCGAGCTCCTAGACCTACACGTACCTGGACTCCAGCACCGAGGGGTCGCCGCCGGAGCGATGTCGCTGGAGAGGACGCTCTGCCATCCTGAATGATCTTAGCCGGAACTTGTGTTGTTTTACTTCTTTTTTCTGGATCCCTGCTACCTGTTATTGGGACGCTATCATTTTTTGCTCTAGATATTTTTCTATTTTTGTATTTACTTATTCGCAATTGGGCCTGGACTGTGACCTTGTTCTGCTGACTAAAATGGGGCATTTCTTTTTGTCACAGGCTTTCTTCTCATGTTTTATCTCTTCTCACCTATTCTTTTTGCTGTTCTTGTGTGTGTTTCTTTTCTTCTCCCTCAATGATATTATCTTGGTGGCGTAATTGGCGGCATCTCCCCCCCCCCTTTTTTTTAGCCACCCCTTATTGTCTTCTTGTGCACTTGTTTTCCCTTTTCTTTCTCCTCTTACTCAAGTGTCTTTTTCTCCTTTTTTCTGTTCTCTCTATCTCTTCCCTGGCTCTTTCGTCTAGCTTTGTTTCCTCCTTCTTCTTAGTCTTGTCCCTTTCTGTTCCTTTCATTCTCCTTGCTATTCTCCTTTTTCCTTTCTCCCTGTTCCTTATTTCTCCTCCTATTCCTTTCCTTTCCCGTCTTATTTCTCTAGTTTCTCTTGAGAATACGTCTTTTCTTATTTCTCATTTTTGGACGATTCTACTCTAGAGGCCATCTTTTCCCTATTATTCCCTTTTCCCTCCTCTTGCTTCATCTCCTTTTTCCGCTCTTCCTGTTTTCCGTGCCTCTCCTTTGTTTTCTCCTTTCAACTTATATTGTTCCTGCTTTCTTCTCCTCACTCACTTTTACCCTCTTCGATCTACTCTTTTTTACTTTTTCTTCTTTTTCCTCTTCTTCCTTTCCTCCTGGGATCCTGCGATGGAGGCTGGACGCGGAGCGGATAAGGGTGTTCCCACCACACTTTGTGTGTCTATGGAAGTACGCAGTGACATGTGTACTGTCTTTCCTGTTTGTCCTGGTCTTGTTTGTTTTGTTACTGTTTTTGTTCTTTGTTCTTTTACATGTCTGTGCGTCAAGTTGAAATTCTTGCCGTTTGCCATAGATTATGTCTGACTGCTATCTGGGTGACACTCCTCCACTTTTTTGCCATTATGCTCCTGGACAAGCCTTCCCCCTTTTGCCTGCACTCATTTTGCTGTCTCATCCCTCAGGATGTGTCGGTTGATCTCTCATAATGTAAGAGGGTTTAACTCTCCTGGCAAAAGGGCGAAGGCATTTAGGGATTATGGCCGTCACAAGCCGGATATACTGTGTGTTCAGGAGACCCATTTTACTGTAGACAGCTACCCTTCCTTTTTCCATAAATCCTTTAGGAGGAGCTATATGTCTTCTTATACTTCTAAATGCCGAGGTGTTCTTATACTACTGAATAATGCTTTCTCTTTCACTGTTACCGACACTATTGAAGAACCAGAGGGCCATTTTTTATTTTTGTTGGGGGATTACTTAGATAGAAGATTGTGTATTGTGAACACCTACGCTCCCACTGACAACCCTATTGCCTTTTTTGCTATGTTATGTGATAAACTGAGACATCTCTCCTACGATTCTTTGCTCTGGTCAGGGGACTTCAACTTTGTACTTAATGGCTAGCTTGATCGCTCAAACACAGCACTGTTTCGTAGAACGGGGTCTCAGCAACATTTATTACACTCCCTGTTTGTGGATTATAGTTTAGCTGATGTATGGAGGGAGCACAACGGGAACTCCAGGGGTTACTCATATTACTCACCTGCACATCACCATTATACCAGGATCGATTGGGTGTTGACCAATGCACCGACACTGCAGCACCTCCTTTATGCACGACATGTACCGGTGCCTTGGTCGGACCATGACTTAGTTTTAGCAGCATTTGATTTTGGTCATCATACCACGTCCCCTTTTAAATGGCGCTTAAATGAATCCCTGCTGACTATGCCCCAAGTTAAAATGCAAATGGAGGGGGCCTAGCTTCCTACTTTGCCTCTAATACTGCCCCTGACTCTGACCCCCAGTGGATCTGGCTGGCCCATAAGGCGTTCATCAGAGGTAGATTGGTTTCTCTATCCTCTGGGATTAAAAAGGACAGGTTTGCAGTGCAGAAGGCACTGGGATCTAAGTTGACTAACACATGCTCATCAACAATCCCCTTCCTTGTATTTATATAAATCCCTAATGGATACTAGGACGCAGTTGGATGCACTTCTCTACACACAAGTTGAGAAAGCACTAAGATGGACTGGAGCCACTTATTATAGATATGCTAACAAACCCGATAAACTACTGGCCTCCATGCTTAAAAAAACTAATTCTTTTAATAGAGTACATTGCGTCCAGATGCGGCCTGGTCTACGCTCCTCACACCCTGATAAGATTTACACTGCTTTTTTTTACTTCTATACCTCTTTATACTCCCCTCCTAGCAACTTGAATGCTGATGAACGTAAAATACATGATTTCCTCTCCTCTATTCCGTTACCTTCACTCTCTTCGGAGGATAGGGAGGATCTGAATGGCCCGATTACGGAGGAGGAGGTACAAATAGCAAAGTCTGGTAAGTCACCTGGCCCAGACGGGCTTTCGGCCCCGTACTATAAGAAATTTTCTTCTTTTTTAGTTCCTCATCTCACTGCCTTTTTTAACTCTTTGTTTTCCGCTACTTCCCTATCTCCTTATTTTTTTGATGCTCTTATCACTGTTCTACCTAAACCTCATAAAGACCCTTCTCTTCCTGCTAACTATCGCCCAATCTCTCTTCTGAATATAGATTCCAAATTGCTCACTTCTATTCTTGCTTCCAGACTTAACCGTTTTCTTCCAGCGTTGGTGCATCCCGATCAGGTAGGCTTTGTCCCTGGCAGACAGGCACCTGATAATGTGTGTACCATTTTAGACCTCATTCATTATTCGAACACTACTTCCACACCTATGCTGGCCTTAGCTTTAGATATAGAGAAGGCGTTTGACAGTGTCACCTGGCCATACCTCTTTGCAGTGCTGTCCTATTTGGCTGTCCTATTTGGCCTATCTGGTCCGTTTGTCCATATTCTGCGCCTTCACTATTCTTAACCCACAGCCTACCTGAAATAACCTACCTCCCCTCTAAACCTATTACCGTCAAAAGAGGTACCTGTCAAGGCTGTCCTTTATCACCTGCTCTTTTTGCGTTAGTAATGGAGCCATTGGCTGCCCTAATCCGTCTCAACCATGATATTAGTGGTCTGATGGTGGGATCGTCGGTGTACAAAACGAGCTTGTTTGCAGACGATCTATTATTAACCCTAACAAAACCCATGGTTTCTTTGCCTAATCTATTTAAACTATTGACTGATTTTAGTGAGCGGTCGGGCCTTAGGGTAAATATTGCTAAGTCAGAAGTGCTCTACTGTAATGTGCCCGTACCCACTCAACATCTGATTACGCTATACTTTGGATTTAGTGATGCTAGTGCAGGGCTTCCGTATTTGGGAATTAAGCTCACTAGATCATTGTCATTGCTGTATCAGGCCAATTACCCTCCTTTATATAGAAACATTAGATCTGATTTGCGCAAGTGGAATATGCCATACTTATCCTGGGTTGGAAGAATTAATGTTGTGAAAATGGTAGTGTTACCACACCTACTGTATCTATTTCGGACCCTGCCCATACCAGTCCTATTGCATGATCTTCGTGCGCTCCAGACTGATGTCTTTTCATATCTATGGTCAGGTAGACGTCCTAGGATTGGCCACTCGCTTATGCACTACCATAAGAGGATAGGGGGCATGTCTGTTCCACATTTTATTAGGTATTATTATGCTGCTCGACTGGCTCAGCTAGCATTAGTACAAGTTTCTCGGGGTGCACCACGCTGGGTTTCTTTGGAATCTTCTCTTTTTTCCCATTATTCTTACTCTTCTTTACTTTCGTCGCCTGGATTTCTCTACAAGCGCTTTCCTTGTGGAGATCGGTCCGTTTCAAGTTGTCTCTGCAGTCTCCCACCTCCCCTCTCCTTTCGTTTATGGCTAACCCTTTGTTCATCCCCGGATTACAGCCTGCTGCGTTCCGGTGGTGGATCGATAACAAATTGACACGCCTCACGGATTTTCTAATTAGGAAACGCTTGATCTCTATGGATCTCTTGATCTCTAGACACTCAGTGCCTCAGGGCGAACGGTTTCGGGCCGCTCAGATCCTCTCCTTTTACTCTTCCCTCCTATTGAGGCGTCAGGAGGTACACACGACCTCGTTCGAGGCCTACTGCCTATACACACCCGGTATGCCGGGCATACTATCTACATTGTATGCTCCTCTTAATACTCCTAAACCGGTAGATAGAAAGCTTAAGTTTATGTTGGATTGGGAAATGGATCTCCACTCTGAATTGTCTTTACCGCAATGGCATGCTTGTTTCGAATCTGTTAGCAAGGGTAGCCTGCAAGTTTCCTTGTCAGAAACATCCATTAAAGTGTTACATAGAACTTATATGGTACCGGTGAAACTACATGCTATCTACCCTTCTGTATCACCTTATTGCTTTCGTCAGTGTGGAGCAAGGGGTACTATGTACCATACTTGGTGGGGTGTCCAGTTGTTGAGACTCTGTGGAAGGAGGTTCTGGAGATGATGACGCATATCTTACCATGTTATGTCCCTCACACACCTATGTTTTGCTTACTTAGCCATAGACCTAGTAGAATGCCTTTTAAAGTATTTAAATTGGCGCAACACATTCTTTTAGCCACGCGTATCTACATCGCTTCGCAATGGAAGCAACCCACTCTGTCATTATCTCCGGTTCTTCAAAGATCTAATGTTATTATGTTGAATGAAAAGTTATCTGCCATTAGGGAGGATACTGTGGAGAGGTTTGAGGTAGTGTGGGAGCCGTGGATTTCGTCCTCTTACTGTCCCCCAATGTGGCACTGTTTTACTTTGCATTAGTTTGGAGGAGTGTAGTCCTGTTGTGCCCTGTCGTGTTTTGTCTTATTTAATTTAAGGTGGTTTGGCTCCGACCAATGATGCGACAGGACTCTAGAGCCCTTTGTATATCTTTTATTGTTAATATTGCAAAGGCAAACTTAATACAGTGACCCCCCGACCTTCGATGGCCCCGACATATGATGAAATCGACATACGATGGCCTCTCAGAGGCCATCGCATGTCGATGTCAGCATCGACATACGACGCTTTTTTATGCCGGGGCCATCGCATTAAGTGCTATCCGGCAGCGTCAAATGCTTAAGCTGCTGCCGGATAGCAGCTTAATGTTCCCCGTGTGGTGCAGTAAGTATTACTTACCCCTCCACGATGCTCCGGGGTGCCCTCCGGGTCCAGCGCTGGTCTTCCGGCGTCTTCTCGGCCCTCTCCGATGACGTCAATACGCTGCTGCGCACGCCATCCAATAGGAATGGCGAACGCAGCGGCGTAATGACGTCGCTACGCAGGCCCAGTAAGACAGAAGAGGACCGGAGAAGACAGAAGAGGACCGGAGAAGACAGCGGAGGACTGGAGAAGACAGTGGAGAGCCCAGCGGAGGCCCGGGATCACCATCGGGAGCGGCGGGGACACCATCTCGAGCGGCGGGGACAGGTGAGTACAGCTTCCTATACTTTACATTGCACGAATCCCTCAACATACGATGGATTCGACAAACGATGGCTCGTTTGGAACGAATTACCATCGTATGTTGAGGGACCACTGTATGCTATTATGTCATGTTGGTACAGACTTGATTGTTATGTTATTGTTCTTTAATGGCCGTGAGGGCATACCTATTATGTTTTCTATAACTATTTATATGCTGTGATATTGCAAACATTCTGAATCCACAATAAAGCTTCTTTGTTTGACTGTTAAAAAGACGGCGCATGCAGTAATTTTTCGTCAGCCATTCTCCCTCATTTCGTATTGGCCACTGTACTGCCGGGTAACAACGGCAGTGTGTAAAGGGCCTTAAAGGGGTACTCCGTCCCTAGACATCTTATCCCCTATCTAAAGGATAGGCGATAAGATGTCAGATCGCCGCGGTCCCGCTGCTGGGGAGCCCCGGGATCCCCGCTGCGGCACTGCGCTATCATTACAGCACAGAGCGAGTTCGCTCTGCACGTACTGACGGGCAATACAACGGCTCCGCCCCTCATGATGTCACAGCCCGCCCCTTTCAATACAAGTCTATGGGAGGGGCGTGGCAGTCACCACGCCCCCTTCCATAGACTTGCATTAAGGGGACGGGCCGTGATGTCACGAGGGGCGGAGCCATGACTTCACGCTGCTCCGTCCCCTGTATCGCTCGTCATTACGCACAGAGCGAACTCGCTCTGTGCTGTAATGATAGCGCAGTGCCGCAGTGGGGATCCCGGGGCTCCCCAGCAGCGCGACCACGTCGATCTGACATCTTATCCCCTATCCTTTGGATAGGGGATAAGATGTCTAGGGGCGGAGTACCCCTTTAAAGGATCTGAATCCACTTGTGTGGCTCATTCTCAAAACACTGTGGGGCCCTGTGAAGTAGGCTTAAGCACAGGATCTCTGAATTATTTTCATCATCTGTACAGTTGTTTTTTTGTTTATTTTTATTAGCATTTTCGACCTGTTGTTAGGATACACTCATTATTTGGGTGTGCCATCAGGATAACCCCTGTCCATATACCTTGCACATAGATGTCATTCAGGGGAACCCCCGCTCTGGACCATCATTTATGATCTACCAGGTAACATTAAATGCACCCACAGTGTTCCTCTTTTGCCTTGGCATCAACAATCTAAGATGTGCAACTGGACTATAAAGATGGATATAAAGTGCAGCAAGCAGAATATACAGTAGACTTTATATACACAATAAATACACTGAATGGCTACTTTATTAGAGATGTCCATCTATTAGCATGTTGTGGCATAGAAATCGTTCGGCAGGAATACTGGCCCCTGTGGACATGCTTCTCTCAGTTGCCACAATAGAAAGCTCTTTTTACCGTTTCCTAAAGATGCACTTTAGAATTAAAGGGGTACTCCACTTGTGCCAGAACGTTAAACAGATTTGTAAATTAATATATATGTATGTAATACTAGCGCAAAAAATGGTACCTCAATACGGCAGCCATGATACACAATTGTGAGTATTGGCTAGTGCTCACGTAATATTTATAACTACATGTGTAAAAACCTGTGTGTCGGCGCAAAAATATGAGGATAGATGGAAAAATGCAGTGGTACTTACTGAAGATATTATGCTATAATCGCAAGGATGGATGTTGGGTTATGGTGATGATTCCTAATCAATTATAGGGGTCCCGCCCAAGAGGAAATGGTGGAGATGTTCCGATATTGTGCCTGTTACAACGATTTATATACACAATGTAACAGTTAAGCTGGCAATAGTATGGTTCTGCTATATAACATCAATCCATAGGAATTAAGGATAATTAGGCAGGAAACCAACTCACTTATTATAGTATTTGTTGCTCCAGGTGTACATGTGCTTCACTTATTGTTCTCAATGTACAATCCTTGCGGCGGTGATCTGTCACTGTGGAGTAAGTTGCTATATGCCGATGTTATTTTCACTTTTGGTACACTGTATTCTAATACGATACTTATGTTGCAGTCCTGCTATTGGCGATCGTGCTACAATATATAGATAACACTTTCACCTTCAAGACAATATACTGTATGATCAATTTCTTATTGTGCAATCTATGGTGTTCAAATGATTTGTATGCCGCTCTGCATGGTCAGACCAGTAATGAGGTGCACGCTATTCAGGTAACTTGTCAATATATACTTTACACCGAGAGCTTAATATACGGAATACCTATGTCGTCCAGCGCTGTCTGGGTCCCAGAAGGTCCAGCGATGTCAGCGTCTTGCCGCAAAGAGACCTCGGGATCCAATAATGTGGCGGGTCAGCAGGAAGGAGACTAGGGAGGTCCGGATGGTAGCGGGTGTGTGCATCGGGAAATCTGCTCCGGCCGGTAGCGTCTCACCGGTGCTACCGCGCTACTAGTTTTCCAGGGGTTAACTGAAACCTGTAGGCTGCTCGTGACGTCACAAAAACAAATTCGTCAGAGAGGACGAAGGTCGGCGTACCGACCGAAACACGTTAGATGGTTTTTTGGCCCCTGCACCCTGCTGTAATTGTGACGTCACGAGCAGCCTACAGGTTTCAGTTAACCCCTGGAAAACCTGATAGGACACCCAAATAAACAGTATATCCTAACAACAGGTTGAAAATGCAAAATAAAATAAAAAAAACTTTACAGATGAAAAGACTTCACATGATCCTGTGCTTAAGCCTTCTTCACAGGGCCCGACAGTGTTTTAAGAATGAGTCACACATAGAAGATATTACTCAAGTGGATTCAGATCCTTTAAGGCCCCTTTCACACTGCCGTTGTGACCCGGCAGTGCAGTTGCCATTACGAAATGAGGGGAGAATAGCAGGAGAAAAAATTACTGCATGAGCCGTCTTTTTCTCCTACTCCCGCTAAAAAACAATGGTGCTCGATGGACCCCATTATAGTCAATAAGAACCATAGGGACCCATCGTTGCCTGTTGTGCCCCATCCCGATAATGGCCATTAAAGGCAAAAAGAGAAAAGAGACCCTAATGGCCGTTTTTGGACAGGGCACAATGGCAGTGTAAAAGAAGCCTAACTCCTGAGAATTCTCTAGACATATTACTAGGTGTATTATGTGGGTGGCCATGGTAAACAACAAGCAGGATCACAATGCTAAACATTGGGTCAGCTACGTCTTATGACTTTAAGGGGTACTCCCGTGGAAAACTTTTTTTTTTAAAATCAACTGGTGCCAGAAAGTTAAACAGATTTGTAAATTACTTCTATTAAAAAATCTCAATCCTTCCAGTACTTTTAGGGGCTATATACTACAGAGGAAATGCTTTACTTTTTAGATTTCTCTGATATCATGACCACCGTGCTCTCTGCTGACCTCTCCTGTCCATTTTAGGAACTGTCCAGAGCAGCATATGTTTGCTATGGGGATTTTCTCCTGCTCTGGACAGTTCCTAAAATGGACAGCAGAGGTCAGCAGAGAGCACTGTGGTCATGACATCAGAGAAATCTAAAAAGTAAAGCATTTCCTCTGTGGTATATTGCCCCTAAAAAGTACTGGAAGGATTAAGATTTTTTAATAGAAGTAATTTGCAAATCTGTTTAACTTCTGGCAACAGTTTTCCATGGGAGTATCTCTTTAAGCTCTGCTTTAGGTATTTATTCCACTTCCAAACCATTTTTTTTCCACAGACTGTCCTGGAGTTTGCGGATGCCTCTGGATCCTTCAGGAGACCATCCGCCACCTCATCAGGAGCATGCCCAGGCATTGTAGGGAGGTCATATGGGCACGTGGAGGCCACACACACTACTGAGCCTCATTGTGACTTGTTTTAAGGACATTACATAAAGATGGATCAGCCTGTAGTGTGGTTTTCCACTTCGATTTTGAGTGTGACTCCATATCCAGATCTCCATGGGTTGATAAATTTGAATTCCATTGATAATTTTTGTGTGATTTTGTCAGCACATTCAACTATGTAAAGATGAAAGTATTTTATACAATTAGTTCATTCATTCAGATCTAGGATGTGTTATCTAAGTGTTCCTTTTTTTTCCGAGTAGTGTAGATATTAAACGTCTACAAAGACGTGGCCTCAAATGGCTGGCGGTGCTCAACCCCAAATGCGGTTGTGCATTTATGCTGGGGGAGCAGATCCTGCCCTTGTGGTCTGTTGCTAGGGGCGATCCCCAGCATAAAAATGCATACAATGGAGGATGCCTGCAGCAGACTACAAGTGCCACAATAAGATCCTACACCAGATAGACAATGTGGATGTGTAACAATTAGAATAATAAAAGAATTTAGGTGCAGCCAGTGTATCCTTATATGAAGGACACACCAGAGCCCGCACACCAACGCCAAGGTTTCTCAAGTGGCACGGGCCTAACACTAAACCTACCTGTGCGTGATAAGCAAAACCAGGGGCCAGTCGGCAATTATGGCAGCATTAGGCCAACTCACAGCCTCCTCCCAGGTACCCTCCAGTGTGGCTGAGCACACATACAATGGGAGGAGGGAGGCAGACTACAAGCCCCACCTAAGTTGGCTGATATAGTTGCCGGCCCCACAGGTGCACCTTAATGCTGCCTGGAAGATGTTCAAGGCACATTACATATGGAGTTTACACACCTCCAAGTATAAAGTTTAAACAACAATAAAGATGTGGTCTCAAATGGCTGTAAGGGCTCAACCCCAAATGCAGTTGCGCATTTATGCTAAGAGAGCAGATCCTGCCCTTGTGGTCTGTTGCTAGGGGCGATCCCCAGCATAAAAATGCATACAATGGAGGATGCCTGCAGCAGACTACAAGTGCCACAATAAGTAATCCTAAACCAGATAGATGGTGTTGATGTGTAACAATTAGAATAATACAAGAATTTAGGTGCACTGCTGTGGTAGATGTATACAATGACATTGGCTATCCCTCAACACTGATGTTAAAATTGAGACATTAGCCAGTATATCCTTGTATGAAGGACATACCTGAGCCCGCACACCAACACCAAGGTTTCTCAAGTGGCACGGGCCTAACACTAAACCTACCTGTGCGTGATAAGCAAAACCAGGGGCCAGTGGGCAATTATGGCAGCATTAGGCCGACTCACAGCCTCCTCCCAGGTACCCTCCAGTGTGGCTGAGCACACATACAATGGGAGGAGGGGGCCCCCCCCCCCTATATCAGCTACACCTAAGTTGGCTGATATAGTTGCCGGACCCACAGGTGCACCTTAAAGCTGCCTGGAAGATGTTCAAGGTGCATTACATATGGAGTTTACACACCTCCAAGTATAAAGTTTAAACAACAACATAGACGTGGTCTCAAATGTCTGTAAGGGCTCAACCCCAAATGCAGTTGTGCATTTATGCTAAGAGAGCAGATCCTGCCCTTGTGGTCTGTTGCTAGGGGCAATCCCCAGCATAGAAATGCTTAAAATGGAGTCTGCTGCAGGCATCCTCCATTGTATGCATTTTTATGTTGGGGATCGCCCCTAGCAACAGACCACAAGGGCAGGATCTGCTCCCCCAGTATAAATGCACAACTGCATTTGGAGTTGAGCACATCCAGCCATTTGAGACCACGTTCTTTGTTGTTGTTTAAACTTTATACTCGGAGGTGTGTAAACTCCATATGTAATGCGCCTTGAACATCTTCCAGGCAGCATTAAGGGGCACCTATGAGGCCGGCAACTATTTCAGCTAAGCTGGAAGGAGTCTTTGAGTCAGCCTAATGCTGCCGTAATTGCCCACTGGCCCCTGGTTTTGCTTATCACACACAGGTAGGTTTAGTGTTAGGCCCGTGCCACTTGAGAAACCTTGGCGTTGGTGTGCGGGCTCTGGTGTGTCCTTCATACAAGGATATACTTGCTAATGTCTCAATTTTAACATCAGTGTTGAGGGTTAGCCAATGTCATTGTTTACATCTACCACAGCAGTGCATCTAAATTCTTGGATTAGTGTAGATATTAACCACAAGTCTTGCCTCTCTGTTGGAGAGTCTGGGTACCCTCCTGCATATATTTATGGCAGCTGCAATCATTATCTGTACTTCAGTTATGATGATGTCTGTAATGCTAAGAAAGGGCTTGGTGGCCAGATTGAAATTTAAAGAAGTCTGGGGTGGGTGGTGTAATTCCTCTCTTATCACAAATTTATACTGATCCGTAATAGTTTACACTCTCCTTGATCTTACTGGTACTCTGGGAAGTAATTTCTCTGTTAGTGGGCTGCTTTTCTTATCTCTTCTTATAATGGTGGCAGACAAAAGTTTTCTTTGTTTCTGCTGTCCTTGTTTGTCAGGACATTGAGTGCCTTTTTTGTTTATTTATTGATAACCATGTTTTTATCATGTCATGACTGCTTATCTACTGATTTATGCATTGTAAGAAACTATGCTATTCTTGTATTGATACAATGTATGTTGTGTTTTATTTTTCTTAATAAATTAGTAATAAAACAAACAAACAGCTCAGACAATTTTGCAGCTTTCATAATATACAAATAAAATGAAATTGAAAAAATTACAATCAGAAGAAAGAAAAAGATTTAATAAAAAACATGTTTCAGTATCTGACTCTTATCAGTAAAAAAACATCTAGGCGATACATTTCCTTTCCATATACGCTGCGTAAATTTGTGTTATAAATGTTGCAAACTTTTGCTGTATACATCTGTTTTCTCTATATAAATATTCCGTTTTTGGCTCAACCGTGATAATACCAGAACAATCACTTTACTAAAAAAAAAAAAAAAAACTATTGTTCTTTCTAGGTAGAGCTAATTAATGACTCTTATTAAACAAATGGCTGATATTTATCTTGCCAGTTGGATTGTAAAACACTGACTTTGAATGTAAGACATTGACTTTGATTTTAAATAATTATAATAAAATTTGAAGGAATCTACATATATGCTTATATAAATCTATACTATCTTTTATATTTGTACAGGAATTACTTTTAATTGATCTATTGGCATAATATAAAGCTAAAAAAAATAAAAATAGGAATGGTAGAAAGCTAACATTTTAAGGTATTTTAGTTTTACAGATCATGCCTGTTTCCAGCAGAGGGCAATGTGGGCACATGTGTGGCTGGTACTAGAAGTGTTTTGTTTTTTTGCCAGCTTAAATGGTACTTCTCATCAAATAAACTTTTGATATATTTTAGATTAATGAATGTTGAATAACTTTCCAATAGCATGTTAATGAAAAATATGCTTCTTTCTATTGTATTTTTCCCGATCAGTCCTGTCAGCAAGCATTTCTGACTCATGCTGGAGTCTTAAACACTCAGAGCTGCCAGCCTGCTTTGTTCACAGCCAAACAGGCTGTGAACAAAGCAGACTGGCAGCTTTGAGTGTTCTCCTTTGTGAACAAAGCAGACTGGCAGCTCGTAGAGTTTAGGACTCCAGCATGAGTCTGAAATGCTTGCTGCCAGGACTGGTAGGGAGACCCCTAGTGGTCATTTCTTCAAAGTGGAAAATTAAATAGAAAGAAGCATATTTTTTAATAACATGCAATTGTAAAGTTATTCTGCATACATTAATCTATAATATACCAAAAGTTGTTTTGATGAGAGGTACCCTTTAATTCTAGACATACTAAAGACACATACCTCATTTGCCTCTAAACCAAATCCTCACTTACTAGCTGACAAGCTTCCACAAACACAAAAGGCACAGGAGAGTACTAAGTTTTACAACTTATGCCTGTTTCCAGTAGAGGGCAATGTGGGCACATGTGTGGCTGTAACTAGAAGTGTTACGCCGAGCGCTTCGGGTCCCCGCTCCTCCCGGAGCGCTCGCAGCATCCTCTCATTCGCAGCGCCCCGGTCAGACCTGCTGACCGGGTGCGCTGCAATATCACTCCCAGCCGGGATGCGATTCGCGATGCGGGAGGCGCCCGCTCGCGATGCGCATCCCGGCTCCCGTACCTGACCCGTTCCCCGTCTGTCTTGTCCCGGCGAGCGCGGCCCCGCTCCTTAGGGCGCGCGCGCACCGGGTCTCTGCAATTTAAAGGGCCACTGCGCCACTGATTGGCGCAGCAGGCTTAATCAGTATGTTCACCTGTGCACTCCCTACTTATACCTCACTTCCCCTGCACTCCCTCGCCGGATCTTGTTGCCATTGTGCCAGTGAAAGCGTTTCCTTGTATGTTCCTAGCCTGTGTTCCAGACCTCCTGCTGTTGCCCCTGACTACGATCCTTGCTGCCTGCCCTGACCTTCTGCTACGTCCGACCTTGCTCTTGTCTACTCCCTTGTACCGCGCTTATCTTCAGCAGTCAGAGAGGTTGAGCCGTTGCTGGTGGATACGACCTGGTTGCTACCGCCGCTGCAAGACCATCCCGCTTTGCGGCGGGCTCTGGTGAATACCAGTAGCAACTTAGAACCGGTCCACCAACACGGCCCACGCCAATCCCTCTCTGGCACAGAGGATCCACCTCCTGCCAGCCGAATCGTGACAGTAGATCCGGCCATGGATTCCGCTGAAGTCCTACTGCCAGTTGTCACCGACCTCACCACGGTGGTCGCCCAGCAGTCGCAACAGATAGCGCAACAAGGCCACCAGCTGTCTCAACTGACCGTGATGCTACAGCAGCTATTAGCACAGCTTCAGCAACAATCTCCTCCGCCAGCTCCTGCACCTCCTCCGCAGCGAGTGGCCGCTTCCGGCCTACGATTATCCTTGCCGGATAAATTTGATGGGGACTCTAAGTTTTGCCGTGGCTTTCTTTCGCAATGTTCCCTGCACTTGGAGATGATGTCGGACCAGTTTCCTACTGAAAGGTCTAAGGTGGCTTTCTTAGTCAACCTTCTGTCTGGGAAAGCTCTGTCATGGACCACACCGCTCTGGGACCGCAATTACCCTGTCACTGCCTCTGTACACTCCTTCTTCACGGAGATTCGAAGTGTCTTTGAGGAACCTGCCCGAGCCTCTTCTGCTGAGACTGCCCTGCTGAACCTGGTCCAGGGTAATTCTTCTGTTGGCGAGTACGCCATCCAATTCCGTACTCTTGCCTCCGAATTATCCTGGAATAATGAGGCCCTCTGCGCGACCTTTAAAAAAGGCCTATCCAGCAACATTAAAGATGTGCTGGCCGCACGAGAAATTCCTGCTAACCTGCATGAACTTATTCATCTTGCCACCCGCATTGACATGCGTTTTTCCGAAAGGCGTCAGGAGCCAGGATATGGACTTTGTTCGCACGAGGCGGTTTCTCTCCCCGGCTCCTCTCTCCTCTGGTCCTCTGCAATCCGTTCCTGTGCCTCCCGCCGTGGAGGCTATGCAAGTTGACTGGTCTTGCTTGACACCTCAAGAGAGGACACGACGCCGCATGGAGAATCTTTGCCTGTACTGTGCCGGTACCGAACACTTCTTGAAGGATTGTCCTATCCGTCCTCCCCGCCTGGAAAGACGTACGCTGACTCCGCACAAAGGTGAGACAGTTCTTGATGTGAACTCTGCTTCTCCACGCCTTACTGTGCCGGTGCGGATATCTTCTTCTACCTTCTCCTTCTCTGCTATGGCCTTCTTGGATTCCGGATCTGCAGGAAATGTTATTTTGGCCTCTCTCATCAACAGGTTCAACATCCCGGTGACCAGTCTCGCCAGACCCCTCTACATCAATTCTGTGAACAATGAAAGATTGGACTGTACCGTGCGTTACCGAACGGAACCTCTCCTAATGTGCATCGGACCCCATCACGAAAAAATTGAATTTTTGGTCCTCTCCAACTGCACTTCAGAAATTCTTCTTGGATTACCGTGGCTTCAACGCCATTCCCCAACCCTTGATTGGTCCACAGGAGAGATCAAGAACTGGGATACTTCTTGTCACAGGGACTGTCTTAAACCGGTTCCCAGTACTCCCTGTAGGGACCCTGTGGTTCCCCCGGTATCCGGTCTTCCTAAGGCTTATATGGACTATGCTGATGTTTTTTGCAAAAAGCAAGCAGAGACTTTACCTCCTCACAGGCCTTATGACTGTCCTATTGACCTCCTCCCGGGTACTACTCCACCCCGGGGCAGAATCTATCCTCTGTCTGCTCCAGAGACTCTAGCCATGTCGGAGTACATCCAGGAGAATTTAAAAAAGGGGTTTATCCGCAAGTCCTCCTCTCCTGCCGGAGCTGGATTTTTTTTTGTGTCCAAAAAAGATGGCTCCCTACGCCCTTGCATTGATTACCACGGACTTAATAAAATCACGGTAAAAAAAACGCTACCCCTTACCTCTTATCTCGGAACTCTTTGATCGCCTACAAGGCGCCCACATCTTTACCAAACTGGACTTAAGAGGTGCTTATAATCTCATCCGCATCAGGGAGGGGGACGAATGGAAGACTGCATTTAACACCAGAGATGGACACTTTGAGTATCTGGTCATGCCCTTTGGCCTGTGCAACGCCCCTGCCGTCTTCCAAGACTTTGTTAATGAAATTTTTCGTGATCTCCTATATTCCTGTGTTGTGGTTTATCTGGACGATATTCAGATTTTTTCTGCCAACTTAGAAGAACACCGCCAGCATGTCCGCATGGTTCTTCAGAGACTTCGGGACAATCAACTTTATGCCAAAATGGAGAAATGTCTCTTTGAATGTCAATCTCTTCCTTTCCTAGGATACTTGGTCTCTGGTCAGGGACTACAAATGGACCCAGATAAACTTTCTGCCGTCTTAGATTGGCCACGCCCCTCCGGACTCCGTGCTATCCAACGTTTTTTGGGGTTCGCCAATTATTACAGACAATTCATTCCACACTTCTCCACTATTGTGGCCCCTATCGTGGCTTTAACCAAGAAAAATGCCAATCCTAAGTCCTGGTATCCCCAAGCGGAAGACGCATTTAAACATCTCAAGTCTGCCTTTTCTTCTGCTCCTGTGCTCTCCAGACCTGACCCATCTAAACCCTTTCTATTGGAGGTAGATGCCTCCTCTGTGGGAGCTGGAGCTGTCCTTCTACAAAAAAATTCTTCCGGGCATGCTGTTACTTGTGTTTTTTTTTCTAGGACCTTCTCTCCGGCGGAGAGAAACTACTCCATTGGTGATCGAGAACTACTGGCCATTAAATTGGCGCTTGAGGAATGGAGGCACCTGCTGGAGGGATCAAAATTTCCAGTTATCATATACACTGATCACAAGAATCTCTCCTATCTCCAGTCTGCCCAACGACTAAACCCTCGCCAGGCTAGGTGGTCGTTGTTCTTTGCCCGTTTTAACTTTGAAATCCATTTTCGCCCTGCTGACAAGAACATTAGGGCCGATGCCCTCTCTCGTTCTTCTGATGCCTCTGAAGTAGAGGTCTCTCCGCAACATATCATTCCTCCGGACTGTCTGATCTCCACTTCTCCAGCTTCCATCAGGCAAACTCCTCCAGGGAAGACCTTCGTTTCTCCACGCCAACGTCTCGGGATTCTCAAATGGGGACACTCCTCCCACCTCGCAGGCCATGCGGGCATCAAAAAATCCTTGCAACTCATCTCTCGATTTTATTGGTGGCCGACTCTGGAGACTGATGTTGTTGATTTTGTGCGGGCCTGTACTGTCTGTGCCCGGGATAAGACTCCTCGCCAGAAGCCTGCTGGTCTCCTTCATCCCCTGCCTGTTCCTGAACAGCCTTGGTCACAGATTGGTATGGACTTTATTACGGACTTGCCCTCATCCCGTGGCAACACAGTTGTTTGGGTGGTCGTTGATCGATTTTCCAAGATGGCACATTTTATTCCTCTTCCTGGTCTTCCTTCAGCGCCTCAGTTGGCAAAGCAATTTTTTGTACACATTTTTCGCCTTCACGGTTTGCCCACGCATATCGTCTCGGATAGAGGCATCCAATTCGTGTCTAAATTCTGGAGGGCCCTCTGTAAACAGCTCAAGATTAAATTAAACTTCTCTTCTTCTTATCATCCCCAATCCAATGGGCAAGTAGAAAGAATTAATCAGGTCCTGGGTGACTATTTACGGCATTTTGTTTCCTCCCGCCAGGATGACTGGGCAGATCTTCTACCATGGGCCGAATTCTCATACAACTTCAGAGTCTCCGAATCTTCTGCTAAATCCCCATTTTTCGTGGTGTATGGCCGTCACCCTCTTCCTCCCCTCCCTACTCCCTTGCCCTCTGGTTTGCCCGCTGTGGATGAAGTGACTCCTGATCTTTCCACCATATGGAAAGAAACCCAAAATTCTCTTTTACAGGCTTCATCCCGGATGAAAAGATTTGCTGATAAAAAAAGAAGAACTCCCCCCATTTTTGCTCCCGGAGACAAGGTATGGCTCTCCACTAAATATGTCCGCTTTCGTGTCCCCAGTTACAAACTGGGACCACGCTATCTTGGTCCTTTCAAAATCTTGTGCCAGATTAACCCTGTCTCTTACAAACACCTTCTTCCTCCTTCTCTCCGTATTCCCAATGCCTTCCATGTCTCTCTCCTTAAACCACTCATCCTTAACCGCTTCTCTCCCAAAGTTGTTTCTCCCACTCCTGTTTCCGGTTCATCTGACATCTTCTCTGTGAAGGAGATTCTGGCCTCCAAGACTGTCAGAGGTAAAAGATTTTTTTTGGTGGATTGGGAAAACTGTGGCCCAGAGGAGAGATCCTGGGAACCTGAGGACAACAACCTAGACAAAAGTCTTATCCTCAGGTTCTCAGGCTCCAAGAAGAGGGGGAGACCCAAGGGGGGGGGGGTACTGTTACGCCGAGCGCTCCGGGTCTCCGCTCCTCCCCGGAGCGCTCGCAGCATCCTCTCATTCGCAGCGCCCCGGTCAGACCTGCTGACCGGGTGCGCTGCAATATCACTCCCAGCCGGGATGCGATTCGCGATGCGGGAGGCGCCCGCTCGCGATGCGCATCCCGGCTCCCGTACCTGACCCGTTCCCCGTCTGTCTTGTCCCGGCGCGCGCGGCCCCGCTCCTTAGGGCGCGCGCGCGCCGGGTCTCTGCAATTTAAAGGGCCACTGCGCCACTGATTGGCGCAACAGGCTTAATCAGTATGTTCACCTGTGCACTCCCTACTTATACCTCACTTCCCCTGCACTCCCTCGCCGGATCTTGTTGCCATTGTGCCAGTGAAAGCGTTTCCTTGTATGTTCCTAGCCTGTGTTCCAGACCTCCTGCCGTTGCCCCTGACTACGATCCTTGCTGCCTGCCCTGACCTTCTGCTACGTCCGACCTTGCTCTTGTCTACTCCCTTGTACCGCGCTTATCTTCAGCAGTCAGAGAGGTTGAGCCGTTGCTGGTGGATACGACCTGGTTGCTACCGCCGTTGCAAGACCATCCCGCTTTGCGGCGGGCTCTGGTGAATACCAGTAGCAACTTAGAACCGGTCCACCAACACGGTCCACGCCAATCCCTCTCTGGCACAGAGGATCCACCTCCTGCCAGCCGAATCGTGACAAGAAGTTTGTGTTGTGTTGTTTTTTTTTTAAGACAGATTAATTCTGTACAAATAGAAAACACAGTACCTCATCTGCCCCTGAACCATATCCTCACTTACTATCTGACAAGCTTCCACAAACACAAAAGGCACAGGACAGTACTAAGTTTCACAACTTATGCCTGTTTCCAGCAGAGGGCAATGTGGGCACATGTGTGGCTGTAACTAGAAGTTTGTGTTTAAATTTTTTTTTTTTTTAATTTAAAGACAGCTTAATTCTGTACAAATAGAAGATACACTACCTCATCTGCCCTTGAACCAAATTCTCACTTACTAGCTGACAAGCTTCCAAGAACACAAAGGGTACAGGACAGTCCTACAAAAAATTCAATCAATATCCTTGTTTAAATACAAAGAATCACAATTTCATAATATACCTTACTTGGTTGTTATCTGGCTCTTTTTTATTTTTGCATTTTCCTACATTAAAGAGGGTTTCTTTATTTTTGCATTTATCTACATTAAAGAGGGTTTCCTGGGTAAAATTATTGATGGCCAATCCCCAAATAGGCCATTAATAGCTGATTGGTGGGGTGCTGACACCCAACATTACTGACAATAAGCTGTTCAGGCAGACCATGGCACTGGAAGTAAATCTACTGGAGCCAGAATTGTGGTAGTGGAGATGCCAGGTTATTGCAGTGCAGCTCCGCCTAACAGTGTATGGAGGTGAAGCTTCCAGCTTATAGCAGCCCACCAAGGGTTGAATTCATATTGCTGACAACAAGTTCCCTACCTGGCATGATGGGCATACACAGTATAGCTTGTTACCAAGAGGAAAGCGCTTAAATGGGTACTCCGGTGGAAAACTTTTATTTTTGAAATCAACAGGTGCCAGAATATTAAACAGATTTGTAAATTACTTCTATTAAAAAATCTTACTCCTTCCAGTACTTATTAGCTGCTGAATACTACAGAAGAAATTCTTTTCTTTTTGGAACACAGAGCTCTCTGCTGAATCACGAGCACAGTGCTCTCTGCTGATATCTCTGTCCATTTTAGGAACTGTCCAGAGTAGGAGAAAATCCCCATGGCAAACATATGCTGCTCGGGACGGTTCCTAAAATGGACAGAGATGTCAGCAGAGAGCACTGTGCTTGTGATGTCAGCAAGGAGCACTGTGTTCCAAAAATAAAAGAATCTCCTCTGTAGTATTCAGCAGCTAATAAGTACTCGAAGGATTAAGATTTTTTTTATAGAAGTAATTTACAAATCTGTTTAACTTTATGGCACTAGTTGATTAAAAAAAAAAAAAAGTTTATCACCAGAGTACCCCTTTAACCTGTTCAGGTCCCAGGGCGTAATTTTCCGGTCCCTGCCGCGCGCCGGGCAGAGATCGGAAGCAGATGCCAGCTGAAATGCTTCAGCAGGCATCCAGGGCAAATGCCGAGGGGGGCCATCGCGAGGGAAATCGCCCCTGCGATCTGCGGTGATACCGGGCTGATCGGGTCTCTGGGACCCGACCGCCCGGTAGTTTTGCATGATCCCGGTTGTCACAGACAGCCAGGACCATGCTGAAGTATAGGAGCGAGGTGGCAAGCCTGACACCTCCTCCTATCCCCTGCGATTCTTCGGTTAGCTAACCGACCAATCGCAGGGGGGGGGGGGGGCAGTTACTTCCTCCCGCCCTGCCCGGCCCCTGGAAGTCCGGAGAGGACGGGAGGAAGACCGGAGGACGCGGCAGGGGGACGGGGGAGTGCTGGGGCCCAGCCCCGGTACTTACCTCATCCCTGAAGACCCGGATCGCGGCGATGAAGACGGCGGCGGCGACAGGTGAGTTCCTCTTCAGCCGCGGTCGGGCCCTTTACAGCAATGCACGTCGCGGTAAAGCGACATGCATTGCTGTAATGGGACCCTGTATACTACAACTTCCAGCATGCCCAGACAGCCCTTGGCGTCTGGGCATGCTGGGATTTGCAGTTTTGCAACATCTGAAGGTCCACAGTTTGGAGACCACTGTGCCCTTCCAGATGTTTCAAAACTACACACCCTCAGCATGCCTGGACAGTTTTGGCATACTGGGAGTTGCAGTTTTGCAACATCTGGAGGGGCACAGATTGGGAACCACTGTATTAGTGGTCTGCAAACTGTAGTCCTCCAGATGTTGCAAAGCTACAACTCCAAGCATGCTGGGAGTTGTAGTTCGGCAACATCTGGCTCTAAAGATGTTGCCGAACTACTACTTCCAGCATGCCTGAGAATGCTTGGAGTTGTAGTTTTGCAACATCTGAAGGGCTACAGCTTGGACACCACTACACAGTGGTCCCCAAACTGTTCTCCTCCAGCTGTTGCATAACTACTACTCCCAATATGCCTTTCGGCTGTCTGGGCATGCTGGGAGTTGTGATTTTGCAACAACTGGAGGCACACTGGTTGGGAAACATTGTCTGTTTCGTAACTCAGTGTTTCCCAACCCATGTGCCTCCAGCTGTTGCAAAACTATAACTACCAGCATGCACTGATAGACCGTGCATGCTGGGAGTTGTAGTTTTGCAACAGCTGGAGGTCCCCCCCCCCCTGTGAATGTACAGGGTACATTCACATGGGCAGGGGGCTTACAGTGAGTATCAGGCTGCAAGTTTGCGATGCAGCAAATTTTGCTCGGCAGCTCAAACTCGTAGCGGGAAACTCGCTGTAATCCCCCGCCCGTGTGACTGTACCCTAAAAACACTACACTACACTAACACAAAATTAAATAAAAAGTAAAAAACACTACATATACACATATCCCTACACAGCCCCACTCCCCTCCCCAATAAAAATGAAAAAATGTCTGGTACGCCACTGTTTCCAAAATGGAGCCTCCAGCTGTTGCAAAACAACAACTCCCAGTATTGCCGGACAGCCGTTGACTGTCCAAGCATGCTGGGAGTTTTGCAACAGCTGGAGGCACCCTGTTTGGGAATCACTGGCATAGAATATCCCTATGTCCACCCCTATGCAAATCCCTAATTCAGGCCTCGAATGCACAGGGCGCTCTCACTTTGGAGCCCTGTCGTATTTCAAGGCAACAGTTTAGGGTCACATATGGGGTATCGCCGTACTCGGGAGAAATTGCCTAACAAATTTTGGGGGGCTTTTTCTCCTTTCACCCCTTATGAAAAGGTGAAGTTGGGGTCTACACCAGCATGTTAGCGTAAAAAAATTATTTTTTTACACTAACATGCTGGTGTTGCCCCATACTTTTCATTTTGACAAGAGGTAAAAGGGAAAAATACCCCCCCAAAATTTGTAATGCAATTTCTCCCTACTACGGCGATACCCCATATGTGGGCGCAAAGTGCTCTGGGGGCGCACAACAAGGCCCAGAAGGGAGAGTGCACCATGTACATTTGAGGTGATTTGCACAGGGGTGGCTGATTGTTACAGCGGTTTTGACAAACGCAAAAAAAAAAAAAACCCACATGTGACCCCACTACAACCCTCACGGAATGTAATGAGGGGTGCAGTGAGAATTTACACCCCACTAGTGTCTGACAGATCTTTGGAACAGTGGGCTGTGCAAATTAAAAATGTTGTACAGCCCACTGTTCCAAAGATCTGACAGACACCAGTGGGGGGTAAATGCTCACTGTACCCATTGTTACGTTCCTCAAGGGGTCTATTTTCCAAAATGGTATGCCATGTGGGAGTTATTTTGCTGTCCTGGCACCATAGGGGCTTCCTAAATGCGACATGCCCCTCGAGCAAAATTTGCTCTCAAAAAGCCAAATATGACTCCTTCTCTTCTGAGCATTATAGTTCGCTCGTAGTGCACTTCAGGTCAACTTATGGGGTACCTCCATACTCAGAAGAGATGGGGTTACACATTTTGGGGGGTATTTTCTGCTATTAACCCTTGCAAAATGTGAAATTTGGGGGGAAACACACATTTTAGTGCAATTTATTTATTTTTTTTACATATGCAAAAGTCGTGAAACACCTGTGGGGTATTAAGGCTCACTTTATTCCTTGTTACGTTCCTCAAGGGGTCTAGTTTCCAAAATGG
Organism: Hyla sarda; assembly: GCF_029499605.1. Taxonomy (NCBI): domain Eukaryota; kingdom Metazoa; phylum Chordata; class Amphibia; order Anura; family Hylidae; genus Hyla; species Hyla sarda. Next base: position 177,229,999 of record NC_079192.1, read on the forward strand.
TATGGCATGTTTTTTTTTTGCTGTTCTGGCACCATAGGGGCTTCCTAAATGCAACAATCCCCCCCCAAAACCATTTCAGAAAAACGTACTCTCCAAAATCCCTTGTCGCTCCTTCGCTTCTGAGCCCTCTACTGTGCCCGCCGAACACTTTACATAGACATATGAGGTATGTGCTTACTCGAGAGAAATTGGGATACAAATATAAGTATACATTTTTTCCTTTTACCCCTTGTAAAATTCAAAAATTGGGTCTACAAGAACATGCGAGTGTAAAAAATGAAGATTGTGAATTTTCTCCTTCACTTTGCTGCTATTCCTGTGAAACACATAAAGGGTTAAAACACTGACTGTCATTTTGAATACTTTCGGGGGTGCAGTTTTTATAATGGGGTCATTTGTAGGGTATTTCTAAGATGAAGACCCTTCAAATGCACTTCAAAACTGAACTGGTCCCTGAAAAATAGTGAGTTTGAAAATGTTGTGAAAAATTGGAAAATTGCTGCTATACTTTGAAGCCCTCTGATGAAGAGATAGAAGGTCGGCTGTATAAACAAATAGAGAGGGCCGCTCGGGCAGGTACAGTGGTAATAATGGGAGATTTTAACTATCCAGATATAGATTGGGGTCCGGGGTTGGCTAAAACTACAAAGGGGAGAAAATTCCTAAATTGCAGGATAATTTTATGGGCCAGTTTGTGGAGGACCCAACAAGAAGTGATGCCTTGTTGGATCTGATCATTTCCAACAACGCAGAGCTGGTTGGTAATGTAACTGTGTGGGAAAACCTTGGTAATAGCGACCACAATATAGTTACTTTTGACTTAAAATGTAGAAAACAAAGACAGGCGGGGAAGGCAAAAACATATAACTTTAAAAAGGCAAATTTCCCTGGGCTGAGGGCTGCACTACAGGACATAGACTGGGGGGAGGTGTTGTCAAATACTGATACAGAAGGTAAATGGGACATCTTTAAATCAGCTCTAAATAACTATACAGCTAAATATATACCAAAGGGGAACAAATATAAACAATTAAAACTAAATCCTACATGGCTGACAAATGATGTTAAAAGAGCAATAAACAACAAAAAAATAGCCTTCAAAAAATTCAAATCTGATGGGTCAGAGATAACATTAAAACAGTACAAAGAGCTTAATAAAATCTGTAAAAATGTAATAAAAACAGCAAAAATTCTAAACGAGAGACAGGTGGCCAAAGAAAGCAAAACTAATCCTAAATATTTTTTTAGATATATAAATGCAAAAAAAACAAGGACAGAGCATGTAGGAACCCTTAAAAATAATAATGGGGAGGTTGTCACGGGCGATCAAGAGAAGGCGGAGCTACTGAATGGGTTCTTTAGTTCTGTATACACTATGGAAAAAGGAGCTGACATTGGCCAGGTCAGTGCTGGTAACACATCATGTAATGTACTGAACTGGCTTAATGTAGAGATGGTACAAGGTAAGTTAAGTAAAGTAAGTGTAAGCAAATCTCCAGGGCCGGATGGACTACACCCAAGAGTTATTAGAGAGGTAAGTTCAGTAATATCTGTACCCTTGTTCATGATATTTAGAGATTCTCTGGTGTCTGGTATTATGCCAAGGGACTGGCGCAAGGCGAATGTGGTGCCAATCTTCAAAAGGGCTCTAGGTCTTCCCCAGGAAACTATAGACCGGTAAGTTTAACGTGCATTGTGGGTAAATTGTTTGAAGGACTTATAAGGGATTACATACAGGAATACATAGGGGATAATAGTATTGTAAGTGATAGCCAGCATGGGTTTACTAAGGATAGAAGTTGTCAAACCAATCTAATTTGCTTTTATGAAGAGGTGAGTAGAAGCCTTGACAGAGGAATGGCTGTGGATATAGTGTTTCTGGATTTTGCTAAAGCGTTTGATACTGTCCCTCATAGACGCCTGACAGGTAAGTTAAGGTCTTTGGGTTTGGAAATTTTAGTTTGTAACTGGATTGAACACTGGCTCATGGATCGTACCCAGAGAGGGGTGGTCAATGATTCGTACTCTGATTGGTCCCCGGTAATTAGTGGTGTACCCAAAGGTTCAGTACTGGGCCCGCTGTTGTTTAATTTATTTATCAATGATATAGAGGATGGCATTAACAGCTCTGTTTCTATCTTTGCAGATGACACCAAGCTTTGTAGCACGGTACAGTCTATAGAGGATGTGCATAAGTTACAAGATGACTTGGATAGACTAAGTGTCTGGGCATCCACTTGGCAAATGAGGTTCAATGTGGATAAATGTAAAGTTATGCATCTGGGTACTAATAACCTGCATGCATCGTATGTCTTAGGGGGGATTAAACTGGCAGAGTCACTGGTAGAGAAGGATCTGGGTGTACTTGTAGATCACAGACTACAGAATAGCATGCAATGTCAGGCTGCTGCTTCCAAGGCCGGCAGGATATTGTCATGTATAAAAAGAGGCATGGACTCAAGGGATAGGGACATAATACTCCCCCTTTATAAAGCATTGGTACGGCCTCACCTGGAATATGCTGTTCAGTTTTGGGCACCAGTCCATAAAAGGGACACTGTGGAGCTGGAGAGGGTGCAGAGACGCGCGACTAAACTAATATGGGGCATGGAACATCTTAGCTACAAGGAGCGATTAAAGGAGTTACAATTGTTTAGTCTAGAGAAGAGACGTTTAAGGGGGGATATGATAAACGTATATAAGTATATTAATGGCCCATACAAAAAATATGGAGAAAAACTGTTCCAGGTTAAACCCCCCCAAAGGACGAGGGGGCACTCCCTCCGTCTGGAGAAGAAAAAGTTTAGTCTCAAGGGGCGACATGCCTTTTTTACCATGAGAACTGTGAACTTATGGAACAGTCTACCTCAGGAACTGGTCACAGCAGGAAAAATTAACAGCTTTAAAACAGGATTAGATACATTCCTGGAACAAAATAACATTGATGCTTATGAAGAAATATAAAATCCCATCCCTTCCCCAATATCGCGTCACACCCCTACCCTTCAATTCCCTGATTGAACTTGATGGACATATGTCTTTTTTCGACCGTACTTACTATGTAACTATGTAACTATGAGTACCCCTTAAGCTTAACCTAAAACCCAACTGTGCTGATCCAGAGGAAGGCAAACACCCCCCTCCCTGAAGCTGATGCCCATGACAGAGGAAAAAATGCTTACCAATTCCCATATGGCAATCAGAATAAGTCCTTGGATCTATCCACATAAATCTAGTATACATAACATGTAATATTATATTTTTCCAGAAAAACACCCAGGTCCCCCTTGAACTTATTTAATGAGTCAGACATCACAACATCATGTGGCAGAGAGTTCCACAGTCTCACATCTCTTACTGTAAAGAATCCCCGATTGTGATCATGGTGATACCTTCTTTCCTCTAGATGTAGAGGATGCCCCCTGTCATGGTAACTGACCTAGGTATAAATCACTAGAAAGATCTCTGTACTGTCCATTTACACATTACCGGTTCATGAATGTATTAACTTTTTGAAGCTTATTTTAATAAAAATACCTTCTTATAGACAAAGTCATTTGCAGCATCTTTGTCCTCCTGTGAAATAAATTCCTGAGACTGAAGATGTTTATTCTTTCCCCCAGTAATGTATCTCAAAAAGAAGAAAGCCTACAATGCAGATCATTCCTCTCTATGGAGAATATGAGTTCCCATCAATGTACACAGATTGATCAGACTGACTGATGGATCACCTTAGGTTGAGTTACTGCCTCTTACTATAGTTACTTTTCCTTCTTTTCCAGAATCTCTGAATTATAAATTATTTTTTAGATATACTGTATTATTCTCAGCCAGTTACATTTAGCAGTGACTTAAAGGGGTTATCCACATAAGGTTATTTTAGCACTTATCAGCCAGACAGTAATGGGCATGTTTAGGAAGTATCCACCATTGTCTTGGGGCTAAATGGCTATGTTGTGAGATTACCATAACACTGTGGCAATCTTTTTGTTAACTGGGTATTTCCTGTTGGAGTTTCCTCTCTTAAACTACAAATCCCATAATCCTTATGTGAGGTAACGTCTCTTCCTCCCTCACATCAGCCACCCCACCCATTAAATCACAAATGAGCAGCATTCAATGCAAAAGACCAGTGTTTTCTAACCAGGGTACCTCCAGCTGTTGCAAAACTACAAATAATTGCAGAATGATCTCCTCCCCACCCAGTGGTTGCTCCACCCATTGAAGCAAAGACAGGCTCCCTCTGAACACCTAACTAGTGACAAGCAGGGCTCTGTGCACTGAAGACAATCAGGACTCTGTGTACTGAGGACAAGCAGTGCTCTGTACACTGAGGACAAGCAGGGCTTTGTGCACTGAGGACAAGCAGGGCTCTGTACACTGAGGAAAAGCAGGGCTCTGTGTACTGAGGACAAGCAGGGCTCTGTACGCTGAGGACAATCAGGGCTCTGTACACTGAGGACAAGCAGGACTCTCTGTACACTGAGGACAAGCAGGGCTCTGTGTCGTGAGGACAAGCATTTCTCTGTGTAGTGAGGACAAGCAGGGCTTTGTGCACTGAGGACAAGCAGGGCTCTGTACACTGAGGACAAGCAGGGGTCTGTACATTGAGGACAAGCAGGGCTCTGTGTACTAAGAACAAGCAGGGCTCTGTACACTGAGGACAAGCGGGGCTCTGTGAACAGAGGTTCTGTGACATGACCTGGCTCACACAGCAGGATGATTGACAAGCCAAGAGCCTGCACAGAGCCCTGCCCCCACTTCTTGTATTTGGTCTCCTCATAGAGACACAAAGGCAATAGCTGCAAGGACAGCATTTTTTCACCCCCAAAAATAGAAATATAACAGCAACATGTTATGTTATTATCTACATTATATTTTTTCTTTGCAAATGACAAGTACACTTGAATTATCAGAATGATATGTGGTGGCCCAGTATGGAAGTTGCACCCCTGTACCCTTGCAGCCATGTCAGGCAGCCTACATACAGTGACCCGATATCGTGGGTCCACGCTTCTGAGCTGCCAGACCAGGGAAGGCCATTGAGCCGAAGACCGGGAACTTTATCGTCCCTTTTTCTTTTCCCCTTATTGTTGTCACATCTTTGATACGCCTATTGTGCAACCATTACATAGAAAGGGAAGCGCTATTGTACTTACCATGATGGACCGATTGCAGGTCTGGGAGTGCATTGATTTCTAATTGGGAGTCCTGGTCTTGAATTATACTTGTTCTTGGAGGTCATCTAAAGTGTATCTATACAGTCCTGTTTAAACAATGCTGGGACTACCTCACTACTCTTGATGTGCCATTTTGAAGCTAATCCACCTTATTTTGGCCGTATTCTGGATTGAGCCAGCGTCATACTTATAACATAAGGGATTCACCATTCGACATATATCATATATATTGAATGAACTCAGCTCAGACGTCCGACTGTTATCATAATTAGTTTTGACTCACTCAACTGTGCTTTATAATAATATATATCTTTATCATTTTCTGACTTCACCACTGTACATCATTGGCAATATTTTATGTATCTATTTGTACTTTTTTCTCCTCCATTCCCTAATGAACCCGTTGGAAACGCGTTGGAAAGGGAGCACGAGATGCCTCATTAAATTTATTTCATTCATGTTGTATTTCTAATGAAATATTGATATCCTCCTAACCCTGTCCACACTTATTGTTCAGTGAGGGCAAGGGTTTAGACTAGGTAGGGTCTTCTAAGAAGTAGGGGTTCACCTGTATCCTATACCCCTTCCCTACCTGATTCGTGATCTGTGCATATTATCGGATCAAGAGACACAATTCTGTACTGTCAGTGAAATCTTTTTATGTCTTTATGTGTTTATTTTCCAATAAAGATTAAAATTTTACTATTTAGGCCTAATTAATGATTTCGAGAGTGTTGGTTGTTTATTAATTATCATTAAGGGCATTTATATCACATATATATGATGATTTATACATCAGTTTTCCTCAACTAGTGATTTACGTTATCCCAAGCATGTTTAAACTCCTTCACTGTATTTGCAGCGACCACTATTTCATGCATCCACTACTCTCTCAGTGTAGTAATACTTCGTGATATTTTTGCCCCTCTAATTTAAAACTATGTCCTCTTGTTGTAGTTTTTCTTCTTTTAAATATGTTCTCCTTCCTTACCGTGTTGTCAGCGCAGAGTGAGTCCAGCCAAACCCTGAAAAGGTGGATGCTGCACACAGTGAAAGATGTCAGGAGCTTCCTGGGATTCCCCACCTACTACCGCCACTTCATCCCACACTTCGCTCAGATTGCAGAACCCCTCACAGCTCTCCTACAGGGTGCCACGAAGGAGAATTATAATGGAAGACTACCTATTGAAGGTGCCAAATAGCAAGAGACAGCGTTCCGAGCTCTTAAACGTCTGCTGACAGAACCACCCATCTTGGCATATCCAGACCACTGTCAGCCATTTCAGCTATATACTGATGCCAGTTTTGAAGGTCTGGGAGCTGTCCTGTCCCAAGTCCAGGAAGGAAAAGAGCGAGTGATTGTCTATGCCAGTCATAACCAGCGAGAAGCAGAGAAGAATGATACTAATTACAGCTCCTTGAAATTGGAACGTCTTGCACTGGAATGGCCTGTCACAGAAAAGTTCAAAGACTACACGCCATTTACTGTCTACACGGATAATAACCTGCTGGCCCACCTGAATACTGCTATGTTGGGTGCCATCGAACAGCATTGGACTTCAAGATTAGCTAATTACAGCTTTACCATCAACTACAGGAGCGGCAAGTCAAATGTCAATGCCACTCCTGTCAAAGGTTAAAGAAGACCTATACACCTGGAAGACTCTTCAAGATAAAAGTCAAATCATGGGGGATCTGTTGGACTATCTTCTGGTGAAAAAGGTACCAATGCAAGTGTGATTATGAGTTGAAACGTCTGTGGTGACAAAGGAGGCGACTATTTGTGCACAAAGGACTGTTGTACAGAAATTCTTTGGATCCCGTCTCTGGTGAACGACTTAATCAGATTCTGGTTCCCCGAAGACATGTGGGGATGGTCCTCAATGCATACCATGACCAGTCGGGGCACTTTGGAGTCCACAAGAGTGATGCCACTGTCAAGCCAAGATTCTATTGGATCGTAATGTGGAGCGACATTGAGAAATGGTACAGTAAATGTGCTGTCTGTAACGTCACCAAGAATGTGTGCAAGGACGCAAGAGCACCCCTCCATTCTATCCAGAGTGACAGACCCAACCAGTTGGTCGTGCTAAAAATTGTCTCCTACCTGGTCTGGGTATACCTATGCTCTCACCATGGTGGATCATTAATCCAAGTGGGTTGTCGTTGTACCTGTCAAAGACCTCACAGCCAAGACAGCAGCCCAGATGTTCTACTCCAAATGGGTGCAAACCCTTGGGTGTCCGGAGTCTGTCTTGACTGACTGTGGAACGGCCTTCAAGGCCTAACTCTTCCAAGAACTGTGTCAATTCCATGACTGCATAAAACTCCAGACCACCGCCTATCACCCTCAGGGGAATGGGTTCTGTGAACGTATCAACCAAGTCTTCATCCATATGCTGCAAGCAGCTTCTGTGTCAAGGCAAGAAGAATGGCCCCGGTTACTGCCCGAGTTGTTGAAAATCTACAATAATACAGTACACTGCTCCACCGGATACACCCCCTTCTTCTTGATGATGGGTCGACATGGGCAGCAGCCAAAAGATCGAACGTTTGGATTGCAGGCCCAATCACCATTCTCCACAAGCATTCCCGGAGTGGGGCTCTGATCATCAGAGGATTAAAGAGGCCAAGGAGATTGTCAGTAAGAAAATGGGCGAGGCCCAACAAAGGCAACAAGAAGACTACAACCGTCATGCCTCTGCCAAACCACTCCAGGTGGGTGATAAAGTCTGGCTGAGGAAGTTCCCAAGAACTGGAAGACAGAACCTTATACTGTCTGGGAGACAGAACCTTATACAGTGAAGGCCATACCCTATCCTCAGTCCGATTTGTACGAAGTACAGAAAGTCGTTCACCGGAATTGCCTCAAGATCTGTCTTAAAGAAAATTTACCAGTGCTCTCAGCACCATCTCCTCCAGATGTCAGACCTGCGAGGGAGTAGGTTCCTGGTGAAGGAATCCACCTGTCCATGGATTTTCCTATGTTCTCCCCAAGTCAGCCAGCCTTCATCTGTGTGCCTCCGACCCAAGGTCTAACCCAACCAACGTTAGTCAACATGCCAGTCCCTGCTCTGTCTCCATTAGCTCTAGTGTATACTCCTGTCTCCAATATCTCCAATGTCTCAAGTGCAACTGCCAGCGATCTTGAGTCCAGCTAGTCCGGAAACAATTTGAGCTCCTGAATTAGTTGAAGAAGGATCGGCTGAAGCTCCACAAGTTCAGAGGGTTCCTGACTCTCCAGAGGTGGTGCTGTGCAGATCCCAAAGGTCAATACAGGGACAGTTACCAGCCAGGTACAGAGAATAGTAATAGTACCTTTGCATTAAGTTATCAATATAAAATACTATGATATCTAGTCAGTCTAGCATAGATAATGCTAATGTCATGTACATAGTGCTTTGTGTATAACCTAGTCAAATGTCATGCAAATGTAGGACTTCTGTTCTGGGGAGAAGTAGCTATAGCCAAAGGGCCCCAGCAGCTAAAGCATTCGGGTAAAAAGCCTCCAGCAACCCGATCCGAATCAAATGTGTTTATGTATGCAGTTGCAAGACTCAAAAAGTTCATATGTCTGACCATCCCAGTTATCCATGCCCTTGCTAACAATGGAGCCTGTAAGGACATTTTCACCAATGCTACATAGACTCGTCCCGTTATTTGTTGTTTATTCCTCAGACCTGAGAAGGAAATTCAGTATCAATGCCCCAGGAACTGTTTGTATCACCATGCCCCAGTGGCCACTTTAATGTCTTCCGCCCTCCAGGACTGGGCACCGAGGGTGGAACCTCTGCTGGAGCTCTTTCTGCTTAGCTGAGTTGCAGTAAGTTCAAGTCCTGTAAGAGTGTGTCTGAAGTCCAGAGGAGGCCTAAAGTCTACCACGCAGCCACGGATCCACAAGTCCACTACTCTCAGGTCCAAGTCAAAACCTGGTAAGCTACAAACGGGATATAGCCAGTCTCAGTCAAGTCAATCTGTCTTCAGTCAGCGTGGTTCTGCAGCAAATTGTCCCAGTCCACCATAAGTCCCAGCAAGCCCTGTGGTCTCTTAAGTCACTGGTCACCTGGTGGACCTAGCCAAGCTGTATAGACTGTTACATCCTTCTGACTCAGTAAAGCTGCCATTGTTCCATAACTTGGCGTCAGAGTCATTATTTGCCCCCGTGCCTGGCCCAGGATCCAGCGACCTACCTGCAGGTGGTGAAGCAGTTAAACCACGCCCTGGCATCACAAACACAAGGGGTTAATGCCATCTGCCCCTAGGGTAATTCCATCTGCCCGGCATCACACCCTCACCACAGATAAATAATATTTTTTTAGAAAATTTTGGTGGTGGTCTTTCACTTTAGTGTTGTTATTAAACTGGCAATCAATATCATTACCTAAGTAATATTTCTTTATTACTGTGACAGTAAAACATTTTCCCTTTTTGATTTTCTAGTCCTGCTCAACTTTTCTAATGGTTTTAAAACTGTTCAGAATGGGGGTATTACTATAGGGCGTGAAGGGGGTGCACCTGGACCCAGGAGCTTATGGGGCCCATAAGGTCTTTTTTGAGTAGAAGAAGAAGCATTTATAGCAATTATAGTTCGGGGCCTTTTACAGATTTTGCACTGCGACCCAGCATCTTTGTGTTATGCCACTGGTTCAGAACTTTTCTTTGGTAAGGTAAATGTGCTCGTGAAATATGTAAGTTTAAACTTAAATAACTTAAAGTGTCATTTTTATTTCAGGTGATTTAGGGGATTAGCACTATTTCTGACCATTATATCATTTGTATCTGGTATTTCTACCTTTGGTTGCCCCCTATAGGCTTTGTCTCTTGCTTGGTGTCAGATGAAGAAGTTACACTATTTAGTTACATGGGTATCTGCATTCTTACTCTTTGTGGGTAACTTGGTATAATGACTCCCATTTATAAAATACTTAAAACTTTGTTACTGGCATTTGGATTATGACTATTAATCTTTTTCCTATAATGTGATACATTTTCAGTATTACATGTTAAATATTTTCTATATCTTCAAATACGTAGTTACAATAGTAGGTAATCTGTAGGTAATGGTAACTTTAAGTTAGTAAAGCGCACTTGAGCAAACCCTCTGTGAATAGGATAAACAAACTCATTAGATCAGAGCCTGCTAAAATAATCCTTAAAAATACTAACCCTTGAAGTTAAAACTATTTTACATGCTGCTTCGAAGCTCACTTGGGTTACACTTTATGAATAGTTATGAATATGCATTTGTTAATTCAGAGAGGCCATATTGCACTATATATGCAGTTTGAAATGTCTATTAAGATATACTTGAAATAAATGCCAGCCTTCATTGTTTACACAGGCACAGCGGCTTATACAAGCAGGTGTGCAATGTACGGCACTTTGTAACTCAAATGGCACCAGCTGCAGTGTCTGACTCAGCTGCTTATGCAGACAGGTTGTTGTACTTATGTGGACAACAAAGAACACAATATGCCTCTTCAATATGCTGATGGTGGGGGTCCCAGAGGTCAGATGCACACTGATAAAACATTGTTGGCCTATCCCTTTAAAACCCATTTAAACTGGTCCCACCATGGGCAACTGGTCCAATTGACCAACTCTCTACATTAAAACACATGCCAAAGCCTATCCCAAAAAATTTTTCTCATGATCGCTAAGGGTATGGGCTACAGAAATTTGCTACAATAAACATGAAACATATCAGAAAAGACTTAAAATGTACCTGCCATTTAAAAGAAAAAAAAATGTTGATATCTCTCCCAGCTCTGTGTCAAGTGACCTGGATGGACTTACAATGTAAGTCTATGGGGCTGCCAAGGTCTGAGACACAGAACGTTGAGAAGAGCACATGGCTGCCCCTGACCAATGAAAAATTAAGGGGGGCATTTATGAAGCGTCAGCCTATAAATAGGCTACCCTGCAAGTGCACAGGCTCGTTGGATTTATGCAGCAGCAGACGCCTCATAAATATAGTAACATAGTTCATAAGGTTGAAAAAAGGCCAGAGTCCATCTAGTTCAACCTCTATCCCTAATGAGTCCCTACTGAGTTGATCCAGGGGAAGGCAAAAAACCCTCATACTAGAGGTAAAAATTCCTTCCCGACTTCAAATATGACAGTCTGAATAAATCTCAGGATCAACATGCTGTCCCTAAATATCTATTATACATAACCATCAATGTTATTATTCTCCAAAAATGCATCCTGACCCCTTTTGAACTTTTTTTTACAGAGTTCATCATGACCACCTCCACCAGGAGAGAATTCCACAGTCTCACTGCTCTTACAGTAAAGAACCCCCGTCTGTGGTGGTGTAGAAACCTTCTTTCCTCTAAACATAGAGGATGCACCCTTGTTATACAGTTCTGAGTATAAATAGATCATGGGAGAGATCTCTGTACTGTCCCCTGATATATTTATACATAGTTATTAGGTCGCCCCTAAGCCTTCTTTTTTTCTAAACTAAATAATCCTAATTCTGATAATCTTTCTGGGTACTGTAGTCCTCCCATTCCCAGTATTACCCTGGTTGCCCGTCTTTGAACCCTCTCCAGCTCCACTATATCTTTCTTGTACACTGGTGCCCAGTACTGTACACAGTATTCTATGTGTGGTCTGACTAGTGATTTTTACAGTGGTAGAATTATTTCCTTGTCGTGGGCATCTATGCCCCTATTAATGACCCCCATGATTTTATTTGCCTTGGCAGCAGCTGCCCTACACTGTCCACTACAGCTAAGTTTACTATTAACTAAGACCCCTAAGTCCTTTTCCACGTCAGTCGTCCCAAGTGTTCTCCCATTTAATATATAACCCCGTCACAGATTTTTCTTCCCCATGTGCATTACCTTACATTTATCAGTGTTGAACCTCATCTACCACTTCCCAGCCCAAACCTCCAACCTATCCAGATCCATTTGTAACAGTGCACTGTCCTCTATAATGTTTACCGCTTTACAGAGTTTAGTATCATCTGCAAAGATTGCTGCTTTACTATTCAACCCCTCTACAAGGTCATTAATAAATATATTAAATAGAACAGGACCCAAGACTGACCCCTGTGGTACCCCACTAGTAACAGTCACCCAATCAGAATAAGTACCATTAATAACCACCCACTGTTTCCTATCACTGAGCCAGTTACTTACCCACTTACACACATTCTCCCCCAGCCCAATCCTTCTCATTTTATGCACCAATATTTTATGTGGCACTGTATCAAATGCTTTGGAAAAATCCAGAAATACGACATCCAGCGATTGTCCCTGGTCCAGTCTGGAGCTCACCTCCTCATAAAAGCTGATCAGGTTAGTTTGACAGGACCGATCCCTCATAAAGACATGCTGATATGGTGTAATACATTTATTTTTATCAATATACTATAAAATAGCATCTCTTAGAAAACTCTCAAACAATTTACATACAAGGGAGGTTAAACTAACAAGTCTGGGGTCAAGTCCTGGGATGAAAAGTGTTTGAACTCTTCCACTCAAGGGCTGGTCTCGCAGGACTTACTAATGGGAATGGTGTTTCAGCTGTGGAAAAAGTGCAGGAACTCAGTTCCAATGCGTTTCTGCAGGACTTGAGCCCTGGGCGTGGCCTACAACTGCAGCGTGAAAACAGCATTCAAAACATTTAGTTCCGAACGCTGGCTAGTGGAGTATCCCTTTAAATATCATTGAGGAGGGAAGTGTATTAATAAGAATACAAGAACAAGGTGTTGACAGCTCTTCTTGTTGCACAATCTGAGGTTAGTTGGGGAGAAAACCAGAAAATATTATTTTACTAAAAGAGTAGTAGATGTTTGGAAACAATTTCCAGCTCATGTGGTTGGTAAAGTGACTTTGATTTTTTAAATGCTGCGATAATTCCTTTATGTATTTAATGGTAAACCTCTGACCAAGGCTCTTACACTGCTCTTGCACCTGCACTTTTTACTGCTTTTCCACAGGATTGTATCCTAAAAAAACAAAATAGGTGGTCATTCACACTGCTGGCATGCTTCACTAAAGCATGAGTCCATCAAGTCCGTCAGAAGGACAGATGTTGAGCGGAGAAAGAAATAGTGCATGTCCTATTTTTTTCTCCGCCCACCTACTGTATAATATTGGTCACCTGACGCACTCTTTTCAAGTCAATGGGATCCGTTGGGATCTGTGGGTGTCAGATGTGCTTTGACCTATTCAGGGGCCATTTGGTGTAATAAAAACAGACTCTTAACAGGACTGAGCAGAATGGCAGTGTGAACCTGGCCTTAGAATAAAAAGAAAATAACATAAGGACAGGCTAGATGGACTAGGATGTCTGTTTCTGCTGACAATCTTTTACATTTCTATGTACTTTTGCACTGTGCAAAATGTATTTTTCTCAGACACTAGTTAAGTAAATCAGAGGGAGCTTTAATTCATGTATGATAGGAGTCAGAACAGGTCACTTTAGTAACATGAGGTTGGCATTTACTTGTTCTTGTTATTACCATTTTATAGGCTTGGCATTGGTTGCAGCACACAGAAAACAATGATAATTTAAGGCCTGAATTCTATCATTGGCATACATTTACAAATATGACCTTCTAGGTAGGGATCAGTTGACACAATGGGTGAAGTACGTGTCCTAGTCATGTGTTTCTCTTTGCATCTAGGGCTGACCTAGGACAGATTTAGAGCAGTGATGATTTTTTTGACAGCTGGAAAAGGAACAAAGCAAAGTAGATATTCAGGGAAATTATTAGAAAACCTCATAAAATCTCTCGAGGACAAAAACAGAATTATGAAATTCTAATTTCTTGATGTTGGATCACAATACACATATATATTTCTAGTGTAAGATAACATATTTATGGCTACCTTTACTATATAAACATGTTGCTCCCTATAGCAGTTCTAAGTGACCCAAGGCTGGTGGAACAGTGCATGTACTGTGTGAATGGCATCTTGCAACACAGAAAAAGCCATAGCCATAAACAGTTTTCTATCATTTTATTCATTACTGTTTACATGTTGTCAGATTGATAGCTCTTCTTGTTGCTCTAGATGTATCATATGACTTTATTAGCCTTGACAGCAGCTGCCTGGCACTGGTCACTAATGTTGAGTTTACTGTCTACCAACACTCCAAAGTCCTTTTTAGGTAGTAGTTCCGTAGTAATTTCCATTACAGTGGTCCCTCAAATGACAATATGAATTGGTTCCAGGGTGACCATTGTATGTTGAAACCATTGTACACTGCTCAAAAAAAATAAAGGAAACACTAAGATAACACATCCTAGATCTGAATGAATGAACTAATCGTATGAAATACTTTTGTCTTTACAATGAATGTGCTGACAACCAAATCACACAAAATTATCAATGGAAATCAAATTTATCAACGCATGGAGGTCTGGATATGGAGTCACATTTAAAATCAAAGTGGAAAACCACACTACAGGCTGATACAACTTTGATGTAATGTCCTTAAAACAAGTCACGATGAGGGTCAGTAGTGTGTGTGGCCTCTACGTGCCCGTATGACCTCCCTACAACGCCTGGGCATGCTCCTGATGAGGTGGCAGATGGTCTCCTGAGGGATGTCCTGCCAGACCTGGACTAAAGCATCCAAAAACTCCTGGACAGTCTGTGGTGCAACGTGGCGTTGGGGGATGGAGCGAGACATGATGTCCCAGATGTGCTCAATCGAATTCAGGTCTGGGGAATGGGCGGGCCAGTCCATAGCATCAATTCCTTACTCTTGCAGGAACTGCTGATACACTCCAGCAACATGAGGTCTATCATTTTCTGGCATAGGAGGAACCCAGGGCCAACCACACCAGCATATGGTCTCACAAGGGGTCTGAGGTTCTCATCTCGGTACCTATTGGCAGTCAGGCTACCTCTGGCAAGCACATGGAGGGCTGTGCGGTCCCCCAAAGAAATGCCACCCCCCCCCCCTCCATTCCTGACCCACCGCCAAACTGGTCATGCTGGAGGATGTTGCAGGCAGCAGAATGTTCTCCATGGCATCTCCAGATTCTGTCACGTCTGTAAGTGTGAACCTGCTTTCATCTGTGAAGAGCACAGGGCACCAGTGGCGAATTTGCCAATCTTGGTGTTCTCTGGCAAATGCCAAACATCCTGCATGGTATTAGGCTGTAAGCACGACCCCCACCTGTGGACGTCAGGCCTTCATACCACCCTCATGGAGTCTGTTTCTGACCGTTTGAGTGGACACATTAACATTTGTTTCCTGCTGGAGGTCATTTTGTAGGGCTCTGGCAGTGCTCCTCCTTGCACAAAGGCGGAGGTAGCGGTCCTGCTGCTGGGTTGTTGCCCTCCTACGGCCTCCTCCATGTCTCCTGATGTACTGGCCTGTCTCCTGGTAGCGCCTCCATTCTCTGGACACTACGCTGACAGACACAGCAAACCTTCTTGCCACAGCTCACATTGATGTGCCATCCTGGATGAGCTGCACTACCTGAGCCACTTGTGTGGGTTGTAGACTCTGTCTCATGCTACCACTAGAGTAAAAGCACTGCCAGCATACAAAAGTGACCAAAACATCAGCCAGGAAGCATAGGAACTGAGAAGTGGTCTGTGGTAACCACCTGCAGAACAACTCCTTTATTGGGGGTGTCTTGCTAATTGGTTATAATTTCCACCTGTTATCTGTTCCATTTGCACAACAGCATGTGAAATTGATTGTCAATTGCTTCCTGAGTGGACAGTGCAATATCACAGAAGTGTGATTGACTTGGAGTTACATTGTGTTGTTTAACCCCTTAAGGACATATGACGTACGCGTACGTCATGAGTCCCGGTCCTGCGATATAACGCGGGGTCACACGGCGACCCCGCATCATATCGCAGTGGGCCCGGCGTCATAGTGAAGCCGGGACCCGCTGCTAATAGCGCGCGGCACCGATTGTAGTGCCGCGCGCTAATAACCCTTTAGCCGCGCGCCGCTGTTCGGGATCACCGCGGCATAATCGCAGCATCCCGAACAGCTGTAGCACAGGAGAAGGTCTTCTTACCTTCTCCTGCGCTGTCCGATTGCAGAATGAATGCTTCAAGCCTGAGATCCAGGCTTGAGCAATCAATCGCCGAAAACACTGATTGATCCATTCCTATGGAGATGCATCAATCAGTGTTAAAGATCAGTTAATGCAATGTTATAGCCCCCTATAGGAGCTATAATATTGCATAAGAAAAGTGTCAAAAAATCATTAACCCTTTGAATTATCCCTTCCCCTAATAAAAGTTTGAATCACCCGGCATTTCCAAGAATAAAAAAAAAAAACAGTGTGAATAAAAATAAACATATGTGGTGTCACCGTGTGCGGAAATGTCCGAATTATACAAAATATACCGCTTTTTAAACCGCACGTTCAATGGCGTACGCGCAAAAAAATTCAAAAGTCCAAAATAGCGCATTTTTGATCACTTTTTATACCACAATAAAATAAATAAAAAGTGATCAAAAAGTCTGATCAGAACAAAAATGGTACTGCTAAAAACTTCAGATCACGGTGCAAAAAATGAGCCCTCATACCGCCCCATACGCGGAAAAATAAAAAAGTTATAGGGGTCAGAAGATGACAATTTTAAACGTATACATTTTCCTGCATGTATTCATGATTTTTTTCTGAAGTGATACAAAATCAAACCTATATAAGTAGGGTATCATTTTAACCGTATGGACCTACAAAATAAAGATAAGGTGTCATTTTTGCCGAAAAATGTACTGTATAAAAACGGAAGCCCCCAAAACTTACAAAATAGTGTTTTTTCATCAATTTTGTCGCACATTGATTTTTTTTTCCTGTTTCACCGTAGATTTTTGGGTAAAGTGACAAATGTCATTACAAAGTAGAATTAGTGACGCAAAAAATAAGCCATCATATAGAATTTTTGGTGAAAATTTTAAAGAGTTATGATTTTTTTAAGTTAAGGAGGAAAAATTGAAAATTAAAAAACGGAAAAAGCCCGGGTCCTTAAGGGGTTAAGTGTTCCCTTTATTATTTTGAGCAGTGTATGCTAAGACCATTACCCTAGTAATTTGTTCTGAAGCTCCAAAATGTCATCCCAAAATAGGAAAAAGTGAGGATTAAAGAAAAATAAGTAGCTAACTAATACAGATAAAGCAAGTCCTTTAATATAGAAGTAAAAAAAGAGCTACTGGGAGCTGTAAATCACTGTCTATGTAGAGGACAGGAGCTTCTTCAGGGTCCTGTACAGTACACGCAATGTCCTAATAAAGAAGAATGAAGCAGCCCCCAACCTGGTGTCCAAAGGAGCAACTAACATGGTACAGGTAACGAGTAGTACAGAACATGTAATACCTTTCTGTACTGTAGGAGACGCTATCAGGCAACCATTCAGTAGTACAGGGGTTTTACCAGTGAATGCCCATTCTGATTGGTTGATCGTTCCAGCCATTGACATGTTTCACGGATGTGGACTGTCTGTCTAGCATTGTATTTTGAGTATGGTTTCGAATTACAATGGTCCAGAAAATACCATTATATGCTGTAACTATTGTAACCTGAAGCCATTGTAAGTTGAGGGATCACTGTATTTGTAAGTTCTCAGCGCTGCTAATTTTGTGCTGTGAGTTCTGGTTGGTTAACACAGTTTAGTGCATCCCAGACAACATGAAGTGCTATTCACAGATTAAAGGATGACACATTTAAGTGGGTTATCTAGGATTAGAAATACAGAGCTGATTTAAAAAAAAAAAAAACACAGCACCACACCTGACCTCAGGTTGTGTGTGATATTGCAATTCAGTTCCATTGAAGTGAATGCTGTCAAGTTGTAATACCACACACAACCTAAGGACAGGTATGGTGCTGTTTTGGAAAGAATCAGCTCTGTTGTTCTATTCCTGGATAATCGTTTTAATCAGGCTCACTGCTTGCTGGATGTAGCGACTGCCTTTATATTAGTAATACAATCTTGGTTTACCCAACACATTACATACATAGACACTTGAATTTGCATATAATTAATTAGATAGATTGATTGTATGAAGTTGAAATGATTCACACCACATACCTACCTATTCATACAAACCACAATATTAAAAATGTATCTCTTTGAAGAACACTATTTTCTTTGTGACGTCATTAACCCTGTTGCTTTGTACTTCTTCCCTTCAAAAATGGGAGTTTCACCTGAGTTATAATAGAGGGTGTGAATGAAGCACCACACCCGAATGCGATTATAAGCCACTAAGGTTCTTTTTATCATGGCAATAACAATGCAAGATTGTCATTATGTAATCCATTAGAATGGGAAAAATACCCTATGTTTAAAAAAGGGAACAAGGACCATGGAGGGGACAGCTGCAGACAACCACAGTATTATGCAAAATGTTACTAGAAAGGGAAGATCTTTACAATATGCTAGCAGGTTTTCTTTTAGCTATGTTGTGGTGTGGTGCTACACGGTTCTTGCTTTGACCCTTAGGCTTTGTTCGCATGGATGAATGTCTGCATGGAACATTGCCCCACAGCGGAGCTCTGGCAGAACATTTCGGTGCTAGGACCACTCGGTACAGATTACTCAGAAAGAATAGACATGTCTATTCGATATCTTTCTGCAGACTCCAAAATCAGGATTTCTGCAGCAGAATCATCTGCTGCTGATATCTTGCAATGTGCACAGTGCAGCAGAATCCCATTGATAGTGATAGGACTCTGCTGCTGTGGAATCTCCATGCGGAATTCTAATGTGAGCATACCCTAAAAAAAGCACAAGTGAAAAGAAAGACGTGATATGTCACTACAGACATGTCTCTCCTTTCAATGAGAATAGTAAAGAGATTGTCCAGATCAAACAAAAAAACAAACAAAAAAAAAACAAAGCAAAATAAAATGTCATAAAGTAATTTATCAAAATAACAAATCCAAATATCAGGCAATTTTGGCACAAAACCTTCAGGCTTTCATTAGAAAGCTGAAGATGAAAAGGAAGTTCACCATTCAGCACGACAACGACTCAAAGCACACACACAAGTCTACCAAAGCATGGCTTCACCAGAAGGACTAATGTTTTGGAATGGTCCAGCCACAGCCAAGACCATAATCCAATTGTACATCTGTGGGGTGAACTGAAGAGAGCTGTGCACAGATGGTCTCACAATCTGACAGATTTGGAGCACTTTTGCAAGAAAGAGCTATATATGTAAAATTATAGACCATTTAAGGGAGGATTAAATTAACAAATATATCAATAGACCACCCTCAAGAAGTCCATAAGACTCCTCAATTTCCCAATATACTAAAACCTCCTTTAATGAAACTAACCTACACATGTTTAAAATTCCGATGCTACACGTCTCTAAGGGTAAGTTCACACGGGCAGATTTTTTTGCGGGTTCTCCGCTGCGTATTTGAAAGTGGGCAGGCTCTTCTCAGCTGTCCGCAGCAGATTTTCTCAGCTGTACGCAGCGGGAAACCCACAAAAAAAATCCGCCCATGTGAACGTACTCTTACAGTAGTGTCCATAAGCCCGGTGCCTCTTAACAAAGCCACAGCTATGGGGTGAAACATGTTGAGATGGGAGTAAAACATTTTAATACTGGGTAGCATACCTCCAATTTAGCTGTGCGAGTACTGTAGCACACTCAGCTGTGCCCATAACACATATAGCCTCAGTAATAGGCAATAGTGCTTATGTAGGCAACTGTTAGGGAGTTATAGTACCGGAATTTAGGTTATTTTCAAAGAAGAGTGGGCAAATATTAAGACATCAAGATGTGCAAGCTAATACGACTGATTGCTTTAATAAAATGAAAAGGTGCTTCAACAAAATATTATTTTAAGGGTGTGCACACTTATGCAACCAGGTTATAGTGTCTTATTCTTTTTTTTTCCGCTTCTTAAAGATTTTAGTTTTTTTTGCAATTGAATTGCTTACATTATAGGTCACAATAAGATGGAAAAAGTTCTGACATGATTTATCTTTGTCTCATTCGTTAACATCACAAGAACCTGGTGTTTTAACAGGGGTGTGTAGACTTTTTATATCCGCTGTACTTTAAATTAACAGCTGATAAAAAAGACACACAAAAAAAATCACCAAAAATGCAGGTAAACACTGTGTGTGAATCAGCCTAGGCATATTCTATGGTATTTTGTGGTAAATGCAAAGTCATTTCCTGTATAATGATGCAAAGTTCTACTATTAATTAATATTGCTGAAGTTTATATAGGACACATTCATTTTTCTGATAGAACCAGCTTCTCCCCTATCATTAAAATTCATCCTTTAATTTACTAGATTATTATTTTTTTATTATAATTATAGGTGGCATTTAATGATCTTAATTTCCCCAAAGTGAATTAAGCTTCTGGTATTAAAGAAGAAGGATCTTTGTTTAATATGTGGGCCGGGGTAACACTTCTAAAACAGATTCATACAGAATTCTCGTATGCCTGGAAAAAAAGTTTTAAAATTTTAATGTGTCTGGGAGGAACAAATGTCAATCAAGTCCATAAAAGTGTTCTAGTGTTAGTCTAGATGCAAGCAATTGAACAATGAAAGCTAATGCTGGGTTTGTTTTATTAGACAGTTATGTAATATATGTAAATATGGAAGTGTTTTTGCTTGCATGGTTGTGTTGCTGTTTGTACTTTATTTAAAGGAGAACTGAGAATTGATCTCTAAGTGGGATATTTATCATTATTAGTGTATTATAGAGGCATTTCCCCCCTTTCTGCTGTGTGTGTATTCCCCATGCTGCTGCTCTGAATTTTCTAACCAGGCGCACGTGTCTCTGTAAATCTTGCACAATAATAAAAATCACCTCATCCCTTCTCTGTAGCTCTGAAACATACGTGTCCTCTGAGCTGGTGTATATCTGCGCATAAAAAGGCCAGTTGCGCATTATTTGTCCACAGTTAAATCGCTGTCCACAGGAAAAAGAGCTCTACGGCACACCTGCATGTAGACATCGGAACGAAAAGTGGCAAATATGACCACTGCGCAAATTTTTGTGGAAAAAAAATACACAGAAATAACTTCTACAACCAATGATAGATTCCCCCCTAAATGTGTATTTTTTCTCTTTCTGTGATACCCCCAAAAATGCTGAATTAGAAACCAGAATGAAAGCACGAGCAGCCCAAATTCATATAATACTTGTGATATAGGTAAAAGTATTTGTCCTGCTTTTAAGACACTATACTGCAGTAGGAACTAGGGGCCATTTGGAAGGTAAATATAACAAAAGTCAGATGTGTATAAAGAGCTGAATAGTGAAAAGCCCCCTAAAAGTCTCACTCTGAATCAAGGCACATATGACTGTCAATTGTACACTCATGGAATATTAAGTGTTAGAAATATCTTAAAGCGTACCCGTCAGATCCAACTAAATATTTTTTTTTTAAATATATCACTCAGTACCTAATCCTGACCATGTACATCTAATTTTTATGTGTCTAGCACCTTTATTATTTATTTTCTTATTGCACTTTTAATTTAGCTCACTAGTCTGAATTCCTCTCAAAGGAAGGGGGCGTGGCCTCACTGTGCAGGTCTCCACCCCCTCCCTCAGTATGCTGTCTGCTCACATCTCCCCTAGCATTAGCAAAACTACAACTCCCAGCTTGTCCTCACTGACAGTAGCGGGACACAAGCTGACAGTGGGAGGATTTTTCCTCCAGCTGTGACCCCTGCACTCACAGCTGTCAATGAAGGAAGTGTGTCCATGACATAGGTGATGACGCATGGACACAGCAGGACTAGTATGTGTCCAAGCAGACAGGGGGGGGGGGGCAGTTGTTTAACTGGCTTTTTCAGTATGAAATACTGAAAATGTTCTAATGAAAGCAATTGCAAAACCTATTGGTTTTGCATGTTTTACAACATATCAAAAGATTTTGTATCTGACAGTGCCCATTTAAGTGTTAAGGACCAGTGATTAAAAGATAAGAACATCCTGAAGGCAAGTTTCATGGCATACATCACTCAGAGGAGATATTGCATGTTTTCTGTATTTACATGTTTAAAAGCAATATAAATGAATATAAACTCACTAACAAATAATAACACATTTGTACATAGGAACACTTTTAAAGTAACATAAATGATTCCATCAACCATAATAAAACTATTGGTATGTGCCCAGTCAGTTTTAGTAGAGCACGGCAACCACCGTAATGTAAACCTTTCTGATCATACAAGTCCTTTATAGTTAATGGGGAAGATTTATCAAAACCTGTGCGGAGGAAAAGTGAAGGAATTGCCCATAGCAATCAATCAGATTGCTTTTTCAAACAGGCCTATGAAAAATAAAATGTGGAATCGGATAGGTTGCTATGGGCAGCTGCTCCACTTTTCCTCTGCACAGGTTTTGAAAAATATCCCCCAATGTGTGCAGGTGAACATATGACAGACAATTATGGTTCCTTGAAGAACTATGTCTCCTGTGGGGCAGTACATGTAAAAGGTGCAGTATGAATCGGAACATATTAGCCAGTGTCATCTGAATGCACAGCATCCCGCATTGTCCTTAGGCGTGGGCGCTGGCTGACCTTCAGGTACTATACTCCAGATCTACATGAAAAGTTCTCAGGATACACTGCTTCTTCTTCTGGTCTGAATCACTGGCATTCTTTCTGTATTATCCTCAACATCACTTTCACAATTTCTCTACAAGGAAACACAGAAGAACAGCTGGTAAATGTACTTCACGGATGTCTGAAAAAATCACCAAAATTGTTAGTATTCTTCCTCTACTATAGTAGGAAACCGAAAAGCTACATTTAAAAAAATGTATGACGCCCAGAAGGTAATCATTGCTCGCTACTAAGCAAAAAAAAGGACAGATGTCGCATTCTAGCGCAATTTTCGTTAAATAATTGGCTTACATGACTTATATCACATTTATTATGTGTTGTAGAAACTTTTATGACATTTTTGCACCTTGCTAAACAAAGAGGCCTGAGTCCCCTCATCGATATTTTGAGCTCCGATTTGGGTCAGCGCTGCACTTTTACAGGTGGCACTGAGCTCCATCAGCTCCCCAGCTGGCTCCCAGTGCGGGAATATGAAGTTACAGTGTTGTGATGTCATATTCCTTGCCGGGAACACTGAGTGGTCGGCACCAATTGAGCAATCAGAGCTCCCAACGGGAACATGAAATCACTGAACAGTAACTTCATATTCCTCGCCGGGAGCTGGCTGGCCGGGGGGCAGAGCGTAGTGCCACCCTCACCTCCATATGTGGTAAGGCATAATGCAATCTAAGAGAAGGTCCTTTTCCTTACTTTGCTGGTCCCACATGATTGACATAAAAGGCTCAATGCTGGAAGCAGGTTAGGGTGGGGAGGAGGTGTGACGCTGCGAGAGTCAGCCAGCCCCTTCAACTGTTCACCGGCTTTACAAGACAGAATTAATATAACTTTACAAATCATGGGAAAAGTAAGGAAAAGGACCTTCTCTTAGATAGCATTGTACCCTAACTGATAGTGCCTGCACCTTGGTACTTTGTACAGAGGAAACAGTTTTGCTTTCAATGCTAAGTCAGTGTTTCCCAAGTAGGGTGCCTCCAGCTGTTGCAAAACTACAACTCCCAGCATGCAGGGAGTTGTAGTTTTGCAACAGCCTGGTTGGGAAACACTGCCAAGTAATAATAGGGGCGCAAGGGAAACATAAAAAACCTTGATCACTTGTTTTTATATGCCTACTGTATATATTTTCTAAAAGTCCCCAAAAAAAGGTAATTTGCTGTTTTTCCCAGATTCATTGATTAATTTATCTAAAACAAATCGATTGTACAAATAATCATTTGTTGCATAGTTAAAATGTTCAAAAATGTTCACCCCCTGACCACCATCTCTTCTGCTTAAAATAGTTTGAGAATATTATTATAATAAAAATAGTATTCAGCTGTTGTAATCTTTTTTGATAAAATTCTCTTCTCTAAACTTGTGCACATACAGCAGAAAAATGTACTCTCTAAACTTGTGCACATACAGCAGATAAATGTACTCTCTAAACTTGCGCACATACAGCAGATAAATGTACTCTCTAAACTTGCGCAAATACAGCAGATAAATGTACTCTCTAAACTTGTGCACATACAGCAGATAAATGTACTCTCTAAACTTGTGCACATACAGCAGATAAATGTACTCTCTAAACTTGCGCAAATACAGCAGATAAATGTACTCTCTAAACTTGTGCACATACAGCAGATAAATGTACTCTCTAAACTTGCGCAAATACAGCAGATAAATGTACTCTCTAAACTTGCGCACATACAGCAGATAAATGTACTCTAAACTTGCGCAAATACAGCAGATAAATGGACTCTCTAAACTTGTGCACATACAGCAGATAAATGTACTCTCTAAACTTGCGCAAATACAGCAGATAAATGGACTCTCTAAACTTGTGCACATACAGCAGATAAATGTACTCTCTAAACTTGTGCACATACAGCAGATAAATGTACTCTCTAAACTTGCGCACATACAGCAGATAAATGTACTCTCTAAACTTGCGCAAATACAGCAGATAAATGTACTCTCTAAACTTGTGCACATACAGCAGATAAATGTACTCTCTAAACTTGTGCACATACAGCAGATAAATGTACTCTCTAAACTTGCGCAAATACAGCAGATAAATGTACTCTCTAAACTTGTGCACATACAGCAGATAAATGTACTCTCTAAACTTGCGCAAATACAGCAGATAAATGGACTCTCTAAACTTGTGCACATACAGCAGATAAATGTACTCTCTAAACTTGTGCACATACAGCAGATAAATGTACTCTCTAAACTTGTGCACATACAGCAGATAAATGTACTCTCTAAACTTGTGCACATACAGCAGATAAATGTACTCTCTAAACTTGTGCACATACAGCAGATAAATGTACTCTCTAAACTTGTGCACATACAGCAGATAAATGTACTCTCTAAACTTGTGCACATACAGCAGATAAATGTACTCTCTAAACTTGTGCACATACAGCAGATAAATGTACTCTCTAAACTTGTGCACATACAGCAGATAAATGTACTCTCTAAACTTGTGCACATACAGCAGATAAATGTACTCTCTAAACTTGTGCACATACAGCAGATAAATGTACTCTCTAAACTTGTGCACATACAGCAGATAAATGTACTCTCTAAACTTGCGCAAATACAGCAGATAAATGTACTTTCTAAACTTGTGCACATACAGCAGATAAATGTACTCTCTAAACTTGCGCAAATACAGCAGATAAATGTACTTTCTAAACTTGTGCACATACAGCAGATAAATGTACTCTCTAAACTTGCGCAAATACAGCAGATAAATGTACTTTCTAAACTTGTGCACATACAGCAGATAAATCTACTCTCTAAACTTGTGCATATACAGCAGATAAATGTACTCTCTAAACTTGCACACATACAGTAGATAAATGTACTCTCTAAACTTGTGCACATACAGTAGATAAATGTACTCTAAACTTGTGCACATACAGCAGATAAATGTACTCTCTAAACTTGTGCACATACAGCAGATAAATGTACTCTCTAAACTTGTGCACATACAGCATATAAATGGAATCTCTAAACTTGCGCACATACAGCAGATAAATGGAATCTCTAAACTTGTGCACATACAGAAGGTAAATGGACTCTCTAAACTTGTGCACATACAGCAGATAAATGTACTCTCTAAACTTGTGCACATACAGCAGATAAATGTACTCTCTAAACTTGTGTAATACAGCAGATAAATGTACTCTCTAAACTTGTGTACATACAGCAGATAAATGTACTCTCTAAACTTGTGCACATACAGAAGATAAATGTACTCTCTAAACTTGCGCACATACAGAAGATAAATGTACTCTCTAAACTTGTGCACATACAGCAGATAAATGTACTCTCTAAACTTGTGCACATACAGCAGATAAATGTACTCTCTAAACTTGTGCACATACAGCAGATAAATGTACTCTCTAAACTTGCGCACATACAGCAGATAAATGTACTCTCTAAACTTGCGCAAATACAGCAGATAAATGTACTCTCTAAACTTGTGCACATACAGCAGATAAATGTACTCTCTAAACTTGTGCACATACAGCAGATAAATGTACTCTCTAAACTTGCGCAAATACAGCAGATAAATGTACTCTCTAAACTTGTGCACATACAGCAGATAAATGTACTCTCTAAACTTGCGCAAATACAGCAGATAAATGTACTCTCTAAACTTGCGCACATACAGCAGATAAATGTACTCTAAACTTGCGCAAATACAGCAGATAAATGGACTCTCTAAACTTGTGCACATACAGCAGATAAATGTACTCTCTAAACTTGCGCAAATACAGCAGATAAATGGAATCTCTAAACTTGTGCACATACAGAAGGTAAATGGACTCTCTAAACTTGTGCACATACAGCAGATAAATGTACTCTCTAAACTTGTGCACATACAGCAGATAAATGTACTCTCTAAACTTGTGTAATACAGCAGATAAATGTACTCTCTAAACTTGTGTACATACAGCAGATAAATGTACTCTCTAAACTTGTGCACATACAGAAGATAAATGTATTCTCTAAACTTGCACACATACAGTAGATAACTGTACTCTCTAAACTTGTGCACATACAGCAGATAAATGGACTCTCTAAACTTGTGCACATACAGAAGATAAATGTACTCTCTAAACTTGAGCACATACAGAAGATAAATGTACTCTCTAAACTTGCGCACATACAGAAGATAAATGTACTCTCTAAACTTGTGCACATACAGCAGATAAATGTACTCTCTAAACTTGTGCACATACAGCAGATAAATGTACTCTCTAAACTTGTGCACATACAGCAGATAAATGTACTCTCTAAACTTGCGCAAATACAGCAGATAAATGTACTTTATAAACTTGTGCACATACAGCAGATAAATGTACTCTCTAAACTTGCGCAAATACAGCAGATAAATGTACTTTCTAAACTTGTGCACATACAGCAGATAAATGTACTCTCTAAACTTGCACACATACAGTAGATAAATGTACTCTCTAAACTTGTGCACATACAGCAGATAAATGTACTCTCTAAACTTGTGTAATACAGCAGATAAATGTACTCTCTAAACTTGTGCACATACAGCATATAAATGGAATCTCTAAACTTGCGCACATACAGAAGATAAATGTACTCTCTAAACTTGTGCACATACAGCAGATAAATGGACTCTCTAAACTTGTGCACATACAGAAGATAAATGTACTCTCTAAACTTGAGCACATACAGAAGATAAATGTACTCTCTAAACTTGCGCACATACAGAAGATAAATGTACTCTCTAAACTTGTGCACATACAGCAGATAAATGTACTCTCTAAACTTGCGAACATACAGCAGATAAATGTACTCTCTAAACTTGTGCACATACAGCAGATAAATGGACTCTCTAAACTTGTGCACATACAGCAGATAAATGTACTCTCTAAACTTGTGCACATACAGCAGATAAATGTACACTAAACTTGTGCACATACAGCAGATAAAAGTACTCTAAACTTGCGCACATACAGCAGATAAATGTACTCTCTAAAATTGTGCACATACAGCAGATAAATGTACTCTCTAAACTTGTGCACATACAGCAGATAAATGTACTCTCTAAACTTGTGCACATACAGTAGATAAATGTACTCTAAACTTGTGCACATACAGCAGATAAATGTACTCTCTAAACTTGTGCACATACAGCAGATAAATGTACTCTCTAAACTTGTGCACATACAGCATATAAATGGAATCTCTAAACTTGCGCACATACAGCAGATAAATGGAATCTCTAAACTTGTGCACATACAGAAGGTAAATGGACTCTCTAAACTTGTGCACATACAGCAGATAAATGTACTCTCTAAACTTGTGCACATACAGCAGATAAATGTACTCTCTAAACTTGTGTAATACAGCAGATAAATGTACTCTCTAAACTTGTGTACATACAGCAGATAAATGTACTCTCTAAACTTGTGCACATACAGAAGATAAATGTACTCTCTAAACTTGCGCACATACAGAAGATAAATGTACTCTCTAAACTTGTGCACATACAGCAGATAAATGTACTCTCTAAACTTGTGCACATACAGCAGATAAATGTACTCTCTAAACTTGTGCACATACAGCAGATAAATGTACTCTCTAAACTTGCGCACATACAGCAGATAAATGTACTCTCTAAACTTGCGCAAATACAGCAGATAAATGTACTCTCTAAACTTGTGCACATACAGCAGATAAATGTACTCTCTAAACTTGTGCACATACAGCAGATAAATGTACTCTCTAAACTTGCGCAAATACAGCAGATAAATGTACTCTCTAAACTTGTGCACATACAGCAGATAAATGTACTCTCTAAACTTGCGCAAATACAGCAGATAAATGTACTCTCTAAACTTGCGCACATACAGCAGATAAATGTACTCTAAACTTGCGCAAATACAGCAGATAAATGGACTCTCTAAACTTGTGCACATACAGCAGATAAATGTACTCTCTAAACTTGCGCAAATACAGCAGATAAATGGAATCTCTAAACTTGTGCACATACAGAAGGTAAATGGACTCTCTAAACTTGTGCACATACAGCAGATAAATGTACTCTCTAAACTTGTGCACATACAGCAGATAAATGTACTCTCTAAACTTGTGTAATACAGCAGATAAATGTACTCTCTAAACTTGTGTACATACAGCAGATAAATGTACTCTCTAAACTTGTGCACATACAGAAGATAAATGTATTCTCTAAACTTGCACACATACAGTAGATAACTGTACTCTCTAAACTTGTGCACATACAGCAGATAAATGGACTCTCTAAACTTGTGCACATACAGAAGATAAATGTACTCTCTAAACTTGAGCACATACAGAAGATAAATGTACTCTCTAAACTTGCGCACATACAGAAGATAAATGTACTCTCTAAACTTGTGCACATACAGCAGATAAATGTACTCTCTAAACTTGTGCACATACAGCAGATAAATGTACTCTCTAAACTTGTGCACATACAGCAGATAAATGTACTCTCTAAACTTGCGCAAATACAGCAGATAAATGTACTTTATAAACTTGTGCACATACAGCAGATAAATGTACTCTCTAAACTTGCGCAAATACAGCAGATAAATGTACTTTCTAAACTTGTGCACATACAGCAGATAAATGTACTCTCTAAACTTGCACACATACAGTAGATAAATGTACTCTCTAAACTTGTGCACATACAGCAGATAAATGTACTCTCTAAACTTGTGTAATACAGCAGATAAATGTACTCTCTAAACTTGTGCACATACAGCATATAAATGGAATCTCTAAACTTGCGCACATACAGAAGATAAATGTACTCTCTAAACTTGTGCACATACAGCAGATAAATGGACTCTCTAAACTTGTGCACATACAGAAGATAAATGTACTCTCTAAACTTGAGCACATACAGAAGATAAATGTACTCTCTAAACTTGCGCACATACAGAAGATAAATGTACTCTCTAAACTTGTGCACATACAGCAGATAAATGTACTCTCTAAACTTGCGAACATACAGCAGATAAATGTACTCTCTAAACTTGTGCACATACAGCAGATAAATGGACTCTCTAAACTTGTGCACATACAGCAGATAAATGTACTCTCTAAACTTGTGCACATACAGCAGATAAATGTACACTAAACTTGTGCACATACAGCAGATAAAAGTACTCTAAACTTGCGCACATACAGCAGATAAATGTACTCTCTAAAATTGTGCACATACAGCAGATAAATGTACTCTCTAAACTTGTGCACATACAGCAGATAAATGTACTCTCTAAACTTGTGCACATACAGAAGATAAATGTACTCTCTAAACTTGAGCACATACAGAAGATAAATGTACTCTCTAAACTTGCGCACATACAGAAGATAAATGTACTCTCTAAACTTGTGCACATACAGCAGATAAATGTACTCTCTAAACTTGCGAACATACAGCAGATAAATGTACTCTCTAAACTTGTGCACATACAGCAGATAAATGGACTCTCTAAACTTGTGCACATACAGCAGATAAATGTACTCTCTAAACTTGTGCACATACAGCAGATAAATGTACACTAAACTTGTGCACATACAGCAGATAAATGTACTCTAAACTTGCGCACATACAGCAGATAAATGTACTCTCTAAAATTGTGCACATACAGCAGATAAATGTACTCTCTAAACTTGTGCACATACAGCAGATAAATGTACTCTCTAAACTTGTGCACATACAGCAGATAAATGTACTCTCTAAACTTGTGCACATACAGCAGATAAATGTACTCTCTAAACTTGTGCACATACAGCAGATAAATGTACTCTCTAAACTTGCGCACATACAGCAGATAAATGTACTCTCTAAAATTGTGCACATACAGCAGATAAATGTACTCTCTAAACTTGTGCACATACAGCAGATAAATGTACTCTCTAAACTTGTGCATACAGAAGATAAATACGCTATCTAAACTTGCACACATACAGTAGATAAATGTTTTCTACTTAGTATCTACTTGAACTAAATCATGCCAAATGTTAGCGCAGTGTAACTTAGGCAGAAAACATAACGGTTTACAATACAAGAGTTAATCAGTCTTGGCTTCTACAACTAAAATCTTTATGGAAAGAATATCATTAAGGCTTAAGAGACACAGTATGAGATAAAAACAAAGTCTGCCTCATTTCATGGAACATCCCTTACAGACCAGAAGATGTGTGGGTGTTTTTTCTCTCCAGTAATTAAAAGCGGTTTCTGATTGACTTTTAATGAGACACTTTTGTTTTTCATACTTAGGAAGGCTTACAAACTTATAAAGTGACATAATAACACCAGCAAATCCCCTATTGCCTTATATAGTCTAGAATAATCTGTTGTCATCTAATGTTCTCCACAATTTAAAATAAGACCAGGAAGATGCTTTGAAAGTGTTGTAGTTGTGATCACATAAAGGGCGACGTCTGGATGAGGGTGGGATGATTCCTCCTGGCTCTCACTTGCCTTAGAAACAAGAATTATTTCTAACTACTCAAACAATTTTACAGTAGTTAATGATAATTGTTATATCTATTGCTATAAACATTATAACATCTGACCAATGGAGATTTGCTTCATCACCTAGAACACTGATCTCTTCTTTTTGAAATTTCGTGGATAAATTGTAACATTTACCTTCCTGTGATCTGAAAAAATACACTTCCAAAAATATGCACTTACAGTGGGGATCAAAAGTTTGGGCACCCCAGGTAAAAATTTGTATTAATGTGCATAAAGAAGCCAAGGAAAGATGGAAAAATCTCCAAAAGGCGAGGAGACATTCTTATAATATGTCAACAAAAGTTAGATTTTATTTCCATCATGTACACTTTCAAAATAACAGAACACAAAAAAATGGCATCTGCAAAAGTTTGGGCGCCCTGCAGAGTTAATATCGTGTACTGCCCACTTTGGCAAGTATCACAGCTTGTAAACGCTTTTTGTAGCCAGCCAAGAGTCTTTCAATTCTTGTTTGAGGTATCTTTCCCCATTCTTCCTTACAAAAGTATTCCAGTTCTTTGAGATTTCTGGGCTGTCTGTCACGCACTGCTCTTTTAAGGTCTATCCATAGATTTTCAATTATGTTGAGGTCCGGAGATTGTAAGGCCATGGTAAAACCTTCAGTTTACGCCTCTTGATGTAATCCCCCGTGGATTTCGAGGTGTGTTTAGGATCATTATCCATTTGTAGAAGCCATCCTCTCTTTAGCTTTTTCACAGATGGCATCAAGTTAGCATCCAAAATTTGCTGGAATTTTATTGAATCCATTTTTCCTTCTATTCGTGAGATGTTCCCTGTGCCACTGGCTGCAATACAACCCCAAAGCATGATTGATTCACCCCCATGCTTAACAGTTGGACAGAGGTTCTTTTCATTAAATTCTGTTCCACCTTTGCTCATTCCAGCCAAAAAGTTCAATTTTAACCTCATCAGTCCACAGAACTTGTTTCCAAAATGCATCAGGCTTGTCTATATGTTCATTTGCAAAGTTCAAATGCAGATTTTTGTGGTGAGGACGTAGAAGAGGTTTTCTTCTGATGACTCTTCCATGAAGACCATATTTCTACAAGTATCTCTTTATAGTGGAATAGTGTACCACAACTCCAGTGTCTGCCAGATCTTTCTGGAGGGATTGTGCAGTCAAACGTAGGTTTTGAATTGTTTTTCTCACAATCCTGCAAGCTGTTCTGTCTGATATTTTTCTTGGTCTTCCAGATCTTGCTTTAACTTCCACTGTTCCTGATGACTGCCATTTCTTATTAACATTCCAAACAGAGGATATTGACATCTGAAAACGCTTTGCTATCTTCTTATAGCCTTCTCCAGCTTTGTGAGCGTCAACTATTTTCAGTTTCAGATTTCTTGACAACTGCTTAGAAGAACCCATGGTGCTGATTGTTGGGGCAAGGTCAGATGAGTCTGGGCATTTAAAACCTTTGAGATTGACATCACCTGTGTTACGCCTAGCGCTCCGGGTCCCCGCTCCTCCCCGGAGCGCTCACGGCGTCTCTCTCCCCGCAGCGCCCCGGTCAGTCCCGCTGACCGGGAGCGCTGCACTGTCATGGCCGTCGGGGATGCGATTCGCACAGCGGGACGCGCCCGCTCGCGAATCGCATCCCAGGTCACTTACCCGTCCCGGTCCCCTGCTGTCATGTGCTGGCGCGCGCGGCTCCGCTCTCTAGGGCGCGCGCGCGCCAGCTCTCTGCGACTTAAAGGGCCAGCGCACCAATGATTGGTGCCTGGCCCAATTAGCTTAATTGGCTCCCATCTGCTCCCTGCCTTTATCTGACCTCCTCCCATGCACTCCCTCGCCGGATCTTGTTGCCTTGTGCCAGTGAAAGCGTTTAGTGTGTCCAAAGCCTGTGTACCTGAACTTCTGCTACCCATCCTGACTACGAACCTTGCCGCCTGCCCCCGACCTTCTGCTACGTCTGACCTTGCCTCTGCCTAGTCCTTCTGTCCCACGCCTTCTCAGCAGTCAGCGAGGTAGAGCCGTTGCTAGTGGATACGACCTGGTTGCTACTGCCGCAGCAAGACCATCCCGCTTTGCGGCGGGCTCTGGTGAAAACCAGTAGCCTCTTAGAACCGGTCCACTAGCACGGTCCACGCCAATCCCTCGCTGACACAGAGGATCCACTACCTGGAAGCCGAATCGTGACAGTAGATCCGGCCATGGATCCCGCTGAGGTGCCGCTGCCAAGTCTCGCTGATCTTCCCACGGTGGTCGCTCAGCAATCGCAGCAGATTGCCCAACAAGGACAGCAGCTGTCGCAGTTGACCGCCATGTTACAGCAAATTCTGCCTCTGCTACAGCAGCAACCATCTCCTCCGCCAGCTCCTGCACCTCCTCCGCAGCGAGTGGCCGCTCCTAACCTCCGCTTGTCCCTGCCGGACAAATTTGATGGGGACTCCAGACTCTGCCGTGGATTTTTGTCTCAGTGTTCCCTGCATATGGAGATGTTGTCAGACTTGTTTCCTACAGAACGGTCTAAGGTGGCGTTCGTAGTAAGCCTTCTTTCAGGAAAGGCCTTGTCTTGGGCCACACCGCTCTGGGACCGCAATGATCCTGCCACAGCCACAGTCCAGTCCTTCTTTGCTGAAGTCCGAAGTGTCTTTGAGGAACCTGCCCGAGCCTCTTCTGCTGAGACTGCCTTGCTGAACCTGGTCCAGGGTAATTCTTCCGTTGGCGAGTACGCCATACAATTCCGTACTTTTGCTTCTGAACTATCCTGGAATAATGAGGCTCTCTGCGCGACCTTTAAAAAAGGCCTATCCAGTCGCATCAAGGATGTGCTGGCCGCACGAGAGATTCCTGCCAACCTCCAAGAACTCATCCATTTGGCTACCCGCATTGACATGCGTTTTTCTGAGCGACACCAAGAGCTCCGCCAGGAAAAAGACTTAGATCTCTGGGCACCTCTCCCACAGCATCCTTTGCAGTCTTCGCCTGGGCCTCCCGCCGAGGAGGCCATGCAAGTGGATCGGTCTCGCCTGACCCAGGAAGAGAGGAATCGCCGTAGAGAAGAAAATCTCTGTCTGTACTGTGCCAGTACTGAGCATTTCTTGGTGGATTGCCCTATCCGTCCTCCACGCCTGGGAAACGCACGCACGCACCCAGCTCACGTGGGTGTGGCATCTTTTGGTTCTAAGTCTTCTTCTCCACGTCTCACGGTGCCCGTGCGGATTTCCCCTACAGCCAACTCCTCCATCTCAGCCGTGGCCTGCTTGGACTCTGGTGCCTCCGGGAATTTTATTTTGGAGTCCTTTGTTAATAAATTCAGCATCCCGGTGACCCGTCTCGTCAAGCCGCTCTACATTTCCGCGGTCAACGGAGCCAGATTGGACTGCACCGTGCGTTACCGCACAGAACCCCTCCTGAT
Organism: Hyla sarda; assembly: GCF_029499605.1. Lineage (NCBI taxonomy): Eukaryota > Metazoa > Chordata > Amphibia > Anura > Hylidae > Hyla > Hyla sarda. Next base: position 177,264,667 of record NC_079192.1, read on the forward strand.
GTCTATCGGACTCCACCACGAAAGGATTGAGTTCTTCATTCTCCCCAACTGTACCTCTGAGGTCCTCCTCGGTCTGCCATGGCTCCGGCTTCATTCCCCCACCCTTGATTGGACCACCGGGGAGATAAAGAACTGGGACTCTGCCTGCCATAGGAAGTGCCTCTCCCCCCCTCCCAGTCCCGTCAGGCAAACCTCTGTGCCTCCTCATGGCCCCCGTCCTGGTGTCACACTGCCCCGTGCCAGGCTTCGCCCTCTGCCCTCCCTCCCCATTCCCACTCCTGCTGTACTGCCTGCCGTTGAGGAAACCCTCCATTCTTTCCCGGTGTCCTCATCCCAGGGGAGGCAGTTACCGGTCAAAGAAAAGGGGAGACCTAAGGGGGGGGGGTACTGTTACGCCTAGCGCTCCGGGTCCCCGCTCCTCCCCGGAGCGCTCACGGCGTCTCTCTCCCCGCAGCGCCCCGGTCAGTCCCGCTGACCGGGAGCGCTGCACTGTCATGGCCGTCGGGGATGCGATTCGCACAGCGGGACGCGCCCGCTCGCGAATCGCATCCCAGGTCACTTACCCGTCCCGGTCCCCTGCTGTCATGTGCTGGCGCGCGCGGCTCCGCTCTCTAGGGCGCGCGCGCGCCAGCTCTCTGCGACTTAAAGGGCCAGCGCACCAATGATTGGTGCCTGGCCCAATTAGCTTAATTGGCTCCCATCTGCTCCCTGCCTTTATCTGACCTCCTCCCATGCACTCCCTCGCCGGATCTTGTTGCCTTGTGCCAGTGAAAGCGTTTAGTGTGTCCAAAGCCTGTGTACCTGAACTTCTGCTACCCATCCTGACTACGAACCTTGCCGCCTGCCCCCGACCTTCTGCTACGTCTGACCTTGCCTCTGCCTAGTCCTTCTGTCCCACGCCTTCTCAGCAGTCAGCGAGGTAGAGCCGTTGCTAGTGGATACGACCTGGTTGCTACTGCCGCAGCAAGACCATCCCGCTTTGCGGCGGGCTCTGGTGAAAACCAGTAGCCTCTTAGAACCGGTCCACTAGCACGGTCCACGCCAATCCCTCGCTGACACAGAGGATCCACTACCTGGAAGCCGAATCGTGACAACCTGGTCTTCTCAGATGATGATTGAGAACAATCCATGACACTGGCAGGTCTCAGCTTTGCAAAGGGGGCAGTGCATGCTATAAATTCTGCAGGGAGCCCAAACTTTTGCAGACACCATTTTTTTGTTTTCTGTTATTTTGAAAGTTTAAATGATGGAAATTAAATCTAACTTTTGTTGACATATTATAAGAATGTCTAATCTGTAATTTGATGCCTTTTGGAGATTTTTCCATCTTTCCTTGGCTTCTTTATGCACATTAATACACATTTTTACCTGGGGTGCCCAAACTTTTGATCCCCACTGTATGTGAGATATTTATGTCCTCGATCAGCTTTCTACATATAAAAAACATTGGCGGTACACATGATATAGAATGGAATTACCAGTGCAAGTTTTTCTTCGTCAAGAACTTTCTTCTTAAGGGAGCGACTCAGGTGATTGCAAAGAGCTACTACACTGTAAGAAAGCTGGGGAGAGAAAACGTGTATTAAGGGGAACAATCCATCAATTTATTAGGCAACAAGGCATCTTTTCAAATGTATTTCATGTGCAATACTGCTAGTTGAGGTAGTAAGGTTATTCTAAAAGAATAGGCACCTAAAATGCATCACCTGGCAAGATCACAATTACATAGACATGTTTTAATGTATTTATAGTGATCTATATCAAATAAGGCTTAGTTGGCCATAGACTTATAGAAGATAGTTCGTTCATCACATGGCGATTCTGCCCAATTCCACCATAAACATTTATGCTCAGCTTGGCTTAATGGGGAAAGGTAAATAAGCTTCATCCAGACCCCTCTGGCATTGGCTCACCTCCAGTTGGAACAAAGTATTGGACACGTTAAAATCCAACATGCCTGATCCTTTCTTTGCCTGACATCAGATATCAGGCTGATCTCCCATACACATGACAAAGTCATTCCAAAATTTGTGTATTTGGTAGACCTTTATCCACTGTATATGGTTAACTTTAAACATGCCTTTAACAATGTGTTTAAATGTCAACCCCAAGATAGTCTTGTATCAAGATTTTCTATGTATTTCTAGTTTGAATAGAATTTATTTTATATAGGTTCCTTATTTGTTTCTGTAGCACCTACAATGATCATAGAGGAAGTCAGCAAAGCAGTGTGGTCACTGCCACTAAGCTACTAAAGTACAAGGTCAATTTCACTCCACCTGCTTACTACTCCTTCAAAACAGTTTGCATAACTAATAAACTGTGTGCAATGCTAGCTAACATACCAGGCTACAGAAGATTACCTGAATGTCTGGAACTGTGTACTACTGTATTGCTATAGAAAAACTGATCCACAATAATTCTGATATAAACAGTTCTTTCATTACAATGAATGGGGGAGTGACATTAAAACAAGCCAGAATTTCCGAGAATAGTCCATTTTCCATTTAGTAGTCTTACCATAGATTTTTAGTGTCCCATACCCCTGATCACACTGCAGTAATGGTGCAACATGTCAGGGGAACACATGTAATGTGTCTGTTCTTAATGTTCGGGCATACAATGGGGCAGATTTACAGCAACTGTGCCAGAATTCTGGTGTATTGTGTGCCAAAAAGCACCCCATTTATTATGGGTCTTTGACACTTTTTAAATACGTCTGTTGTGTCTGGCAAAGTGGCATGGCCTTGGCAAAGGGCCATTGCTTAAAGCATTACAATCAATAGTAAGAAAAAAAAAGCTTAAATCCATGTAGTAATGTGCCCTAAGACTGTATGCATAATAATGTGCCTGTGTTAATATGTAAAATTAATTTTGATCTATGAGTTACAGTGATAAGTCTTTCTGAATTTCTCTGAGAGGCTGGGGGCTTTTCCCCTTGAGTATGATGAGCTCCCCCCCCTCCCCTGAGGTCTGCTCTATATAACTCTATTGCAGCCATGTGAAACTATATGGTTCAAAGACAGAAGAAAGACCTGCATTTTGTGCCAAAAAATTTAGATTTTTACATTTTCACAACTTTGTAACCAAAATGCATGTTTTTTTATAACTCTAAGCAGCCATGTGAAACCTATATGATGCAAATACACAAGAAATAAGTTCATAAAATGACCAAGGAGAAACCATTTTGCATATAAATAATACTTTAGCATGTTGTATTGCTTGTCCCTGTGCATGTAAATGCTTCTCTTCTTAAAGGGGTACTCCATTGGCCAGCGGTCGGAATATTTAGTTCCGAACACTGTGTGCACGCTGCGAGGGTCGGCCATGCCCCCTTGTGATGCAAGCCTGCAATACGAGCCTATCGGAGGGGGTGTGGAAGCAGTCACACCCCCTTCCATAGACTTGACATTCTGAATGCTGGCCAGTGGAGTACCCCTTTAAGAACAGAAACATTTACTGTCTTTGAGGCACAGAATGGAGATAGCCACACCTCCCTCCCCTCAGATATTTTGGTCCTTTTTTTTAATGGACCAAAAAGGCTGGATTTTCAGGGTTTGTTTGCAAAATTAAAGGGGTACTCCGGTGGTTAAGATTTTTGGCTATATTGAATATTTTCTTCTTTGCTTCTTTTAATGTTCATGTTTTTTGTAATTGACATGTATTATATGTTTGTGTAGCATGTGTCTTTTTTACTTACCTGTTTGTGGGCCAGGAAGTTCGGTAGTTCTGTGCTGGATCTCTTACTGTTGTCCACATGTTAGGATTAGGCTAGTGACAACCTGTCATGGCTTTTTTTTTCTCTGTTCTTTCAGAACTGCATAAGCCATGCCCCCTCATCTCCCCCTCCTGGAGGATGCAGGTGTGCATGAGAGAAAGAAGCCAGAGCAGGGGGAGAGAGAGGACGAACACAGCTCCTCCTCATCTCCCCTCCCCCTGCTTTGTCTTCTGCGGATGCAGGTCTGCACTGAAAGAAGACAGAGAAGATAAGAGTGTTATCTGAAGGGGAGGATAACAAAATGCATGGGCTGGGGATGGGGAATAAATCTCGGACTGGGGATGATTTCTGTGTGTGAAGGTGGGGGGGGGGGGGGGGACGGACGGACTCCTGAATGACACATGCTGGGAGTTGTAGTCCCTGTTATGTGTGTATGCTAGTGTTTACAAACCAGTGTGCCTCCAGCTGTTTCAAAACTACAACTCCCAGCATTCCCTGACAGTCTTTGGGCATGCTGGGAGTTGTAGTTTTGCAACAGCTGGAGGCACACTGATTGGGAAACACTGGCCTAGCCTGTTCAGTATATTACAAAGTGCATTGTTTCCCAACCAGGTTGTCTTCAGCTGTATCAAAACTACAACTCCCAGCATGCCCGGACAGCTTTTGGCTGTCCAGGCATGCTGGTAGTAGTAGTTTTGCAACACCTGGAGGCACCCTGGTTGGGAAACACTTGTGTATGCCCTATAGAGGTGTGGTGAACTACAACCCCCAGGAGACTACAGAGGCAGCATGCTGATGTTATATCACAGACTGAAAACTCCTGAATTACACATGCTGAGAGTTGTAGTCCCTTTTTTGTGTGTATGACAGTGTATCCCAACCAAGGCTGATTATATTAGTGTGCTGTGTATAAGGGGGCCGACCTGGGAAAATAGTAGGGTGGGTAAAGGGCGGAACAAACAATAAAAAAAAAATTAAAAAAAAGGAGCCGCCCCAAACCAGCAAGGCATGTGGCTTCTGGGATTTGTAGTCTTCAGCACAGCAAGAAAGAGGAAATAGAAGCAAAGATAGGAATACAAAGTGGGGGATAAAAAGACAACAAAGAATGGAAATAGAGTTGCCTAAACAACAAGAATAGAAATGAAACAAAACAAATAGGGTAAGTCAAAAACAGAAGAACACGTTGACCACCGGAGTACCCCTTTAAAAACACAGTGGCCATTTTTTAAACACTTTTTTTCAAATCTTTAGCAATCAAATTTTTTTTAATGAATTATATTGGAAAAATGCTTAGTTTTTAGAAAAGTATTAAATGGAAAAAAGTTGTTTCTATCGACAATAACGCTTTAAAATGCAACACAATGTGCCAAACATACACCAGAAAGAATTAGACAGTCTAAAAATGTGACATATTTACCAAACAGCCTGAGCCACTGTGATCAATTTGGCACTTTTTTAGACGCTCTGGTTTCAGTTTACACTGCATAAGAATTAGATGGTTTTAGTCAATTTGGACGATTGTGTGTATGATGGTGGTAGCGGATCCTGACTTTTTACACCTGCACATAGAACTTTATGCTACCCATTAGTGAAGGGCCAGGTCTTTGTGGGCCCTCTGATAAATGCTGTATATTCACCTCAAATAACAAGGCTGACATTTCACACCTTGACCTACCAGATGTTATCAGAACTAAATCATTCTTGTTATTAACTATGAGTAAAAGCAATTAGTTCTAATCTCAGGGTGGGGCTTGTACTACTTGCACTTGGCACATTTTACTTCCTTTAATTGTTAAAGCTTTTATGCCTGTTAAAGTATCTTATACTGAATACAGGAGAGAATGACATTTAATGCAATATAATCTACAGGCAATAGCAGGTCTCTCTGTTATGCCTGAAGCAGAAGGAATAGTGTTTGTATTAAATGAAAGTTCACACAAATGTTCATCTATATATATAAAACTCAATGTGTGTGTGTATGTATGTATGTATTTATGTATGTGTGTATGTTCCACAAAAACGTCCAAACGGCTAAATATATTAACATGAAACTTGGCACACATATTACTTATATGTCAGCAACAAACATAGGAGAGGTAATTTAACCCTTACTCGCCCCCATTTGCCAGGGGCAGGGTTTATGTTTAAAGTCCCATACAACTCTATGGGAAATATATGTTACTGCATAACTTCCAAATGGCTGGAGATATTTCGATAATACTTGGTCACATGTTACTTAAATGTCCACTTAAAATATAGGATAGTTAATTTAACCCTTAACCACCCCCATTTGTGAGGGTCAGGTTTTTTTTTTTAAAGTCCCATGAAAATCAATGGGGAATGTATGTTCCCACATAACGTCTGTATGGCTGGAGATATTTCAATACCTGGTGCACATATTACGGGTCGGGATATGAGGTAGGGATAGGAGGTTGAGTTAGGAGGTTGGGATATGAGGACGGGATAGGAGGTCGAGATAGGCGGTCGGGATATGAGGACAGGATAGGAGGTCAAGATAGGAGGACGGGATAGGAGGACGGGATAGGATGACGGGATAGGAGGTCAGGATAGGAGGCCGGGATAGGAGGATGGGATAGGAGGTCGGGATAGGAGGTGGAGATAGGAGGACGGGATAGGAGGACAGGATAGGAGGACGGGATAAGTGGTCGGGATAGGAGGTCGGAATATGAGGACGGGATAATAGGTCGAGATAGGAGGACGGGATAGGAGGTCAGGATAGGATGTCGGGATAGGAGGTCGGGATATGAGGACGGGATAGGAGGTCGGGATAGGAGGGCGAGATAGGAGGTTGAGTTAGGAGGTAGGGATATGAGGACGGGACAAGAGGATGGGATAGGAGGTGGAGATAGGAGGTGGAGATAGGAGGTCGGGATAGGAGGTCGGGATAGGAGGTCGGGATAGGAGGTCGAGATAGGAGGACGGGATAGGCAGTTGAGATAGGAGGTCGAGATAGGAGGAGGGGATAGGAGGATAGGAGGTTGGGATAGGAGGGTGGGATAGGAGGTCGAGTTAGGAGGTCAGGATATGAGGTGGAGATAGGAGGTGGAGATAGGAGGACGGGATAGGAGGTCGGGATATGAGGACGTAATAGGAGGTTGAGATAGGAGGACGGGACAGGAGGTCGGGACAGGAGGTCGAGATAGGAGGACGGGATAGGAGGACGGGATAGGAGGACTGTATAGGAGGTCGGGCTATGAGGTCGGGATATGGGGTTGGGATATGACAACAATATATGTGGATGGGATATGAAGACAAAAGCTTCCTCCTCTGTTGATTTTCCTCCCCAAAAAGGATGAGGAAGGAAAAACCGGGCAACGCCGGGTACTCAGCTAGTTGATGATAAAATAGGTGGCAGCTTTTGCCCATTCAGTCATGATATCATCATAGGGATGTTAAACATCAGTCTTGAAGGGATCCACTTATTTTTTGGCCCAACTGTGCAATCTCCATGAGACTATATTAAAAGTGTTGTCCAGTGAACAACTTATACTTTATCCACAGGTTGGGAGATAAGTGTCTGATTGTGGGGGGTGTCCAACCATTGGAACCCCCATGATCCCCAGGATAGGGCACAGATAACTGCGAGACCTGGAGCTGGAGACTATATGTCATCCATTTACAGCACTCAGATATCTGGGCTCCCATAAAAATGACTGGATGACATGGGCGTTCATTGGTGAGTAGGCTCAGGATATATACATATACGATCATTGGAAGTTACATCTATTTATTTTTGGGATGGTACTGTTTATACTCACCCATTAGATATACTGCTGGTAATTATATACTTTGTATTGTCTGTTTGTATATGAATGAATATCCAGTCAACTGAATATAATATAAAATGTTCCTATTAGTCACTTTCTATGATTTTAGGACCCGATTACAATACTTTTATGTATCTATATACATTTGTATGTATTGGGCAGAGATCATCATGTTTGGTGTGTTCTAGTGATGTCACTCCTCTTTTCATGTTATGTGACTCTTTTGTAATCTGTATGTATTTAAGATTATGTGTCATTAAAATATAAGCATTATCATTTTGTATGTCTATAGTCAGAGACTCCGTTGTTTATAGGTTGTGGTTTGAAAAGACTGCATACAATATTCTAAGCCATGTATTATATTACAGCAAGGAGTTGTTTGGTCTGTTTTTCTAAGGGCTCATGGACTTGACAGAGCTATGGGCACAGAGCCTATAGAGTACAAAGAATCACTGTGTGCATCTATGGAGATACACTAGAGGTTTCATGGACCTCAAAAGGACCCTATCATAGTTCAGCACAAAAGGAGCTGTAAACAGACCATATGCATGGGACCTTGGGCTCTGATATAGGCTACAATTTTGCCAGTACTAGTTTGCTAATGATTACCAATTTTTATTTGAGTGTCTGTTGCCTTAATGTTCCTATTTTAACACCAAATCCAGGTTTGTTCTACTTACTCCATTAATATTCAATATGATATCTGTATAAACCCTCAGTAGAACAGTTGTTAAACTGCAAGAGAAGTCTTGGCCCTATGAGTGTAGGACCATAATGTTGGTGGTATCAATATAAGCACCAAAATGTTAAAAATGCAGTTAATATTTTAGAAAGTTTGAGTGTATAAAATTTGTTCTTGTACATAAGGTAAAACATATAAGAAAAAACAAAATGTCTTATATTCTATATAAGTAACTGTGACTTGTTAGGTAAGAATGCCTTACCTTCCAACGCCGTCGTATATATTGCTTTCTTAAATTCTCCAAATTTATAATGGATTTCTTTCTTACCAGGACCTGATGCTTATGTTTTGGCTGTGAGACAGAGATGTACATAAGTATTTAGTCAACTATATTGAGGAAATAACCAGAATAAACATTATTGGTCAGGTGAGTAGTTCCTCACATAGCAATATGGTGAGGGTTATATAAGGACTGACTAGCTAGGTACAGTATACTGATTGAATGAATCATAAAAAAGCAGTAACATATAGTAGTCACAGCACATAAAGTACAAATTCCAGAGATTAACTGGAAAAGAGGTTGAAATATCATCATGAGAAGGGTCAGCTTATGTTACTTTACGCATGCTGCTATAAGGAATATCTTTCTGTCTATCAATCTACAGTTTCTCACATAAGTTAGTACACCCCTCACATTTCTGTTAATATTTTATGTTTTTTTTTTTTTTTTTTTATGTAACAACACTGACGAAATAACACTCAGTGCAAAGTAGTGAATGCACAACCTGGATAACAGTATTTAATGTTGCTGTCCCCTTAAAATAATTCAACACACAGCCATTAATTTCTAAACCTTGGCAACAAAAGTCATTTTCCCTTTTCAGTGTCGCGTGACTCGTTAATGTTACAGGGTCTCAGGTGTGAATGGGGAGAAGAGGGTCTTTAATTTCGTGTTTTTGCTCTCACACTCTCTTATACTTTATACTAAAAGCTCAACATGGCACCTCCTGAGGATCCAAAAAAAAGAATTGTTGCTCTACATAAAGATGGCCTAGGCTATAAAAAGATTTCCAAGACCCTTAGTTGCAGCAAGGTGGGCAAGACCATATTGCGGTTTCACAAGACAGGTTCCACTCAGAACAGATCCCGCCATGGTCAATAAAAGAGCTTGAGTGCACATGGTTAGCATCATATCCAGAAGTTGTTTTTAGGAAATAGATGCATGAGTGCTGCCAGCATTGTTGCAGAAGTTGGAGGGGCAGGGGGTCAGTATGTCAGTGCTCAGACCGTACGCCGCACACTGCATCAAATTTGTCTACATGTCTGTGGTCCCAGAACAAAGCCTCTTCTAAAGATGATGCAGAGGAAAGCCTGCAAACATTTTGCTAAAGCCAAGCAGAATATGGATTACTGATACCATGTGCTGTGGTCCGATGAGACCAATATAAACTTATTTGGTTCAGATGGTGTCAAGTGTGTGTGACGGCAACAAGGTACAAAGACTAGTGTGTCTTACCTACATTTAAGCATGGTGGTGGGGTGTCATGGTCTGGGCCTGCAGTGCTGCTGGCACTGGGGAGCTACAGTTCATTTAGGGGACCATGAATTCCAACATGTACTGTGACAAACTGAAGCAAAGCATGATCCCCTCCCTTTGGAGACTGGGTGGCAGGGCAGTATCTAACATCCCCCTGCTATGTGATGTCATCATGGAAGAGTGGAAGAGGACATCAGTGGCAACCTGTGGAGTTCTGGTGAACTCCATGACGAAGAGGCTTGAGGCAGAGGTGGAAAATAATGGTGGCCACACAAAATATTGACACTTTCGGCCCCATTTGGACATTTCCACTTAGGGGTGTACTTACTTTTGGTGCCAAGGTTTAGACATTATTGGCTGTGTATTGAGTTATTTTGAGGGATAGACGCAAAATTAAACACTGTTATACAGGCTGTGCACTAACTACTGTACATTGTAGCAGAGTGTCATTTCTTCAGTGTTGTCACATGAAAAGATATAATAAAATATTTACAAAAATGTGAGGGGTGGGCTTTATCTATCTCCTATCTATCTGCAATTTAAAATATTTAATTAAAGGTTTCAAAAAAAAGTAGCATTTTGTATATATGTATATATGTTGTATATTGATTCAGTAAAAAATGTTAATCATGAACTATTCTATACTGCTGAATTTTCACACAGAATTTACAAATCTGTACACCTTTCTAGCACCAGTTGATTTGGATTTTTTTTTGTCTGGAATACCCCTAAATACTATGCATTTCTATCCAATATGCATTCAATTTACATTCCATAAGCTAACAAAGAGCTTTGTTAGAGATTTGTTATAATGTATCAGACGGTATTTCTACCAATTAAGTATTCATTTCAGGTAAAGAGCCCTTTTAGAAAGTATGTATTACACATTCCCATCCAATTTGCATTGATAGGAGCCTGCAAACAGTATAAAAATGTACTTTTAACCCATACAGAGGAAGAAAAAATACACCGCAGAAGAACTAAAATAGGATTTGTGAACATTCCACGAATTATTCTTAGCTTCCTGCCCTCCGCTATGACCCTAAGGAAGCAGCTGGTTCAGCTCAATTCTGTGCACACAACCCCTAGGATTGCAGAGAGTTTTAGTCATCATCACTCTATCAACATGCACTGTCTGAGCAACCCCAAACACCAGATATTTAGTACATTGCATACAGACTTCTAGGAACCACCTTCGAACCATTACCACAATATAAGAGAAGAATGTACAGTTGTGACCAAAGGTTTGGAGACTGACATAAATTTTGGTTTTCACAAAGTTTTCTGCTTCAGTGTTTTTAGATGTTTTCAATGGTATACTGATATGCATTTCTTAAGTTTTTAAACTTTTAGTGAAAAATACATCTAGTTTATGCTACAATTCAATATTGACAGAGTTGATCGTTCTTTTTGAAGACTTCTCCAATTCACCCTGGCATGCTGGATATCAACATCTGGGCTGAATCCTGACTGATGGCAACCCATTCTTGCCTATGCAGTGCTTAGAATTTATCACACTTTCTGTATTTTTGTTTGTCTATGTGCTTTTTGAGGACTGACCACAGGTTTTCAATGGGATTGAGATCTGGGAGGTTTCCTGCCCATGGACACAAAAAAGGGGTACTCAGGGGAAATAAACTTATCCCCTATCCACAGGATAGTGGAAAAATGTCTGGTTGCTGGGGTTCAGCTGTTGGGACCCTACCTTCTGAAACAAGTAGTAGTGATGGCCCGCTCAGCTGGCAGGACCCTGTAGGAAATCGCTGGGGGTACCCACGGTGGACCCCCTGCAATAAGATACTTATACCCTATTCTGTTAATAGGGGATAAGTTAATTTTCCTGGTGTACCCCTTTAATGTTATGTTTACAGAGCCACTTAGTTATTACTTTTGCCTTGTGACATGGTGGTCCGTCATGCTGAAAAAAGCATTGTTTATCCCCACACTTCTCCTGGATCAATGAGAAAAGTTGCTTTTGGAGGATGTTTAGCTTCATTATTCATGGCATTGTGTGTGAAAAAAAGTCAAAATTGGATGAAAAGCAATCCCATTCATAAATGGTTTAAAAATACTTTACTATTGGCATTAGACAGGGCTCATGGTTGTACTAAACCTTCTTCCAGATGTCCCAGACAGTCTGATGTGGGCTTCAATCAAAGGAAATAACTTTACCCCAATACTCTACAGTCCAACCCCTGTATTTCCTGCACAATGTCAGTTTGTGACTTCTTTGCTGCCCTTTTAGCCTCCAAAAGCCTTAACTTCACTGTGCATACAAATGCAATGATACCTCCTTGCTGTCATTCCTGAGCAAGCTATGCACTAGCATTGTACCCATCCCATAGATGAATCCTCTTTAGAAGATGGTCTTGGCACTTTCGGGACTTTCTTGGGACAACTGAAACCTTCTTCCCAGTAATGGAACATCTTTCCTTCTTGATTATCCAATAAACAGTTGATTTAGGGGTAATCTTGCTGTTACGCCGAGCGCTCCGGGTCCCCGCTCCTCCCCGGAGCGCTCGCTACACTCTCCCCACTGCAGCGCTCCGGTCAGTTCCACTGACCCGGGGCGCTGCGATTCCGCTTCCAGCCGGGATGCGATTCGCGATGCGGGTAGCGCCCGCTCGCGATGCGCACCCCGGCTCCCGTACCTGACTCGCTCTCCCTCGGTCCTGTCCCGGCGCGCGCGGCCCCGCTCCCTAGGGCGCGCGCGCGCCGGGTCTTTGCGATTTAAAGGGCCACTGCGCCGCTGATTGGCGCAGTGATTCCAATTAGTGTGTTCACCTGTGCACTTCCCTATATCACCTCACTTCCCCTGCACTCCCTTGCCGGATCTTGTTGCCATTGTGCCAGTGAAAGCGTTTCCTTGTGTGTTCCTAGCCTGTGTTCCAGACCTCCTGCCGTTGCCCCTGACTACGATCCTTGCTGCCTGCCCCGACCTTCTGCTACGTCCGACCTTGCTTCTGTCTACTCCCTTGTACCGCGCCTATCTTCAGCAGCCAGAGAGGTGAGCCGTTGCTAGTGGATACGACCTGGTCACTACCGCCGCAGCAAGACCATCCCGCTTTGCGGCGGGCTCTGGTGAAAACCAGTAGTGACTTAGAACCGATCCACTAGCACGGTCCACGCCAATCCCTCTCCGGCACAGAGGATCCACTACCTGCCAGCCGGCATCGTGACAGTAGATCCGGCCATGGATCCCGCTGAAGTTCCTCTGCCAGTTGTCGCTGACCTCACCACGGTGGTCGCCCAGCAGTCACAACAGATAGCGCAACAAGGCCAACAGCTGTCTCAACTGACCGTTATGCTACAGCAGTTACTACCACAGCTTCAGCAGTCATCTCCTCCGCCAGCTCCTGCACCTCCTCCGCAGCGAGTGGCCGCTCCTGGTCTACGCCTATCCTTGCCGGATAAATTTGATGGGGACTCTAAGTTTTGCCGTGGCTTTCTTTCCCAATGTTCCCTGCATCTGGAGATGATGTCGGACCAGTTTCCCACTGAAAGGTCTAAGGTGGCTTTCGTAGTCAGCCTTCTGTCTGGAAAAGCCCTGTCTTGGGCCACACCGCTCTGGGACCGCAATGACCCCGTCACTGCCTCTGTACACTCCTTCTTCTCGGAAATCCGAAGTGTCTTTGAGGAACCTGCCCGAGCCTCTTCTGCTGAGACTGCCCTGTTGAACCTGGTCCAGGGTAATTCTTCCGTTGGCGAGTATGCCGTACAATTCCGTACTCTTGCTTCAGAATTATCCTGGAATAATGAGGCCCTCTGCGCGACCTTTAAAAAAGGCCTATCCAGCAACATTAAAGATGTTCTGGCCGCACGAGAAATCCCTGCTAATCTACATGAACTCATTCATCTGGCCACTCGCATTGACATGCGTTTTTCCGAAAGGCGTCAGGAGCTCCGCCAAGATATGGACTCTGTTCGCACGAGGCGTTTCTTCTCCTCGGCTCCTCTCTCCTCTGGTCCCCTGCAATCCGTTTCTGTGCCTCCCGCCGTGGAGGCTATGCAGGTCGACCGGTCTCGCCTGACACCTCAAGAGAGGACACGACGCCGCATGGAGAACCTCTGCCTGTACTGTGCTAGTACCGAACACTTCCTGAGGGATTGTCCTATCCGTCCTCCCCGCCTGGAAAGACGTACGCTGACTCCGCACAAAGGTGAGACAGTCCTTGATGTCTACTCTGCTTCTCCACGTCTTACTGTGCCTGTGCGGATGTCTGCCTCTGCCTTCTCCTTCTCTACTATGGCCTTCTTGGACTCTGGATCTGCAGGAAATTTTATTTTGGCCTCTCTCGTCAACAGGTTCAACATCCCAGTAACCAGTCTCGCCAGACCCCTTTACATCAATTGTGTAAACAATGAAAGATTGGACTGTACCATACGTTTCCGCACGGAGCCCCTTCTAATGTGCATCGGACCTCATCACGAGAGGATTGAACTTTTGGTCCTCCCCAATTGCACCTCGGAAATTCTCCTTGGACTTCCCTGGCTTCAACTTCATTCCCCAACCCTGGATTGGTCCACTGGGGAGATCAAGAGTTGGGGGCCCTCTTGTTCCAAGGACTGTCTAAAACCGGTTCCCAGTAACCCTTGCCGTGACTCTGTGGTTCCTCCAGTAACCGGTCTCCCTAAGGCCTATATGGACTTTGCGGATGTTTTCTGCAAAAAACAAGCTGAGACTCTACCTCCTCACAGGCCTTATGATTGTCCTATCGACCTCCTCCCGGGCACTACTCCACCCCGGGGCAGAATTTATCCTCTCTCTGCCCCAGAGACTCTTGCCATGTCTGAATACGTCCAGGAAAATTTAAAAAAGGGCTTTATCCGTAAATCCTCCTCTCCTGCCGGAGCCGGATTTTTCTTTGTGTCCAAAAAAGATGGCTCCCTACGTCCTTGCATTGACTACCGCGGTCTTAATAAAATCACGGTTAAGAACCGCTACCCCCTACCCCTCATCTCTGAACTCTTTGATCGCCTCCAAGGTGCCCACATCTTTACTAAACTGGACTTAAGAGGTGCTTATAACCTCATCCGCATCAGAGAGGGGGATGAGTGGAAAACGGCATTTAACACCAGAGATGGACACTTTGAGTATCTGGTCATGCCCTTTGGCCTGTGCAACGCCCCTGCTGTCTTCCAAGACTTTGTTAATGAAATTTTTCGTGATCTTTTATACTCCTGTGTTGTGGTATATCTGGACGATATCCTAATTTTTTCTGCCAATCTAGAAGAACACCGCCAGCATGTCCGTATGGTTCTTCAGAGACTTCGTGACAATCAACTCTATGCCAAAATTGAGAAATGTCTGTTTGAATGCCAATCTCTTCCTTTTCTAGGATACTTGGTCTCTGGCCAGGGACTACAAATGGATCCAGACAAACTCTCTGCCGTCTTAGATTGGCCACGCCCCTCCGGACTCCGTGCTATCCAACGCTTTTTGGGGTTCGCCAATTATTACAGGCAATTTATTCCACATTTTTCTACCGTTGTGGCTCCTATCGTGGCTTTAACCAAAAAAAATGCCGATCCCAAGTCCTGGCCTCCTCAAGCGGAAGACGCCTTTAAACGACTCAAGTCTGCCTTTTCTTCGGCTCCCGTGCTCTCCAGACCTGACCCTTCCAAACCCTTCCTATTGGAGGTTGATGCCTCCTCAGTGGGAGCTGGAGCTGTTCTTCTACAAAAAAATTCTTCCGGGCATGCTGTCACTTGTGGTTTTTTTTCTAGGACCTTCTCTCCGGCGGAGAGGAACTACTCCATCGGGGATCGAGAGCTTCTAGCCATCAAATTAGCACTTGAGGAATGGAGGCATCTGCTGGAGGGATCAAGATTTCCAGTTATTATTTACACCGATCACAAGAACCTCTCCTACCTCCAGTCTGCCCAACGGCTGAATCCTCGCCAGGCCCGGTGGTCTCTGTTCTTTGCCCGATTTAATTTTGAAATTCACTTTCGGCCTGCCGATAAGAACATTAGGGCCGATGCTCTCTCTCGTTCCTCGGATGCCTCGGAAGTTGAACTCTCTCCGCAACACATCATTCCTCCTGACTGCCTGATCTCCACTTCTCCAGCCTCCATCAGGCAAACTCCTCCAGGAAAGACCTTTGTTTCTCCACGCCAACGTCTCGGAATCCTCAAATGGGGTCACTCCTCCCATCTCGCAGGTCATGTGGGCATCAAGAAATCTGTGCAACTCATCTCCCGCTTCTATTGGTGGCCGACTCTGGAGACGGATGTTGTGGACTTTGTGCGAGCCTGCACTATCTGTGCCCGGGATAAGACTCCTCGCCAGAAGCCCGCTGGTTTTCTTCATCCCCTGCCTGTCCCCGAACAGCCTTGGTCTCTGATTGGTATGGATTTTATTACTGATTTACCCCCTTCCCGTGGCAACACTGTTATTTGGGTGGTCGTTGATCGATTCTCCAAAATGGCACATTTCATCCCTCTTCCTGGTCTTCCTTCAGCGCCTCAGTTGGCTAAACAATTTTTTGTACATATTTTTCGTCTTCACGGGTTGCCTACGCAGATCGTCTCGGATAGAGGCGTCCAATTCGTGTCTAAATTCTGGAGGGCTCTCTGTAAACAACTCAAGATTAAATTAAATTTTTCTTCTGCATATCATCCCCAATCCAATGGACAAGTAGAAAGAATTAACCAGGTCTTGGGTGATTATTTACGACATTTTGTTTCCTCCCACCAGGATGACTGGGCAGATCTCCTTCCATGGGCCGAATTCTCGTATAACTTCAGAGTCTCTGAATCTTCCTCCAAATCCCCATTTTTCGTGGTGTACGGCCGTCACCCTCTTCCCCCCCTCCCTACCCCCTTGCCCTCTGGTCTGCCCGCTGTGGATGAAATTTCTCGTGACCTTTCCATCATATGGAGAGAGACCCAAAATTCTCTCTTACAGGCTTCATCACGCATGAAGAAGTTCGCGGATAAGAAAAGAAGAGCTCCTCCCATTTTTTCCCCTGGAGACAAGGTATGGCTCTCCGCTAAATATGTCCGCTTCCGTGTCCCTAGCTACAAGTTGGGACCACGCTATCTTGGTCCTTTCAAAATTTTGTCTCAGATTAATCCTGTCTCTTACAAACTTCTTCTTCCTCCTTCTCTTCGTATCCCTAATGCCTTTCACGTTTCTCTTCTTAAACCACTCATCATCAACCGTTTCTCTCCCAAATCTGTTCCTCCCACTCCTGTTTCCGGCTCCTCGGACATCTTCTCCGTCAAAGAGATCCTAGCATCTAAAAAGGTCAGAGGGAAAACCTTTTTTTTAGTGGATTGGGAGGGTTGTGGTCCAGAAGAGAGATCCTGGGAACCTGAGGACAACATCCTAGACAAAAGTCTGCTCCTCAGGTTCTCAGGCTCTAAGAAGAGGGGGAGACCCAAGGGGGGGGGTACTGTTACGCCGAGCGCTCCGGGTCCCCGCTCCTCCCCGGAGCGCTCGCTACACTCTCCCCACTGCAGCGCTCCGGTCAGTTCCACTGACCCGGGGCGCTGCGATTCCGCTTCCAGCCGGGATGCGATTCGCGATGCGGGTAGCGCCCGCTCGCGATGCGCACCCCGGCTCCCGTACCTGACTCGCTCTCCCTCGGTCCTGTCCCGGCGCGCGCGGCCCCGCTCCCTAGGGCGCGCGCGCGCCGGGTCTTTGCGATTTAAAGGGCCACTGCGCCGCTGATTGGCGCAGTGATTCCAATTAGTGTGTTCACCTGTGCACTTCCCTATATCACCTCACTTCCCCTGCACTCCCTTGCCGGATCTTGTTGCCATTGTGCCAGTGAAAGCGTTTCCTTGTGTGTTCCTAGCCTGTGTTCCAGACCTCCTGCCGTTGCCCCTGACTACGATCCTTGCTGCCTGCCCCGACCTTCTGCTACGTCCGACCTTGCTTCTGTCTACTCCCTTGTACCGCGCCTATCTTCAGCAGCCAGAGAGGTGAGCCGTTGCTAGTGGATACGACCTGGTCACTACCGCCGCAGCAAGACCATCCCGCTTTGCGGCGGGCTCTGGTGAAAACCAGTAGTGACTTAGAACCGATCCACTAGCACGGTCCACGCCAATCCCTCTCCGGCACAGAGGATCCACTACCTGCCAGCCGGCATCGTGACACTTGCAAGCAGCATGCAAAGCAGTCGTGACTGCATGTGTTTCCTTGGAGGTAACCTTGAATAACATGACAATGATTTCAAGAACCGTCTCCCTTTTAAAGCAACCAATCTGCTCTTATAATTCATTCGATCCTAGAGTGATATCAGCTGCCTTTTCTCCATTAACGCTTTCTCCTGAGCTGAGTTTACAATTACTGCAGTTCATCTGATCACTCTTAATGACAATCTAGACTTGACCCCTTAAGGACATAGGGGGAGATTTATCAAAACCTGTCCACAGGAAAAGTTGCTGAGTTGCCCATAGCAACCAATCAGATCGCTTCTTTCATTTTTAACATGGACTCTGCAAAATGAAAGCAGCGATCTGATTGGTTGCTATGGGCAACTGTGCAACTTTTCCTCTGGACAGGTTTTGATAAATCTCCCCCATAGCGTTTTTTCACTTTTGTTTCTTCCTCCTTACCTTTTATAAACCATACCCCTTTCTATTTTGCACCTAAAAATCCATACGATGACTTATTTTTTGCGCCACCAATTCTATTTTGTAATGACATCAGTAATTTTACCCAAAAATCTACAGCAAAAGCAAAAAAAATCATTGTGCGACAAAATTGAAGAAAAAAAATTTAGTAAATTTTGCGGGCTTCTGTTTCTACACAGTACTTTTTTTGGTAAAAATTACACCTTATCTTTATTCTGTAGGTCCATGTGATTAAAATGATACCCTACTCATATAGGTTTGATTTTGTCTTACTTCTGGAAAAAATCATAACTACAAGCACGAAAATGTATACGTTAAAATTGTCATCTTCTGATCCTTATAACTTTTTTATTTTTCCACATACGTGGCGATATGAAACATAGCCGCACATCCATTTGTATTTTGATCTACTTGCTTCTCAGCATAATTTAAAAAACTAGCAGGTTGTTAGTAAACATTTTGATTAAAAAGTACAAGCCCACTCGCCACGTCAAGGCCACCTAGTCACAGTGGGTCCCTAACCTAACACTGGCGTAGCACCGGGGCGGCGACTACTGCCTCCGAGACACCATGCCCACAGGCAGCCCCTCCGCTGTCCGACCAAGCCCCTAGCTTTGGGCCGCACCACCCCACAGGCAAAGCATCACAGAAACAATGGCCGCCACAGAGAACCACACCAATGTGAACACCTACCATGTGCTCCCATACGAAAGGGCTGTGAGAATGTTAGGAGGAAACCCTTATGCAGTCTCCTGCTAATTAAAAACACCTGGGCTGTATCGGTGGAGTGGTGTGGTGGCTATGAAAGAAGGGAGAGACTACAAATGTACAATACAAATAGAGAAACATAGCCGCACATCCACCATTTGTATTTTTGATCTACTTGGTTCTCAGCATCCTTCCCCCTGTGGGCATGGTGTCTCAGAGGAAGGTCGCCACCCAGCGCTATGCCAGTATTAGGTTAGGGAACATCTCTGACAAGGAGGCCTTGACGTGGTGAGTGGGCTAGTACTTTTATATCAAAATGAATACTACCACATTTAATGCGCCTTGATCACTATTAAGGCAGCATTAAGGTTCACCTGTGAGGCCGGCACACATATCAGCCAACTTAGGTGGGGCTTGTAGTCTGCCTCCCTCCTCCCATTGTATGTGTGCCCAGCCACACTGGAGGTAACTGGGAGCAGGCTGCGAGTCAGCCTAATGCTGCTGTAATTGCCCACTGGTGCCTGGTTTTTGCTTATCACGCACAAGTAGGTTAGTGTTAGGTCCTGTGCCACTTGACAAACCTTGGCGTTGGTGTGCGGGCTCTGGTATGTCGTTCATCTAAGGATATGCTGGCGAATGTCTTAATTTTAACATCAGTGTTGAGGGATAGCCAATGCCATTGTATACATCTACCACAATAGTGCACCTAAATTCCTGTATTGTATTCAAAATGTATACTAACAACCTGTTAGTTTTCTAAATTATGCTGAAAAGCAAGTAGATCAAAATACAAATGGTGGATGTGTGGCTATTAGAGATGAGCGAAGTTACAGTACTTTGATTCTGCACGAACCTCGCCGCTCAGCGGTATAAATTAGTTCAGCTTTCAGGTGCTCCGGTGGGATGGAAAAGGTGGATACAGTCCTAGGAGACTGAGTGAGCTACACCCCCCCCCCCCCCTTCTCTTTCATTAAAGTCAGCAACCGATGAGCCGCGAGGTTCGTGCAGAATCAAAGTACTTTAACTTCGCTCATCTCTAGCGGCTATGATTCTCTATTTGTGTTGTACATTTGTAGTCTCTCCCTACTTCCATGGCCAACACTCCACTCCACCCCATGCCCAGGCATTTTTTAATTAGCAGAAGACTGCATAAGGGTTTCCTCCTAACATTCTCCCAGCCCTCTGGTTGGGAGCACATAGTAGGTGTTCACACTGGTGTGGTTCTCTGTGGCGGCCATTGTTTCTGTGATGCTTTGTCTGTGGGGTGGTGCGGCCCAAAGCCAGGGGCTTGGTCGGGCAGCAGTGGGGCTGCCTGGCCACTGGGCCGTTCCCCCTGTGGGCATGGTGTCTCGGAGGCAGTGGACGCCGCCCGGCACTACGCCAGTGGTAGGTTAGGATCCCACTCTGACAAGGAGGCCTTGACGTGGTGAGTAGGCTTGTACTTTTTGATCAAAATGTATACTAACAACCTGTTAGTTTTTTAAATTATGCTGAGAAGCAAGTAGATCAAAATACAAATGGTGGATGTGTGGCTATGTTTCTCTATTTGTGTTGTACATTTGTAGTCTCTCCCTTCTTCCATGGCCAGCACTCCACTCCACCCATTTGGCCCAGGTGTTTTTAATTAGCAGGAGACTGCAGAATGGATTTTCTCCTAACATTCTCGAAGCCCTCTGGTAGGGAGCACATGGTAGGTGTTCACACTGGTGTGATTCTCTGTGGTGACCATTGTTTCTGTGATGCTTTGTCTGTGGGGTGGTGCGGCCCAAAGCCGGGGCTTGGTCGGGCAGCAGTGGGGCTTCCTGACCACTGGGACGTTCCCCCTGTGCGCATGGTGTCTCAGAGGCAGTGGTTGCTGCCCGGTGCTACCCCAGTGTTAGGTTAGGGACCCACTCTGACAAGGAGGCCTTGACGTGGCGAGTGGGCTTGTACTTTTTAATCAAAATGTATACTAAAAACCTGTTAGTTTTTTAAATTATGCAGAGAAACAAGTAGATCAAAATACAAATGGTGGATGTGTGGCTATGTTACTCTATTTGTGTTGTACAGATATATTTTTATAGTTCAGACATTTACGCACACGGCAATACCACATATGTTTATTTTTATTTTCACTGACACAGGTTTTTTTTTTAAATGGGAAAAGGGGGATGATTCAGACATTTATTAGGGAAGGGGTTAAATCATCTTTATTAACTTTTTATTTCACTTTTTTTTTTTGCAATGTTATAGCCCCCATAGTGTAATTAGCAGACACTTTCCTATTCACTTGCTTTTCAAATTATCAACATAAATATGTTTAAAATGTAATAGAAAAAATGTCCACTAGGTGGCTCTGTTCTGTTCCGCCCACAATTAATACAGTGAGTTTGGTCTCCTCCCGACCTGGCAGGAGCCTATATTTAGGAAGTGTTTCTCTGCACTGAGCTTGATTGACAGTTGCAAAGAGCCTCACTGAAAGCTTCAAAGAGCCTTACTGACAGCTGCACAGACTAAAAGCTGCACAGACTACAAGCTGCACAGAGCCTCACAGAAAGATACACAGACTGAAAGCTGCTGCACAGAGCTTCAGGTCTTCTATTGATCACAGCACTGCATGCAACGATGTGAGGGCGGAAGTGGTCCCCCAGCAGGCTTCAGTCATGTCATGCCTGAGGGAAACACACACTTTCTTCAGCTGGGAGATTGTACTATGAGATTGCACTATGTGAGCAGGAATAAAGGTATGATACAAAGCTTTTTAAAGCTCTGAAATTTTTGGAAGGGTGGGAGGGGTGTTAGGAGTAGTTAGGGAACATAGCCTGAGTTAGTTTAGAAAAGTTTATTTGGTGACAGGTACTTTTTAATGCATAATTCCACTTTAAAAACCAAAAGCAACACACTTTGTGAGAACCAAAATTTGTGTCAGTCTCAGATTTTGGCCACAACTGTAAATAGGGGTTCTTGGAGTATTGACGGATAAGGGCACATTATACTGCTAAAAGGGGCCACTGCCATTAGGGAATACAACTGCCATGAAGGGATGTACTTGCCCTTTAACAATGTATAGGTAGGTGGTACAAAGGCGGTGTCAAAGTAACATTCACATGAATCCAGGACCCACGGTTTTTAAGCAGAATATTACAAGGGCAATATACTAGCTTGTCTTCTCTCAATAGTGTATCTTGGTGTAATTTTTTTTACAGATAAGAAATGCACACAAACCTGGCACCTGTAATTCATTAGTAGTGTTGCTCGCGAATATTCGCAATTCGAATTAAGCGAATATTGCGAATATAGCACTATATATTCGTAATTACTAATATTCGTTTTTTTTTCGCATATGCAAAATTGTATGCGTATATGCGAAAATTTATGCGCATATTCCCGAATATTGAGTCCTCCCTTATTTAATGGTATCGGGAACTGTGACTGGAGCATTATCTCTGTGATTTTTTGCCCATTGACACTAATAGGCCCATTGTGGTCTATGGGGATCTCATAGTATGAAAAACAGAAAGCTAAGCAGGACTGTCTTGGCAGCACAGTAGATGGGAGACCACCATGGGTTTGAGTCCCTCGGTGGGACAGAGTGTTAGTGTTGTGGATTAACTTTACTTTCCTGGAAAAGCTGCTGAGTTGCCCATAGCAACCAATCAGATTGCTTCTTTCATTTTTCACAAAGCCTCTGCAAAATGAAAGAAGTGATCTGATTGGTTGCTATGGGCAACTCAGCAGCTTTTCCTGGAAGTTTCTGAGTTGTCGATAGCAACCAGATTGCTTCCTTCATTTTTCAGAGGCCTTTTCAAATATGAAAGAAGCAATCTGATTGGTTGCTATGGGCAACTGCACAACTCTTCCTCTACACTGGTTTTGATGAATCTCCCCCATAGAGGGAGATTTATCAAAACCTGTCCAGAGGAAAAGTTTCTGAGTTGCCCATAGCAACCAATCAGATCACTTCCTTCATTTTGCAGAGGCCTTGTGAAAAATGAAAGAAGCGATCTGATTGGTTGCTATGGGCAACTTTTCCAGGAAAGTAAAGTTAAACCACAACACTGTAAAACTCAAACCCGTGGTGGTCTCCCATACACTGTGCTGCCAAGACAGTCCTGCTTATCTTTCTGTTTTAAATGCTGTGAGATCCCCATAGACCACAATGGGTCTATTGGTTTAAATGGGCAAAAAATCACATGTTAATGCACCAGTCATAGTTCCCTATACCATTAACCCCTTAAGGACAAAGGGCGTACAGGTACGCCCTTGGTCCTGCTCTCCTGATATAACGCGGGGTTACACAGTAACCCCGCGTCATATCACGGCGGGCCCGGCTTCATAGTGAAGCCGGGACCCGCCTCTAATAGCGTGCAGCGCCGATCGCGGCGCCGCGCGCTATTAACCCTTTAGCCGCGCGCTCAGAGCTGAGCCGCGCGGCTAAAAGCGAAACCGAAAGTGGACGGCTAGCTCAGTCGGGCTGTTCGGAATAGCCGCGGCTAATCGCGGCATCCCGAACAGCTGACAGGACAGCGGGAGGGCCCCTACCTGCCTCCTTGCTGTCCGATCGCCGAATGACTGCTCAGTGCCTGAGATCCAGGCCTGAGCAGTCATGCGGCAGAATCGTTGATCACTGCTTTCTTATGAGAAACCAGTGATCAATGATGAAGATCAGTGTGTGCAGTGTTATAGGTCCCTATGGGACCTTTAACACTGCAAAATAAATGTGAAAAAAAAGTGAATAAAGATCATTTAACTCCTCCCCTATTAAAAGTTTGAATCACCCCCCTTTTCCAATAAAAAAAAAAAACACAGTGTAAATAAAAATAAAAATAAACATATATGGTATCACCGTGTGCGGAAATGTCCGAATTATAAAAATATATCATTAATTAAATCGCTCGGTTAATGGCGTGTGCGCAAAAAAAATTCCAAAGTCCCAAATAGTGCATTTTTGGTCACTTTTTATATCATTTAAAAATGAATAAAAAGCGATCAATAAGTTCCATCAATGCAAAAATGGTACCGTTAAAAACGTCAGATCACGGCGCAAAAAATGAGCCCTCATACCGCCCCATACACGGAAAAATAAAAAAGTTATAGGGGTCAGAAGATGACAATTTTAAACGTATTAATTTTCCTGCATGTAGTTATGATTTTTTCCAGAAGTCCGACAAAATCAAACCTATATAAGTAGGGTATCATTTTAATCATATGGACCTACAGAATAAAGAGAAGGTGTCATTTTTACCGAAAAATGTACTACGTAGAAACGGAAGCCCCCAAAATTTACAAAACAGCGTTTTTTTTCAATTTTGTCGCACAATGATTTTTTTTCCGTTTCACCCTAGATTTTTGGGCAAAATGACTGAATTCATTACAAAGTAAAATTGGTGGCGCAAAAAATAAGCCATCATATGGATTTTTAGGTGCAAAATTGAAAGAGTTATGATTTTGTAAAGGCAAGGAGCAAAAAACGAAAATGCAAAAACGGAAAAACCCCCGGTCCTTAAGGGGTTAAAGGACATCTGCAGCGTGATTAACACTTATCCCCTATCCACAGGATAGGGGATAAGTGTTTGATCGCGGGGGGTCCGACCGCTGGGACCCCCTGTGATCTCCTGTACGGGGCCGCGGCTGTCCCGTGCAGGGGCGTGCCAGCCGCAGCATGACGTTGAGGCCGGCACGCCTCCTCCATACATCTCTATGGGAGAGGCGGGGAGGCAGCGTTCGTGCTTCCCCGCCTCCCCCAATAGAACTGTATTGGGACGGGGAGGAGACGGGGCGTCACCGTCGACCTCTAGGTCGACGCTACGCGCCTTAGCGCTCACTATGAACGCTAATGGCGGCGCCGCGTTAGGGAGATCGCGGGGGGGTCTTGTAGATAGGGGATAAGTGTATATTGCGCTGCAGTTGTCCTTTAAAGAAGGGAGGGCTCAATATTCACGAATATGCGCATATGCGGAAAACCAGTGTAGTGGAAGAGCAACCAATCAGATTGCTTACTTCATTTTTGAAAAGGCCTCTGAAAAATGAAAGAAGCGATCTGATTGGTTGCTCTGGGCAACTCAGAAACTTTTCCTCTGGACAGGTTTTGATAAATCTCCCTCTATGGGGGAGATTCATCAAAACTGGTGTAGAGGAAGAGTTGTGCAGTTGCCCATAGCAACCAACCAGATTGCTTCCTTCATTTTTGAAAAGACCTCTGAAAAATGAAGGAAGCAATCTGGTTGCTATGGGCAACTCAGAAACTTTTCCAGGAAAAGTTTCTGAGTTGCCCATAGCAACCAATCAGATCGCTTCTTTCATTTTGCAGAGGCCTTGTGAAAAATGAAAGCAGCAATCTGGTTGGTTGCTATGGGCAACTCAGCAGCGTTTCCAGGAAAGTAAAGTTAAACCACAACACTGTAAAACTCTGTCCCACCCCGGGACTCAAACCTGTGGTGGTCTCCCATCCACTGTGCTGCCAAGACGGTGCTGCTTA
Organism: Hyla sarda; assembly: GCF_029499605.1. Classification (NCBI taxonomy): domain Eukaryota; kingdom Metazoa; phylum Chordata; class Amphibia; order Anura; family Hylidae; genus Hyla; species Hyla sarda. The sequence goes on from NC_079192.1 coordinate 177,290,143, forward strand.
GCTTACTGTTTTAAATGCCGTGAGCTCCCCATAGACCACAATGGGCCTTTTGATTTCAATAGGCAAAAAATCACAGAGTTAATGCACTAGTCACAGTTCCCTATACCATTAAAGAAGGGAGGGCTCAATATTCGTGAATATGCGCATATATTTTCGCATATGCGGAAAAAACGAATATAACGAATATGCGAATTTCGCGAATATATGACGAATATTCATCCATATATTCGCAAATTTGAATATGGCCTATGCTGCTCATCACTATTCATTAGGCCATGCGACCTTCTCCCATTTATTCATGATCCAATTCTGAGGCTCATGTGACGATTGTAGGTACTTTCTACTGTAGACCAGACAAGCTAACTGTGATGTACTATGTTCTGACACCTTTCTATTATAGCCAGCTCAGCTTTAAACTTTTCAGCAGCAGGTATTAAAGTAGCTCTTCATTGGGATAAGACCAGGTGGGCCAGTCTTTAATCCCCATTTGCTTCAATGAGTTTGATTAATGGTTCACCAGGTTTCATGCCTTGGACCACTAATAGTACATATTGATTGATGTATATTAGGAACACCATTTAAGAGCTGCCATTACAGTAGCTCAAATCCTTAAGCTTGCCCATTTTTCCTGCTTCTAGCACAGAGTCTTCGTTAATAAAACTGTGCATTTCATCCCTTAAGGACACAGCCTGTTTAATTTTTGCATTTTTGTTTCACCGAATGGGATCAATAATAGTTTATTTAATCGGTCAAACAATTCGAACACGACAATATAAAATAAGTTTATGTTGTTTTTATTTGAAAAATAGGAAAAGGGGGGGGGGGTGATTTAAATTTTAGGGCTGTACAAATGATCCAGCGATCGTTCATGCCGCCCTGGCCACAAAATCATTGTGCTGTGTAAAGGGCACATTAAATGGGCACCAATCTGCTAGTCAAGCATTTGTAGTGGGCATAGATCTGCCCTCCTAATAGGACCCTCACATCATGTAATGCAGCAATTCTTCCAATATTCAGGACTCCGGGTGCCGCATCTCTCCCCTTGTTCACCTGCTGCTGATTGGCAGCTGTAACTAAATATAAAGGACTACTGAGGGCACACTCATGATGGGGAGGACTACCTCTCTGCACTTGGTGTCCTGGAGAAAACCAGCAATGTCATATGTTGGCTGCATTAGAAGATGTAAAATATTGATAAAACCAGGGTTTCTGTTACTGGTTTATGCAGTCCTCAGAAACAGTCTCCTTATACAGTACACAAACTCCACATCTAGTGATAATTAGGTAACAAGGGGTTTCCCTATAACTGTGAAAGCAATGGGGGCTGCTATAGCAGGACATTTCACAGAACATTTAGGTACCTAGTTAGGTCATCACAATTTTAACACTTTTTTAGTCCCCTCAGAGGCCTTTTATAAGCAGTCATTTAATTGCTTATATAAATCAATGTAATACATATGCATAACATTGATCTATTAGATCAGCACCCGCAGATCAGGCCACTCGACATTTGAAATGCATGCCAAAACTATTTAAACGCTACAATGGCTACTGATCGTGGAAGTAAACCCGTAAATGAGCAACATCACAGTGACCTCTGATGTCAATCATTACTGGCTGGTGTTGGCTACAGATAACAGCCTATTTCAAAATTCTACTGAACTTCGCAGACGTCCTCCTACGGTGCTTCCTCATCCCCTGTTCACCCGAAGTGCGTGCTCTCAGCAATGACAGGAAGCTGAGATGTGTGCGCTCTAGAGGATGAAGGGGAAAGGAGTAGGTGAAGCTCACACTGCCATACTCCACCCGCACCCTATCAGCAGGGCCGGTGCAAGGACTTCTGCCAACACAAGCGAAGCTCCATTTTGGAGCCCCCCCTAGTCGATTACCACACTCCCCCACCGGCCACCAGAACTCCCACACGCAAGTACATATAATGTAGTAGATGTCACCTGCAGTCCTATGTTACACCACAGATAACACAGTGATAACTCTCTGAGAACAGATAATGTAGTAGATGTCACCGTCAGTCCTATGTAACACCACATATAACACAGTGATAACTGTATGAGTACAGATAATGTAGTAGATGCTACCTGCAGTCCTATGTAACACCACATATAACACAGTGATAGCTCTCTGAGTACATATAATGTAGTAGATGTCACTTGCAGTCAGTCCTATGTAACACCACAGATAACACAGTGATAACTCTCTGAGTACAGATAATGTAGTAGATGCTACCTTCAGTCCTATGTAACACCACAGATAACACAGTGATAACTCTCTGAGTATAGATAATGTAGTAGATGTGACCTGCAGTCCTATGTAACACCATAGATAACACAGTGATAACTCTCTGAGTACAGATAATGTAGTAGATGTGACCTGCAGTCCTATGTAACATCAGAGATAACACAGTGATAACCCTCTGAGTACAGATAATGTAGTAGATGCTACCTGCAGTCCTATGTAACACCACAGATAACACAGTGATAACTCTCTGAGTATAGATAATGTAATAAATGTGACCTGCAGTCCTATGTAACACCACAGATAACACAGTGATAACTCTCTGAGTACAGATAATGTATAGATGTGACCTGCAGTCCTATGTAACACCACAGATAACAGTGATAACTCTCTGAGTACAGATAATGTAGTAGATGTCCCCTGCAGTCCTATGTAACACCACAGATAACAAAGTGATAACTCTCTGAGTACAGATAATGTAGTAGATGTGGCCTGCAGTCCTATGTAACACCACAGACTACACAGTGATAACCCTCAGAGTACAGATAATGTAGTAGATGCTACCTGTGTTATCTGTGGTTTTACATAGGACTGCAGGACACATCCACTACATTATCTGTACTCAGAGGGTTATCACTGTTATCTCTGATGTTACATAGGACTGCAGGTAACATCTACTACATTATCTGTACTCAGAGGGTTATCACTGTGTTATCTCTGATGTTACATAGGACTGCAGGTCACATCTACTACATTATATGTACTTGCGTGTGGGAGTTCTGGTGGCCGGTGGTGGTCGACTTATCCATTCCCCCGCTTCCATGATCCATCCTCTCGCTTCCATTATCCATCCCCCCGCTTCCATTATCTATCCTCCCGCTTCCATTATCCATCCCCCCGCTTCCATTATCCATCCCCCAGCTTCCATTATCCATCCCCCGCTGCCATTAACCATTCCCCCGCTTCCATTATCCATCCTCCCCGCTTCCATTATCCATCCCCCGCTGCCATTAACCATTCCCCCGCTTCCATTATACATCCCCCTGCTTCCATTATCCCCCTGCTTCCATTATCCATCACCCGTTTCCATTACCCCCCCTGCTTCCATTATCCATCGCCTGTTTCCATTACCCCCCTTGCTTCCATTGTCCATCTCCCCCAGCTCCTTCTTCCATTATCCCCCACTGCTTCCATTAACCCCCCCACTCCTTCTTCCTTTGTGCCCTCCTGCTTTCATTATCCCCCCCTGTCTCCATTAACCCCCCTTCCTCCTTCTTCCATCATCCATCCCCCCTACTCTGCTTCCGTTATCCATTCCCCTCTGCTTCCACTGTCTCCTCTGCTTCCATTAAACCCCCCCCCCGCTCCTTCTTATATTCACCCCTCCTGCCCTTGCTTCCATTAACACTCGCACTTCTATTAATTACCCCTTCTATTCAACCCCCCCTCCCGTTTGCATTAAAAATCCCCGCTCCCCACCCTCACCTGTGCGGCGTTCTGTCTGCAGGAAGAGTCCCTCATGTTATTGCTGCCCGGGCGCAGGATCCTCACTGGCGGAAGCGTTCAGCACATGACGCTGACGCTTCCGCCAGGAGGGAAATTCAATTGGTCTAAAGTTCCGGCGGCGCACAATAGCGCAGCGGGCACTTAAGAACAGTGAGCAGCGGCGGTGCAGCGCCGCTGCTCATATGTGTTTTGTGAGGGGCCCCTGCACCGGCTGCACAGGGCAGCTTTGATTTATCTGCGGTCCCGGGGGGGAGGTGTGCGGTTGCACTAGGAGCATGTGAAGTAGCAGTGAAGCCTGTTCATGATTCCCAGGAGAGTAACTGTTCTGCTGCCGTGGGCGCCGCTCTATGAGCGAGCGACACACACGGCACAAACAACACAGCCCAGCGAGCGGCGGGGCGCAACACGGCTTAAAAAAATAAAATAAAAAGTCCTTGATTTTTCCGCCCTCTGGTCCATGCACCCTTAAGCGACCGCTTGGTCTGCCTTATGGAAGCGCCGGGCCTGACTATCAGCAGGCAGTGGGCAGAGCTGCATTACCTGGCAAGCCAAGATGATGAGTGAGTGTCCCACACCGTCGTTTCCCATTATCTCCTTCAGCTACCCAGACCTCTTTTTTACCTGAAAATTTGCGTCTCTGCCACTCCCCTTCTCACAGCAGGTGGCACTGCCTGAGCCACTAATAAAGTGACCTTATGGCAGAGCCCCCTCACTTACCTTATTAACTCACATCTGCACAGCAGAACAATGCTGATTTTAGATTCTAACATACTGTGTTACATCAAAGACAGATGTTTTTATATACTTTATACCTAAAAGATACACACGCCTGCAGCTTTATATATTAATAAAGCTCCATTTTAAATAGCAGTCCAAAATCTCCTGGAATTTTTTAAATAAACAGTGCATAGAATATAGCTTGATATATACTTTTATGAGTAGACCACAACATGCTGTCAATATCCGCAGGCTTAATAAATATGAGCTTTTAGCAACTGTCCATATCTTATGGACTAATAGTCTGTAAAACAAAAAAGTCTCTGTAATCACATATACTACACAGAGGTGAAATACAATGAACTTAACTAGACTGGAGCCTAATATGCTTAGAAACATGCTACTGATACACATCATTTTGGGTTTTTAATGAACGTTCTTGTTACTTGTAGTGACAAAAAATTCTCATTTTAACCAGTGTTATAATTAACTAGTTTACAGTATTCAACTTCTACTATCAACATCGAATAAATACAAAGTCAATAACAATAGAAAGTTTGGCTTCCCTGCCTATCAATCCATCTATATATAAAACTCAATGGGGGAGATTTATCAAAGGATTTAGACTGGTTTTTCCTGTCTAAATTTGTCGCACAGAAAGTCGCAGTCTGAATATGTGCGACTTTTCTGCGACTTTTGCTCTAGAGGATTTTTAGAACATGATGCATTCTAGTCTATTTTAGACTGAAATGCATTGGTGCTGAATTTATCAAAAGCGACTTTTCAGCGACAAGTCGCTTCGGCTGAAAGTACGCCGCAATGTCAGACCATGTTGGAGCAGGTTTAAATATAGACTAAAGCATAGATCATGCAGTCTGTGCACAGAATTTAGAGCCGTGCGCCATTTGATAAATTAGGCGCACAATAGACCAGACTAACCCTCTGTAGTTTGGTCTATATTGATGCGGGACATAGACAGCTTTGATAAATATCCCTAAATGTGTGTGTGTGTGTATGTTCCAGCATCACGTCCAAACGGCTAAAGATATTAACATGAAACTTGGCACACATGTTACTTATATGTCAACCACAAACATAGGATAGGTAATTTAACCCTTACTCACCCCCATTTGCCAGGGGCGGGGTTTTTGTTTAAAGTCCCATGCAAGTCTACGGGAAATATATGTTTCTGAATAACTTCCAAACGGCAGGAGATATTTCGATAATACTTGGTCACACATTACTTATATGTCCACTTAAAATATAGGATAGTTAATTTAACCCTTAACTACCCCCATTTGTGAGGGTCAGGGTTTTTGTTTAAAGTCCCATTCAAATCAATGGGAAATGTATGTTCCTACATAACTTCCGTACGCCTGGAGATCTTTCAATACTTGGTACACATATTAAGGGTCGGGATAGGAGGTCGATATAGGAGGACGGGATATGAGGACGGGATAGGAGGGCGGGATAGGAGGTTGGGATAGGAGGTCGGGATAGGATGTCGAGATAAGAGGTCGGGATAGGAGATCGAGATAGGAGGTCGAGATAGGAGGACGGGATAGGAGGTCGGGATAGGAGGTCAGGATAGGAGGACAGGATAGGAGGTCGGGATAGGAGGACGGGATAGGAGATCGGGATAGGAGGACGAGATAGGAGGTCAGGATAGGAAGTCGGGATAGGAGGACGGGATATGGGGTTGGGATATGACAACAATATATGAGGACGGGATATGAAGTCAAAAGCTTCCTCCTTTGTTTATTTTCCTCCACAACAAAGATTAGGAAGGAAAAACCGGGCAACTCCGGGTACTCAGCTAGTACTTCTATAAGATAGAAACATAACAATACGAAAACATTTATTGCATAATGTGAAAAAATCACATTATGCTGCCTGCCTATTCCTAATGACCATGTACACTATGTGATAAAGCCATTTTTTTGTTAAATACATGTAGTGATCCAGAGTTTTATATAGGTTGACTGAGATGGCAGTCTTAATGATAAAGATTGTAATTACGGTAAATCAGATTAATTTGAGTATCATTGCTTGTGAAGAAGAGACACTACAGAGATAGTGACCACAGTAGTACAGTGTAGAGCCAATGTTACATGCATCAAGATCATATTCTTAGCATAAAGGACACTCTCTAGTAATAAATATACCGTATAGAAAACAAAATCTGAATCTATATATAATTGAATATGTCATGTTTATACAGATTTTCCACATATGCTCTACATATGAATTATTCACTGCAGGGCCTATTGAAACCTAGGGTCTGTGTTTCTGAGATTTAGTCGTTCTAAAAGATCTTCACTACATGATCCATTTAAGAGACCCATGAACGACTCACTTAAATCTCTGTTAAATACAGCACCAAAGTTCCTACATTCATAACCAGTATTTCCTGCTGGAAATCCATCTACCAAGTCTTGAATCATTTTAATATCCTCTGAAAGTCCTTTGCTCAGAGAATCATAGCGTGTCTCTAAGTCCTTATACCTTCCAGAAACACTTTCTACATTGCATTCTACAAAGTGAACGTCATGATTTAGGTTCTTCTTCATGGACTCCACTTTTCGACACTCATATCGGAGCTGAGATAGACTGTGTCTAACATTCTCATTCTCTTCTTTATACCAAGCCTCCTTTTCATTGTAGATAGATATCAATGTTTCTACATCCTCCTGTAGAGAATCATAGTTTGTAGCCAAGGAGCCTAGTATTTGTTCTGCACCTTTCAGGTCTTCTACTACTTGTGCAAAGCGCTCAAAATTAACATATGTGTTGTTGGGGGGCATGCTGGAATGAGACTTCATTGTATATTCCCTTAACCTCTTAGCCTTCAGTTTCCGCATGGCTGTTCTCTTGGTATCATGAATTTTATTCTCCTCTTTGGACTGAAGTGTCTTAAAGTAAAAAGGAGACATAAGTACCAGAACAAGTCCATAAATGTTTCTAGAAAACGGGGATGCACAAAGTCATGCTGAGTAAGGAATCCACAGACCTTTTCATGGATATAACATTGCACAACACACCAGGCCATGCTTTTTTAACTTGTAAATAGGTCAGTAAGTAGTCCACTCCTTCTGGTTAGGGTGTAAGAAAGTGACACTTTCACAAACAGAAAATTCAGCATTGCAAAATAGTGACCAAATAAAAATTGTATCAGTCTGTTCTGGAATGTAATGGTATCAAATTGTAACTGCACCACCCAAGTACATCATAGATTGTATTAGTTCATAACTATAAATGCCTATTCTTGGAATGTGCCATAGATAATAACAACACTGAAAACCAAACAACCACCAGAAATATAGCTACTTGATGGAATCTCACATGTTACACTCCAGTCTCATGCAAGGATACTAAGATTGTACTCACTGTTATCCATGGATGTGAAAGAGCTTCCTGTATAGTAAAACGCTTCCTGAAGAAAAGATCAATGCACATTGTGAGTGGCAACCTAAAAGGGTGGACCATTGGATTTAAGATCATATAGGGGGAGAATTATCAAAACCTGTCCACAGGAAAAGTTACTGAGTTGCCCATAGTAACCAATCAGATTGCTTCTTTCATTTTTTTAAAAGGCCTCTGTAAAATGAAAGAAGCAATCTGATTGGTTGCTATAAGTAACTCAGCAACTTTTCCTGTGGACAGGTTTTGATAAATCTCCTCCATAGTTTTTACCTGCAACATTTGCTAAGTCTTTTAGTCCATTAGGTAGTAAAAGACAATGTGGTATGATGGTGAAATCACCCCTTCTAACTGATCCTATGGGGGTCTGTAGTGTCACTTGCTGATCAGGAGAATATCTGGTGAAATGTATCTAGAGTGCTACTATTATGAGGCACTGCCACCGACACTTTAAATATAGGCATCTGCAAGTTTCCTGTGACTGGTTGGGACAGTGAATTCAATATCTCTCTTCTCCTATCAGCGATACAAACTTTCCAGCCATACCACTGATCAGAGGAGGGACACTTACTGTCAGTTTATATTCTGGCAAGTGGGCTTGTACTTTTTGATCAAAATGTATACTAACAACCTGTTAGTTTTTAAAATTATGCTGAGAAGCAAGTAGATCAAAATACAAATGGTGGATGTGCGGCTATGTTTCTTTATTTTTGTTGTACAGTTTATATTCTGCACCACAAATCCATAAAGCTATGGATGACTAAAGGTCCCAAATACTAGAAGTTTTTATTCTTTTTTTCAATATGCTGACTTTGTAGTGATATTTTATGCCATTTCATTGGAGTTGTTCTTTATCTTGCTTAATTTGCTTGGTTCACTTATCTTAAACAATTAGGGGGAGATTTATCAAAATTTGTGTAGAGGAAAAGTTGACAAGTTGCCCATAGCAACCAATCAGATTTCTTCTTTAATTTTTCAGAGGCCTATTAAAAATTTAAGAAGCAATCTGATTGGTTGCTATGCACAACTTTTTCTTAGCACAGGTTTCGATAAATTTCCCCATCAGTGCTTTGATGAAAGTCAAGAGCACACAAGAAAGGACATGATCTGGAACTACATTTTCCTATAAAGGCAAAACAACTGACACATCTAAGGTGGTTAAGTCCATTGCAGTCTTGTTCAGACATCTATGAATGTTGCACTTAGCTCTAAATACTGATTTTTTGCTTCCATAAATGGCAAGACAATATTTCCAATCTCGGAATGTTCTGTGAGGCACACGCTTTCACCCCATTTCATCTCCCAATTAGTTTTACAATTATATTTTTTCTTGTTTTTGTTTTTCTGTTGCATCTTCCTATTGTGCACTTAATCTTTTTAAGGAAGAATATAATTGACTTCACAAGTCATGTATTTCATGTGGTTTTTCTATTAATACATGTTTATACATGCCAAATAGCTATTTTACTCCCTAAGGAGTTTATTTTGCCCCCACCAGTGATGAGTCTTGATAGCTAGCACATATTCAGTATTTTTCTCCTTCTCAGTATACTAAGAATGCCATACACAGTTTATATAAAATCAAAATAAAATGTATCTATTAGAAAACTATGTAGTCAACCCATATTTCTTATGTTCATTTTCCTTTAGAAAAAAAACTTAACATGAAAATGTTTTGTCCTTGTTTACTTCTTACCTTGTGTCCTTGACAAGCAGCTTCCTGATGAAGTCTTTGGCCAGATCGCTGGTGTGACTGAAGAATTCCTCATCAAACTCATAGTTTACTGCTGTAATATTGGAAAGGGTCTCCTGTTTGTTCTCCCCCAAGAATGGGGATGCTCCACTTAATCTGAATAACAGAAAGAGCACACTGAAAATGGGCAGTGACTGATGGTGTATAATAGAAACTGATGGTCTCTCCTGACGAAGTGGGGAGACCCACGAAACGACATCCATTGAGGGTGCACGGGGTCCCTGGATGGCCACTGGAAGTATGCCTGTTATAGGTAATGCAGTAGCGTGATGTTCTCTATTTTTTCTTTATTGTGTGTTTATGTATTACAGACATTACCTTTACTTGTTGTATGGAGGATTTATTAACTATCTGGCATACTCCAATATATTGTATTCGATGTGACCGGGGATCCCATGCCATTTGTGGGGTATATGTATTTTATGGGTTAGGGGTGTCTGTCCAGTTGTATTTTGTTTTTTCTATATTTGTGCTATAATAAAGTTTATTGATTTTTTATATTATTTGGTGGTGATTATTGTGGTGACAATTATAGGTGTATATACTGTGAGTAGTTATTGTTACCAGGTATATGATTGATATTAGATAGTTTTCCAAGGAGGATTGTAGGTGTTATATGGTATCAGATTAGGATGCCTAGAGCCCACTGTCCACTACATGAGTTTACTGTGGTTTGCACATATTTGGTACATTTTTGTGACACATTTTCCCTTGTGATTTAGCTAGCAGGACAGAACAAAAATAACCTACATAAAATCACATTTTCTCAGGTTTATATATGAAAGGACATTTCTGTGAGAACTTAAGTGACCCATCCATAAATAATAAATAAGCTCTAAGGCTAAGTTTCTACTTGGTTTTTTTTTGTGGTCCAAAAAAACGACAGAAAAAAATGCCACAGTATTTTCATGTCTTTGGCATTTTTTCTTGCGTTTTTTTCTGGAGTTTTTTGCCTTTGAGTGGAAATTGCATTTTGTTTTTTCAAAATTTGTTGGGTACCAAAAAACAAAAAAAGAAAACAAAAACATGAAATGCATATTTTTAATAACAAAATTTTAATTAATATTTAATAAAGTGTGTGTGCGTTTAACTATTTTTTTCTCTATTTTTTACATTTTTTAGGTAGTACTACTACTGCCAGCATGGAAAACAGTGTTCCATGATGGGAGTAGTAGTTCCTGTACTAATAGACATATCACCCCAGGTGTCACTCCTGACACACAATGCGATCGTCCATAATATAGCAGAGATGCGGAGCAGCTCTATACAGCGCTCGCACCTCTGCTCTGTATTCCAGGCTGGCTAGTGATGTGAATAGAAATTCACATCACTCATTCATATTTTCAGCCCAGAGTGGGGATTGGCCGGATGGTGGCAGCCAAGTGGAATTCTAGCCTCTGAGTCAAATAGAGCAATTTCATTACATACAAGGTAGCTGTACCTGGCACAAACACAATGTTAGCATTTAAAAAACCCTCTTACCTTCCTCCTGTACCTCACACCTACACAGTTGGGTAAAGAATAACCAACTAAATGACTCCTTCAAATATAAACCAGGCTAAAACTATTATAGCTCATTCCTGGAAACAACCCACCTGTCCCACCCACTTGTCTTCATGTGCTCTTGATTATAAAAGAGATGAGATGTCTTGAGTACCTGACAGCTTTGTTAATAACAAGTTAGATTTCTCCATCACTTATAATTGTTAAAATTTAACCAGGACCATAATACCAGCCATTTAAATAATGAATGCCTACCCCACTCCCTTACCCTCCCACATGTTTTCCTTGTCTTATCTCCCCATCTCAGTTTATAAATGATTTTCATTGACTTCTTTAAATAACCAACTTTTCTGTTATCCACTTTTTCTTCTTCTATTATGACTCAGTATCTTGATGTTTTACGGTATATTACCTTTGTTTATCTTGTTTATGGAATATAAGTAAATAAATAAATAAAGATTACAGTTACAAAAATAAATTCTTCCTTATTATTATAATAAATGAATAAGCAAGCTGAGCTGTCCTGGCTGGGTGATAATACTACTATAATACTGCTCACTAACTTGACACTAGGGGACATTTCATCAGGTCATTTCACAATCCAGATACTTAAGGGCTTGTTCACACTGCCGTTGTGCTCCGGTAAATGGAGTTCCATCAGCCCTTCCGTTGGAACAAAGGGGGTTGAGCGGAGAAAAAAATAGTGCATGTCCAATTTTTTTCACTGCTCAACTTCGGTAAAATACCTGATCCCCCGACCCCATTCAAATCAAAGGGATCCATCAGGTCCCTGTTGGTGTCAGCTGTTTACCAACTGATTCTATATCTGTTAAGCACTAAAAAAGACCTGAACTGACCCAGAACAGGACAGAGCATAAAGGCAGTGTGAACTAAGCCTAAGTCAGAAAGCAAAATCCACTTATATTGTCTTTTGTTTCCTGTCTGTCAATAAACTAAGGAGCTGACAGCTGCCTGCTAGATGTCACTGACAACTCCCGGGGACACCTGCCCTTGACTTTTTTCAGCAATGGACCCTTAGCCACTGATAGCTTCCATTCCAATCTTTCTGGGTCAAACAATGTAGTTTCACCCAACCCATTGACTCTACCACACTGACATTCAGTAGGTGATACTGTGTAAATAAAAGTTCATACTCACAATATGTATGTGATGACACCAATGCTCCTAGAACAGAGAAATATTGCCATGAGTATAAAAAGTCAAGGTCCCTTTGGAGTTATCTTAAATTGTCTTTATAAAAGAAACTCACCACATGTCTACAGCCAGTCCTAGTGGTTCATAATTTACTATTTCAGGAGCTGAAATGTCAATTTACAAAATTAGAGGAGTTCCATATTAAAAAAGAACAATTGCTTCTAGACAGACAGAAACATTGCTGCTGTTAACAGAAGACATCCTGTTCTAAAGGATAGAAATAAGCACTTTCCATTTTCCAATGCAGCCTTGGAAATTATGGAGATAATCTGACCTGTTGTAATCGGAAACCACTTCACATGTTATATGCACTATTCATTGTTATTTAACACTATTTTTAGTTCAAAGTATTACATATTTATATCCACTTAAAATGCAAATCCAACCTAAAATGCACAAGAACGTCAAAGTATCTGGAAACAGTAAACTGTGTAGAGGGAACCACAATAAAGGGCTTGTTGATGGCTAGTTCTAAGTAGCAAATGTCTGCAAAAGCCCTGGTTTGTGCAAACAATTTAGACTTTTAGCAAATTTTGCTGGCCATGGCAAGAGAGAAAGGCTTATGTTAAAGCGGGACATGGCCACTGCACACGCCTAAGCTCTCTGGTGTATATTGTAGTTGAAATCTATCCTAGCTTGGAACTAGAGTACATTTCAAAGCTCAGCACCCTGCCTATGGCTGCTGAACTTTACTAAAGACTGGTGTGTGAAATGCCAGTATTATTTAAATGGGCACTGTCATTAAACGTGATTTTTTATATTTGATTGCTTATGCCAAATAAACAACTTTTGTAATTGGCTTCCATTAAAAAACTAAACGTTTTATCGGAGTTTTTCTGCTGTGTACTTCTGGTCAAAAGGGGTCTCACTTCTTGGCCAGAACACATTCTGTCTGGTCAAAATCTCAGATTTTTGTCTCCTGCTTGTAATGGCAGGTGACCAAACTCAGGGAGTGTTTCTCTGCACTGGGCTTGATTGACTGCTGCACAGAGCCTCACTGAAAGCTGCACAGACTGAAAGCTGCAAATATCCTCACTGAAAGCTGCACAGACTGAAAGCTGCAAAGAGTCTCACTGAAAGCTGCACAGACTGAAAGCTGCAAAGAGCCTCACTGAAAGCTGCACAGACTGAAAGCTGCAAAGAGCCTCACTGAAAGCTGCAAAGAGCCTCACTGAAAAATGCACAGACTGAAAGCTGCAAAGAGCCTCACTGAAAGCTGCACAGACTGAAAGCTGCAAAGAGCCTCACTGAAAGCTGCACAGACTGAAAGCTAAGAAAGAAGAATGGTAAGATACACAACTTTTTAAAGCTCATAATTTTTTTTTTAAGGGTGGGAGTGTTAGGAGTAGTTAGGGAACATAGTCTGAGTTAGTTTAGACAGGTACTCTTTAAATTATTTTTGCAAGAAAAGATAAAACACAACTACAAACTGCTTTGTGTACAGATAACATAACAGGGCATTTACTAAGACCAGGGTCTCACACCCCGCTCTTAAGTGAAATACTGTGGTTTTTGGAGGTGCCTAACCATAAGCATAGAAGCATTATAAATTCCCCATTCTTTGATTTATCTCCTTTAAAGTAAAAAAAAAGACAGTACAAAAAGGGTAGCCTTTCTTTAACAATGTGCATTTTTTAATCATGTATTGTGACTGGGACTGTTAAACACCTTTTGCAACAGAGGTATATGCAGCTTTCAGTCCAATGACTGACCATCTGTCTATTCATAGGAAAAAATATCTGACTGTACTACTGGCACTGTTAGCATTGTGCAACAGATGTCTTCCCTTTATACATTTTTGCATTTAGAATCTATGCAATTACAGACATTTACAACATATTCACACAATGTGAAATAAATGTTGATAGGTACGTGTCCCATCTCTAGGATCCACAACTGTTTGTGGAACGACTTTCCAGACCTGCCTGTGGTGTTGGCCAATGGCTGCTGCCTCAAGGCAGGGTACAAATGGAGAGCACAGCAGCCCTCTCCATTGATCTATAGAACTTATGGAATCAGCAGAGCACACATGATGAATGTTCATGTGTCCAGCCAGTAGGTAGATAAGAATAGCTTTCTATAGACATCTCCAGAAATGACCAGATACAGAACACTGCAGCATTCTTAGTTCTATAACTCCTGCTCGTTCTGCAAATATATGGTCACATGTGGTCATGAAGATGCTCTGTGAGGATGCATTTATAACCACTTACCTGCAACCTAAAAGAAAGAAAAATATAATACTGATCATACATACCTACAAATTCAGGCGTGCCAAAAATATTCTTAAACTCTACCCCGTCTTCAATTTTATGTGCCAGGCCAAAGTCAATGAGCTTTATATGGGGCACAGCAATTGTTTTATCCAACAGCATAATGTTTTCTGGCTGAAAAGAAAAATAATTAAAGAAGAATTGCAGTTAAAGAGTAGCACCCACCATCCTTTTTTTTTTTTCTGTCCCTGCCTATTGCCCATCTATCCCTAACATCCTCCCTGCCTGTAATTTTTTTTTACTATCTGAGAAATGCCTTTTTGTCTGCCTGGTAGTGTGCTCACTTACCAGGCAGACTTCCCCAGCAGGCGCAACATCACTGATGCCTGCTGGGGGGGGGGGGGGGCGACTTCCGCCCTTTGCTCATCTTTACAGGGTGCCTCCAGCTGTTTCACCACTACAACTCCCAGCTTGCCCTGACATCCATTGGCTGTCAGGGCATGCTGGGAGTTGTAGTGGTGAAACAACTGGAGGCACCCTGGGTTGAAAATAATAACTTTGTTATGGCCATGGCCAATGAGCTACCCCAAACCCCACTCTCCCCCCCCCCCCCCCCCCCCCGAAAAAGACATATCCAAGAGCAGGACAGTCTGAGGCAGCAGCAGAAGCATATATGCCGGGAAGTGGGGCCGGCGTGTGAGGCCAGGGATCCAATGCGCGCATCCTCTGAGTTCTCAGTGCTCGCTCCCGCCTGTCTGATTGACAGGCAAGGAGCGAGCGAAGGCTGACTGAATTAGGACCGATTGCCCTGGCCGATTTTCAAATATAAAATACAATATTTTAATTAAAAAATATATATAATGAAAGTATATTAGAGATATGTTGTAGTACATAAGTACTACAACATATATATATATAAAAAAAAAGGTTGGTGACAGTGCCCATTTAAAGGACAACGCTACCTCTGACAATGCTAAGAGCTTGTTCATACAGAGCACTTTGGTCCAGAGAATCCTACACAGAGGAAAAGCAGGAAATAAAAACTTAAAGGGAACCTGTTAGCAACATCACCCACACTAACCTGCTGGTATTGCTTGTAAGTGCGAGTGATACTGGCCAGAATGGTGGTTACCTAATCTTTCTAGGTGCAACTGTTCCTGAGATAATGTTAAAAATTTAAATATGTAAATGAGGCTCTTGGTGCATTCAGCATTCCCTTGCCCCGATGTGCACTCATTCTTTGCCCTGGCTGGTCCCTTATCCATGCCCTTTAATAAATATTCATATGTTCCCTCTTTTGCACATAGCTACTGCTTGCAGAGATACCACGTATGTACGGAGGTAGTCAGGGATGGCACATCTAGTCAGGGCTGGAGATCTGAGCGCACACTCATGGGATCTCAATAACAAAGAGGGAAAATATTTATATTCATTAGGGAGCATGAAAAAGGGAGTTGTTGGAAAGAAAAGCCAGTGGATCTCATGACTAGGGAATGCCGAGAGTGCACGAAGAGCCTTCTAAGGTAACCACAATTGTTATCAGCGTCATTAGCATTAACAGGCAGTACCAGCAGGTTAGTGCAGGTGATACTGCTGACAGGTTCCATTTAAAGGTGTTTTCACGTAGTTAAAAAAAAACATAACCCTTAATCCTCAATTCACTTCAACTACAGTGCAGCCCAATGTCTAGTTTCCCCTGGCAGAAGTGCTGCGATGACGTCACACACCTGGTGCATGTGATGCTGCAGCCGATAACTGGCCTTAGCAGTCACATGATGTACATGCAAGAATAGAACACTGAGGCCAGCAACTGGCTGTAGCGTCATGTGATCAATGTATGCAATGTATGCATCACAGCGTTAGGCTAAGTTCACAAAGAACTCACATTGCTCAAGACACAGAGTTCTGACAACATTTAAAGCCCCATTAAGTTCAATGGGGTTCCACCCAAAATTACACACAATTTAAAGACAGGCCTTTACATTTTCTGGAATGTGAAATTTCCATGGCAGAATGTCTGCCGCGGATATTCTGCTGTGTGAATGGGACTTCCTAATGGGCAGTAAATTTTGCAAAATTCTGCAGCAGAATTTTGCTGTGGACATTACTTCAAAGTATCCGGAAGCTGCCGTGTGAACATAACCTAAGTAGTCAGAAAAGGCTCTTTTTTTACTACAAGAAAACCCCATTTGAGGCAAGGTTCCCCACTTGTTTATTTTTTTTTTTCTTTTGCAAAAAGGCCCCAAAAAAACACCAATTCTGGTGCACTTGCATTTTTTGTTTTGTGAAAAGAGATCGTAAAATCCACTTAGCATTTTTCATTTTTTTTTTTTAATTTTGGGCTCCCTGCCAGTTTTAGAAAAACGACCTCATGTTGAGACTTTGGCGTTTTTTGGGGAAAATCTTGGCGTCTTTTTCAGATAGAAGTCTATGGGAGTGAAAAAGAGCCCCAAAAATGTGGGTTTTAACATTGGCGTTTTTGCTGACATTTTTTTTTCTCTTACTTTAGCAATCTAAAAAAGGGATTAAGTTAGCTTTTTTGATTAAATTTAGTAGATAACCATAAAAAAACTTATGATGCAGTTGGAATGGAGACATTTTTATTAATTTCCAATCAGGGACCAATTTATGTGAGCGGGCAGGGACATAATAATGTAGCCGCAATATAAAAAATTTAATTGTTAAACTAATGTATTTTTTTAAAATTAATTTTGTAAAACTTTTTATTATTAATGTATTTTAATAATGTAATTAATAGCAAAAACAAGCAGAAAGTCAGCGACTCACCAGTCTTCGTCTTCAAATCTTGACTTTACTGAAACATACTCACATAAAACGTTACAGGAGAGGGACAGTAGGGGGGAGGGGGGATACAGCAGGCAATGGTAGCCGTTTCGCACAGACTAGTGCTTCATCTGGAACCCCTTTACTGTCCATCTCCTGTAACATTTTATGTGAGTATGTTTCAATGAAGTCAAAATTTGAAGACGAAGACTGGTGAGTCGCCGACTATCTTTCTGCTTGTTTTTGCTATTGAATTTTTGCTACGCATGTGTCAGAGCACCACCATACACTTCACTCCAGCAACCTTCATTTTTATTACCCCTTCAACTACTGTTAACCCCTTAAGGACTGATCGTTTTTCCGCTTTTGCACTTTCGTTTTTTCCTCCTTACATTTTAAAAATCATAACCCTTTCAATTTTGCATCTACAGACCCATTGTTTTTTGCGCCACCAATTGTACTTTATAATGACATCAGTCATTTTACTCAACAAAAAAAAATATTTGTGGGACAAAATTGAAAAAAAAAATGCTATTTTGTAACATTTGGGGGTTTCCGTTTCTACGCAGTGCATTTTTCAGTAAAAATTACACCTTATTTTTATTCTGTAGGTTCATACATTTATATCCTACTTATATAGTTCTGATTTTGTTTTTCTTCTGGTAAAAATCATAACTACATGCATGAAAATTAATACGTGTAATGGCTGGTGGTGTGGATTCGCTGTACCTGTGGGGACGATGGCATGAGCCGCACCAGGGAGTGGAGTCTAAGGAGCTGCTGGTTTTCACCAGAGCCCACCGCAAAGCAGGATGGACTTGCTGCGGCAGGCGGCTCCCAGGTCGCTACCCCTGGCATGACTCGTCCACAAAGGCAGCTGAGGTGATGCGAGGCACAGAAGGAAGAGACGAACTCAGAGTCGGGGAAAAGCAGGTAGGTCAGGGCTGGCGGCAAGGAACTGTGGTCAGGAAACATAGCGAGAGAACTGGTACACGGAATAGCAGATAACACAGGGAATGCTTTCTCTAGGGCAACAGGGCACAGATCCGGCAGGGAACAGGAGGAAGTGCAGGGTTAAATAGGGTCAGTTCCAGACAAGCACTAATTGATTGGTGCACTGGCCCTTTAAACCTCTGAGAACTGGTACGCACTGGTACCCAAGGAGGCGGGTATGCAGAATGGAGAAAGCAGGAAGATGGCGAGGCAGGTGAGAAGCAGCACCCGTTATCCTGTCTGTCTACCAGCTTGCAGAGATTGAAGGATGACATTTCTTGAATAAAGAACAGAGCCGTTTCTGACAAGCTACTATTCCAGTGTGGTGAGTGCATTCATTTTTTCTACCAAACAAAGGAGTTTGTAAGACACTGGGTTAATACGGCGCAGGATTTTGTAGGGACCAAGGAACCAAGGACCTAGTTTGTAACTAGGGATCTTTAAACGAACATATTTGGCAGGCAGCCAGACTTAATCTCCATGAGAGAAGATCAGGGATGGTCTTCTTCTCTTATCGGCCTGAGTCTTCATGAGGGTAGAGGTGTGTTTCAAGGATCGCCGGGTTTCCTGCCAAATAGCCATAAAATCCTGGACCTGGACATCCACGGCAGGTACCCCAGAAGAAGTAGGTAGAGGAAGAGGAGGGCAAGGATGGTGGCCGTAGACATTATAGAATGGTGATTTTCTAGTAGCCTCAAAATCTCGGTGATAATATGAAAACTCCGCCCAAGACAGTAAGTTGGCCCAATGGTCCTGTTGTGCAGAAACAAAGTGACATAGGTAGTCACCCAAAACTTGATTCACATTCTCTACCTGGCCATTGGTCTGCGGGTGATATGCAGAGGAAAAGTTCAACTTGACTTTGAGACGAGAACAAAGAGCCCGCTGGAAACAAACTGGACACCCCGGTCAGAGAAAATTTGTAACGGTAAACCATGTACACAGTGGTAGATCAGTGATGAAGTCCATGGCTATGTGTGTCCAAGGACACTCCGGAATGGGCAGAGGTCGTAGTAGACCCGATGAGGCAACTTGTCACAGGCACAGGTAACACAGGAACAGACAAAATCTGAAACATCTCGTTCCGAATTCGGCCACCAATAATGTCAAGAGATGAGCTGAGTGGACTTTCGTATTCCTGGATGTCCGGCCAGTGAAGAAAAGTGTCCCCAAGTCATACCTTAATTCTAAGGCGGGATGGCACAAAAGACCTTCTTGGTGGAACTTGCTGTAGGCCGAGAACAATAATAATGAAAATAAGAAAATTGAATCTAGAGAAGAAAAGAGACCACCTGGCCTGCCGGGGATTCAGACGCTGAGCGGACTGATGATACAAAAGATTCTTATGATCTGTGTAGATACTGACTGGATGAGTAGATCCTTTCAGTAGATGACGCCATTCTTCCAGGGAAAGCTTAATGGGCAAAAGTTCACAGTCTCCAATTGAATAATTCCTCTTGGCAGGCGAAAAGGTCTTGGACAAAAACCCACAAGTCACGGTTTTACCCCTGGAAGTCTTTTGGGTCAGTATTGCTCCAGCTCCTACAAAAGAGGCATCTACTTAGAGAAAGAAGGGTTTTTCTGGATCGGGTCTCAACAATACTGGTGCAGAAGCGAATGCCGATTTCAGTCAGGAGAACGCTTCTTCGGCCTTAGAAGGCCAGGATTTGGGGTTACCATTCTTCTTATTGTGAGCCACAATCGGTGCAACCAACGAGGAGAAGTGTGGTATAAACTGTTGATAATTGGTGAAACCCAGAAAGTGCTGTATAGCCCGCAGGCCAGGAGGTCGAGGCCAGTTAAGAACGGAAGACAGCTTATCAGGGTCCATCTGGAGGCCTTGGTTGGAGACAATATAGCCAAGAAACGGAAGACTTGTCTTCTTGAAGAGACATTTCTCGAGTTTGGCATAAAGGCGATTATGCCATAGGTGTCGTAGGAACTGATGCACATGTGAGCGGTGGACCTCCAAGTTTGGAGAGAAGATCAGAATATAATCCAAATACACCACAACATAAGGGTAGAGAAGATCACAGAAGATGTAATTGACAAATTCTTGAAAAACGGCCGGGGCACCAAATGGCATCACAAGGTGCTCGAAGTGCCCATTAAGGATATTAAAGGCCGTCTTCCATTCATCTCCTTCCCATATTCAGACGAGGTTGTAAGCTCCTCGCAGATCAAGTTTGGAGAAGACCTTGGCACCTCACAGGCGATCAAAGAACTCAAAAATCCAAGGTAAGGGGTACTGATTCTTGATAGTGAACTTGTTAAGTCTCCGGTAATCAATACAAGGGCGGAGAGACCCGTCCTCCTTTTCCACAAAGAAGAATCCTGCACCGGCAGGGGAGGAGAACTTCTGGATGAAGCCCTTCTGGAGATTCTCCTTGATGTATTGAGTCATGGCTTGTGTCTTGGGAACAGACAAGGGTAGATTCTTCCCCGAGGAGGCAAAGTTCCTGGCAGAAGGTCAATCGGACAGTCATAGGGACAATGCGGAGGAAGACTTTCAGCATGTTTTTTGCAGAACACATCTGCAAAGTCCTGGTAAAGAACAGGCAAACCCAGCATAGAAGAAGGAGATAGAGAATACTTAGGCTGTGGTGACGCCAAACAGCGGTTTTGGAAGAGATGTCCCCAGCGAATGACTTCAGCAGTTTGCCAGTCGAGAACCGGGGCATAAGTCAGGGAAGACAGAGGAAAAGCTCCAAAGTACAATGATGAAGCACATAGAACTCGATCTTCTCTTTGTGTAAAGCACTCACTTGCAACAAAAGTGGTTCAGTTCGGAAGTGCACTAAGCGTCCATCGGATGCCGAGGAGGAAGGTAGGGACCCTCCTCGTGTGTTTTTAGCCGATCAGGACACCGTGGTTTCACCATGGTGGTCCCGATCATCGCGAATGAGCTGCCAGGAAGCATTTTAGATGCGGTGATCATCTTTGATCGCCGTGTCCAAGGGGTTAATGCCGGACATCACCGCGATCGGAGATGTCAGGTATTAGCCACAGGTCCTGGCCGTTTCTAGGTGCCGGGACTGACCCGATAAATTCAATACAAAATCTGGTCACGTATATCAAGATGTGATCTACATTAACTATTGTTTGTGACTGTTCACGTGAACTGTGGCCATTTTATGACCGTGACATATTTGTTTGCATATCCATATAGATAGCAGCGATTATGGGGCTGATTACACTGCTACAGGGCATGTAGATGTAAAGAATTATTATACAGCATTTTATTATACTCCACATAGCAGTGATTTATTACATTAGAGTAGTTCTGTAACTTTGGGATCCGGACTTATAATCCAGAGAAGTGGGCAGCACGCTGCAGCGCTCCACAATCTCTGCTCTGAACTCCGTCTGGCCAGTGATATGAATAGAAATTAACATCACTGATTCACATTTGCCACTCAGAGCGGTGACTGGACGGCACCATCTGTCCATCACCGCTCTGAGCGGCAAATATGAATGGTACCCAACAAAATTCAGGTCAAGAGCATGTTTAGAAAATGTTTCCATTCTAGTGAAAAGGGTCTAAACCAGTCTATTGTGTCTATGTCCATGGGGCTTGGTGTTAACGATGTCTCTATATGCTGTTAAAAACAGCCAGGGCAAGATACTGACCCCATAATAATGCCCATAAAAAGAAATTACAATCTGAAAACAGAAACATAAAAGGAAAAAAATGTGTCATTATTTGGTTCTGATCAGTAATAACATATCTGGGCGACACATTCGCTTTAAAGAAACATTAACATAGTAACATAGTTCATAAGGTTGAAAAAAGACCAAAGTCCATCAAGTTCAACCTATATCCCTAACCCCTTCACGACGAGCGACGTACATGTACGGCGCCACGAAGTGTCACTTGGCGCGCGGCGACGTACATGTACGTCGCGGGGTTCCGGGAGCGCCGTGTCACCAGTAGCGGTGATCGGACCGGGATGACTGCTGTTATCTAACAGCAGGCATCCCGGCACATCGCCGTGGGGGGTCCTGAGACCCCCCCCCATGACCGCGATGCGCGCAAATCGCAGGTCAATTCAGACCTGCGATCTGCGTGATTCCGGGTCATACGGGTCACTGGTGACCCGGTGACCCGGAAAATAAGAGGGATCGGGGGTGTCCGAGACACCCTCGATCCCCCTAAAGGGATAGGAGTTTGGTAGCAGGGGTGCCACCCCTCCTATCCCTGCTATTGGTCGGCCGAGCGAACCAACCGATAGCAGACCGGGGGAGGGGGGGTTAAAGTTCGGTTCTCCCGCTTTGCCCACCTATCGGTGTCCGGGCAAAACAGGGGGAACCGTCCAGGGAAGGTCGGCGCCGAAGGTCCCTACCTGGATCCCGGATCCCCGTTCGCGATCCTCCCCCACGTGCGGCGGCGGCAGCAATACTTCCGGGTCCTGCTAGGTGAGTTGTTGCCTAGCAACATCCGGAGGGCCACAGTTTACAGTGGTCTCTAAACCGTCGCCCTCCAGATGTTGCAAAACTACAACTCCCAGCATGCCCAGACAGCTGTTTGCTGTGTGGGCATGCTGGGACTTGTAGTTTTGCAATATTTAAAGGGGTTCAGGTTGTAGATCACTAAGTGGTCTCAAACTGTAGCCCTCCAGATGTTGCAAAACTACAACTCTCAGCATGCCCAGACAGCAGTTTGCTGTCTGGGCATGCTGAGAGTTGTAGTTTTGCAACATCTGGAGGGCCACAGTTTTGAGACCACTGGACAGTGATTTACAACTTGAACCCCTCTAAATATTGCAAAACTACAACTCCCAGCATTCAGGAACAGCATAAGGCTGTCTTGGCATGCTGGGAGTTGTACTTGCGTGCCTCCAGCCATTGCATAACTACATCTCCCAGCATGCCCTTCCGCAATCAGTACATGCTGGGAGTTGTAGTTTTGCAACAGCTGGAGGCACACTGGTTGGAAAATACTGAGTTAGGTCATAGAACCTAACTCAAGGTTTTCCAGCCAGTACGCCTCCAGCTGTTGCAAAACTACAACTCCCAGCATGCATGGTCTGTCAGTGCATGCTGGGAGTTGTAGTTTTGACCCCCCTCCCGTGTGAATGTACAGGCTACATTCACACTGGCGGCAGATTACAGTGAGTTCCCCGCTACAAATTTGAGCTGCGGGAAATTTTTCGCCGCAGCTCAAACTCCTAGCTGGAGACTCAGTGTAATCCGCCGCCAGTGTGAATGTAACCTAAAAACACTACACTACACTAACATAAAATAAAGAGTAAAACACTACATATACACACGTACACTGCCCCCCCACCACCACCCCCCTTCCCCAATAAAAATGAAAAACGTATTGTATGGCAGTGTTTCTAAGATGGAGCCTCCAGCTGTTGCAAAACAACTCCCAGCATTTCTGGACAGCAATTGACTGTCCAAGCATGCTGGGAGTTTAGCAACAGCTGGAGGCACCCTGTTTGGGAATCACTGGCATAGAATACCCCTATGTCCACCCCTATGCAAGGCCCTAATTCAGGCCTCAAATGCGCATGGCGCTCTCACTTTGGTGCCCTGTCGTATTTCAAGGCAACAGTTTAGGGCCACATATGGGATATCGCCGTACTCGGGAGAAATTGCCTAACAAATTTTGGGGGGCTTTTTCACCTTTTACCACTTATGAAAAGGAACAGTTGGGGTCTACACCAGCATGTTAGTGTAAAAAAATAATTTTTACACTAACATGCTGGTGTTGCCCTATACTTTTCATTTTCACAAGAGGCAAAAGGGAAAAACGCCCCCCAAAATTTGTAATACAATTTCTCCCGAGTACGGAGATACCCCATATGTGGGCGCAAAGTGCTCTGGGGGCGCACAACAAGGCCCAGAAGGGAGAGTGCGCCATGTACATTTGAGGTGATTTGCACAGGGGTGGCTGATTGTTACAGCAGTTCTGACAAACGCAAAAAAAAACACACCCATATGTGACCCCATTTTGGAAACTACACCCCTCACGGAATGTAATAAGGGGTGCAGCGAGAATTTACACCCCACAGGTGTCTGACGGATCTTTGGAACAGTGGTCCGTGAAAATGAAAAATTTTGCACAGCCCACTGTTCCAAAGATCTGTCAGACACCAGTGGGGGGGTAAATGCTCACTGTACCCCTCATTACATTCTGTGAGGGGTCTAGTTTCCAAAATGGTATGCCATGTGGGGGTTATTTTGCTGTTCTGGCACCATAGGGGCTTCCTAAATGCGACATGCCCCCCCGAGCAAAATTTGCTCTCAAAAAGCCAAATATGACGCCTTCTCTTCTGGGCATTGTAGTTCGCCCGCAGTGGACTTCAGGTCCACTTATGGGGTACCTCCATACTCAGAAGAGATGGGGTTACAAATTTTGGGGGGTCTTTTCTGCTATTAACCCTTGCAAAAATGTGAAATTTGGGGGGAAACCCACATTTTAGTGAACATTTTTTTTTTTTACATATGCAAAAGTCGTGAAACACCTGTGGGGTATTAAGGCTCATTTTATCCCTTGTTACGTTCCTCAAGGGGTCTAGTTTCCAAAATGGTATGCCATGTGTTTTTTTTGCTGTTCTGGCACCATAGGGGCTTCCTAAATGCAACATGCCCCCCGAGCAAAATTTGCTCTCAAAAAGCCAAATATGACTCCTTCTCTTCTGAGCATTGTAGTTCGTCCGCAGTGCACTTCAGGTCCACTTATGGGGTACCTCCATACTCAGAAGAGATGGGGTTACAAATTTTGGGGGGTATTTTCTGCTATTAACCCTTTAGAAAATGTGAAATTTGGGGGAAAACCAACATTTTAGTGACATTTTTTTTTTTTTTACATATGCAAAAGTCGTGAAACACCTGTGGGGTATTAAGGCTCACTTTATTCCTTGTTATGTTCCTCAAGGGGTCTAGTTTCCAAAATGGTATGCCATGTGTTTTTTTTTTTTGCTGTTCTGGCACCATAGGGGCTTCCTAAATGCGACATGCCCCCCAAAAACCATTTCAGAAAAACGTACTCTCTAAAATCCCCTTGTCGCTCATTCGCTTCTGAGCCCTCTACTGCGCCCGCCGAACACTTTACATAGACATATGAGGTGTGTCCTTACTCAAGAGAAATTGGGCTACAAAAATAAGTATACATTTTCTCCTTTTACCCCTTGTAAAAATTCAAAAATTGGGTCTACAAGAACATGCGAGTGTAAAAAATGAGGATTTTGAATTTTCTCCTTCACTTTGCTGCTTTTCCTGTGAAACACCTAAAGGGTTAAAACATTTACTGAATGTCATATTGAATACTTTGGGGGGTGCAGTTTTTATAATGGGGTCATTTATGGTGTATTTCTAATATGAAGACCCTTCAAATCCACTTCAAACCTGAACTGGTCCCTGAAAAATTGCGAGTTTGAAAATTTTGTGAAAAATTGGAAAATTGCTGCTGAACTTTGAAGCCCTCTGGTGTCTTCCAAAAGTAAAAACTCATCAATTTTATGATTCAAACATAAAGTAGACATATTGTTTATGTGAATCCCCAAAAAAATTATTTGGAATATCCATTTTCCTTACAAGCAGAGAGCTTCAAAGTTAGAAAAATGCAAAATTTTACATTTTTTCATCAAATTTTGGGATTTTTCACCAAGAAAGGATGCAAGTTTCCACAAAAATTTACGACTATGTTAAAGTAGAATATGTCACTAAAAAATAATCTCAGAATCAGAATGATAACTGAAAGCATTCCAGAGTTATTAATGTTTAAAGTGACAGTGGTCAGATTTGCAAAAAAGGGCTTCGTCCTAGAGGTGAAAATGGCCTGGTCCTTAAGGGGCTAATGAGTCCCTATTGAGTTGATCTAGAGGAAGGCAAAAAACCCTCATACTAGAGGTAAAAATTCCTTTCCTACTCCAATATGGCAGTCAGAATAAATTCCTGGATCAATGTTCTATCCCTAAAGATCTAAAATCCATAACCTGTAATGTTATTACTCTCCAAAAATGCATCCAGACCCCTTTTGAACTCTTTCACAGAGTTCCCCATGAAGTGCCTGTAAATATTAATAAAATTCAGCAACTGTGTTTACCTTTAAGTCAAAGTGTGCAATCTTGCGGGTGTGCAGATAATTCACACCTTCTAGAATCTGTTTGATGAACCTAGTAGCCTCTTCTTCACTCAATGACTCTTTCTGAGCCAGGAAATCGAAGAGTTCTCCACCTGAAACACTATCCAGACAGACGACAAAATTACTTTTATGACCTCCACAGAGTAGTTTAAGAACAGAACAGTATAAATATAAGCATACACAAGGCTATAAACTTTACTTTGAATTATAATTCTGTATTCATAGTATAAAGACAATTTCACATTTAGCTGTGGCAGTGAGATATTAAAGTAGTACCACTAATGCATCTCAATGAAAACACAGCAAAAATTTTAAAAATACAACATTTTTATTTTTAAATGGGTACTTTCATTAAAGTTAATTTTTTTAAATAAAAAATATTATGCAAATATTTAATAACAAATATTTCTAATATATGTTAAAAAAAAAGTTTGTATTTATTGTTTTGTTTTTTTTAGATTAGAAAACCTGGCCACTAGGTGTCACCCTATATGAGGGGGAGGGGGATTAGGGAAAGTTTAGTTAATGATAGCTTCACTTTAATGTAGTTTTTCCTTGATTGCATTGTTGCATTCTAAAATAGTTCTATTATCTGTTTCTAGATCTGCATATATTAGAAACCACATTTAGGTTTCCACACAGGTTTTTTTTCTGGCATTTTTTTGGAATACTGCCATTGCAGTTTTGGAGCCAAAGCCAGAAGTATATTCAAAAGGAATGGGAAGTATAAAGAAAGGACTTAGGGGGAGATTTATTAAAACCTGACCAGAGAAAAAGTTGCCCAGATGCCCATAGCAACCAATCAGATTGCTTCTTTCATTTTGCAGAGGCCTTGGTAAAAATGAAAGAAGCAAGCTGATTGGTTGCTATGGGCAACTGGGTAACTTTTCCTCTGGGCAGGTTTTGATAAATCTCCCCCTTATACTTCTCCTTTCTACTGGATCTACTTCTGACTTTGGCTCAAAAACTTCAGTGGCAGGTTTCCAAATAAATGGAAACCTAGCCTCAGATAAGTAGTATATTCTACCTAAGTTAAAATGTACCCGACATTTTAGGTAACTTTTTAGGATTGGCAGTCCTGTGTGTGTACATGAGGAAAGTACTATTTTTGGCTATTAAATTACTGGTATATGACATTTTCTGTTCCACAGGCTCTATCTTTAATTTCCAGTAGTCACTGAGTTAGTCTATACACACTCTAAGAAGTACCAGCAATATAGATGACATTATCAAACAGTAGTGAATAGTCTTAGCTGTCAATCAAGCCTTCGGATGAGTCTTGCTTTCCCCCTCTACTTAGACTTATACAATACTGGTCCAGAGTGACTTGTAAACTATTCACTGCAGGGTAAAGTATACTCTACATCAAAATCCAATTTCATATTAAAAAGTGATACAAAAACAGACTCTAATAAATTGTTCATAATCCCTACCCTACATCAAGAATATGGCACTATATGACTCTTGTATAAACACAGCCGAGGAATGTGGAAATAAATTACACTAGACTTTACAAAATTACTGTCGGGTATGCATGTCTGTTACGTGACCGCTAACTTTTTAAATTCAATACAAAATCTGGTCACGTATCAATATGTGATCTACATTGACTATTGTTTGTGACTGTACATGTAAACTGTGGCCATTTTATGACCGTGACATTTTTGTTTGCATATCCATATAGATAGCAGCAATTATGGGGCTGATTCCACTGCTGCAGGGCATGTAGATGTAGAGAATTATTAAACAGCATACTCCACATAGCAGTGATTCATTACATTAGAGTACTTCTCTAACTATGGCTATAGTTGTACAGTAGACCTGTCATTCCCTTGTGGGGATAATTTTTATAGATTATATATCTATATGGGGTCTATTTTTGTATCACTTTTAAATAAGAAATTGGTTGAAAACTTTATTACTATATTTGCTTGTGCTGTTGATTTTATGCAAAGTTTGTTGAAGCAACAGTAACAATTTAACTTACAGTACCCAGCCCTATAACATGTATGTTTTCCTGTAAGAATATTTCTCCTAGACCAGGAAGGCCACCCACACTAAATATCTATGCACCCTGACTGAACAGTGTCAGATTGTGTAGGGACACGCCCCCTACTGGTAACACCATGTTGTCAACTTATTCATAATTACCTAGGAAGAATAACAAGAGAAATTAAGGAATTGCAGGAGGAGTAGGTGGAGGGGGTGAGCTCTACCTTGTTGTGCCATGAGCTATTGTTTGGAGCTCAGTCATGAGCAAATATTCTATCCCCAGTAAAATCACTCATCCTGGGATGCTGGATTGCTGTGGACTCATTGTCAGCAGTAAGTGGAAGGGAGCAAGAAGCCATACTAAAAGTTAACTGAAATAAGAAAATATGTATAAACCGGTTTACGTGGACTAAGGAAATGCAGTGAAATCTTACCTGACTTTAAAGGGGGTACTCCAGTGGAAAAAAACATTTTTCAAATCAACTGCTGCCAGAAAGTTAAACAGATTTGAAGATCACTTTTATTTAAAAATCTTAATCCTCCAGCACTTATCCGCTGGAATTTTTTTCTTTTTCTTTTCTGTCTGACCACAGTGCCCTCTGCTGACACCTCTGTCCATGTCAGGAACTGCCAAGAGAAGAAGAAAATCCCCATAGCAAAACTCTCCTGCTCTGGACAGTTCCTGACATGGATAGAGATGTCAGCAGAGAGCACTGTGGTCAGACAGAAAATGTATTAAAAAAGAAAAGAACTTTCAGTGGAGCATACAGCAGCTGATAAGTACTGGAAGGATTGAGACTTTTAAATAGAAGTAATTTACAAATCTGTGTAACTTACTGGCACCAATTGATTAAAAAAATAAATCATACCCCTTTAAGAACTTTGTGATGCTATGCTCCCAGCCTGACTACACTTGATGTTAAATATTGTCTGCCTAACTCCATAATCTGAACAGAGAGATACATTTCTGTGAGACATACGTTACTGTGGCGTGCATCCTGAAAGCTTGCTTGAGGAGACTGAGCGGTTTATTTAAATCTAAAACTTGCTAACTTCATAATCTGAACAGAGACAAGGCATGTGTCTGAAAGTTATACTGAGGAAATTATGGGAGCATAAACTTTCTGACTTGAACCTGATTTTATAATCTGAACAGAGACAAAGGCTATTGTGGTGTGTGCCCTGAAAGCTATACTGAGGAGAGTCAGGACAGTTGAAGTCCTCAACTGTGAGAGATTTACCAAAGGTCATCTCTATAGTGAAAAGTTGGAATAAAGTAAAACATATGCGAATATATCACATAAAGGCTCTGTATGACTTTGCGCAAATCTGGTATAACCACAAGATAAAAGAAATTACACATTTGTGTTGGGAGGGGTAAGGAGTATGGATTGAAAAATATTGAAACTAGAATTATGTTTATCAGACATAGTGGTATACAGTATGAATACTTACAATTTAGTAATGCTATTATAGTAAGGATAAGGAAATGTACAACACTATTCAGGAAGTTGGGATTATGAGGCATGTTAAAATCATAAGATGTCAAGAAGAAGGTATCTGTAATTTACAAAGTATTTTAAATATATACTATAGAGATGATTAGAGATGAGTGAATTTTTGAAAAATTTGTTTCAGCCAATTCACCGAATTTTTGAAAAAAAAAAGTGTTTCTCTCCGAATTTATTCATGGTGAATCGCTATTAAAAATAGCTATTTCTGGCCTACAGAGAGCCTCAATAGGGTATAGAACATTTTGCCTTGCTGTAACATGCATAAGGTGTGTGCTGGGTTAGTGAAATAATACTGTTATTCAGTATGTCATGCAGATCAGAGACATTGCTATTGGAATCACTGTTGGAGAGCAGCACAATGACAGAGTCTAAAGGTGGAATCAGTATGAGAAGACAAGATAGTGGATGAATGAAACAGCGTGGAGGTGGCGGCAGCATGAGGAGAACATATAGTGGCAGAATGACACAGCCTGGAGTTGGCGGCAGCAAGAGGAGACCACATAGTGGCTAAATGACACAGCCGGGAGTTGAATGCAGCATGAGAAGAACATATAGTGGCTGAATGACACAACCTAGAGTTTGCGGCAGCATGAGGAGACCATATAGTGGCTGAATGACATAGCCTGGAGTTGAATGCAGCATAAGAAGAACATATAATGGCTGAATGACACAGCCTGGAGTTTGCGGCAGCATGAGGAGAACATATAGTGGCTGAATGACAAAGCCTGGAGGTGGCGGAAGCATGAGGAGAACATATAGTGACTGAAAGACAAAGCCTGGAAGTGGCGTCAGCATGAGGAGACCATATAGTGGCTGAATGACACAGCCTGGAGGTGGCGGCAGCATGAGAAGAACATATAGTGGCTAAATG
Organism: Hyla sarda; assembly: GCF_029499605.1. Lineage (NCBI taxonomy): Eukaryota > Metazoa > Chordata > Amphibia > Anura > Hylidae > Hyla > Hyla sarda. Next base: position 177,320,972 of record NC_079192.1, read on the forward strand.
ACACAGCTTAGAGTTGGCGGCAGCATGAAGAGACCATATAGTGGCTTAATGACACAGCCTGGAGTTGGCAGCAGCATGAGAAGAACATATAGTGGCTGAATGACACAGCCTGAAGGTGGCAGAAGCATGATGAGACCATATAGTGGCAAAATGAAACAGCTTGGAGTTGGCGGCAGCATTAGGAGATCATATAGTGGCTTAATGACAGAGCCTGGAGGTGGCGGAAGCATAAGGAGACCATATAGTTGCTGAATGACACAGCATGGAGGTGGCGGCAGCGTGAGGAGACCATATAGTGGCTTAATGACAGAGCCTGGAGTTGGCGGCAGCAGGAGGAGAACATATAGTGGCTGAATGACACAGCCTAGAGTTGACGGCAGCATGATGAGACCATATAGTGGCTGAATGGCACAGGCTAGAGTTGGCAGCAGTATAAGGAGAACATATAGTGGCTGAATGACACAGCCTGGAGGTGGCGGCAGCATGAGGAGACCATATAGTGGCTGAATGACACAGCCTGGAGTTGGTGGCAGCATGGGGAGACCATATAGTGGCTGAATGACACAGCCTGGAGGTGGCGGAAGCATGAGGAGGCCATATAGTGGCTTAATGACACAGTCTGGAGTTGGCAGCAGCATGAGGAAAACATATAGTCGCAGAGTGGTGTGGTGGGTAGCAATACCAGTACCCGGTGATGAAGGTGGGTGAAAAAAGGAGAACTTGGCATCAGATGTGTGGCATCGGGTGGGCGGTAGGATCAGAATAGTAGCTGTGGCAGTTAGGCAGAAGAAAATGGTCTCTTTTCTAAAAGTGTTAGTGTGCACATGTAAGTATTGAGGATATGCATTACGTAAAACTTAACTTTTAATTATTTGCTTAGGATAAAATATATGAACCCCATTTTTTTTTAAATCAAACAAAAGGAAAGGTGTGCAAAAAACACCACGTGCCACCAACACCATCAAATATTGATGTGATGCAAAGAGCTCTAAAAGGTGGAAGGGAACAACGTATGGTCCATTGTAACCGGTGGGGGTAAAAACTTCCCATGTAAGGCCCTCCTACATTATGGAGAAGACACAACATGCACTTTTTTTAAAGGGGCAAAAACAATACACAGAGGGTGGGAAAATTAATAAATGGCTTATGGGTATAATTTCAAAACAGAGAGAGAACAAAGACATTAAAGCAGTGAGGGATGAAAAGAAGAGAATTGTGTACACGAAGGAAGAAATTGAACAGGTAATTCTGAAATACTATAAAAAACTATATCAAAAGGAAGGGGAAAAAACTGATCAGGAGATAAAGAATTATCTAAGTGAATTAAGAATACCAAAAATTACTGAGGAGCAAAAGGAGGAAATAAATAAGGAGATTAGTTTAAAGGAGCTTAAAATAGTACTAAAATCATGTACAGGGAACTCTACACCAGGGAGTGATAGATTAGTGTTTGAGGTATACAGAGTGTTTGGGGAAGTACTTATGCCGTATTTTCTTGGAATATATAATGAATCCTTAGCAACTCGCAAACTTTCCGCATCAATGGCAGAATTCTTATTAATATAAAGTGTAAAAATGAGCTGGAGGTTGGGTCGTATCGACCAATCCTTCTACTTAATATTGATTTCAAAATTAGTTAAAAAAAATATGGGCTAAGTGACTACATAGGGTGATAAATGGAATTATTGGGGAAAAACAAAAAGGCTTCATCAAGGGTAGAAACATCTATAGTAATATACAGAGGACATTCTTGAATATTCAGATTGGATAGGGGGTCCCCACTCCGTCCTGTCATTAGATGCAAATAAGGCGTTTGACAAGGTGAAGTGGGGATATCTGGAGAGAGTGGTGGAGGAAATGAATTTGGGGGAATTAGTAAAGAAATCAATAAAAACTATATATCATTCCCTGACAGCAAGGATAAAAATTGATGGTAGTATTTCAAAGAGTTTCTCGTTAGAAAGGGGCACAAGATAGGGGTGCCCACTTTCCCCCACTTTATTTGCCATAGTAATTGAGCCTTTGGCTCATATAATCAGAAATACAGATAGATTTGAGGGGTTTGGTATTAATTGAATGAAATAATTTTTTTTAAGTTAAGTTTTATGTAATGCATAGCCTCAATACTTACTTGTGGTCTGATGCGGAAGAATGTCTGTAACTGGGGAACAGTGCCTTAAATGTCACGATTCGGCTGGCAGGAGGTGGATCCTCTGTGCCAGAGAGGGATTGGCGTGGACCGTGCTAGTGGACCGGTTCTAAGTTACTACTGGTATTCACCAGAGCCCGCCGCAAAGCGGGATGGTCTTGCAGCGGCGGTAGTAACCAGGTCGTATCCACTAGCAACGGCTCAACCTCTCTGACTGCTGAAGATAGGCGCGGTACAAGGGAGTAGACAAGAGCAAGGTCGGACGTAGCAGAAGGTCGGGGCAGGCAGCAAGGATCGTAGTCAGGGGCAACGGCAGGAGGTCTGGAACACAGGCTAGGAACACACAAGGAAACGCTTTCACTGGCACGATGGCAACAAGATCCGGCGAGGGAGTGCAGGGGAAGTGAGGTATACATAGGGAGTGCACAGGTGAACACACTAATTAGAACAACTGCGCCAATCAGTGGCGCAGTGGCCCTTTAAATCGCAGAGACCCGGCGCGCGCGCGCCCTAGGGAGCGGGGCCGCGCGCGCCGGGACAGGACCGACGGAGAGCGAGTCAGGTACGGGAGCCGGGGTGCGCATCGCGAGCGGGCGCCACCCGCATCGCGAATCGCATCCCGGCTGGAGGCGGTATCGCAGCGCACCCGGTCAGTGGATCTGACCGGGGCGCTGCAGTAGCGAGGATGTTGCGAGCGCTCCGGGGAGGAGCGGGGACCCGGAGCGCTCGGCGTAACAGTACCCCCCCCTTGGGTCTCCCCCTCTTCTTGGAGCCTGAGAACCTGAGGACCAGACTTTTGTCTAGGATATTGTCCTCAGGTTCCCAGGATCTCTCTTCAGGACCACAGCCCTCCCAATCAACCAAAAAAAAAGTTTTCCCTCTGACCTTCTTGGAGGCCAGTATCTCCTTTACGGAGAAGATGTCAGAAGAACCGGAAACAGGAGTGGGAGAAACAAGTTTGGGAGAGAAACGGTTGATGATGAGTGGTTTAAGAAGAGAGACATGAAAGGCATTAGGAATACGAAGAGAAGGAGGAAGAAGAAGTTTGTAAGAGACAGGATTAATTTGGCACAAGATTTTGAAAGGACCAAGATAGCGTGGTCCCAATTTGTAGCTGGGGACACGGAAGCGGACATATTTAGCGGAGAGCCATACCTTGTCTCCGGGAGAAAAAATGGGGGGAGCTCTTCTTTTCTTATCGGCAAACATTTTCATGCGAGATGAAGCCTGTAAAAGAGAATTTTGGGTCTCTTTCCATATGGTGGAAAGATCACGAGTTACTTCATCCACAGCGGGCAAACCAGAGGGCAAGGGAGTAGGGAGGGGGGGAAGAGGGTGACGGCCGTACACCACGAAAAATGGGGATTTGGAAGAAGATTCAGAGACTCTGAAGTTGTACGAGAATTCGGCCCATGGTAGAAGATCTGCCCAGTCATCCTGGCGGGAGGAAACAAAATGCCGTAAATAGTCACCCAGGACCTGGTTAATTCTTTCTACTTGCCCATTGGATTGAGGATGATAAGCAGAAGAGAAGTTTAATTTAATCTTGAGTTGTTTACAGAGAGACCTCCAGAATTTTGACACGAATTGGACGCCTCTATCCGAGACGATCTGCGTGGGCAAACCGTGAAGACAAAAAATGTGTACAAAAAATTGTTTTGCCAACTGAGGCGCTGAAGGAAGACCAGGAAGAGGAATAAAATGTGCCATCTTGGAAAATCGATCAACGACCACCCAAACAACAGTGTTGCCACGGGATGGGGGTAAGTCTGTAATAAAGTCCATACCAATCAGAGACCAAGGCTGTTCGGGGACAGGCAGAGGATGAAGGAGACCAGCAGGCTTCTGGCGAGGAGTCTTATCCCGGGCACAGACAGTACAGGCCCGCACAAAATCAACAACATCCGTCTCCAGAGTCGGCCACCAATAGAAACGAGAGATGAGTTGCAAGGACTTTTTGATGCCCGCATGGCCAGCGAGGTGGGAGGAGTGACCCCATTTGAGGATTCCGAGGCGTTGGCGTGGAGAAACGAAGGTCTTCCCTGGAGGAGTTTGCCTGATGGAGGCTGGAGAAGTGGAGATGAGACAGTCAGGAGGAATGATGTGTTGCGGAGAGAGCTCTACTTCCGAGGCATCCGAGGAACGAGAGAGAGCATCGGCCCTAATGTTCTTGTCGGCAGGGCGAAAATGAATTTCAAAATTAAAACGGGCAAAGAACAGAGACCACCTGGCCTGGCGAGGATTCAGCCGTTGGGCAGACTGGAGATAGGAGAGATTCTTGTGATCGGTGTAAATGATAACTGGAAATTTTGATCCCTCCAGCAGATGCCTCCATTCCTCAAGTGCCAATTTAATGGCCAGTAGTTCTCGATCCCCGATGGAGTAGTTCCTCTCCGCCGGAGAGAAGGTCCTAGAAAAAAAACCACAAGTAACAGCATGCCCGGAAGAATTTTTTTGTAGAAGGACCGCTCCAGCTCCCACTGAGGAGGCATCAACCTCCAATAGGAAGGGTTTAGATGGGTCAGGTCTGGAGAGCACGGGAGCAGAAGAAAAGGCAGACTTGAGCAGTTTAAATGCGTCTTCCGCTTGAGGAGACCAGGACTTAGGATTGGCATTCTTCTTGGTTAAAGCCACGATAGGAGCCACAATAGTGGAAAAATGTGGAATAAATTGTCTGTAATAATTGGCGAACCCCAAAAAACGTTGGATAGCACGGAGTCCGGAGGGGCGTGGCCAATCTAAGACGGCAGAGAGTTTATCTGGGTCCATTTGTAGTCCCTGGCCAGAGACCAAGTATCCTAGGAAAGGAAGAGATTGACATTCAAACAGACATTTCTCCATTTTGGCATAAAGTTGATTGTCTCGAAGTCTCTGAAGAACCATGCGGACATGCTGGCGGTGTTCTTCTAAGTTGGCAGAAAAAATCAGAATATCGTCCAGATACACAACAACACAGGAATATAAGAGATCACGAAAAATTTCATTAACAAAGTCTTGGAAGACGGCAGGGGCGTTGCACAGGCCAAAGGGCATGACCAGATACTCAAAGTGTCCATCTCTAGTGTTAAATGCAGTTTTCCATTCGTCCCCCTCCCTGATGCGGATGAGATTATAAGCACCTCTTAAGTCCAGTTTGGTAAAGATGTGGGCACCTTGAAGGCGATCAAAGAGTTCTGAGATAAGAGGTAGGGGGTAGCGGTTCTTTACCGTGATTTTATTAAGTCCGCGGTAGTCAATGCAAGGACGTAGGGAGCCATCTTTTTTGGACACAAAGAAAAATCCAGCTCCGGCAGGAGAGGAGGATTTGCGGATAAACCCCTTTTTTAAATTTTCCTGGATGTATTCAGACATAGCAAGAGTCTCTGGGGCGGACAGAGGATAAATTCTGCCCCGGGGTGGAGTAGTGCCCGGGAGGAGGTCAATAGGACAGTCATAAGGCCTGTGAGGAGGTAAAGTCTCAGCTTGTTTTTTGCAAAATACATCAGCATAGTCCATATAAGCCTTAGGGAGACCGGTTACAGGGGGAACCACAGGGTCACGGCAGGGAGTACTGGGAACCGGTTTAAGACAGTCCTTGAAACAAGAAGTACCCCAGCTCTTGATCTCTCCTGTGGACCAATCAAGGGTTGGGGAATGGCGTTGAAGCCATGGTAGTCCAAGGAGAATTTCGGAAGTGCAATTGGAGAGGACCAAAAACTCAATTTTTTCGTGATGAGGTCCGATGCACATTAGGAGGGGCTCCGTGCGGTAACGTACGGTACAGTCCAATATTTCATTGTTAACACAATTGATGTAGAGGGGTCTGGCGAGACTGGTCACCGGGATGTTGAACCTGTTGATGAGAGAGGCCAAAATAAAATTTCCTGCAGATCCGGAATCCAAGAAGGCCATAGTAGAGAAGGAGAAGGTAGAAGCAGATATCCGCACAGGCACAGTAAGGCGTGGAGAAGCAGAGTTGACATCAAGAACTGTCTCTCCTTTGTGCGGAGTCAGCGTACGTCTTTCCAGGCGGGGAGGACGGATAGGACAATCCTTCAGGAAGTGTTCGGTACCAACACAGTACAGGCAAAGATTCTCCATGCGGCGTCGTGTCCTCTCTTGAGGTGTCAAGCGAGACCGGTCAACTTGCATAGCCTCCACGGCGGGAGGCACAGGAACGGATTGCAGAGGACCAGAGGAGAGAGGAGCCGGGGAGAAAAAACGCCTCGTGCGAACAAAGTCCATATCCTGGCGGAGCTCCTGACGCCTTTCGGAAAAACGCATGTCAATGCGAGTGGCTAGATGAATGAGTTCATGCAGGTTAGCAGGAATTTCTCGTGCGGCCAGAACATCTTTAATGTTGCTGGATAGGCCTTTTTTAAAGGTCGCGCAGAGGGCCTCATTATTCCAGGATAGTTCGGAAGCAAGAGTACGGAATTGTATGGCGTACTCGCCAACGGAAGAATTACCCTGGACCAGGTTCAGCAGGGCAGTCTCAGCAGAAGAGGCTCGGGCAGGTTCCTCAAAGACACTTCGAATTTCCGAGAAGAAGGAGTGTACAGAGGCAGTGACGGGGTCATTGCGGTCCCAGAGCGGTGTGGCCCATGACAGAGCTTTCCCAGACAGAAGGCTGACTACGAAAGCCACCTTAGACCTTTCAGTAGGAAACTGGTCCGACATCATCTCCAAGTGCAGGGAACATTGTGAAAGAAAGCCACGGCAAAACTTAGAGTCCCCATCAAATTTATCCGGCAAGGATAGTCGTAGGCTGGAAGCGGCCACTCGCTGCGGAGGAGGTGCAGGAGCTGGCGGAGGAGATGATTGCTGAAGCTGTGGTAGTAGCTGCTGTAGCATCACGGTCAGTTGAGACAGCTGATGGCCTTGTTGCGCTATCTGTTGTGATTGCTGGGCGACCACCGTGGTGAGGTCGGCGACAACTGGCAGAGGAACTTCAGCGGGATCCATAGCCGGATCTACTGTCACGATTCGGCTGGCAGGAGGTGGATCCTCTGTGCCAGAGAGGGATTGGCGTGGACCGTGCTAGTGGACCGGTTCTAAGTTACTACTGGTATTCACCAGAGCCCGCCGCAAAGCGGGATGGTCTTGCAGCGGCGGTAGTAACCAGGTCGTATCCACTAGCAACGGCTCAACCTCTCTGACTGCTGAAGATAGGCGCGGTACAAGGGAGTAGACAAGAGCAAGGTCGGACGTAGCAGAAGGTCGGGGCAGGCAGCAAGGATCGTAGTCAGGGGCAACGGCAGGAGGTCTGGAACACAGGCTAGGAACACACAAGGAAACGCTTTCACTGGCACGATGGCAACAAGATCCGGCGAGGGAGTGCAGGGGAAGTGAGGTATACATAGGGAGTGCACAGGTGAACACACTAATTAGAACAACTGCGCCAATCAGTGGCGCAGTGGCCCTTTAAATCGCAGAGACCCGGCGCGCGCACGCCCTAGGGAGCGGGGCCGCGCGCGCCGGGACAGGACCGACGGAGAGCGAGTCAGGTACGGGAGACGGGGTGCGCATCGCGAGCGGGCGCCACCCGCATCGCGAATCGCATCCCGGCTGGAGGCGGTATCGCAGCGCACCCGGTCAGTGGATCTGACCGGGGCGCTGCAGTAGCGAGGATGTTGCGAGCGCTCCGGGGAGGAGCGGGGACCCGGAGCGCTCGGCGTAACATTAAATATGTTTAGCAATATTCATATTTGTGAAGTGTTGGTGTGGCACCATGCTCAATCTACTCTGATGCATCAGGCATTGGTGGGTGGAAATCCTGGCTGATCCATGCTTAATTCATCTTCACAAAGGTCAGTCTCTCAGGAACAGACGAGTTCTCCTTGGGGTTACTATGGTCCCCGCCGCACTAAACACCCGCTCTGATGGCACACTACTGGCCGGGCAGGACAGCTTTTCCAGGGCAAACTCTGCTAGTTGTGGCCACAAATCAAGTTTGGCTGCCCAGAAGTCCAGCGGATCTTCAAGGTGTGTTGGCATGGTAATTTCAAGGCATGCCACCACCTGCTGGTTCAGGTCCTGCTCCAGGTCTACCTGCTGCTGATGAGTTGCTTCACTATGCGGGTGAAGAAAGCTACTCATCAGCGACTGTAGACTCAGGCTGCTGCTGATGGAGCTGGTACTGCTCCTGCCAACCCCACCCCTCCCCAGCAGCCATGGCAGTGGAAGGTGAGCGCAGAGGGCCCCCCGAGTCAGACCTGCGAGAGGATGGACGATGGTGCAGATAGGCATCGGCCAAATGGCTATGTAGGATGTCTTTGTAGTAGTAGGTCAGTTTGTCCTCCCTCTCAGTGGGTGTAAAAATGGCCCCAATTTTGTGCCGGTAGCGAGGGTCCAATCAGGTGGAAAGCCAGAAGTCATCCCGCTGCCGAATGGTGACAATTCGGCGGTCACTACGCAAGCAAGTGAGCATGCATCGTGCCATTTGTACAAGTGACTCGGAGGGACTCCCTGCCTCCATCTCCCCTGCATACTGCCAGTGTGTCTGGGTCCTCTGTCTTGCCTTCCTCACAACCCTCTAGCTCCTCTAGCTGCTCCTGCTCCTCCTTTCCTGTCAGATGACTAGAAAAACCGCCCATCTCGCAATACCTAAACTGTGCTCCTCCTCCTTCAGTTTAGCCCCCACAGGGCTCATGTGGCCGTGAGATGTAGGTGCCATATCTCCAGTGCCCTGACCAGCCATTGTTTCCAACATGTGTTGTAGTAGATGAAGCAGTGGAATGACGTTCATCCCGTAATCCTGACGACTGACTAATAATGACGCTTCCTCAAAGGGCCTGAGTAAACGGCAGGTGTCACGTATGAGCTGCCACTGGTTGACATTGAAGTTACACAGGGGAGTCCCCCTATCCACTTGGATCATCAAGAAATCGGTGATGGCTTTTCTCTGTTCGTATAGTTGGTCTAACATATGGAGGGTGGAATTCCAATGTGTGGAAACGTCGCAAATCAGACTATGTTGGGGGATGCCGTTCTGACGCTGCAGCTCAAGGAGGGTGTGCTTTGCAGTGTACGAGTGGCTGAAGTGCATGCAAAGTTTCCTTCCCATTGTTAGGATGTCTTGCAGATGGGAGGAACACTTCAGGAACCGCTTGACAACCAGGCTTCCTTGTCGCAGCGCAGACAAGATGTTTTTCCCAGAGTAGCACATTGTCACAGGACTAACGACCTGAGAGCATGAAGGCGAAAGCGGGGTGACCTGTCCAAGTTGCTGTTGTGGCTGTGCAGGAACCACATTCCCCCAGAGGGTCGTAAAGGACATGTATTGTTCCTGACCATAGTTACAGCTCCAGACGTTGGTGCTGCCGTGCACTTTGGTACACACCTACAGGCTCAAGGACTGGCCCACCTTCTGTTCCACAAAATTGTGCAGGGCTGGTACTGCCTTCTTCGCAGAAGAAATGCCCGCTTGGGACTCTCCACCTTGGCTCGGCACAAGCCAACAGTTCTCTGAAAGGTGCTGAGTCCACCACTTGAAAAGGGAGGGACTGCAGCACCAGCAACTTGGACAGGAGCACATTCAGCTTCTGCGCCATTGGATGAGTGGGTGCATACTGTTGTCTCTTGGACATGGCTTCGCTGATGGATTACTGGCGGAATGACTTGAAGTAGGAGGGGCAGGAGCATCTGGAGCGACAGAAGATGGGTATGACACACAGCTCCCTTTGGCTGAGGAGCCTTGGCTGGCTGAAACAAGGAGCGGCGTGCCACTGGGTGATGCAGCTGGTTGGACCACCACATTGGAGCCATGGCTCTCGGGGGCCGCTTTATGGTGACGCTGCATATGTTGATGCAGGGCCGTGGTGCCAGCTGATTTTCCTCCCAACAGTCCTCACTGATTGACTGCTACTTCCGACGACTCCAGGAACCCCTGTTTCACTACCTCCAGGGAAGGTAGGCTGCCGTGAAGCAGGTGATCTAACCAGGGCACGTTTGGCTCCAGATTTTCCACTTCTGCCACTATGCTGACTGCCAACCATGCTACCACCTTGCTGGCTCAGCTGCTGCCTCACGGGCAACCAGCAACCCTCTTCTCCTGATGATGATGATGATGATGATGAAGCACCCAGCTTCCAAGTGCGATCGGCTTCATCATCATTGAGTTGTGTCTGCACGTAACTGATGTCCTCCTCAGGTTCCTCAACAGTGTGTGCTTCAGGAGCCTGAATGCTCGAAACACCACCTCCCATGCCACTCTCCTCATCACTACTTGCCCGCCTAGCGGAGGAAGCAACGGATGTCTCTTCCACTTCTTGGCTGGGCAGTAGCTGCTGACTGTCTTCTAGATTGTCCTCACTAAATAGTGAAGCTTAACCCACAGCATAAGATACTTCTGTGGGGGAGGGAACAGCATAGGACAGAGGCAATGGGGGACAGGGACTGCTCCCGGGCCATGCCAACAGAGGGTTGTGTCTGAGAAACCCACCGATTGTTGACTAGGGGTACTACAATACAGAAATTTAGGTGCACTACTGTGGTAGATGTATACAATGACATTGGCTATCCCTCAACACTGATGTTAAAATTGAGACATTCGCCAGTGTATCCTTATATGAAGGACACACCAGAGCCCGCACACCAACGCAAAGGTTTCTCAAGTGGCACGGGACCTAACGATAACCTACCTGTGCGTGAAAAGAAAAAAACAGGGGCAAGTGGGCAATTACAGCAGCACTAGGCCGACATGCAACCTGCTCCCAGTTACCTCCAGCGTGACTGAGCACACATACAATGGGAGGAGGGAGAGAGGCTACAAGCCCCACCCAAGTTTGCTGATATAGGTGCATGGCCTCACAGGTGCGACCTTAATGCTGCCTGGAAAATGTTCAAGGCGCATTAACATATGGAGTTTACACACCTCCAAGTATAAATTTTTAAACAACAACAAAAAAATAAAACGTGGTCTCAAATGGCTGGAGGTGCTCAAGCCCAAATGCAGTTGTGCATTTATACTGGGGGAGCAGATCCTGGCCTGTAGTCCGTTGCTAGGGGTGATACCCAGCATAAAAATGCATACAATGGAGGGTGCCTGCAGTGGACTACAAGTGCCACAATATAATCCTACACCAGATAAACGGTGTGGATGTGTAACAATTAGAATACTACAATACAGAAATTTAGGTGCACTACTGTGGTAGATGTATACAATGACATTGGCTATCCCTCAACACTGATGTTAAAATTGAGACATTCGTCAGTGTATCCTTATATGAAGGACACACCAGAGCCCGCACACCAACGCCAAGGTTTCTCAAGTGGCACGGGACCTAACGATAACCTACCTGTGCGTGAAAAGCAAAAAAACAGGGGCCAGTGGGCAATTACAGCAGCACTAGGCCGACATGCAGCCTGCTCCCAGTTACCTCCAGCGTGACTGAGCACACATACAATGGGAGGAGGGAGAGAGGCTACAAGCCCCAGCCAAGTTTGCTGATATAGGTGCATGGCCTCACAGGTGCGACCTTAATGCTGCCTGGAAAATGTTCAAGGCGCATTAACATATGGAGTTTACACACCTCCAAGTATAAATTTTTAAACAACAACAAAAAAATAAAACGTGGTCTCAAATGGCTGGAGGTGCTCAACCCCAAATGCAGTTGTGCATTTATACTGGGGGAGCAGATCCTGGCCTTGTAGTCCGTTGCTAGGGGTGATACCCAGCATAAAAATGCATACAATGGAGGGTGCCTGCAGTGGACTACAAGTGCCACAATAGAATCCTACACCAGATAAACGGTGTGGATGTGTAACAATTAGAATACTACAATACAGAAATTTAGGTGCACTACTGTGGTAGATGTATACAATGACATTGGCTATCCCTCAACACTGATGTTAAAATTGAGACATTCGTCAGTGTATCCTTATATGAAGGACACACCAGAGCCCGCACACCAACGCCAAGGTTTCTCAAGTGGCACGGGACCTAACGATAACCTACCTGTGCGTGAAAAGCAAAAAAACAGGGGCCAGTGGGCAATTACAGCAGCACTAGGCCGACATGCAGCCTGCTCCCAGTTACCTCCAGCGTGACTGAGCACACATACAATGGGAGGAGGGAGAGAGGCTACAAGCCCCACCCAAGTTGGCTGATATAGGTGCATGGCCTCACAGGTGCAACCTTAATGCTGCCTGGAAAATGTTCAAGGCGCATTAACATATGGAGTTTACACACCTCCAAGTATAAATTATGCTGGGGAACACCCCTAGCAACGGACTACAAGGGCAGGATCTGCTCCCCCAGTATAAATGCACAACTGCATTTGGGGTTGAGCACCTCCAGCCATTTGAGACCACATTTTTTGTTGTTGTTTAAAAATTTATACTTGGTGCACCTAAATTTCTGTATTGTAGTATTCTAATTGTTACACATCCACACCGTTTATCTGGTGTAGGATTCTATTGTGGCACTTGTAGTCCACTGCAGGCATCCTCCATTGTATGCATTTTTATGCTGGGGATCACCCCTAGCAACGGACTACAAGGGCAGGATCTGCTCCCCCAGTATAAATGCACAACTGCATTTGGGGATGAGCACCTCCAGCCATTTGAGACCACGTTTTTTTTTTGTTGTTGTTGACTGGGGGTAAAACCAAACTTATGGTATAGATAATAGGTACCACAACCTTACATCGATATGCAACTCTTGGTGATAAGAGTTAAATTTCAAACACCACTTAATATAGACACCATTCGAGTTAGGTTAAAACATAAACTTTTACTGATATTAATAGAAGGTAATAAACAAGGGGGGTACACACATAAATTGGGGGCATAAGGAAAAAAGGGGTACAGGTGAAGCCCTAATCTTAAAGTCCCTAATAAATTCTTACTATACGTGTGGAAATAGAAAGAAAAAAAACAATAAATGGGGGGGGGGGGTAAATACAATGTAATCTTAAAATTGTGGTAGGTCTCTTTTGCCTACGCATTTCGCCCTCCTTAGTAGTGGGGCTCATCAGGGATAAGAGAACGACAAATAACACATGATATAAATGGGTGTACCTAATAGAACATACACAATAAAGTAACCGATAATGTGATAAAGGGTAACAATAGTAAGCAGGCGTCTCAAAGAGGAAGTCTGTGTCAGTCTTAGTCAGAAATCAGTCTTAGACATGTGGCAACATTTGCATGATCAACAATACAGATACAATGATGATACAAATCCACTCTAGAAATTGATAGCTTCAGAGGGTATTATATAAATAGTAGCCTGTATTGTGCATATATATGATGACAGCCGCACCAAAATTAAATATTGTACAACAGGTTGACAGATATATTATTCAAGTATCCACATATTTGATCACAGATTCCTGGACAATAGGCTGGGATAGGATAGGGAAATTAAATATGTGGCACATCCAGTAAAGGCAGATGTATAATAGTCTGGGGCTTTGACAATATATATGGTAGAAAAAACTACCTGGTGATGGTAATACAGTTGTACAATGGCGGTATGATATCCCGCACTGATAATGTTGCCGTGTAGGAAACCTGGATGTGCCACGAGGACGCCGCATGACGGCGTCCTCGTGGCACATCCAGGTTTCCTACACGGCAACATTATCAGTGCGGGATATCATACCGCCATTGGACAACTGTATTACCATCACCAGGTAGTTTTTTCTACCATATATATTGTCAGAGCCCCAGACTATTATACATCTGCCTTTACTGGATGTGCCACATATTTAATTTCCCTATCCTATCCCGTCCTATTGTCCAGGAATCTGTGATCAAATATGTGGATACTTGAATAATATATCTATCAGCCTGTTGTACAATATTTAATTTTGGTGCGGCTGTCATCATATATATGCACAATACAGGCTACTATTTATATAATACCCTCTGAAGCTATCAATTTCTAGAGTGGATTTGTATCATCATTGTATCTGTATTGTTGATCATGCAAATGTTGCCACATGTCTAAGACTGACACAGACTTCCTCTTTGAGACGCCTGCTTACTATTGTTACCCTTTATCACATTATCGGTTACTTTATTGTGTATGTTCTATTAGGTACAACCATTTATATCATGTGTTATTTGTGGTTCTCTTATCCCTGATGAGCCCCACTACTAAGGAGGGCGAAACACGTAGGCAAAAGAGACCTACCACAATTTTAAGATTACATTGTATTTACCCCCCCATTTATTGTTTTTTCTTTCTATTTCCACACGTATAGTAAGAATTTATTAGGGACTTTAAGATTAGGGCTTTACCTGTACCCCTTTTTTCCTTATGCCCCCAATTTATGTGTGTACCCCCCTTGTTTATTACCTTCTATTAATATCAGTAAAAGTTATGTTTTAACCTAACTCGAATGGTGTCTATGTTGACTGGGGGTGTCAGATGTCACTTGTGATGAAGAGGATGACCGCGTTAACCAATCGATGAAGGCAGATGGGTTGCTAGTCGAGACATGACTGCTAGCTGATACCGGGAGCTCAGGCCTCTCGCTGCCACTCCTGCTGCCACTCGCCCCTAGTCTACTGCGACCTCTGCCTGATGAATTTAGGCCTCTGCCACTCCTCTGTGCATGTCCTGGCACGCTTTAAACAGTATTTGTGTACAACGCCAGCATGTGTGTACTTTTGGCTGGCCTTTTACAGTATCTAGGCCCTTCAGACTTTAACAGGAACAAAATAGTACACAACTGAGATGTACGTATGTGGTATGCACTTATGAGGGGAGGACAATGTGCTCCCGGACGCTTAAAACAGTATTTGTGTACAACAGTAGCAGTACACACGAGTGCTGCAGCACACAGTTGCTGTGTACTACACCCAAAATTGCACTTTCTCTCTCAATCTCACTCCTTTTCCTATCAGTGCTTCTAGGCAGGATTTGGGCTTGAGGTGAATCGCTGCTGTTCTGTGAAACACACTGCTCTCTGCCCCTCTCTCTGTGCAACAAAATGCTGATGTGACTGGGAGGTAAATCGCTGCTAGAAAAATGCTTTTCTGTGCAACACACAGCGCTGTCTGTCCCTCTTTATCTCTCTGGAATAAAAGGCTGAAGTGACTGGCCGCAATATGGCTGCCGATTATATAGGTCTGTGACATCACAGGGGTGGCCGGCTGCTGATAGACTGCATGCTGCATGTGATTCAGAGTCATCCTGCCAACCCTTGTTCCCGCCTTCCCAGGATTCCTTGCCCCATGTCCTCACATGGCAATCTGCCATTTTAGATGCCCTGGAGCCTGGACCACATTAAATGGAGTTTAATGAAGCGATTTGCGCAGCAATATTTGCATTAGTTGCCAATCGAATTTTTCCTGAAATCCTTAATGAATTCGGATTCGTCAGATTCGATTCGCTCATCCCTAGAGATGATAAATTTAAAACTTGTCGGAAATAGGAGGATGAAGTTGGCCAGATCTCTAATAGCCAATGGAGGAGGATTTAAATTTTTTTTTTTCATATCAAAAAATCCTAAAGGGACGTCAAATAAATAATAAAATTCTGGCATGAAGTGGTTCATAGATTTAAAGTAGTTTTAAATTTCTTCTAGCTTCTCACATTGGGGATTATGGGAAAGGACAAAGGCCTAGAGGCCTCTCAAGAGGATTACCAAAATTTATAAGGTGTCTATTTGGTGCCAGATTGTTTGGAAAGCACATTCTACCCACCCCCCAAAAAAACAAAAAAAAAACATTTGGATAGAATTTGCAAAGAAAACACAAAAATATTATGATATTTAATGAAAGTTCTTACAAGTATTATAATTATATTGATGGGTTATTTATTTATTTATTTATCTTTTTCTCCTCCATCAGTGGGGGGAAGGGGGAGGGGGGGGACTGGGTAGGTGGCAGCTGAGGGAGGGAAGATAATAGTGTTGTGTAACCATGTAATGAAGAATTGATCAGTAATAAATAAAAGAATACCAGAGGAATTACAAAATACAACATAATTCATAAAAAGATTTTACAGCATTATAATGTTAGGGGGGAATATTTTAGTAAGATGTGAGGATAGCTGACAGGTCCTCTTTATAGGAACTAACATTTCAGAGGTAGAGGAAGTAAAGAACATGTAACATCCGTCTGGTGAACCACAGACTGTATATTTATTTATTTATTCATATACAGATAAGATATAGAACATTTGTCAGTATCATTCACCTACACAGGACCCTATGGACTGGCTCAACTGAACTGCAGATGCAATGTGTTCTTCTATTACTGTACAGGTTCCCTCCATACACAAGATAATGTAAAAAATGGGGTTTTAAACAACAAAACTAAATTAAGAAAAAACGACAGAACGTGCAAAATAAAGGTGCCCATATACCCTATACATCTGAAGACACTGACATTGGTGGGTTCAGCTGACTGTCTTAATTGAATGGTGGCCACCTTACTATCCCCCAACAGATGATTTTGAGGGAGAGAAGGTTCTTGTTTGTTGGATTTTTACCTTCAGACCCTGTTGTCCTGGGAGAGATGTCTGGTGAAATTGTGCACACCATGCCAAAAAGCAGAAAAACCCCATTAAAGTTGATGTTTTAGTGCCACATAGTTTTGCTGTAATATGATCACACTAGTCAATGTGTGAGGTGTAATCCATAGAAATAATGCTTAGATACTCTTATCTGTATTAGACACATCTTATATTCGCATCAAACACTGGAGTTTTTCTGGCTATATACAGTGCATTTGTGATTTTAATTATGTCATACAATACAGACTATAAAATGTTTTGTGTTGTGTGCGCTCAGCCATAGTCAGTGACTACTTGGCTAATTTTTTACTTGTTTCTATCACTTTAGCAGTATGAATGTTATATGGCTAAGGAACATATCTGATATTTTTGTTTGATATGAAAGAAATACAGCATTTGTATTACTAGTTACTTAGCAAACTACTTAAAGCCAGACAAATCCTTTAAATAAATGTTCAAATAGTAGCCTATTACCGTTTACAGTACGTGGATATTAGGAGAAGCCAGACAGCTACACAATACACGTGCTAACTGCCACTTTAGTGTCAGTTTATAATATACATAGAAAATAATGATAAAAGTCGAACAGGTCACCTCCCCCAAAGGTCAACCCTTTGCAAATGTTAGTATGTGAAAGACTTCACATATTAGGATGAGAAGGAAGTTGCAGGAAGGAAGAGATGTTTCATTTCCTTCTGGAATATGACTTGTCCAGATTTTCCTGTGTCTACATTTGATGCTTCCGTCATTCGCTCACTAATATTCCCTAGGTTGACTTGTTTTGTTATCCTAAACTCGCTACAATAAAGCCAATGACATCAACTACTTTGTAGCTAAAAATTATAACTCCTTTATCACACTGACATGCTACTAGCCCCATTATATTTACTGACTATAAGATAAAACATCTATTACGTCCCTACTGTCATTATCAGTCTAAGGTACTTACAGCTCCAGGATGAGGACCACATCAGTCTTGTTCTCATACACATCCTGCAGAGTGATGATGTTAGGATGCTGAGTTTCCCGTAGGATGTTCACCTCTCGTTCTATCTCCTCCCGTGTCACTCCTCTACGGCTGGCACGACTTTGTCGCTTTTTGATAAATTTGGCAGCATAATCTATCCCAGTCTTCCTCTCTTTGCATCTTTTTACAATGGCAAACTGTCCACTGGACAAAAAAAAAGGATGATTGTTAAAAACTAAAAAGACAAACATTTTTTAAAGAAAACTATCCGCCTATTTAAGAATATGAGGAATTCACTTGAAGCAATTTGTCAGCATGTTTTTAGGGTATAAAGTAAGGACACAGCTGTATTGGGCTTTTGACCCTGAATCAGTTCCTACTTTAGTTAATTAATCCCTCCAGGGAGAGATATCATATTTTAAAAAGATATGTAAATTAGGCTTTGGAGCCTAATTTGCATATTTTTATAAACTCTGATGTTTCTGCTCTGGAAGGGTTAATTAACTAACCAGAGGTATGATGAATTAAGGGTCAAAAGCACAGTACAGCCTTACTTTATACCCTAAAAACATGGTCTGATTAAATGAAATGAAAGGTTGTTTAACCCCTTAAGGACCGGAGGTTTTTCCGTTTTTGCATTTTCGTTTTTTGCTCCTTGCCTTTAAAAAATCATAACTCTTTCAAATTTACACCTAAAAATCCATATGATGGCTTATTTTTTGCGCCACCAATTCTACTTTGTAATGACGTCAGTCATTTTGCCCAAAAATCTATGGTGAAGCGGGAAAAAAAATCATTGTGCGACAAAATTGAAAAAAAAAACGCTGTTTTGTAACTTTTGGGGGCTTCCGTTTCTACGTAGTACATTTTTCGGTAAAAATGACACCTGATATGTATTCTGTAGGTCCATACGATTAAAATGATACCCTACTTATATAGGTTTGATTTTGTCGGACTTCTGGAAAAAATCATAACTACATGCAGGAAAATTAATACGTTTAAAATTGTCATCTTCTGACCCCTATAACTTTTTTATTTTTCCGTGTATGGGGCGGTATGAGGGCTCATTTTTTGCGCCGTGATCTGAAGTTTTTAACGGTACCATTTTTGCATTGATAGGACTTATTGATCACTTTTTATTCATTTTTAAATGATATAAAAAGTGACCAAAAATGCACTATTTTGGACTTTGGAATTTTTTTGCGCGCACGCCATTGACCAAGCGGTTTAATTAATGATATATTTTTATAATTCGGACATTTCCGCACGCGGTGATACCACATATGTTTATTTTTATTTTTATTTACACTGTGTTTTTTTTTTTATTGGAAAAGGGGGGTGATTCAAACTTTTAATAGGGGAGGAGTTAAATGATCTTTATTCACTTTTTTTTTTCACTTTTTTTTTGCAGTGTTATAGGTCCCATAGGGACCTATAACACTGCACACACTGATCTTCTATGTTGATCACTGGTTTCTCATAAGAAACCAGTGATCAACGATTCTGCCGGATGACTGCTCATGCCTGGATCTCAGGCACTGAGCAGTCATTCGGCGATCGGACAGCGAGGAGGCAGGAAGGGGCCCTCCCGCTGTCCTGTCAGCTGTTCGGGATGCCGCGATTTCACCGCGGCTATCCCGAACAGCCCACTGAGCTAGTCGGGATGCTTTCGGTTTCACTTTAGACGCGGCGTTCAACTTTGAACGCCGCGTCTAAAGGGTTAATAGCGCGCGGCACAGCGATCAATGCCGCGCGCTATTAGCCACGGGTCCCGGCCGTTGTTAGAGGCCGGGCCCGACCCGCTATGACGCGGGGCCACGCCGTGGCCCCGCGTTATAGATCGGGAGTGGACACATGACGTTCCAGTACGTCATGTGTCCTTAAGGGGTTAAAAATGACACATATATTTTCTAGATAAAACAATTCTGGAGTAACTTTTCTTAGAACTGTATAAATCAATTGACAACTAGTTGTACTAGTTAGGAATCTGATACATTTCAAAGACCTAGATACATTCCAAAGACATACAAAGGAGAATGGCAAGACCTGATTGTCAATTTATTCATAGTTAATTGTTAGGACCCTCGTTGGAGAGAAACATTGACTTCAAGGAAATGATTCCTAGAAAAGTTGGTATAAGGCTACATTCACACTACCGTTGCGCCCCGGGGCACATCGGGCAAAAACGGGTCCTGATGGACCCCGTTATAGTCAATGAGGTCCGTCGGGCGCTGCTGTTTATCAGAGAGAATAGCGGGAGAAAAAGTGCAAGCACAATTTTTTCTCCCGCTATTCTCCCCGGCGATCCCGACGGCTGTCCCACTACCGTGACATAACGGTAGTGTGAAAGGGGCCTAAGAGAGCTGCTTTGCATATCCTTTCTTCCCAGGATTCCCAATGGAACATTAATGGCCTATAAGTCTTCACACATCATTATGACACTCTCCTCAAGGAGAAACCTTTCCCATCTTGATCCACACCTACAGGTCTTTCACCAGCAGAATCAGCACCTGCTTTGTTCTGAAAAGAGGCAATCACCCAAAAACAGCTGTCTACAGATGGGTACTCTTTCCTCCTGGAGAGATTTCTGGCTGTCCGTACATTTCTAATTCATTTTTAAGATTTCTAATTGGAGTTAAACGCTGACTTTGAGGTAAAGCTACCTAAAAAAGATGGCATAAAAGAGCTGCTTTGCATATCCATCCTTCCCAGAATTCCCTGTGGAGCATTAATGGCCAATAAGTCTCCACACATCATCATAACACTCTCCTCAAAGAAAAACCTTATCCCTTTAAATCTAAAGAATACTTAAAGGGGTACGCCGGGGGGGGGGGACTTTTCCCATAGCCCATCCTTTCCCACTCATCAACCTATTTGTCTAAATATCATTCATTGGTTATCTAGAGCAGTTTCCCCTCTTTCAGTCATCACTTACATGCAGGAAAATATGTCATCCAGCCATCCACTGTGTCTTTGCCCAAATCCCCCTCTGAAAGCAGCCCTCACCCTCCTGAGAAACACAGACCATGTCGTTTCTGCCCTGTACTTATGACCCATATTCCCTTTAGTGCTGAAAGCTGGGAGGTGTATGCAGGCAAGGAAGGAAGGCAAAAAATATCAAGCAGCCAGACAGGACCACAGGGGGCCACAGGTGCCATGCATATTGAGCAGGATCATTTATAGGGAAACTTTATATATGTAAACTTCCCTGGAGAACCCCTTTAACCTCTTAAGGACCCAGCCATTTTACACCTTAGGACCCGGCCATTTTTTGAACATCTGAACACTGTCACTTTAAACATTAATAACTCTGGAATGCTTTTAGTTATCATTCTGATTCTGAGAATGTTTTTTCGTGACATATTCTACTTTAACATAGTGGTAAAAAAAATTGTAACTTGCATCCTTTCTTGGTGAAAAATGTGAAAATTTTATGAAAAATTTGAAAATTTAGCATTTTTCTAACTTTGAAGCTCTCTGTTTGTATGGAAAATGGATATTCAAAATATTTAAAAAAAAATTTCACATATACAATATGTCTACTTTATGTCTGCAACATAAAATTGATGAGTTTTTACTTTTGGAAGACACCAGAGGGCTTCAAAGTTCAGCAGCAATTTTTCAATTTTTCACAAAATTTCCAAACTCACTATTTTTCAGGGACCAGTTCAGGTTTGAAGTGGATTTGAAGGGTCTTCATCTTAGAAATACCCCATAAATGACCCCATTATAAAAACTGCACCCCCTAAAGTATTCATAATGACATTCAGTCAGCATTTTAACCCTTTACGTATGTCACAGGAATAGCAGGAAAGTGAAGGAGAAAATTCACAATGTTCATTTTTTACACTTGCATGTTCTTGTAGACCCAATTTTTGAATTTTTACGAGGGGTAAAAGGAGAAAATGTATACTTAGCCCAATTTCTCTCGAGTAAGCCCATACCTCATATGTCTATGTAAAGTGTTCGGTGGGCGCAATAGAGGGCTCAGAACCGAAGGCGTGACAAGGGGATTTTGGAGAGTACGTTTTTCTGAAATGGTTTTTGGGGGGCATGTTGCATTTAGGAAGCCCCTATGGTGCCAGAACAGCAAAAAAAAAAAAACACATGCCATACCATTTTGGAAACAAGACCCCTTGAGGAACGTAACAAGGAATAAAGTGAGCCTTAATACCCCACATGTGTTTCACGACTTTTGCATATGTAAAAAAAAATAATTAAATTTCACTAAAATGTGTGTTTCCCCCCAAATTTCACATTTTTGCAAGGGTTAATAGCAAAAAATACCCCCCAAAATTTGAAACCCCATCTCTTCTGAGTATGGAGGTACCCCATAAGTTGACCTGAAGTGCACTACGAGCAAACTACAATGCTCAGAAGAGAAGGAGTCATATTTGGCTTTTTGAGAGCAAATTTTGCTCAGGGGCATGTCACATTTAGGAAGCCCCTATGGTGCCAGAACCGCAAAATAACCCCCACATGGCATACCATTTTGGAAACTAGACCCCTTGAGGAACGTAACAAGGGGTACAGTGAGCATTTACCCCCATTGGTGTCTGTCAGATCTTTGGAAGAGTGGTCTGTACAACATTTTTAATTTGCGCAGCCCACTGTTCCAAAGATCTGTCAGACACCAGTGGGGTGTAAATTCTCACTGCACCCCTCATTACATTCCGTGAGGGGTGTAGTTTCCGAAATGGGGTCACATGTGGGGTTTAGTTTTTTTTGCGTTTGTCAAAACCGCTGTAACAATCAGCCACCCCTGTGCAAATCACCTCAAATGTACATGGCGCACTCTCCCTTCTGGGCCTTGTTGTGCGCCCCCAGAGCACTTTACGCCCACATATGGGGTATCTCTGTAGTCGGGAGAGATTGCATTACACATTTTGGGGGGCTTTTTTCCCTTTTACCTCTTGTCAAAATGAAAAGTATAGGGCAACAGCAGCATGTTAGTGTGAAAAAATTTTTTTTTTACACTAACATGCTGGTGTAGACCCCAACTTCACATTTTCATAAGGGGTGAAAGGAGAAAAAGACCCCCAAAATTTGTTAGGCAATTTCTCCCGAGTACGGTGATACCCCATATGTGTCCCTAAACTGTTGCCCTGAAATACGACAGGGCTCCAAAGTGAGAGCGCCATGCGCATTTGAGGCCTAAATTAGGGATTTGCATAGGGGTGGACATAGGGGTATTCTACGCCAGTGATTCCCAAACAGGGTGCCTCCAGCTGTTGCAAAACTCCCAGCATGCTTGGACAGTCAACGGCTGTCCAGCAATACTGGGAGTTGTTGTTTTGCAACAGCTGGAGGCGCCATTTTGAAAACAGTGGCGTACCAGACGTTTTTCATTTTTATTGGGGAGGGGAGGGGGGCTGTGTAGGGGTATGTGTATATGTAGTGTTTTTTACTTTTTATTTTATTTTGTGTTAGTGTAGTGTTTTTAGGGTACAGTCACACGGGCGGGGGGGTTACAGCGAGTTTGAGCTGCCGCGCAAAATTTGCTGCATCGCAAACTTGCAGCCTGATACTCACTGTAAGCCCCCTGCCCATGTGAATGTACCCTGTACATTCACAGGGGGGGGACCTCCAGCTGTTGCAAAACTACAACTCCCAGCATGCACAGTCTATCAGTGCATGCTGGTAGTTATAGTTTTGCCACAGCTGGAGGCACACGGGTTGGGAAACACTGAGTAAGGAAACAGACAATGTTTCCCAACCAGTGTGCCTCCAGTTTTTGCCAAACCACAACTCTCAACATTCTCAAGCATGCTGGGAGTAGTAGTTCGGGCAACATCTTTAGAGACAGATGTTGCCGAACTACAACTCCCAGCATGCTTGGAGTTGTAGTTTTGCAACATCTGGAGGACTAGTTTGTAGACCACTAATACAGTGGTTCCCAATCTGTGCCCTTCCAAATGTTGCAAAACTACAACTCCCAGTATGCCAAAACTGTCCAGGCATGCTGGGAGTTGTAGTTATGCAACATCTGAAGGGCCAGATGTTACAGAACTACAACTCCCAGCATGCCTGGACAGTAAGGGCATGTTGAGGATGTGTAGTTTTGCAACATCTGGAAGGGCACAGTGGTCCCAAACTGTGGACCTCCAGATGTTGCAAAACTGCAACTCCCAACATGCCCAGACGCCAAGGGCTGTCTGGGCATGCTGGGAGTTGTAGTTTACAGGGTCCCATTACAGCAATGCATGTCGCTTTACGGCGACGTGCATTGCTGTAAAGGGTCCGACCGCGGCTGAAGATCTACTCACCTGTCGCCGCCGCCGCCATCTTCCTCGCCGGGATCCGGGTCTTCAGGGACGAGGTAAGTACCGGGGCTGGTCCCCAGCACTCCCCCGTCCCCCGCCGCGTCCTCTGGTCTTCCTCCCGTCCTCTCCGGACTTTCAGGGGCCGGGCAGGACAGAAGGAAGTAACCGCCCCCCTCCTGCGATTGGTCGGTTAACTAACCGACAGATCGCAGGGGGATCGGAGGAGGTGGCAGGCTTGCCACCTCGCTCCTATACTCCACCATGGTCCTGGCTGTCTGTGACAGCCGGGATCATGTGAAATTACCGGGCGGTCGGGTCCCAGAGACCCGATCAGCCCGGTATCGCCGCAGATCGCAAGGGCGATTTCCCTTGCGATTTGCGGCGATCGCCGACATAGGGGGCCTACATGGCCCCCCTCGGCGTTTGCCCTGGATGCCTGCTGAAGGATTTCAGCAGGCATCCAGTTCCGATCTCTGCCCGGCGCGCGGCAGAGACCGGAAAACGCCAGGGCGTATGGATACGCCCTGGGTCCTTAAGGCCCAGGGTGTGAGGGCGTATCCATACGCCCTGGGTCCTTAAGAGGTTAAGGTGCAAGATCTTTCTGGTGAAAAAATGTTTTTTTTTTTTTTTTTTTTTTAAATCAACTGGTGCCAGAAAGATAAACCAATTTGTAAATTACTTCTATTTAAAAATCTTAATTCTTCTAGTACTTATTAGCTGCTGTATGCTCCACAATGACATTCTTTTCTTTTTGAACTTCTTTTCTGTCTGACCACAGTGCTCTCTGCTGACACCTCTGTCCATGTCAGGAACTGTCCAGAGCAGGAAAGGTTTGCTATGGGGATTTGCCGATACTCTGGACAGTTCCTGACATGGACAGAGGTGTCAGCAGAGAGCACTGTGGTCAAACAGAAAATAAATTAAAAAAGCAAAGAACTTCCTGTGGAGCATACAGCAGCTGATTAAGTAATTTACAAATCTGTTTAACATTTTGGCACCAGTTGATTTAAAAACAAAAATGTTTTCCACCCGAGTACCCCTTTAAGACAAGTTAGGGCCAATAGTTTTAAAATATGTGTAACATATTTTGATAACCTATTTGACCTCCTTAGTCTACTTTCACTTCCTGCTAGTTTAGCAAATTGTGTAGCTAACTAGTGGATTTTGACTACAAACAGTCTTCACTGTCGTGAGGTAACACATTATTCACCAAAATACTTTTTTGTATTGCCAAGACAACAAATCAAGTGCGTCAGCAAACAGCAAACAACCGTTCACCACCCATGTCACCTCTCACCCGGTGAAGCACCCATTGTTGGGTCATTCTTTGGTGTTCAGTAACAAGATGTACTATCACAGTATTTACACTTAAGTCTGATGTACTAAAGAAGAGATTTACTATTGCTGTGAGCACAAGCTACACCCAAAGCACAAGCCTGATTAAATGTGCTAAGAGGACATATTACTAATGTGATGAAAATTCAAATGATAAACTTTTTGGGAAATTATAAACTTTCTATTCAAAAAGCCTTATATGCAGCATGAAAAGAAATTGGATAGAGTAGAAGACAGTAGAAGAATAGAAGGGTTATTTACTTGTTAGGCTAGGTTCACACTACGTTTTGTACTTATGGTTCCCGTATACGGCTGGGAGGAGGGGGGGTGCATGTCTATGAGCCGACCGGAGTGACCATGTTTTTGCCTGCGGTAGGGAAACCGCATACGGACGAAAATGCAGCCGACTGGAGGCTGCGGTTCACTCCGGTCGGCTCATAGACATGCATTTAATACGGTTCCCGTATACGGCTGAGTGCGGGCGCCGCAATTAAGCCCCCCCCTCCTCCCAGCCGTATACGGGAACCGTAACTACAAAACGTATTGTGTACCTAGCCTTACTCTGCTTTTTGTAAAAAAACAAAACCTGAGAAAATAAATAAGTTGGTTTATGAAAGAATGGAAGCTGGGGATAGATGCTATATTTTTTAAGGGAGCTGTAGCAAAAGCTATAACCCAAAAGGGCTGAATGTGATTGGGATATATTCTACAACATACAGCCTAACATACTTCCCAAAATATGTATATTGAACTCTAAACGGATGAAAAAAAGGGCCACAAAAGTGTATAACAAATACAATAGTAAAATGAATGTGTTTGAACTGACTTGTTTTCCCATAGGATTTAACAAAATCCAATCAGTTAAATACAGCTGTTTTGTTTGTTTTTTTGCCAATTTTTGAGCAATAAAATACTGTTTTAAGACCCAAAAGATTGGTAAAAAAAATTGTACCTAAAAGTGTGGGTTGCTGAACCTTCACAAGGCTCACTCAATCGTGCTGCTGGGCCACATGAACGATTGTTGCAGCCATTTAAATGCATCATTATGAGTCGCATATCCTGTTTACGGTAGATAAGGGTGATGTACAGCTAATATCAGTGATTTCATTGGCCACACAAAAGATGTGCTCAGCCGGTGAATGGCCATTTTCTCATACATCTGCTGATTCCTGGCCCTTTAACAGCCATGTACAGTACCTACATTATTTGCAGAACTCTTCATGAATAAATCTCTACATATTGCATGATGAAATAACTTCCATTCCACTGTTCATAAAATCTTCTGTACCAGCTCAGTAGACACAGACACTAAATTCTCAGGTTATGCAACTGACCTACTTTGTTCCATGTTTGATTTACTACAGATTTTACACGCTTCAGAGACCACTTTCTCTAATTCTCTTTTTAAGTGTCCAAAATACTGAAGTGTCAACAGCCATTAAATCCTGAAATCTCCTCCATGCTATGACATGGTCACTGGCAGATATTTCTAACATCACACAAGGAAAAAAAAGTTTCCCCACTTTTTTGCTGGGATTCCTAGAATGTACCATCATTGTCTGATCTAAAACATAGTGAATGAAGTTCCTGTACATCATTGCCTTAGGAGGAATGTATGGATGTATGGAGTGAGAACTATAAAAATGTCCCCTGAAGAACAATGGGGGTCCCTGCAGATGGATGTCCTAGTTTGTAGGATAAATATATATTTTAGCATATGCATATTTATATTATCTTAGTTTTTGGGATCTTTACCATCTTTATTGATCTGTTTGAACTTTGAAGGGTTTATGCACAACAAATATGGGTTTTGACCCTGAATCCATACATACCTCTCATACATTAACGGACCCCTCCAGTGCAGAGATATCAGATTTTACAATGATATGTAATTTAGGATTTGGAGCTCACTGGGCGTTCCCCTCGGCTGCTAGATTACAGGGGTGAGCAGGGATTACAGAACAGCCTAGTGTGTATCAGTCAGCAGAGTAGAGAAGGTGACCAGCGCACAGAGGGGGTGACTAACTGGTGAAGGGGCAGAACTGTGCTTGGCTCTAGCAGTCAAGGGAAACATCCAATGGACACCAAGGCCTAACTTACATATCTTTTAAAACGCTGATGTCATAGCGCTGGAGAGGTCAATTAACTTATGAAAGGGATGTACGCATTCAGGATAAAAATCCAGATACAGCCATGCCCTTACGTATACCCTAAATACCTGCTCACAGGGTATATTCAAGCTAGCCACACATAATTGACAAATGTTAGCGAAACTCTTGGATTTTGGCAGGATCGGCTATCCATCTAATGTGTATGGGGCCTCCTGACTCTCCTCTGATAAGAGTTGGGTATTTTGGATTTCAATAAGTCTGATCTCTTTGTTCTTGGAGAGATAAACCACTGCCAGATTGTGGCAGCAGCTTATAACTCTCTTCAGTATAGATGTATGCTCAGCTGAGCCAAATGTGCTCGTGCATGGTAGAGATGGGAAGAGATTTATCTGTAGGCTAAACAAAAGCTGGTTCTTTTTAGTAGGTTCATTATATTCTCATCTCTTTGATCCCTTCTGTAAATTTATTCATATTTGTATTTATGTTTTATTGTGTCTACTATTTTGGAGATGTTGTATCCTCTATATTTCAGGTCCTTCTCACTCTATTCCCAGGGTTTCCCAAGGCAGTATTAATTGAACAGAAAATTTCAATTATTGTTCATGCATCCTATCAAAATGTGCGTTATAATGTCACCATATCAATAAGTGTACTGCCATCTATGTCACATCTGTTGTGTACGATGGGAGTTATGATTTATGGACTATCAATCTGTGTTTGAGAGGCGGTTGGGACATTTGGGAGGTGGGATGATGTGGGCTGATCTAAGAAGAAACTGGAGACCTCCCTTCTAACCCAACCCTCTGCTGCACCCATAAAAGTGGTGGTCCAACACAAGCTAGTTGTTACAAGTTTGGGGCCCATTCTGAATGGACTTGTGCCGCTCTGTTCTTCCTTGGCCCCAGGACGGATTAGGACTTTACTCAACTACGTTAAGTATGGAACTCTTCTGATTTTTTATTCCCCTTTTATTTTGTATAACTGTTTTTGCACATTTTGTGAGTCTGTTTCTTTAACTCTTTTTGTAATTAAGTACTGTACCCTTTATGTACATTAAAGCCATAACTTTAATGCGTAGCCTTGTATGCTCTAACGAACCTATAGCCCTATAGCTTATATAGTTGTATTAGTGTATAAGTGTGGCTCGTGCCGTTACCATAGTTTTGGTGTCAAAGCGCAGAGTGCAAGAATCTGTGTATGAACGGAGGCGTTCTGTCGGCCTACTGATAGATGGTGGCAGCGTATTGGTGTGTGGGCATGTGGAATAGTTTTGGGGTGTGTGTAGCTCATTTTTAGGGCCTATTGTGGTAGGTGTGTGTGAAAGTGAGCGTGGAAGCAGAGTACCCCTATACCTTCCCAGCCAAGGTCACGTGTGCAGGAAAGACACGGGGACCTACATACAGTGTGCATTTAAGTTGTGTCACTGGCTCATAAGAGAGCAGAGCGTGCTCAAGGGAGCAGAGAGTGAACGTGCCACGGTGGCAGCTTACAGTTAGAATATTAGAGTAAATATTCTGCTGGTTTTGTGTTTCTTTTGTCCGCTCACTCTTCTCTGAGAGGCGTGGATGTGTCCGTACGCCAGGTCGTGAGGGCTGTACGTGACATACGGGTATACTTAGAAAACAACAAAAACAATTAATTGAGTTTCTCTGAATAGTAGATACAGAGAGCTGTTAATTGGGAATATGGGTTTCTGAGAGAATAATGCACCCTAATGCTTGTCTCCAATCTCTCTCCCTACATTTTGGGGTGCCTACCTCCTCATAAGGGTGACCCCAACCTCATTGACAATTCTTAAATGGGTACTCTAACACTGGATAGGGGATAAGATGCCTGATCAGGGGGTCCCGCCGCTGGGGACCTCCACGATCTTGCACGCCGCACTCTGTTAAAATCAGTCCCCGGAGCATGTTCGCTCCGGGTCTGATTACTGTCAATCACGGGGCCGGAGCGTTGTGACGTCAAGGCTCTGCCTCGTGGGACGTCATGCTGCGCCCCCCTCAATGCAAGCCTATGGGAGGGGGCGTGACAGCTGTCATGCCCCCTCCCATAGGCTTGCAATGAGGGGGCGGAACGTGACGTCACACAGGGCGGAGCCTTGACATCACAACGCTCCAGATTCTTACTTCATAAAATACAGAAAATCGCCAGAATCAGAGCGGCTAACAAATACTATGATACATTCTGCAATATAAAAGTAAAGTATAGACAAAATTAGACAATATATATACAATCTGTAATGATGTCACATGGGTAAATAAGAGATAAAAGCCTACAAATGCCAGTTCCAGTGTTAGTTCCTATATATAGAAAGTTTTATTCCCAAGAGTTCTCATGGCCCTAGGTAGGGAGATAGCTGGGCCCTCAATCCTAATGTTAGACAGGGTTGACATAATGATGGAATCTAGGACAGTGTCTATAGGTGGGCTGCATAAGATATAGTCCTTGGTGTAATCCAACACAAAGACTTGTAGCACAAAGTTGCCCACACACTTCGAGATGTGCTTTCTCAGTTAAATCAGCTTAATCTGAGTTCAATCTAAATTCCTATCTCGCTTTTATGTAATAGAAGTTTGCTCACCAACCAGATCTGCTACGGAATGATCAGAGGTAAGTATAGGAGGTAAGAAGTGACCCTGATGTAGGAGGGAAGAGACAAAAGGGTGGAATATCTGGTCCAGATATATGTCTACTTTCTGAGTAAAATGATTGATATCAGATACTATCACCCTACATTTGAGTGAGTAGAAACCCTTATGGTCCTTGGGGAGTCTATGAAAAGTTTCCAGGAGGGGAGATGATGGATACATAAATGAAAGCTGTTTCTCATGAATAAGTCCATTCCTCCTGGCATTATCCAATGTATTCCTTAGTTGGGGTTGGAAAGTGGGAGTAGGATCTCAGCCCAAGAAATGTAATACGGGCAGATTTATTATATGCTTCACATTTTATCCTTTGTCAATAACATTTCCTTATATCTGCTATTAGGTTATTTACAGTCTGTCTCTAGACTGCTGCCAGAGTGGGGCCCTTTATCTTGTGAAACAAGGCTACATGTCATAGCCTTGCTATTAGAAAATAACAGTTGTCCAGATCCAAATAGGTGAAAGAGACTCAACATTCCCTTTCCATGCAGGACTAACATGAAGACCAACCTTTTACATAGAAAGCACCTTCTAAATCATAACAGACTCAGGGGAATCTTAATATAGTAGCAGTGCTATGAGAGGTATGTGAGTGACACACACTGTGCGTCTAGAGGTTATCATGTGTCTGAATAAGTGGTGAGAGCAGTATCAGCAGATGTTCACCACAGACCTGCAGGCTGTATTCATGTAGTGAAAAGATTTTAAACAGTATTAGGCTATGTTCACATGGCCATAAATGTGCGGTATGACCGCCCAGAAAACATGGAAGGGCATTACGCACATTTGAATGTTCCAGGTCCACTCGGAAATGCTGTCTCATATTCTTTCTGCGGATGCTGAAATGCTTTTTTTTTCTGGCAGAAACATCTGCTGGGGAAATTAAACCCATGTGCGTGGTGCAGTAAAATCCTATTGAAATCAATGGGACTCTGCTGCAGCGGAATTTCCGAGCAGAATATTCCTGTGGAATTCCGCTCAGAAATTCTGCTGTGAGAAAAAAGCCTTAATGGGATTATCCATCGGGAGGTTGGTTTTTCAGTGGTATGCCCATAGCGTAGTATAGAAAAAAAAACTCTACTCACCTCCAGCACTCCCGCAGTGCCCTGCTCAGGTGTGGTCTTCTTCCTGCTTCTGGGGGTCGAAAGTCATACTACAGCTCAGCTAATTGCCGGCCGCCCAATCCCAATATGTCACACTGTCACTCAGCCTATCGCTGGCTGAGGCAGGACATCTCTTAGGCTAATGGTTAACTGAACTGCAGCATGACTATCTATGAAATTGGCTCCATGCTGATTTACAATTCCATCATTCTATAAGGCTATATTCACACGGCAGTATTTCTGCACGGAATTCTGCAGAAAATTCTGCAGTAAATTCCGCAGAAATTAATTGCCAATTCACTTCAATGAAATTCCTGCAGCAAAAATTCTGCTGTGTGAATGGGACAGGGGAATCCCATTGAAGTGTATTGGCTATAAAGTCATGCTGAATTTTCATGCAGAATTCCATGCAGAATTTGAAATTCTGCTGTGTGTACGCAACCCAATGCTACCTACATTTTCCATTAATCCTCTGGCTTTGTGTGTGGCATTTGATCACTGCAGCTAGTCATCTAATTAAAGGGTTGACCAGTATTAGAAAAACGCTGCTCCTTCTTTTGCAAAATCAGCATCACTCCTGTCCATTTGTTGTGTGTTGTACTGCAGCCAATTTCCATCCACTTAAATGGTGCTGAGCTGCAATACCTGACAACCTGTGGACAGAAGTGGTGCTGTTTTTTTTTTTTTTTTTTTAAACAAGCCTTGTTTTTCTAATACTGGACACATTATGTGCAGTTTTGGTGCATTTTGTTATTCAAAGTACCTTTTTTTTAGAGAAATAGCATCATACGGCTAAAGTGATTTGATGTACAATATTGATCGAGGTGTTTAATGAAGATTAAAAGTCTTTAGGCTGTGGTCACATGCTACATTCTTATGGCATTTTTCACACATTTTGTAAAATCTTGGTAAAAATGAACTGTTCTTACTGCAATTTGCACAACTGTTGAAAAAAAAATTATAATTTTTGCCAGATGCTGGAACAATCATGGCAAAAACAATAAAAAGCACACTAAAAATGCAATGTGTGAAAAGATAAATAATGCAAGAACTAACACCTTCTAAAACATAACCTTTATTGGTGATATATAAAATAATGACCCAAGCTAATTTTAAGTGAGTCAGGCTGGTGATCACATGACCAAGTTATAATAATAAAACAAATGGCGCTGTACCACTAATAATGGTGAGTGTGCATGATATGGGCAAATACAAGCAACACAAAACCCAGAGTGCTTGTGTGTAAAAACAATATTATGCTAAAGCAAAAAGTACACTGGCCATTCACGTTAGATAGCTACAGACTGAACACTTATTGAGCCAACATCTGGCCTGAATCCTCCATACATATGAACACTTGGCTTCACTAAATGTGCATGTGTTTTCAATGGAGAGATGGGAGTCAGCCCCTGCTTAATCCTACTACCATGGTAGGCTAGCAAACACTGGATAGATTTCCAGTCCCACAGAAATCATCAGGTTTAGTGATCTCATGTGTATGGCGGCTTGCCAGCTTTAAAATCAAAAAATGTTTCTGGAGGCTGGTAAAAATGAAAACTTCTACCCTGCAGCTCCCGGTCCAAGTCCTTTCAGTCCTCCACTCAGCAGGACCTGCCCACTCAGCCAATCACTGACTGAGATGGGACAATGCTGTGGCCAGTGAGTGGGCAAATCCTGCAGAGACATCTTGTTTTAGAAGCAAAAAGGTAGCGATGACCTGTAAGGAAAGCGGAACTAGCTAGACTAGGAGTTGCCAGGGACTGGGGTAGGTAATATATAATTTATTTTTCATTTTTACCAGCCCCCAGCAATATGTTAACATTTTTGGATCACAGAATACCCTTTTAATATTAGACACTTAAAGGGGTACTCCATTGGAAAACACTGGTGCCAGAAAGTTAAACAGATTTGTAAATTTCTTCTATTAAAAAATCTTAATCCTTCCAGTACTTATTAGCTGCTGAATACTACTGTTACGCTGAGCGCTCCGGGTCCCCGCTCCTCCCCGGAGCGCTCGCAACATCCTCGCATTTGCAGCGCCCCGGTCAGACCTGCTGGCCGGGTGCGCTGCAATATCTCTCTCAGCCGGGATGCGATTCGCGATGCGGGAGGCGCCCGCTCGCGATGCGCATCCCGGCTCCCGTACCTGACTCGTTCCCCGTCGGTCTTGTCCCGGCGCGCGCGGCCCCGCTCCTTAGGGCGCGCGCGCGCCGGGTCTCTGCAATTTAAAGGGCCACTGCGCCACTGATTGGCGCAGCAGGCTTAATTAGTGTGTTCACCTGTGCACTCCCTACTTATACCTCACTTCCCCTGCACTCCCTCGCCGGATCTTGTTGCCATTGTGCCAGTGAAAGCGTTTCCTTGTGTGTTCCTAGCCTGTGTTCCAGACCTCCTGCCGTTGCCCCTGACTACGATCCTTGCTGCCTGCCTTGACCTTCTGCTACGTCCGACCTTGCTCTTGTCTACTCCCTTGTACCGCGCCCATCTTCAGCAGTCAGAGAGGTTGAGCCGTTGCTGGTGGATACGACCTGGTTGCTACCGCCCCTGCAAGACCATCCCGCTTTGCGGCGGGCTTGGGGGAATACCAGTAGCAACTTAGAACCGGTCCACGCCAATCCCTCTCTGGCACAGAGGATCCACCTCCAGCCAGCCGAATCGTGACAGTAGATCCGGCCATGGATCCCGCTGAAGTCCCACTGCCAGTTGTCGCCGACCTCACCACGGTGGTCGCCCAGCAGTCGCAACAGATAGCGCAACAAGGCCACCAGCTGTCTTAACTGACCGTGATGCTACAGCAGCTATTACCACAACTCCAGCAACAATCTCCTCCGCCAGCTCCTGCACCTCCTCCGCAGCGAGTGTCCGCTTCCGGCCTACGATTATCCTTGCCGGATAAATTTGATGGGGACTCTAAGTTTTGCCGTGGCTTTCTTTCGCAATGTTCCCTGCACTTGGAGATGATGTCGGACCAGTTTCCTACTGAAAGGTCTAAGGTGGCTTTCGTAGTCAGCCTTCTGTCTGGGAAAGCTCTGTCATGGGCCACACCGCTCTGGGACCGCAATGACCCTGTCACTGCCTCTGTACACTCCTTCTTCACGGAGATTCGAAGTGTCTTTGAGGAACCTGCCCGAGCCTCTTCTGCTGAGACTGCCCTGCTGAACCTGGTCCAGGGTAATTCTTCTGTTGGCGAGTACGCCATCCAATTCCGTACTCTTGCCTCCGAATTATCCTGGAATAATGAGGCCCTCTGCGCGACCTTTAAAAAAGGCCTATCCAGCAACATTAAAGATGTGCTGGCCGCACGAGAAATTCCTGCTAACCTGCATGAACTTATTCATCTGGCCACCCGCATTGACATGCGTTTTTCCAAAAGGCGTCAGGAGCTCCGCCAGGATATGGACTTTATTCGCACAAGGCGGTTTCTCTCCCCGGCTCCTCTCTCCTCTGGTCCTCTGCAATCCGTTCCTGTGCCTCCCGCCGTGGAGGCTATGTAAGTTGACCGGTCTCGCTTGACACCTCAAGAGAGGACACGACGCCGCATGGAGAATCTGTGCCTGTACTGTGCCGGTACCGAACACTTCTTGAAGGATTGTCCTATCCGTCCTCCCCGCCTGGAAAGACGTACGCTGACTCCGCACAAAGCTGAGACAGTTCTTGATGTCAACTCTGCTTCTCCACGCCTTACTGTGCCTGTGCGGATATCTTCCTCTACCTTCTCCTTCTCTGCTATGGCCTTCTTGGATTCCGGATCTGCAGGAAATTTTATTTTGGCCTCTCTCATCAACAGGTTCAACATCCCGGTGACCAGTCTCGCCAGACCCCTCTACATCAATTCTGTTAACAATGAAAGATTGGACTGTACCGTGCGTTACCGCACGGAACCTCTCCTAATGTGCATCGGACCTCATCACGAAAAAATTGAATTTTTGGTCCTCTCCAACTGCACTTCTGAAATTCTTCTTGGATTACCGTGGCTTCAACGCCATTCCCCAACCCTTGATTGGTCCACAGGAGAAATCAAGAACTGGGGTACTTCTTGTCTCAAGGACTGTCTTAAACCGGTTCCCAGTACTCCCTGCCGTGACCCTGTGGTTCCCCCTGTATCCGGTCTTCCTAAGGCTTATATGGACTATGCTGACGTCTTTTGCAAAAAGCAAGCTGAGACTTTACCTCCTCACAGGCCTTATGACTGTCCTATTGACCTCCTCCCGGGTACTACTCCACCCCGGGGCAGAATCTATCCTCTGTCTGCTCCAGAGACTCTTGCCATGTCAGAGTACATTCAGGAAAATTTAAAAAAAGGGGTTTATCCGCAAATCCTCCTCTCCTGCCGGAGCTGGATTTTTTTTGTGTCCAAAAAAGATGGCTCCCTACGTCCTTGCATTGATTACCGCGGACTTAATAAAATCACGGTAAAAAAACGCTACCCCTTACCTCTTATCTCGGAACTCTTTGTTCGCCTACAAGGTGCCCACATCTTTACCAAACTGGACTTAAGAGGGGCTTATAATCTCATCCGCATCAGGGAGGGGGACGAATGGAAGACTGCATTTAACACCAGAGATGGACACTTTGAGTATCTGGTCATGCCCTTTGGCCTGTGCAACGCCCCTGCCGTCTTCCAAGACTTTGTTAATGAAATTTTTCGTGATCTCTTATATTCCTGTGTTGTGGTTTATCTGGACGATATTCTGATTTTTTCTGCCAACTTAGAAGAACACCGCCAGCATGTCCGCATGGTTCTTCAGAGACTTCGGGACAATCAACTTTATGCTAAAATGGAGAAATGTCTCTTTGAATGTCAATCTCTTCCTTTCCTAGGATACTTGGTCTCTGGCCAGGGACTACAAATGGACCCAGATAAACTCTTTGCCGTCTTAGATTGGCCACGCCCCTCCAGACTCCGTGCTATCCAACGTTTTTTGGGGTTCGCCAATTATTACAGACAATTTATTCCACACTTTTCCACTATTGTGGCTCCTATCGTGGCTTTAACCAAGAAAAATGCCAATCCCAAGTCCTGGTCTCCCCAAGCGGAAGACACATTTAAACATCTCAAGTCTGCCTTTTCTTCTGCTCCCGTGCTCTCCAGACCTGACCCATCTAAACCCTTCCTATTGGAGGTAGATGCCTCCTCAGTGGGAGCTGGAGCTGTCCTTCTACAAAAAAATTCTTCCGGGCATGCTGTTACTTGTGGGTTTTTTTCTAGGACCTTCTCTCCGGCGGAGAGAAACTACTCCATCGGGGATCGAGAACTACTGGCCATTAAATTGGCGCTTGAGGAATGGAGGCATCTGCTGGAGGGATCAAAATTTCCAGTTATCATATACACTGATCACAAGAATCTCTCCTATCTCCAGTCTGCCCAACGACTGAACCCTCGCCAGGCCAGGTGGTCGTTGTTCTTTGCCCGTTTTAACTTTGAAATTCATTTTCGCCCTGCCGACAAGAACATTAGGGCCGATGCCCTCTCTCGTTCTTCGGACGCCTCTGAAGTAGAGGTCTCTCCGCAACACATCGTTCCTCCTGACTGTCTGATCTCCACTTCTCCAGCCTCCATCAGGCAAACTCCTCCAGGGAAGACCTTCGTTTCTCCACGCCAGCGTCTCGGGATTCTCAAATGGGGACACTCCTCCCACCTCGCAGGCCATGCGGGCATCAAAAAATCCTTGCAACTCATCTCTCGTTTTTATTGGTGGCAGACTCTGGAGACGGATGTTGTTGATTTTGTGCGGGCCTGTACTGTCTGTGCCCGGGATAAGACTCCTCGCCAGAAGCCTGCTGGCCTCCTTCATCCTCTGCCTGTCCCCGAACAGTCTTGGTCACAGATTGGTATGGACTTTATTACAGACTTGCCCTCATCCCGTGGCAACACAGTTGTTTGGGTGGTCGTTGATCGATTTTCCAAGATGGCACATTTTATTCCTCTTCCTGGTCTTCCTTCAGCGCCTCAGTTGGCAAAGCAATTTTTTGTACACATTTTTCGCCTTCACGGTTTGCCCACGCATATCGTCTCGGATAGAGGCGTCCAATTCGTGTCTAAATTCTGGAGGGCCCTCTGTAAACAGCTCAAGATTAAATTAAACTTCTCTTCTTCTTATCATCCCCAATCCAATGGGCAAGTAGAAAGAATTAATCAGGTCCTGGGTGACTATTTACGGCATTTTGTTTCCTCCCGCCAGGATGACTGGGCAGATCTTCTACCATGGGCCGAATTCTCATACAACTTCAGAGTCTCCGAATCTTCTGCTAAGTCCCCATTTTTCGTGGTGTACGGCCGTCACCCTCTTCCCCCCCTCCCTACTCCCTTGCCCTCTGGTTTGCCCGCTGTGGATGAAGTGACTCGTGATCTTTCCACCATATGGAAAGAGACCCAAAATTCTCTTTTACAGGCTTCATCCCGGATGAAAAGATTCGCCGATAAGAAAAGAAGAACTCCCCCCAATTTTGCTCCCGGAGACAAGGTATGGCTCTCCGCTAAATATGTCCGCTTTCGTGTCCCCAGTTACAAACTGGGACCACGCTATCTTGGTCCTTTCAAAGTCTTGTGCCAGATTAACCCTGTCTCTTACAAACTCCTTCTTCCTTCTTCTCTTCGTATTCCCAATGCCTTCCATGTCTCTCTCCTTAAACCACTCATCATTAACCGCTTCTCTCCCAAACTTGTTTCTCCCACTCCTGTTTCCGGTTCTTCTGACGTCTTCTCCGTGAAGGAGATTCTGGCCTCCAAGACTGTCAGAGGAAAAAAATTTTTTTGGGTGGATTGGGAAGGCTGTGGCCCAGAAGAGAGATCCTGGGAACCTGAGGACAACATCCTAGACAAAAGTCTTATCCTCAGGTTCTCAGGCTCCAAGAAGAGGGGGAGACCCAAGGGGGGGGTACTGTTACGCCGAGCGCTCCGGGTCCCCGCTCCTCCCCGGAGCGCTCGCAACATCCTCGCATTTGCAGCGCCCCGGTCAGACCTGCTGGCCGGGTGCGCTGCAATATCTCTCTCAGCCGGGATGCGATTCGCGATGCGGGAGGCGCCCGCTCGCGATGCGCATCCCGGCTCCCGTACCTGACTCGTTCCCCGTCGGTCTTGTCCCGGCGCGCGCGGCCCCGCTCCTTAGGGCGCGCGCACGCCGGGTCTCTGCAATTTAAAGGGCCACTGCGCCACTGATTGGTGCAGCAGGCTTAATTAGTGTGTTCACCTGTGCACTCCCTACTTATACCTCACTTCCCCTGCACTCCCTCGCCGGATCTTGTTGCCATTGTGCCAGTGAAAGCGTTTCCTTGTGTGTTCCTAGCCTGTGTTCCAGACCTCCTGCCGTTGCCCCTGACTACGATCCTTGCTGCCTGCCCTGACCTTCTGCTACGTCCGACCTTGCTCTTGTCTACTCCCTTGTACCGCGCCCATCTTCAGCAGTCAGAGAGGTTGAGCCGTTGCTGGTGGATACGACCTGGTTGCTACCGCCGCTGCAAGACCATCCCGCTTTGCGGCGGGCTCTGGTGAATACCAGTAGCAACTTAGAACCGGTCCACCAACACGGTCCACGCCAATCCCTCTCTGGCACAGAGGATCCACCTCTAGCCAGCCGAATCGTGACAACTACAGAGGAAATTCTTATCTTTTTGGAACACAGTGCTCTCTGCTGACATCATGACCACAGTGCTCTCTGCTGACATCTCTGTCCATTTTAAGAACTGTCCAGGGTAGGAGAAAATCCCCATAGCAAACATATGCTGCTCTGGACAGTTCCTAAAATGGACAGAGATGTCAGCAGAGAACACTGTTGTCATGATGTCAGCAGAGAGCTCTGTGTTCCAAAAAGAAAATAATTTCCTATGTAGTATTCAGCAGCTAATAAGTACTGGAAGGATTAAGATTTTTTAATAGAAGTAATTTACAAATCTGTTGAAAGAAAATGGGGCTCGAAGGTCAAAGATATTTGATTTAATATAATAATTAATATTTATCAATATAGAATAATAGATTAAATAGGGAATGTACAGGGCCCTTGTACTCCCCTAAATAATTTTTAAATGATAAAATATAATAAAAAACAACATTAGATATAACATCTATAAAAATATTCTGCGACTTGAGCCTGTAATATCAATATAGAAGTCTAATAATAAAATATGTAGAACAACAATTCTCAATGCAAATGTTCATTCAATTGTTCCTGTTCTCAGTGATCTTCAATATAAGGCAGATACAATGTAGCAGCTGCCACTACACAGTAAATCAATTGATGTAATAATACAATGTATCTTTTCAGACAGTGATAACTCGATCCAACAGATGCAAAGTAGCACTTGGTGATCAGTAGCAAGTTCAATTGACAGTCAATCAAGATCACTCCTTATAAATCTCTGTGCATATCACACATTAAAGAGTCATATTAAATTAGCCAATTTGCAATATGCTCCATGAAATGCTCACCACTCCCGGGGTACCACGGATCACCCTTATATGTAGTCCTGTATGCCGGCTGTATAGGATATTTCGCCAGGTTCCTTGTCTCAGTCAGGGATCGCACTGCTGGAGTCTCGGCCAACTCCTAGGATCGCAGCGCTTGGTGGTGGGCACCGTTTGTGGGGACTGCAGCGCTGTCAAGTGGAGTCCCTTAATCTGACCAGCTGGGAATGGTGGCGGTCGGCAGACACAAAGTCCTTCTCATCTCCCCTGCTCTGCTTCGGAGGACACAGGCTACAGAGTATGGAGCGGGCAGGAGTCGGATGCCCGCTCCATACAGACTGCAGATCGCCGCCGCACTTGTCAGACAGACAGGAGCCTCTCCATTGTATTTATATCATTTACAAATCTGTTTAACTTTCTGGCACCAGTTGATTTAAAAAAAAATAAAAATAATCATGCGCATAAGTTAACTACTATCCTATACCACAACGTCTCTCAACATGTAGTTCTTCAGCTGCTGCAAGACTACAACTCCTATCATGTCATGAAAGACTATAGGGCAGTGTTTACCAACCTGTGGCCTCCAAGTTGAGCGCACACTTGGGTACAGGATTGCACTTGATGTATGGGCATGATGGGAGTTGTAGTTTTGATTTAGCTGGATAGCCACATGTTGAGCACAACCTAGGGTATAGTATAGTGCTTGGAATATAAGCTGTCAGGGCATGATAGGAGTTGTAGTTGCACAACTAAGAGAAAGCCTCTGATTAGGGACCACTGGTTTAGAACAGTGTCTTCCAAGCAGTGTGTCTCAATCTGCTGCAAAACTACAACTCCCAACATGCTAGGAGTTGTAGATTTGGTACAGCTGGAGACCCACTGTTTGGAAAACACAGGTTTAGAGGAGGATCAATGGTAATCCATGGGGGGTAACTGGGCATAAACTGGGTGAAGCTAAGCAATGCCTGGCAAAAGTGTATTACACAATTCTATTTGCATTTTGCAACTTAAGATGTAGAACTTTCCTTCCCTACTATAGACATTCCTGTCACCGTACAGACCGCTAGGACATTGCCCAGTAAAGTTATAAAGGGTTAAGAAGAATTCCCAGTAGGAAGTTGGGGGTAGAGGGGTGTGATGCAGAGCAGATGGAATTACCCTAGGGGCAGATGGCATTCAACCCTTGTATTCGTGATGCCAGGGCGTGGTTTATCCTCAATACCACCCGAAGGTATACTGCTGGATCCTGGGCTAGGCACGAGGGCAATAATGACTCCGATGCCAAGTTACGGACAATGGTAGCTTTACTGAGTGACAGATGGTACAGTCTATACAGTGTAGCCAGGCCCACAGAGGTGACCAGTGATTTCAGACAGGGCTTGCTGGGACTTGCAGTGGTTCTGGACAATTTAGTGCAGGCCACTTTGACTTGACAATAGATGACAGTGACTGACTTGACTTGACTGGAGACAGACTAAGCTGTGGCTTTAGCTTAATTGTAGACATGTAGCTTGTGGCTGCAGACTTGACTTGAGGCCTCCTATGACTCCAGACACACTCTTAGGCTCGAATGCACCTCAGCTAAGACTCAGGAACTAAGAGAGAGAAGAGACTCCTCCCAGGGCTTTTATGGGGGAGACTCTGGTGGGGTCCCATTGGTCATCCTTAATCACCTGGTCACTGATACATCCTGGGTAACAATCACATGAAAACTCACATGACAACTGGTGATCACGTTAACCTTTCTTAAAGATACAACATTCTTATGTACATAACATAGGGGATAATATACAATTAGTAGAACAGATGCAGGGGGGGCAGGGGACACTGCAGGGAGGCTGCCTGACAGGGCAGCATGGTACGGGGTAACAACTCCCATACTAGGTCACCACAAACTCTCGCTCTCCGGTCCTGGAGGGTAGACGACTAGAAGTGACCACTGGGTCCAAGACTGACAGTTCCTGGGGCATTACTGTCGAATGTCCTTCACAGGTCTGAATAAAAAGAACTGAGAAAAGTCCCTGTAGCATTTTTGTGAAAACGTCCATACATGTTCCTTTCAATAACGGGACATAAACATGTGGGATTCATTACCTTTATAACTACACTTTTATCACATTTAATATACTTGAGTCTCCCAGATAGAATCTATCTTGTTGGTCCTCGGAATCTTCCGTAGCCAGACTTTATTGCCCAATTGAAGTGGTTTTGCAGAGGCATGATGGTTATAGTCCTCTTGTTGTCTCTAGAAGATGTGATAGAAGATGGCGGTCTCAGAACTGCTTGCTA
Organism: Hyla sarda; assembly: GCF_029499605.1. Classification (NCBI taxonomy): domain Eukaryota; kingdom Metazoa; phylum Chordata; class Amphibia; order Anura; family Hylidae; genus Hyla; species Hyla sarda. Next base: position 177,362,687 of record NC_079192.1, read on the forward strand.
GGACAGTGAGCGTGATAAATGGATCAGCGTTGATATGGGATCTCTGAGCTGGGAAGTGCTGCTGTGTGAACAGGTATGCAGTAAACTTCAACAAAGGTAGACCAAAAGACCAGCACACTCATACGGCTTTTTCGATGATCTTGCTTTATTCAGAGAATGATAGTTACATCTCAAACTGTTCGGTGCAGAGTTACTTCCGTGTGCTGTGCAGAGCAGATTAGCAGGGACATTCTACCTGGGTGACAGCGGCCTTTTCACGTCTGTCAGCGTTTCCTCAGGCCCTCTCAGTGATTTCATTCGCTGCAGGTGAGTGTCTTATATACAGCTGCATTCCCATGGTAACCAATGACATATAAACCATCTTAAATAGTACATTAAATACCTGTTAAAAACAATACACTCCCTGTGACTTAAAGGAAAGCATTTGACTCGTTGCGTTCGTTCAGACCTAGCTGACCAGTAGCATTGAGTGTGCTGATCCATTTCGCTTCGCAGCGCAGCAGTTTCTTTTTCCTATCTCCACCTCTTGGGTGTTTTTTAACACATTAACACATTATTCTGATGCTTTTGAACTATGTGCATAATGAACCAAGTGGCTCCTTCTTTTCTTCTAAGTAATCAAAAGTTCTAAGTGAACACTTTAGATCACTTAGAACAAAAGTAGGAGCCACTCGGTTTATTATGCACATAGATCAAAAGCATCAGAATAATGTAAAATACATAAAATTCGCAGGGAATGAATATGTTAAAAACCACCCAAGGTGGAGATAGGAAAAAAAGGAACTGCTGCGCTGCAAAGTGAAATGGATCAGCACAATCAATGTAACGGGTCAGCTAGGTCTGAACGAACATAACCAACAAGCTGAATGCTTTCTTTTAAGTCACAGGGAGTGTTGTTTTTTTTTAACAGGTATTTAATGTATTATTTAAGATGGTTTATATGTCATTGGTTTCCATGGGAATGCACCTGTATATAAGCCACTCACCTGCAGCGGGATGACGACACCGAGGGGGCCTGAGGAAACGCCGACTGGCGTGAAACGGGCACCGTCACCCAGGTGGAACTCCCCTGCTAATCTGCTCTGCACAGCACACGGGGGTAACTCTGCAACAAACAGCCTGAGATGTAACTATCATTCTCTGAATAAAGCAAGCTCTTGTTGTCTCTGTTGAGCCTTGCCCATCTTTTTGCTGACAATTTCTTTAGCTTCTTAGGTCCTTCTCTGGTTGTCAGAGACCCATTCTAGAGAGGCTTGCGGAGAGTTGTTGAACGGGGCCTGGAGCCCAAATGTCTGGTCTTTAGGCAGCTGCCCATGTCGCCGTAGAAAGGGGTATACCCCGTAAAACAGTGGACTGTGTTGTTATATATCTCCAGTAATTCAGGCAGCATTTGGGGCAACTCTTCTTGTCTTGACACAGAGGCTGCTCGAAACATGTGGATAAAGACTTGATTGATGCGCTCACAGAGCCCGTTCCCCTGATGGTAAGTGGTAGTCCGGAGTTTCTTACAGGCATGGAATTGACATAACTCTTGGAAGAGTTGGGCCTCGAAGGCCGTTCCTCAGTCCGTTAGGACAGACTCCGGACACCCAAGGGTTTGCACCCAATTGGAGCAGAACATCTGAGCCGCTGTCTTGGCTCTGAAATCTTTGACGGGTACAACGACAACCCATTTAGAGTAATGATCCACCATGGTGAGAGCATAAGTATACCCAGACCGGGTAGGAGACATATTGAATTGGTCTAGCGCAACCAACTGGTTGGGCCTTTCACTCTGGTTGGAATGGAGGGGTGCTCTTCTGTCCTTGTGCACATTCTTGGTGACGTTACAGACTGCACATTTACTGCACCATTTCTCAATGTCACTCCGCATTCCGATCCAATAAAATCTTCGCCTGAAAGTAGATTCGGTCTTATGGACTCCAAAGTGTCCCGACTGGTCATGGTATGAGTTGAGGAGTTGATGATGGTTGAGGACCATCGCCGACCATCGCCACGTCTCTTCAGGGAACCAGAATCTGATGAAGTCGATCACCAGGGACCGGATCCAAAGAATTTCGGTACACCAGTACTTTGTGCACAAACAGTTGTTTCCTCTGTTGCCACAGACATTTCAACTTGTAGTCACACTGGGCCTGGCATAGATGGGTTGGCACCTTTTTCGCCAGAAGGTAGTTCAATAGATCCCCCATGACTCGACTTTCGTCTTAAAGAGTCTTCCAGGTGTATAAGTCTTCATTAACCTTTTTGGACCTGGGTTCAGCGTCCATGAGGGTGGCCACAACATTCTGGTTCATGAACCGCCGATAAAATAGGGTCATCTCCACGTCTTCCCACACGTCTTTGACAGGTGGTTCTTCGCTGGGGGTCATCCGAGACAGTACATCAACATTGACATTTGGCTTGCCGCTTCTGTACTTGATGGTGAAACTGTAATTGGCTAGTCTTGAAGCCCATCACTGTTCAATGGTACCCAACTTGGCAGTGTTCAGGTGGGTCAACGGGTTATTGTCCATGTAGAAGGTAAATGGTGTGGCAGCCAAAAAGTCTTTGAATTTTTCAGTCATGGCCCACACCAGGGCGAGAAGTTCCAACTTGAATAAGATGTAATTGACATTGTTCTTTTCGGCTCCTCGCTGGCATAGGCAATTACTCACTCTTGTCCTTCCTGGACTTGCGACTGGACAGCTCCCAGACCCTCTAAACTGGCATCAGTATACAGCTGGAATGGCTGACTGTAGTCTGGAAACGCTGAGATAGGTGGCTCCATCAGCAGACGTTTAAGAGCTTGGAATGCTGTTTCTTGCTCTTTGGCCCATTGAATAGGTAGTCTTCCATTGTAGTTCTCCTTTGCCGTACCCCGTAAGAGAGCTGTGAGGGGTTCTGCAATCTGTGCAAAGTGGGGAATGAAGCGGCGGTAGTATACAGCAAATCCCAGGAAGCTCCTGACATCTTTCACTATGTGCAGGGTAGGCCAGTTCTTGACAGCTTCCACCTTTTCAGGATTAAGCTGGACCCCTTTTCCACCAACAACATGACCCAAGTAATGGCCCTGAAGCTTGAGCAGGTGACACTTGGACGGTTTAATCTTTAATCCATGCTTGATTAAGACTTGGAAGACGTCTGACAGATGACTGAGGTGTTCCTAGTAGGACTTGGAATACACAATGACATCGTCCAGGTACAATAGGACACTTTGAAAATTCAGATGGCCCAGGCACCTTTCCATCAGATGCTGGAATGGAGCAGGGGAATTGCACAGCCCAAATGGCATACTTTTAAACTCGAACAGTCCCATGGGTGTCACAAAGGCAGTCTTCTCCCAATCCTCCACGGCCATGGGCACTTGCCAATATCTGCTGGTTAAGTCCAGGGTGGAGAAGTAAGCAGCCAACCCATGGGCTGTGAGTGACTCCTCGATCCTTGGCAAAGGATAAGCGTCTTGATGTGTGACATTGTTCAGTTTCCTGTAATCAACACAGAAGCGGATGGTTCCGTCTTTCTTCTTGACCAGGACAGGTGGTGCCGCCCAGGGGCTCTGACTTTCTTGAATCACATCTGCCTCTTTCATGTCAGCCAGCATCTTCTTGACTGATACATGCCTGGCGCGACCGGCCGGTGTCTTTCCTTGATAGGTGGGCTATCACTTGTGAGGATTCGGTGCTAGATCATTGAAGTATGCCCAAAGTCTGTGGGGTGCTTGCTGAAAGCCTCATGGTACCTCTTGGCAACATTGATGATTCCATTGACTTGGTCCCTTGGGGCAGTGTCGTCTCCAACCTGGAGTTGAGCCCACCAGGGCTCTGGAGGGCTCACACTGGATCCTTTAGCCCCTTGAGCTGCACGCTGTCGGGACACCAGACGTTCTGTCACAATGTCCTTCGACTCTAGGACTCTACAGCTGGGCTACAGGAGTGTATTTGGGCAAGACATTAGCAGAATCAGACAGGTTTACTAACCACTCTCCCGTTGGGTGACAGTGACAAGGCTTCTCGCAGCTCGAACAAGAGGATGATCTTCCAATTGCATATGTTCCAGCATGGCTTGATAGTCCCTATTCTTGACTCTGGGAACTGCACGACTCCAGATGATGGTCTCCGTGTTGAGTTGTAAGGTCACTGAGCTGGTGTCTTGAACTCTTACTCTGCAGATTTCACCTTGCTTGTTGGCAAACTTCTGCTCCGCCTGTAGAACTTTCAAGTGGTGCTGTGCAGCCCACTGGCATGAAGGGGGCAGATAAGGAAGAGAGGCATGCAAGGCATCTAATATTTCAGCAAAATAATTTTTCCCCGATATAAACTCGGAAGACCCCTTATCTGTCACATTAGTTACAGTCACTCCCTGCCCGGTAAGTACATGCTTACTGAATAGTTGGCTCCCAGTATCCATGTCTGGGGACTGGTTGGTCATTACCCGCAACTACTTGGAAGTTAACATAATCAGGCTCTCACAATAAACTAGCATCCCAATGCTGAGAGAAAACACTTTTTGGTATAGTAGACACTTGTGACCCTGTAGCTATCAACACCGCCAACGGTACACCTTCTACAACAATTTTTACATAGGGGCAGGAGGCGACATACAGGGAGAGTCCTGACTTAGGTCGTTTGGGGATTGGACCTGATGACTGTTTTCCTGAGGGCTGGTCCGCGACCTCAGGGGAAATCCGTTTTAATCCCAGCACTGCATTTTCCAATGTCCTGACTTATTACAGTAAGTGCAAAAGGGTCTTTGAGTCCTCGAGGGTCTACTGGGTGGAGGATTGCAGTAATTTAAATTGCAGGGAGCAGGGGCAGGTTTTCTAGGCAGGGGCGGTTAGGTGGAACGGCCCGGGTGGCAAGCTCCTTCGCAGCCTTAGTCAGTTGTTCAATGTCCTGCCTAAAACTCTGTAAATCTTAGGCTGCGGTGTCTGGCAAAGTTGAGGACACTGGGGGCTGGTGACGGTGGTGGTATAGGTCTGGCTACTGCGTCTAGTGGTCCGGTTGGGGTACGGGAGAGCCCGGTTGGCCCCTCCCCCAGCCGGATCCAGCACCCGTAGTGTAAAAATGAGATGTGAATGCAGCCTTACTTGTAGACTTGTCGCCTGTGGCTGCAGACTTGACTTGAGGCCTCCTATGACTCCAAACATGCTCTTAGACTTGACTGCACCTCAGCAAATACTCAGGAACTAAGAGAGAGAAGAGACTCCTCCCAGGGCTTTTATGGGGGAGAATCGGGTGGTCACCCTTAAGTCACCTGGTCACTGATACCTTCTGGTTAACAATCACATGACAACTCACATGACAACTGGTGATCACATGTTAACCTATCTTAAAGATGCAACATTCTTATATATATATATATATATATATATAACATAGGGGACAATATACAATTACAGTAGAACAGATGCAGGGTGGGCCCAGGGGACACTGATGGGAGGCTACCTTACAGGGAAGCACAGGTAAGGGGTAACAACTCCCATACTGGGGGGCCACTACAAACTGGTATATGCCCAGCACTGAGGTGCCCACTGTGTGCCACTCAATATACTGCCCACACTCCATAGGAGTCTAGGGAGATTGTGCACAACAGAACTATAAAAAAAAAAAAGAACACAGGGAAGTTGCATAATTTGATCTGGACCAGGAAGTGATAGAGCGCAGAGGGTAGAGGTAACCCAGGGTGAATGAGATGGGCACAGGCAGATCAGGGTGATGCAGCAGCCCGGCTTGAATGTGATGGAGGAGGAGACATAGCACGGGAGAAGGATGAATGTGAAAATGTAACCTGTACTCAGGAGCCTGAAGTCCCCACCCGCCTCTTACCTCTACCAGTACGGGTCCCCAGCACCAGCAACAGTAGGAGGCCCGGGATGGCCCATCTGCTGCAGCCGCTTCTTATGGTGCCTCTGCCGGGTCTCGGGGCGCATGGAGCCAACAGCCAGAGCACTGACAATCGGAGCTCTGCCCACGAGGTGTGACCGGGGAAGGGGACTGCAGGAAAAAACGCGGTTCCACATTAGAACAGTGAGCCGCAGAGCATAGGCAAGGAGGGCCCTGCCTGGACAAGCGTCGGCGGCTAGTTGCTTTAGTGTGAGGCTAAAGGGCTAGCTGCTTTGGGCCCCCAGGATGCCCCTGCATTAAAGACGGCCTTGGCAGCTCCTCATGGTGCCTCCGCCGGGTCCCGGGGCGCATGGAGCCAGCAGCCAGAGCACTGACTACAGGAGCTCCGCCCATGGGGCGTAACCGGGGAGGGGCGGGGTCTGCAGGAAAAAACGCGGCGCTCCTTTAGAACAGTAGCGGCAGCTAGCTGCTTTAGCGTGGGGCTCAAGGGCTAGTTGCTTTGGGCCCTCAGGAATGACAGCTGCCCCTTTTTCCCCGCGTTAAAGAAGGCCCTGATTGTTGAAAAGACATCCAAATATAGATTTTTTTTTATACAATGAAATAAAATGCTCTACCCGATGCGGTTAAACTGAGCTGCAATCCAATGCAGTCACAATAATAGGATAATTAGCTCCTGTGTTCTTACTCTTTATTACAAGTTTCATTAAAGCTGAAGGACGTATTATTAGAATGAGAACGGAATGGAATGAGTCACAATCTTTAGAAACCATACATAAATTACTTTCATCTTCAACTCCAAATACAAAAGGTGAACATTTATGGAGAACTTTTTAAAAACAGTCAAATGACCTTTTTGCTAATATAAACATGTTCTTGCATCTCCTGTGCTAATAAGATAATGCATTTTGAATCGCATCAGCATTCTAAAAAAAAATTTCAGAATGCTCAAAACCGGAGGCCGTGATCGTGATGTGACAGCTGACACGAACCCTCCCGTAGATATGAATGGAGTAGATGTGGTGTGTTGTCAGGAGGGGGCATGGGTGTGAAGTCACGGCCACTGCCGAAGGAGTACAGGGTTTGCTTAGAATACCAGTTGCTGTGGGATATCGCGGGACCCCCACGATCAGACATCTTATCCCTTATCCTTTCGATAGGTGATAAGATGTCTAGCAGCAGAGTACATCTTTAAGACTGTGACCACACGGCCAGGGTTTTAATTGCAATTCTCGACTGCAAAACAAGGAATGGATCTGAAAAGAGGAGAAGTCTCAGTCTGACCTTTATAAGTGTCCTTCATTCATGATATGTTTATAGCTTTAAATTAACTAATGGCAATTTAAAACCTGAACACGTGAACACAGTTTAAGTAAAGCAGGGAATGCTTATAAGAGGGCCAAACCACTTCTGGACAGTAATGTTCATGAGTACAATCTACCGCAGGACTTAGATAACTTTACATTGCCCTTTTCTTCTGAAAGTTATTAGATAGATTTCTATTAATGAAGAATGTTCAATTACATATTAATGTGAAATGAAAAAGACAAAGACAAAAAACAAAGAAAAGACTTAACAACTTGCCATTTGTTAGCTTGCAGGTGGCACAATGGGGGTCATCTGACATTTAGCTGTAGATCACCTCCTGCTACATAGTAAATTATCCTGTCATCTAGTACATTCCTCCAACTATTCTCCCTGCCACCATGACTCCAGCTTTTCTCATCTCTTGTCCAGCAACCTCAATGTCTGATGTAATGCAGGGTTCATTTGCAAATTAGTCCCAGAAAAAAATAAAAAATAAAAGTCCCACGTCATGAGGAATTTGTTTAAAAAAATGTCAGCCATTGATCAGTCTCAGGAACAATAAATGTGTCGTCATAGCAATTCAATAGGAATATTTTAAATCCTAAAAAAAACTCAAGCTACAGTATATTTGTGTGTGTATATATATATATATATATATATATATATATATGCAGAAATCTCTTCATCATTCCCTCTCATACTTCCTATTAAAACACTCTGTTAAAGTGAACAGTAACCATGTACCATGTTTCCCCAAGGGAAAGGAATAGCGTTTCCAGATATATATGTATACAGTGGTCCCTCAAGTTACAATATTAATTGGTTCAAGGACGACCATTGTATGTTGAAACCATCGTATGTTGAGACCAGAACTCTATGGAAACCTGGTAATTGGTTCTAAAGGCACCAAAATGTCTCCAAAAATAGGAAAAACTGAGGATTAAAGAAAAATAAGTAGATAACTAATATAGATGAAGCAAATCCTTACATATAAAAGTAATAAAGATCTGCTGGGAGATGTAATCACTGTCTATGTCAGTGTTTCCCAAGCAGGGAGCCTCCAGCTGTTGCAAAACTACAACTCCCAGCCAAAGGCTGTCCGGGCATGCTGGGAGATGTAGTTTTGCAACCGCTGGAGCCACGCTTGGAAACACTGGCCTATGTAGAGGACAGGAGCTTCTTCAGGGTCCTGTACAGTACACGCAGTGTCCTAAAAAAGTAACATGGAGTCGCCCTTACCTGGTGTCCAAAGGAGCAGGTAACCCTGGTACCGGTAAAGTGTACAGAACATGTAATACCTCCCTGTACTGTAGGAGGCGCTACCAGACACCAGTCAGTGCATACGCTTCAGTAATACAGGTGTTTTACCAGTGAATGCCCATTCTGATTGGTCAGTTCTTCCGGCCATTGACACGTTTCACAGATCTGGACTGTCTGTACATTGTATGTTGAGTCTGGTTTCAACTTACGATGGTCCAGAAAAGATCATTGTATGTTGAAACTATTGTATGTTGAGGCCATTGTAAGTTGAGGGATCACTGTATAGGTATTTTTTGGCAAGACAGATTTATTTTTTGACTGAATGAAAGAAATTTGCCTTCTTTGAATTTCTGTTGTCTAGTACTGATGGGGAATTTATGGATACTTTTCAATTGCTGGAATCCAAGAAAATGGAGGAGGAGAAATGGAAGAAAATTACAATGGTTAAAAACCTGGTCAAAACATGGAGGGTGTTTAGGAAAGAAATGAATGTAAAAGGAATATTGGATGTGGCATCGGTGCTGGACAACAGAAGTATACAAGAGATGAGTAAATTGGAGAAAATTAAAATGTTTAAAAGTAAAGGATGTGTTCGAATAAAAGATGTTTGGGAAAAAGGTAAATTCATGGAATGGATAATAATGAAAGAAGAACTTAATCTAAAAGAGGGCGGTTGGTTGGAATATAACAGTATAAGAAGAACCATACTTGAGTTCATCAGGAAAAGGGGAACCATACAGGTTGTGCATCCAGAAGTTTTGAATAAAATTCTAAGTGGCAATATAACAAAAAAAAAACATATCTCATATGTCTATACAGCTAATGTAAAGTTAAATAAGATTATATTAGTACATAGCAGTAGCCAACAATGGCAAGAGGAGATCAGAGATATAGAAGAGGAGGGGTGGGATGTAAAACTGAAGAACATTAATTACATATCCCCTAATCTGAACCATAAGATAATACAATTTGATAATATTGTGTATAGAGTTTATCACACAATGTTTTTTTTTTCTTAGAGAAAGGATAGTAGGTGTAAAAGGTGTAAAAAAGAAAAAGCAGGTCATTTACATATATTTTGGAGTTGTTTTGAGATTGTTGACTACTGGAAAGAAATATTTAGTAAAATTAAAGATATAACTGGTGTATGCATGGAATTCTCCCCTAGGACAGAAATTTTGGGAGATGACACGAGGATAAAAGCCAGTAAAAAAATAAAAATAAGATGTCTGAGAATGTTATTCTACGCCCGTCTGTTGATTGTTAAAAATTAAATATCCCCTATCTGTCCCAGCAGTATTGAATGGTATAATAATATGTGGATAATGGAAGGATACATTACAGGGGGAATTGAGGAGAGACAGAGGTATAGAATTTTAACTTAATTTTCATTTTTTTTTTCTAATGTGAAGGGGCAGGGATTTAGGGGGTCGGAATTAATGGATAATTAAAAGGTTTAAGATTAATGATTAAAAGGTTTAATTTTGAGGGGAATTAGTTAAATTTAGTATAAAATATTGTTGACTTCGGCCCCATGACACCCTGTCTCCTATGGTGAATATTGATTGTAGGAAAGGGGGGGGAGGGGGAGGGGGAGGGTGATTAATGTATTGATGTAGAAGGATTATGTTACTGTTTGATTTTGGAATTTTGTAAATTGAAATAAAGAAAAAAGAAAAAACATGTTCCCTCTAACACAGTCAACATGGAAACTCTGTGCGCGCTTACTCAATTTTAGAAGCAGAACTTGCAACGGGCAACTACATAATGTTTCAGGGAGTTGTCCTATGATTCAATATTACAGTTCTCTAGTAGGTACCACAAAATCGAAAAAAAATGCTTGTGGCTTGATATGGCTAGCACATACCCATGACAGTGCCCCCTGGTGTTCTTTTAACTTCCTCTCAGAACATACACCTAATGTGTCCAGTATTGGTGGCCACATATGCCCAGTAGCTCAGTCCTACTGCTAAGATTCTTTTTTAGGGTAGGGTCACAAATAATGCATATGCAGCGTATTTCACGCTGCGAGATATCCCCTGCACAATACTGCAGGAAATCCAGCCTACAGGGACAGCAAAGTGCTTTTGGTATTGTGCAGGGCCAGTAAGATATAGAATTGACAGGTCCTCTTTAAGTAAGCTCCTTGTTTTGCTGTATTTCACTGTGACTGTTTTACTGAAACAAGCTGAAGCTGCATACCCCCTCCACCCCCCATCTTCTATTTCAATTTACGTTGTAAAAGGACTTTATCACCTAGATTATTTTCCTGTTTGAGACATTTATTGAAACATATTATTTTTTCTAATCTGTTTCTATTTTCTGATTGTAATTTTTTTTAATTTAATCTTACAATAACAGCATTTAGAGATATGGTTTACAACAGGACACATGGACCATAGACAACAATAGACAGGATCTGTCCTAAGCAGGCAAACTGATGATGCTGTTGAGAATTCTCTGTGACCTTTTCAGAGATCATTCTACAGGGAAAAGAAGGCTGATCTCTGCTGTGAATGGTGGGAGATCGAGTGTTATCTGTCTACTAGTGTCATCTTTTCACTGTAATTCTGCCTGTGGTGAGAAGAAAGGCATTACTGGGAAATGATCTGTACAGAACAGGAAGCCTCAGCTTAGTTTTAGACCTAGTGGCCAGTGGACCACAAGAATTCAAGGTTATTTTAAAATATAGATAGTAAAATAGAAATTAGAAAACAACATCACCCAAAAATATTAAAAGTATGGTTTACATAAAAACTTTTTGGTGACACATTCCCTTTAGGCTAAGTTTCCACTTGGTTTTTTTTCTGGCAGTTTTTGGAATACTGCCACTACAGTTTTTGAGTCAAAGTCAGGAGTGGATCCATAAGGGAGGAGAAGTGTAAGTCCTTCCTTTATATGTCCTACTCCTTTTGAAAACACTTCTGGCTTTGGCTCAAAATCTGCCAGAAAAAAACCAAAGTGGAAACAGCCTCAAGGTCCCCATATACTTTAGACAAAAGTCACCCAAACTTGCCATTATTGGTGGAAATAACTGTCAAAAGTGTATTGTTCAACTTGTTATTCAACCTTGACAGATGATGTCACTGGAGAAAAGGGTTGGGCATATTGGATTTAAATGTCAGACACTTTTGTTTTCCTGAGGATAAGCCTCTGCCAAAGCTGGCTGTGGCTTACCCCTCCTCTCTCCATAGAGAACACATCAATGTTCAGCCATGCTGAATAATTATGTGTAAGGGAAGATCAGGAGAGATATCTGTGAGCTGAATGAATATTTAGCCGACAGCTATTAAAAGTGTATCTACACCCTAACTTTATTAAAGGGGTATTCCAGGAATTATTTTTATTTGACTATGCTACAGGGGCTGTAAAGTTAGTGTAGTTCATAATATAGTGTCTGTACCTGTGTGTGACGGTTTTCTCACAATTCTTATGTGATTTTCACCCCACTATTAATTTTTAACAGCATACAAAATGACTGTTGTCTCGGATTTTTTCCAGCTTGCAATGAGGCCGAAACCTGACTCACTAGTCAGCTGATGACAGGGAGCCAGTCTGCTTCAATGGGTGGAGTGATCAATCTGCAACTAATGCAACAGCTGTAGGCACCCTGATTGAAAACCACAGGTCTTTTGCTTCAATGGGTGGGGTGGCTGATGTGTGGGAGGAAAGAAAAGGGAATTGTGGGATTTGTAGTCATAAAAAGAAAAGTCAAACAGGAAATACCAGTTCACTAAAAGCTAGCCACAGTGTTATGATAATCTCATGACATAGCCATTTAGCCCCAAGACAAGCGCAGATCCTTCCTAAGCAAGTCCATTACTGTCCACCGCCGCAACACTAGTGCCCACAGGGGGAACGACCCACTGGCAGAGCGGCCCCAATGCCACTCAAACAAGTCCATGGGTCGCAACTCCCCACAGACACGGTGCCACGGCAGCAACGGACACCGCCCAGCTGCCATGTTTTTCAGCTCCAGGGCAGCCCTCTCAAAGGGGTACTCCTCCCCTAGACATCTTATCCCCTATCCAAAGGATAGAGGATAAGATGTCTGATTACAATCTCTCCTGCAGCACCCCGACATCTGGTATCCAGAGCAAACTTTGCTCCGTGTTGGATGACTGGCGATGCTGGGAGGAGGCTCGTGACATCATAGCCACGCCCCCTCAGAAGGGCATAGACTTGCATTGAGGAGGCGTAGCTGACACGTCACGAGCGCGGCACAGCCGTGATGTCACGAGCCATCGGCACTGCACCTGACACTCTAAACAAATTCTGGGTTCAGCAGGGAGATCACGGGGGTCCCCAGTGGCGGGACCCCCGTGATCAGACATCTTATCCCCTATCCTTTGCATAGGGGATAAGATGTCTAGGGGCAAAGTACCCCTTTAAGTTATTATTTTTTTTGAGTTAGGAATAAAGCTTTGTCCACTAATAACATCCACAGGTTTCAGTATTTAAAGGGGTACTCTGGTAGAAAACTTTTTTTTTTTAAATCAATTGGTGCCAGAAAGTAAAACAGATTTGTAAATTACCTCTATTAAAAAAACGTAATCCTTCCAGTACTTATTAGCTTCTGAATACTATAGAGGAAATTCTTTTCTTTTTGGAACACAGAGCTCTCTGCTGACATCATGACCACAGTGCTCTCTGCTGACATCTCTGTCCATTTTAGGAACTGTCCTGAGCAGCATATGTTTGCTATGGGGATTTTCTCCTACTCTGGACAGTTCTTAAAATGGACAGAGATGTCAGCAGAGAGCACTGTGCCGGTGATGTCAGCAGAGAGCTCTGTGTTCCAAAAAGAAAAGAATTTCCTCTGTAGAATTCAGCAGCTGATAAGTACTGGAAGGATTAAAATGTCCCGGTCTGACGAAGCGCAGAAGCGCGCAACGGTCCGTCACTGAGACATTACCCCCGTGTCCTCCAGCACAGCTCCCTGATCCGTGTACCCTCATGTTTGTAAGTTTATAATAAACTACCACTGCAGTTGAAGCTTGGGTGAGTTCTCCGCATTTTCTGCATCTTCAGTGTTGAATTGTGAATTGTCTTATCTCCAGCGAGTTAGCACCGAATACAGAGCAGTTAAAGGGGCCGTGCACTATTATTATCCTGATACCTACCCGTCATTCAAAATGGTGCCGAGTTATCTCTATTAGACTGTGAATATACAAATCTGTTTAACTTTCTGGCACCAGTTGATTAAAAAAATAAATTCCACCGGAGTACCCCTTTAACTTCATAGAGACACAGTTCATGTTGTGATATTTTAATATGGCACCCTATAAAACAGTATTAAATAACATCGATTTCCTGTTTTAGTTACCTATAAGCATGTCACATTGACATAACCAAGCAGCTGCAGCACTGTGGACAGCCACGAGTCACATTATTATTTTAGGTTCTATAATCCCGTAAGAGCTGTAAATAAGCCTCATGTTACCTTCCTAGCTCATCGGCTATGATGTACAGGTCTTCTACCTTCTGCTGCTTGAACACAGCCATGCTAGGTTTTCACGTCAGAGGATCTTCATTGGAGGCTGCAAAAAACATATGGTTTTAGTAGTGTGAACAACGCAGAAATGCCCTAGGTAGCATAGCATCTCAGCATATGTCCTTCATATTTCTTAGTAATATTAGGTCCACATGGGAGCAGCAGAAGACAGTTCCTATAAAATTGTAATTTTCCTCACATAAAAAACTCTCCAAATGATAGTACATGCCTCCGTATTACATAAGCCCTGCTCTGTGCATACGGCTGAAATGTTTTTTCTAGCACAGTCAAGTTTTGTCATGCCGCATCACATACGCATCGCTCAGCATCAGCTTTCTTATAACACAGACTGTTGATATGAGGTAATCCTTATGGTAATGTCTTCTTATAGATCACACTCTTCTACAATGAGCAAAGGGACACGTGGGCCGAACCTGTAGAGTCAGTGGAGAGCGCCAAGCGTGCATCATGAAAGAGCCCAGGAATTCTCCGTGTTCAAATATCTCGAAATGTTTACAGCATGTCAGCTAAGGCCTACGATATGTAACAAGTACTCACATGTTAAATGAGTAATCCGGAGTATGAGAAGCCGTCGTTCGCTTTCCATATTGATTTGGTTAGTAGCTATGGGGGGGTATTTATCAAAGGATTTATGTGTTTTTGTTCACGTAACTTTGGCGCAATACTTTGCGCCAAAGTTTGGTGCATCTTCTCCACTGTCATTTTTACAACTTTCTCAAAATCACACGGTCCTGTGTGTGATTTTAACTTTATTCAATAATTCATCATTTGCACCAATTTTGGCGCAAATCCCGTTTTTTGGGGCGCAAATCCCCGCCAAGAAATTTTGCACATGGAAAACACACTTAGCAATGTCAGAAAATGTAAATGCGTCAAAATACATAAAAAAATTTTTTGGGGTGAAAGCAGCGACGCCTCCAGGGCTGCTCAATACTATCCTGCGACATAGTTGTCTCTGAGGAACCTTCACCCTCCGTTGAGCCAGCATTGGACATGGCCGCACAAGTTCAGGAAAGGTAAGCACCAAAGCAGTGGTCTCCAACCTGCGGACCTCCAGATGTTGCAAAACTACAACTCCCAGCATGCCCGGACAGTCCGGGCATGCTGGGAATTGTAGTTTTGCAACATCTGGAGGTCCGCAGGTTGAAGACCACTGCACTAAAGTAAAAAAAAAAAAAAAAAAAAAACTACCCAAGTTGAAAATAAAATCCATTTCACATGGTGGCTATAAACCCCACAAAAGAAAATAACTCATGTCGCTTGCTGATATACTGCAGGAGGGACTCCAAAATGGCTGCTCTATAGGGTAAAATACGCGTCCTTTGTGGCGGTAAGTTCTGTGTAAAAGGCGCTGTGAACAGCTGATTTCAACATTTGAGCCAAAATTACTAACAACAAATGATAAATTTGCTGCATGTCCACGAAAACCAAAGTGAAAAAAAAAGGGTAAAAAAAAAAACCTGTCAACAGGGGAAGATTTATCAAAACCTGTGCAGAGGCAAAGTTGCCCAGTTGCCCATAGCAACCAATCAGCTTGCTTCTTTCATTCCTAACCAGGCCTGTGAAAAATGAAAGAAGCCAGCTGATTGGTTGCTATGGGCAACTGGGCAACTTTGCCTCTGCACAGGTTTTGATAAATCTCCCCCTATGTCTCTAGTATTACAAATAAAATAAATATGCATCCTACAAAGAAACCCCTACAATATTTACATCTTCTATTCTAATATTTGGTTTGAAATAAGTGGATATTGGGTGGTCCTTGTAGAATGTGGCGTTATTTTGCTCCACTTACTGTTTCCTCTTCTCTCATACAATTGAAAGACGTAACTATTTTTAGAAGTTTTTATCTTTGTGACCAGAGCCTGATAAGCCACTTTTCCAGTTGTACAACTGCATTTCCAGCACAAATCTGTAACAGACACAGAACCTATTACAGGTATCAGATTCATGGTGGCTCAGTAACATTCAGGTTCCTGCATAGGGCTTCTTCATTGGAGGTGTATGAAGGCTGACGCAACGTTTCTTATGTCAGATTCATATAAATCCCACAGAAAATAAAATGGTGGCATGCTCCGGCTGACTTCATATGTACCTGTTTGGGATTGGACACTGTTTCAGGGTATGTTCACACAAGCAGGATATACTGCAGATTTTTTGCAACAGAGAACATGCAGTGTTTTTGCACTAAAATCTGCAGGAGAAAATCTGCACTGAACCATGTCAATTTTGGTGTGGATTTGTTGCGGCTTTACTGCTGGGGATTATGGTGCCGGTTATGTTAGTATTGTAGATGATAATAAAAGAATACAAAGTGTATCTGAAATCTGCACTAAATCTGCAGAATTTGCACAGTATAAATCCACAAGGCAGGTCAATGTTTGTGCAGATTTTGCGCTTATTTTTTTACACAGCCTGTGGAAGAAATCTTCTGGAAAATACTAAAGAGAGTATTTTATCCACCCTGTGTTAACTCTGAGGCTAGGTTCACACTACGGAATTTCCGCTGCAATTCCGCTTTGAAATTGTAGGCAGAACTTCCGCTTACTAAAATGTATAGTGTAGTGAATGGGTTTCCATTCACAAATTCACACTTCAGAATTTGTGAACCGAAAATCCGCTTTAAAATTTCCACCTGAAGAATGGCGTTGCTCATTCTTCAGGCGGAAATACTCACGGAACACACTGCAGTCTATTGGAGACTGCAGTGTCCGTGCGGTTCTAGCGCCGACTGATTCAGTCGGCACTGGCCGCACTCAGAATCTCCGGGCGGAAATTTTCTGCCCGGAGATTCCGCAGTGTGAACCTAACCTAAGGGTCTATTCACACGGCAGAATTGCCGCTTGCGGAATTCCGCCTCAAATTAAAGCCCATAGAGTTCTATGGGATTCCGCACTCCCATTCACACTTCGGAATTTACGCTTGCGGAATTTGAGGCGGAAATTCTGCCGTGGGAATAGACCCTAAGGCTTGGTTCACACTACAGAATCTCTGGGCTGAATCAGTCGGCGCTAGGACCGTGCGGACACTGCAGTCTCCAATAGGAGTATTTCCGCCTGAAGAATGAGCAACACCATTCTTCAGGCGGAAATTTCCAAGCAGATTTTCCATTCACAAATTCCAAAGTGTGAATTTGTGAACGGAAACCCATTCACTACACTATACATTTTAGCAAGCGGTATTTCTGCCTGCAATTTCAAAGCAGTATTGCAGGCGGAAATTCCGTAGTGTGAACCTAGCCAAAGGCTGGGTTCACACTGCAGAATTTCTGCTGGAGATCGAGCCAGCTGCACTAGGACTGTGCGGACTACATTGCTGCCCCCATAGACTGCAATGCATTTCTGGGTGGATATTTGGGGAGATCTGCTCAGAAATGCATTGCCATCTATGGGGACGACAATGTAGTCCGCGCAGTCCTAGTGCAGCTGGCTCGATCTCCGGCAGGAATTCTGCCTAGAAATTCCATAGTGTGAACCTAGCCTAAGGCTAGGTTTACACTACGGAATCTCCAGACAGAAAAATTCTGTCTAGAGATTCCGAGTGTGGCCAGGCTAGGACCATGCAGACAATGCCGTCCCCAATAGATGGCAATGTCTTCTGCGAGTAGATCCACTTGAAGAATGAGCACCACCATTCTTCAGTCAGAAATTTGAAAGCGAATTTTCCACTCAAAATTCAGCTGTACATTTTAGTAAGCAGAACTTCTGTCTGCAATTTCAGAGCGGAATTGCAGGCAGAAATTCCGTAGTGTGAACCAAGCCTAAGGGTACGTTCACACGTGCGGATTACCTGTGGATTGTCTGCTGCGCATCTGCTGAAAAAAATCCGCTGCGGATTTTGCTACTATTGACTTCAACGGGTCTGAAGGAAAATCTGTAAATCTGCCTCTATTGCAGATTTTTTGCTGACCCATTGAAGTCAATGGTAGAAAAATCCACTGCGGATTTTCCGCAGCAGATACACAGCGGAAGATCTGCAGGTAATCCACACGTGTGAACGTACCCTAACAGATGGATCAAAAGAGTCTTTAATGTTAAAGTAAGAAAAGAGGCTCTTACAAAGCAGCGTACATCCATTACAATCATTAAAATATCTCTATCCCACCCTGTCAAGTGTTTAGAAGACATTCCAGCCATTAGTCTGTGTGGATCTGTGTCTGTGCACCTGACAATCTCCCTTCATTCTTTACTGTGAATTTCCTTGCAGAAGAATTGTTCTAGTTTACCGTGTTTTTCTGAAAAACTGCTATGTACCTTTAAGTTTTTTATCTGTCTGAGTTTTATATGAGCCGCTCCTTACTAGAAACAAAGGTCATCATCACATGGGACTGGATATAGCAGAGCTATATAAATGTAAACCGATATGTTCTGTAATGACAATGAAACACCTACACATTAAAGGGGTACTCCGGCCCTGAGACATCTTATCCCCTATCCAAAGGATAGGGGATAAGATGTCTCACTGCGGGGGTCCCGCTGCTGGGGACCCCCGCAATCTTGTATTCGCCACCCACCTGTTTGAGCTGCATGCCGCGGTGCCAGCTCAAAAACAGCCGGGTGGCGACCACGACTCCGCCCCTGTGTGATGTCACCCCCTGCCCCCGCATAGCGGGGTGGCCGCCGCCACAGCTGGGTGGCGACCACAGGGCCGGAGTATCGTGACATCACGACTCCGCCCCAGTGTGATGTCACCCCCCACATAGCGGGGTGGCCACCCCCGCCACAGCTGGGTGGCGACCACGGGGCCGGAGTATCGTGACATCACGACCCCGCCCCCGTGTGATGTCACCCCCCCCGCCACAGCTGGGTGGCGACCACGGGGCCGGAGTATTGTGACATCACGACTCCGCCCCCATATGATGCTACCCCCGCCCCCGCATAGAGGGGGCGGGGGTGACATCACATGGGGGCGGAGTCATGATACTCCAGCCCTGTGGGCGCCATCCGGGTGTTTGCGAGCTGGCACCATGGCGTGCAGCTCAAACAGGTGGGTGGCGAATACAAGATTGCGGGGGTCCCCAGCGGCGGGAAACCCATGGTGAGACATCTTATCCCCTATCCTTTGGATAGGGGATAAGATATCTCAGGGCTGGAGTACCCCTTTAAATCCTCACTGCTCGAATACCATTGGTCCCAGAGTCCATCAGTAATACACCGTACCAGCACCCTGACAACTGTACGCAATTGCTGGATGCAGCGGTGATGCCAGTCAGTATGTGACATATATTATTGAAGTGAACAAAACAATAAATCCTACATAAGCTACTAGAAATGTAATATTGCAATCATTGTAAATGTAAAATTGCTAATCAGTCAAGTAATACAGATAGTCACATGCCTGCCTCGAAGATAAGTCCAGGGAAGCAATGGACAAAATGGAGAATGTAGGCACGCTGCCATAGTGAACATTATCTTGGGTTATAGCCACAACATATTTGGGCTCTATTATGGACATTTATCAACGGGTTTAGTCAGGTTTTCTTTACTATAACTGTCGCAAAATTGTCGCAACTGCGACTACACGATTTTTCGTGCGACATTTTGACTGGAAAGCGAGAAAAGCAAGTTTTCCTTAAATTTACTATGTAGTAATAATTTTAAAATGGACTACGGGTAGTCAGGTATTTATTAACTGCGACAGTCGCAACTGCGCAAAAAAAAGTCGCAACAGCGTTAAAAATTGACTAAATTTACTCCAGCTCAAACATGGAGCAGAAAAAGCTACTACCAAAGTAAAAAAGGAAAAATTGCTTACGTGAAACAAAATTATCAACAGGCTGAAAGCAGTTTATAAATACGTCGCACATAAGCAAAAAAAAGTAAGGAAAAAATTACTAAAAAAAAGAATACATAAGCAAACATTGATAAATGTCCCTCTATGTATATACAAGAAACTTGTCCCTGAGTAGAAGGTTTAGTAAGACGTTGCATCTTTTACATGTTTCCAATTATTTATAAGATCAATTCTGAGCATTTGATCAATTCACTTCACAAAAATTCACAAAAAGGTTGTGCTGCCCTCGGTGTGGTTCATTGACTAATGTAAATATTCAAGTAAATATTGTGAAAGGATTTCTATCAGAAGTATAGCTGGTGCCAGGGTTGTGAAGAGTATTCTGCACCTCTTCATTTATTAACTATCTAGTAACCGGCCAACACGTAGAATGGCGTCATAAACCTTCGGATGGACTGCTCTGTGCTCACCTACTTCCTGCCCAGGGAGATCACGGTTATACAGTGTTTACTAAGTATTATACTTCTGCAAGTGGGAACTCCCAATGACCATATGATCTCTGGAGGTTCCCTAGATAACCCCACTGTAAAGAAAGTCTGCTCCTGTGTGACTCAGCGCTAACTGGAGTATATAAAGAGTCAATATATAGTCACAATGGTATGCTTAGCACCAACTACACTAGAGCTCATGCCAAAGTGCTCCAATTGGAAAGCCAGATTTCTCTTTAGGTGCAGTTCTAGTGTATGGCTTGTGTAATGCGTGGCTGCAGAATCAGCTCATGTGGCAGAAACATCAATGCTCCGCCAGTACCATGGTTAGATTGTACACACCATATACAGTGATCCCTCAACTTACAATGGCCTCAGGTTACAATAGTTTCAACATACAATGTTCTTTTTTGAACCATTGTTACTTGGAACCAGACTCAACATACAATGCTACGGACAGTCCAGATCTGTGAAATGTGTCAATGGCTGGAAGAACCGACCAATCAGAATGGGCATTTCCTGGTAAAACACCTGTATTACTGAAGTGCATGCACTGACTGGTGTCTGGTAGCGCCTCCTACAGTACAGGGAGGTATTACATGTCTTTTACTACTCTTTACCTGTACCACAGTTAGCTGCTCCTTTGGACACCAGGTGAGGGCGGCTCCATTATTTTTTTAGGACATTGCGTGTACTGTACAGGACCCTGAAGAAGCCTCCGTCCTCTACATAGACAGTGATTTACAGCTCCCAGCAGATCTTTCTTATTTTTATATGTAAGGATTTGCTTTATCTATATTAGTTATCTACTTATCTTTCTTTAATTCTCACTTTTTCTTATTTTTGGATGACATTTTGGGGCTTCAGAACCAATTACCATAGAGTTATGGTCTCAACATACAATGGTTTCAACATACAATGGTCCTCCTGGAACCAATTAATATTGTAACTTGACGGCCCACTGTATATGAAAAAACATCTGCATGCATATAAGAAGTGTTTCAATGTAGCTGCTTCATCACTAGATAGATCCTTACCAGATATATCATCACTCAGTGATTCACAATTGTACTTTGGGAGTGAAACTGCCACAGGTTCCCTCTGAATCGCTCCTGCCAATATATATTACAGTTCCTAAGTGATTTAATCCCAATGGAAAATTCCACCAATCATGATTGTTTGTCAAGAGTCAGAACTAAAACCGATCGACTGTTTTAGCCAACCGATAGCAGACTGTTGTTGTCTGAAAAGAAGTCGGCATTGTTTAATATTTTTGGCTGATAGTTGGCCAAAAAATCTTTGCTTTAGGGTGTATTCACACAGAAGCGCATCCGCAGTGTATTTGATGCCACGGATGCGCTGCCGGTACACACAGAGTTACGGCAGAGCAAGTTCTCTGCTGCAGTAGCTCTGTGTGTCCGCTCGTGACTGCTGGCGGGAAATCAGAAGATACGAGCAGAGACACACAGAGCTACAGCAACGCATCCGCAGCGTCAAATACAATGCGGATGCGCTCCCGTGTGAATACACCCTTAGGGTACGTTCACACATACAGGATCTGCTGCATATTTCATGCTGCAGATTTTAACATAAACTAAATGGCAGCATGAAATGTGCTGCATGAAATATGCATCGGATCCTGAATGTGTGAACGCACCCTAAGAAAGATTTTTTCATCCACAAAACAATCTTCTGGGAAGGAATATTCTCAGAACATCCCCTGAATATTGTCAGAAGGCAACTTGTTCATTCAACAGTTGTTTGACCTTTAATGCAGCATTTCCCAAACAAGGTGCCTCCTGCAGCTGCAAAATTACAACTCCCAGCATGCCCGGACAGCCTTTGGCTGTCCGGACATGCTGGGAGTTGTAGTTTTGCAACAGCTGGAGGCACCTTGTTTGGGGAACACTGCTATAATGGGTATGGCTAAATTTCCACTGACAGAATCTTCTGTGTTTCCCAGCCATGATTCTGTAGAACACTGGCATTTCATGGGGTTCCCACTAAAGGACAATCAAGGGCTTCTACAGTGAAATTTGGTAGTTTTAGGGGTTCCCCAAGATTGGTGTTAGGAGGTTGGTTGTCTGTTAGTCTATGTACATGCACATATTGGGCAGATCAAATTATTTATTAGTAAGTTATTTATTTATTTTTATTTACTTATTATTTATTTATTTGGTATTAATTATTTTTTATTATTATTATAATTTTTTTCATTCATTTATTCAAAGTGGACAAAACGCAAGTAATATGGACTGGGGAAGTTACAACTATCCATAAACTCATAGGGGGACATTTATCATTGTTGGTGTAAGGTAGTAAAGATTTTACCCGTTTGCTGGGTGTATTGTTTGCACAGTTGCTCAAAATTTAAAAAGGCTCACGGCACTTGATAAGTTTTGCTCAACTATAGAAATCAATAAGTTGCTTAGATAGATTTAAAGGGGTACTCCACTGGAAAGCATTTTTTTTAAGTCAACTGATGACAGAAAGTTAAACAGATCTGTAAATTGCATCTATTAAAAAATCTTAATCCTACTAGTACTTATTAGCTCCTGTATGCTCCACAGGAAGTTCTTTTCTTTTTGAATTTCCTTTCTGTCTGACCACAAGTGCTTTCTGCTGACACCTCTGTCCATGTCAGGAACTGTCCAGAGCAAGTGAGGTTTGCTATGGGGATTTGCTCCTACTCTGGACAGTTCCTGACATGGACAGAGGTGTCAGCAGAGAGCACTGTGGTCAGACAGAAAGGAAATTCAAAAAGAAAATAACTTCCTGTGGAGCATACACAAGCTTATAAATACTAGAAGGATTAAGATTTTTTAATAGAAGTAATTTACAAATCTGTTTAACTTTCTGGCACCAGTTGATTTAAAAAAAACAAATGTTTTCCAGTGGAGTGCCCCTTTAAGCTTTGTGCTCTGTCATCTGTGTCCTATTAGGTGGTGTAGGTTTGCCCCAGAAAAGTAAGCTTTGTGCCAATAAATTTAAATAAAAAACTATTCTAAATTTAATTTGCGCAAATATTGAATACAGCTCCACTGCAAAAAGTGGTGTGGGGTGCACCAAACAGTAGACAACTTTGAAAGATGTTCTACCAAAAATTACGCAATATAAAAAGCGCCATGAATGCAAATTTGCAGGGACATTTAGGACATTGAAGTGGTGTAAAGCCAATAATAAAGGTCCCCATACAGTACATACAACCATGCAGATTCCTTGTTTCTGACTTATACCTGACACTTTGACTTTCAATGATAACAGAAATGTATAGGTTATAAGATTCTACAAAACCTCAAGTGTATAGGAATTACATATGTGTGTAGTAATGCATTATACAGCTTGGTCCTGAATATGGCGCAGGAGTGCGAACTTTACACCCCTGGCATGTTCTCTTTTACTACAAAGACTGAAACTACTGTTATCTAACAATTTCCTGTTATCAGAACTGCCCCCTTACAGCAATATAGTACCCTAGGGGGTGAATAAGCTGCCCAGTTTTAGAATAGTCTGCAGCCTGACACTGTAACGCTCCTGCAGCTGATGACAGTCTTGAAGATGATAGCATGGCATTAGGAAAGTGCTATTCATGCAGATCCTTGATCTATTCAAAGCAATGGCACTTACAGGGACCTACATTTTAGCAATGTTTTAGTACCCAGTGTGCACGGTGGGGGAAAAAACGCATCCCAGTGAGTTCAAGGCATATGCAGAATACAGAACTAATAGGGCACCAGCTAAATAGAACTAATAGGGAACCAGCTAAATAGAACTAATAGGGCACCAGCTAAATAGAACTAATAGGGCACCAGCTAAATAGAATAGGGCAACAGCTAAATAGAACTAATAGGGCACCAGCTAAATAGAACTAATAGGGCACCAGCTAAATAGAACTAATAGGGCACCAGCTAAATAGAACTAATAGGGCACCAGCTAAATAGAACTAATAGGCACCAGCTAAATAGAACTAATAGGGCACCAGCTAAATAGAATAGGGCACCAGCTAAATAGAACTAATAGGCACCAGCTAAATAGAATAGGGCAACAGCTAAATAGAACTAATAGGGCACCAGCTAAATAGAATAGGGCACCAGCTAAATAGAACTAATAGGGCACCAGCTAAATAGAATAGGGCAACAGCTAAATAGAATAGGGCACCAGCTAAATAGAATAGGGCAACAGCTAAATAGAATAGGGCAACAGCTAAATAGAACTAATAGGGCCCCAGCTAAATAGAATAGGGCAACAGCTAAATAGCACTAATAGGGCAGCAGCTAAATAGAACTAATAGGGCACCAGCTAAATAGAACTAATAGGGCACCAGCTAAATAGAACTAATAGGGCACCAGCTAAATAGAACTAATAGGGCACCAGCTAAATAGAACTAATAGGGCACCAGCTAAATAGAATAGGGCAACAGCTAAATAGAACTAATAGGGCACCAGCTAAATAGAACTAATAGGGCACCAGCTAAATAGAATAGGGCAACAGCTAAATAGAACTAATAGGGCACCAGCTAAATAGAACTAATAGGGCACCAGCTAAATAGAATAGGGCACTAGCTAAATAGAACTAATAGGGCACCAGCTAAATAGAACTAATAGGGCACCAGCTAAATAGAACTAATAGGGCAACAGCTAAATAGAACTAATAGGGCACCAGCTAAATAGAATAGGGCAACA
Source organism: Hyla sarda (assembly GCF_029499605.1). Taxonomy (NCBI): domain Eukaryota; kingdom Metazoa; phylum Chordata; class Amphibia; order Anura; family Hylidae; genus Hyla; species Hyla sarda. The sequence goes on from NC_079192.1 coordinate 177,387,492, forward strand.
GCTAAATAGAACTAATAGGGCACCAGCTAAATAGAACTAATAGGGCACCAGCTAAATAGAATAGGGCAACAGCTAAATAGAACTATTAGGGCACCAGCTAAATAGAACTAATAGGGCACCAGCTAAATAGAATAGGGCACTAGCTAAATAGAACTAATAGGGCACCAGCTAAATAGAACTAATAGGGCACCAGCTAAATAGAACTAATAGGGCAACAGCTAAATAGAACTAATAGGGCACCAGCTAAATAGAATAGGGCAACAGCTAAATAGAACTAATAGGGCACCAGCTAAATAGAACTAATAGGGCACCAGCTAAATAGAACTAATAGGGTACCAGCTAAATAGAACTAATAGGGCACCAGCTAAATAGAACTAATAGGGCACCAGCTAAATAGAATAGGGCACCAGCTAAATAGAACTAATAGGGCAACAGCTAAATAGAACTAATAGGGCAGCAGCTAAATAGAACTAATAGGGCACCAGCTAAATAGAACTAATAGGGCACCAGCTAAATAGAACTAATAGGGCACCAGCTAAATAGAACTAATAGGGCACCAGCTAAACAGAACTAATAGGGCACCAGCTAAATAGAACTAATAGGGCACCAGCTAAATAGAACTAATAGGGCACCAGCTAAATAGAACTAATAGGGCACCAGCTAAATATAACTAATAGGGCACCAGCTAAATAGAACTAATAGGGCACCAGCTAAATAGAACTAATAGGGCAACAGCTAAATAGAACTAATAGGGCACCAGATAAATAGAACTAATAGGGCACCAGCTAAATAGAACTAATAGGGCACCAGCTAAATAGAATAGGGCACCAGCTATATAGAACTAATAGGGCACCAGCTAAATAGAACTAATAGGGCACCAGCTAAATAGAACTAATAGGGCAACAGCTAAATAGAACTAATAGGGCAGCAGCTAAATAGAACTAATAGGGCACCAGCTAAATAGAACTAATAAGGCACCAGTTAAATAGAATAGGGCACCAGCTAAATAGAACTAATAGGGCAACAGCTAAATAGAACTAATAGGGCACCAGCTAAATAGAATAGGGCACCAGCTAAATAGAACTAATAGGGCACCAGCTAAATAGAACTAATAGGGCACCAGCTAAATAGAATAGGGCACCAGCTAAATAGAACTAATAGGGCACCAGCTAAACAGAACTAATAGGGCACCAGCTAAATAGAACTAATAGGACACCAGCTAAATAGAACTAATAAGGCACCAGCTAAATAGAACTAATAGGGCAGCAGCTAAATAGAACTAATAGGGCACCAGCTAAATAGAACTAATAGGGCACCAGCTAAATAGAACTAATAAGGCACCAGCTAAATAGAACTAATAGGGCAGCAGCTAAATAGAACTAATAGGGCACCAGCTAAATAGAACTAATAGGCACCAGCTAAATAGAACTAATAGGGCAGCAGCTAAATAGAACTAATAAGGCACCAGCTAAATAGAATAGGGCACCAGCTATATAGAACTAATAGGGCACCAGCTAAATAGAACTAAAAGGGCACCAGCTAAATAGAACTAATAGGGCAACAGCTAAATAGAACTAATAGGGCAGCAGCTAAATAGAACTAATAGGGCACCAGCTAAATAGAACTAATAAGGCACCAGCTAAATAGAACTAATAGGGCACCAGCTAAATAGAACTAATAGGGCAACAGCTAAATAGAACTAATAAGGCACCAGCTAAATAGAACTAATAGGGCAGCAGCTATATAGAACTACAGTAATAGGGCACCAGCTAAATAGAACTAATAGGGCACCAGCTAAATAGAACTAATAGGGCACCAGCTAAATAGAACTAATAGGGCACCAGCTAAATAGAACTAATAAGGCACCAGCTAAATAGAACTAATAGGGCACCAGCTAAATAGAACTAATAAGGCACCAGCTAAATAGAACTAATAGGGCAGCAGCTAAATAGAACTAATAAGGCACCAGCTAAATAGAACTAATAGGGCAGCAGCTAAATAGAACTAATAAGGCACCAGCTAAATAGAACTAATAGGGCAGCAGCTAAATAGAACTAATAGGGCACCAGCTAAATAGAACTAATAGGGCAGCAGCTAAATAGAACTAATAAGGCACCAGCTAAATAGAACTAATAGGGCAGCAGCTAAATAGAACTAATAGGGCACCAGCTAAATAGAACTAATAGGCACCAGCTAAATAGAACTAATAGGGCAGCAGCTAAATAGAACTAATAAGGCACCAGCTAAATAGAACTAATAGGGCAGCAGCTAAATAGAACTAATAGGGCAGCAGCTATATAGAACTACAGTAATAGGGCAACAGCTAAATATAAAAGTTTCTTCTTGAAAGGAGATAGCTCAGGTCTGGAGACCCCTAGCCAAAGTATCCCCCAGAGTCTGTGCGATATTGTGGTGATACTCACAGTCAGTGTGTATAGGGGTCTACCCAGTGGTCAGCAGAGAGTCCAGACAGCAGCATTACAGACCAACCCCAGGCTACGTGGACCTACCTGCTGTGCTAGTCAGTCCAGTCCCAAGCAGTTTACAGAAGTTGCCGAGCCGTCTTCACCACACTCCCGCCCCTACATCTCTGTCATAAGAAGACTTCTGTAATTGTCCGTGCGCTCCCTCGCCCTAGTCATTTAAACCGCGCAGCCTCAGGGCCACCCGGTGGTCATTTCAGGTACTGCAAGCCCTGGAAATGACATGCACGTGAACCAATGAGAACCTCTAGAGCAGTGGTCTCCAACCTGCGGACCTCCAGATGTTGCAAAACTACAACTCCCAGCATGCCCGGACGGGCATGCTGGGAGTTGTAGTTTTGCAACATCTGGAGGTCCGCAGGTTGGAGACCACTGCTTTAGAGGCACAATACTAAAATAATCCTTTATTTACCAAGCAGCAACATGTAGAATAGTCATACATTTACAATATGTATATTAGTTTTTGCTTCTAATAATTAAAGGGGGAAGAAATATCGGTTTACTCTGTTAGATCAGACAAAAGAAAGCAACTTTTGTTAATAACCAATAAAAACTACTTATTTCTTTTTTTTATTTCTGGTCTATGTTGCATATTTTATTTATTTATTTGCACAATGCTTCTTTTGCGTGTTATTACTATGGCGGAGATTTATTAAAACCTGTGCCGTGAAAAGTTGCCCATAGCAACCAATCAGCTCGCTTCTTTCATTTTTCACAGGCCTCTTTAAAAATGTAAGAAGCAATCTGATTGGTTGCTATGGGCAACTGGTCATCTTTTCCTCTACACAGGTTTTAATAAATCTCCCCTATTATTATAAAAAAAAATTTTTGCTTTTTTTTTTTTTTTTGTACTAGCAGCTAAGTGCTTTTTTCCAAACTGTTCCTGTAAGATACTTTTGGATGCAGTGGTCACTAATTTATTATTTGCGAATCATCGAAAAGTTGCGATTTAAAGGGGTACACCGGTGAAAACCTTTTTTCTTTTAAATCAACTGGTGGCAGAAAGTTAAACATATTTGTAAATGACTTCTATTAAAAAATCTTAATCCTTCCAGTACTTATTAGCTGCTGAATGCTAAAAAGGAAATTCCTTTCTTTTTGGAACACTGATGACATCATGAACACAGTGCCCTCTGCTGACATCTCTGTCCATTTTAGCAACCATGCATAGCCGATGCATGCTAAGGGCAGCATGGTGGCTCAGTGGTTAGCACTGCTGCCTTGCAGTGCTGGGGACTTGGGTTCAAATCCCACTAAGGACAACAATAAATAAAGCGTTATTATTATTATAATAACGTCAGCAAAGAGAACTGTGCTCGTGATGTCATCAGTGACCATTCCAAAAAGAAAAGAATGTCCTCTGTAGTATTCAGCAGCTAATAAGTACAGGAAGGATTAAGATTTTTTAATAGAAGTCATTTACAAATATGTTTAACTTTCTGCCACCAGTTGATTTAAAAGAAAAAAGGTTTTCACCAGAGTACCCCTTTAACTTGACAAAGTGCGACAATAAACCGCACCTGTAGACCACCCTCCGTGGTGCTGTAAAATCCTGCTTTACAACATGAGAAATGGTGCTGTGGAGTTATCCTGTTCGTTTTGAAAAAGTGACTTGAAAAATGACATAGGAAACAAATTCAGTGATCTCCCCTCCGCTATGGTTACACTTTACTGTTAAATAATTGTGTAGCGCCCCCTGGTGTTCTTTTAATTCCCTCTCAGAACATACTCCTAATGCAGTGTTATTCCTGAGGAATTTGTTTTCCAACCAGTACTGGACACTAGAGATGAGCGAAGTTACAGTAATTCGGCTCGTCACGAATCTCGCGGCTAAAGTCAGCAACCGCCGAGCCGCAAGGTTCGTGACGAATCGAATTGCTGTAACTTCGCTCATCTCTACTGGACACATTAGGTCATTGATCTCCAAACTGTAGACCTCCAGATTCTGCAAAACTACGACTCCCAGCATGACCAGACATCTAGAGGTCTAATCTGGACAAGCTAGAAGTTGTAGTTTTGCAGCCACTGGAGGTCCACAGTTTGAGACTAATGGAGATTGGAAATGTTTTGAGAACATCAAGGGGCAATGTTAATATCATGAAAACTCTTTAAAGGGGTACTCCACCCTTAGACATCTTATCGAGGGGGCGTGACGTCACGACCCCGCCGCGGGAACCCAGCGCTCTAAACATACTGGGAGAGATTTATTAAGACCTGTCCAGAGGAAAGGTTGCTGAGTTGCCCATAGCAACCAATCAGATCGCTTCTTTAATTTTTTTCACAGGCCTTTTCAGAACTGAAAGAAGCGATCTGATTGGTTGCTATAAGCAACTCAGAAACTTTTCCTCTAAACAGGTTTTGATAAATTTCCCCCACTTTTTAAAATGCCGGGTTCTGCATGGATATTGCGGGGGTCCCAGCGGCAGGATCCCAGGGATCAGACATCTTATCCCCTATCCCCATTGCTCCATGGCCCAGTTCTAATGCTCACGTGTCCATTGTATTGTCAATGGCATTCTGCATGGTCTGCTGGTGCCGTCTACAAGATAAAGGAACATTTCCAGGTACTGGTGCCGTCTACAAGATACAGGAACATTTACAGGTACTGGTGACGTCTACAAGATACAGGAACATTTCCAGGTACTGGTGCCGTCTACAAGATACAGGAACATTTCCAGGTACTGGTGCCGTCTACAAGATACAGGAACATTTACAGGTACTGGTGCCGTCTACAAGATACAGGAACATTTACAGGTACTGGTGACGTCTACAAGATACAGGAAAATTTACAGGTACTGGTGCCGTCTACAAGATACAGGAACATTTCCAGGTACTGGTTCGTCTACAAGATACAGGAACATTTACAGGTACTGGTGACGTCTACAAGATACAGGAACATTTACAGGTACTGGTGCCGTCTACAATATACAGGAACATTTCCAGGTACTGGTGCCGTCTACAATATACAGGAACATTTACAGGTATTGGTGCCGTCTACAAGATACAGTAACATTTACAGTACTGGTGCCGTCTACAAGATACAGGAACATTTACAGTACTGGTGCCGTCTACAAGATACAGGAACATTTACAGGTACTGGTGCCGTCTACAATATACAGGAACATTTACAGTACTGGTGCCGTCTACAAGATACAGGAACATTTACAGGTACTGGTGCCATCTACAAGATACAGGAACACTTACAGGTACTGGTGCCATCTACAATATACAGGAGCATTTGCAGGTACTGGTGCCTTCTACAATATACAGGAACATCTACAGTTCTGGTGCCGTCTACAAGATACAGGAACATCTACAGTTCTGGTGCCGTCTACAAGGTACAGGAACATCTACAGTTCTGGTGCCGTCTACAAGGTACAGGAACATCTACAGTTCTGGTGCCGTCTACAAGATACAAGAACATTTACAGTCTTATGGGTCCTGTCAGCCGTATACAGGTTTGTTTGAAGGATCCTGTATTCTTTCTTACCAGCTTGACTTTCCAGTAATACACCTGTAGCTTTATCTGATCAGTTTCTCTTGTGAATGCAGTGATCTGTATTATTCACAAACTCTGTAAATATTATTTATATACACATTGCAACTGTTTCACATATAGTATTTATACTTTCACCTTCTCCAGGTGGAGAATATGATCACATTTCATAATTTTACAATGAAAAACACCAAACATCCTACTTATGTTGTTTTATGTCCTTTATTAGCCATAGGTTATAGGTGCCTGAGGCTAGATTCAATTGTGAGCATTCCTATTACTAAACAGTATACTAGAAGCTAAACATGTCTCTGACATGAACACTAATGTCTTTGTCCAGATTATAAACTGTACCCCACCTGATGATCAAATACTAAGAATGTACATTAACAAGCAGCACCCGGAACCATTATTTTCCAAGGGGATGACATATTGCAGCCGAAAGTGTAAATCTGTCAAAAAGTTAAACAGATTTGTAAATTACTATTAAAAAATTGTAACCCTTCCAGTACTTATTAGCAGCTGTAGGCTCCAGAGGAAGTTGCGTAGATCTTTTCAGTCAGACCACAGTGCTCTCTGCTGACACTCTTTTTATTAGAAAAATACAAAACTTATCAAATACAAAACACAAAGCAAGCTTAACCAGCTATAACATAAATAAGAAATACTCTAGAACCAAAAACAAAACCTCATAAACAAAACCCTGCCTAACCGGCCAGCCCAGCTTTACTGAGATACTAAAATACTAAGATATTAAAGTATGCCCAAAATATCTAATCAAACACTCACACACTTACCGAAAATGAACATAAGAAAAATAAATAAATAAATAAAATAGCACAACTTGGCTTGTCAAAATATAAACATAAAAGTTATCATTATCCGACTATAACTCAAAACCATCCATACTTGGGAACACGCAACAAGAAAACTAAACAGAAACGTAGCAAGCACACCTCAAAAAAAAAATAAATAAATAAAAAAAAAAAAAAAAAATTATATTTTTTGTACATATACATACATACAAACAAAAACTATAATAGTAATAATAATAATAATAATCATCAAAATAATCATATCACACATACATTCACTTACAAAATGTCCAAATTAACTGGATCCTCTATCCGGGACTAATGAAAATACCAAAGAAAACATAAAACAGACCAAATAACTGAAATAAACTAAATAAACCACATATCAACACAGCAACTGGTCCGGCTACCATAACGCTGAAACAATATGAAACAATATAGATATAACACAATATAGGTACAAAATTACTAAATATACTATATAAATAAAATATAATATAAACAAAATATATGCACTACAGAAAACCCCTACAAAATCAATAGAAAACCCTAGGAAAAACCCTACACTAAAACTGTACCCTCACCCACACCACCCCTCCTGTACATGGGTCAGAGTCCATACCGTTCTTACAGTTCACAAAGTCCAGTCCTTAACTGACCCATGTCAGGTCCCCCAAAGATGAACACCACCACCCACAAGCACACCCTCCCCACCTAGCACTCCTCCCAACCAACTTATACACAAACTTATACAAACTGAACCACAACCCACTTTAGGCCCAAGTTTGGTCGCCTGTAAGCCCTTCATACCATATCAGCTTAAAAACAAAACAAAAAACTAGCGTGTGCATGCATCAGCCCACCACCAGGAAGAAGGATGGCAGACTTGATACATTCAAAATAATTTTACACTCTTTCCCTAACTCCCCCTACAATTCTCCCTAATCCTATCCCTTCATTCAAACTAACCCTGTTCTCATCCTATCTCTGTCCCTCTGACACTGTCCCCAACCAAAATAAAGGTACTCTACCCAAAAGATCTAGTACCTAGGGCACATCAAAAGAAAACCCTCTCCACAGGAGAGAAGCCCTACTGGTACCAAGACTGCCATACTCCAAAGACCTGATCTTCCCAAGGTCACCGGTGATGTTCCTACAGACCTCCACCTCGGAGAGGATTTTCTGTTGGGTCGACACTAAACACCGTGCATTCCACGTGTAGTACCTAACCACTAAACTGACTAAGAATAAAGTGCCCCGATCTCGGCCACCCAGGTTCCTGAATGCCCCATAAGCCCACTCCTGATAGGTAAGGCCGGCAAGTTGACTCCAGCCGATGGAAGCGCCCACCCTGTTGTAAACTCCTATATTAAAGGGACAATGAAGCAGGAAATGGTCCATGCTTTCCAGCGTGTCCCCACACTCTTCTCGGGGACATCCCCGGTCATCAGAGTTCCTACACTTCAAATTGTCCCTCACATATAGCTTCCCCTGAAAGCAGCGCCAGGCCAAGTCCCAAAACTTCTGGGGGATCCTTTTCATGTTTAAAAGGTACAACCCCACCCTCAGATCCCGACCTGGGCAGTCCCTGAGCGCCAGAGGCTTCTGGAAGTGGGTCAACAGAACCCGTTTGTCAAGGAACTGCCTTGACTTGGTCCTGATCTCCCACACTCCCAGACCCCACCGACGTATCGCCTTCAGAGTCGGGGTAGCGTAAGCCGGAAGATATCCATGGGGCGTACGGAGGTCCTTCACTTGCCCTCCTGTCTCCCATTCCTGGAAGAAAGGCCGAAACCATTCCCTACAGGAGAGTACCCACGGAGAAGCCCTCTCTGACCAGAGGTTTGAGATGTTAGCTTTCAAGAAGGTGTTGGTTAAGAACACCACAGGGTTTACCATAGATAAACCCCCTAGTCTCCTCGTGCGGTACGTAACCTCCCTCTTGACTAGGTTCATCCTGTTCCCCCATAACAGTTGGAAAAACAGGCTGTAGACCCTAGTGTAGTAAGCCTCTGGCAGGATACATACGCTGCCCAGATAGATAAACAAGGGGAGCAGGTACGATTTGATCAGGTGTACCCTTTCCCTGAGGGTCATAGACCAACCCTTCCACTGGTCCACCTTCTGAGTGGCATCCTGGAGCTTACCATCCCAGTTTTTGGTGGGATAATCATCCTGGCCGAATATGATGCCCAACACTTTTGCTGACTCTTGGGGCCCTGGAAGGGTGTCCGGGAGATCAAACGTGGGATCTCCCCCTCCCAGCCAGAGACTCTCACACTTATCCCGGTTGATCTTAGACCCGGATGCCTCCGAGTAGCGGTCCACTTCCGACATCACCACATCGACCTCCTCTCGCGAGGACACGAAAATGGTGACATCGTCAGCGTACGCCACCACTCTCTGGGCGACATCCGGCTCTGCCAGGTTCATCCCGACTCCCGCCAACGGCCCACAATCTACCCTCCGGACGAAGGGATCGATTGCGAACACGTATAATAGCGGGCTCAAAGGACAACCCTGACGGACTCCGGACCCCACCTCAAAAGAGCGGCCAGACCAACCATTCACCAGTGGGAAACTCTCTGCCCCTGCATACAAGATCTTAAGCCAATTGACAAAAGTACTCGGTAAGCCATATCTCAGGAGGACGGACCAGAGGTACTCGTGGTTCACCCGATCAAACGCTTTGGCCTGATCCAGGGACAGCAAGTACCCCTTCCAGAAACCCGCACTACTCCTCTCCACTGCCTCCCTGACACTAAGGACCGCACTTAAGGTGCTTCGGCCTGGAACAGAGCAGTGCTGAGCTCCTGAAAGGAGCCGGGGTGCAAACTTCACCAGCCGATTAAACAGTATCTTGGCCAGAAGCTTCCTGTCCGTATTGAGAAGAGCTATGGGCCTCCAATTCTCAATATGGCTGGGATCTTTACCCTTTGATAGAAGAATCAGGGCTGACCTCCTCATTGACTTCGGCAGAGTGCCCGAGGAGAGACACTCATTGAATACCTCAGTCAAGAGGGGAGCTAAAGACTCCTTAAAGGTCCTGTACCACTCGGATGTTAAGCCATCCGGACCCGGCGACTTCTTAGGGGCGAGCCCCTCGATCGCCAGTCTCACTTCCTCTTCCCTGATTCCTTCTGCCAAAACATCAAGAGAGGGGTCTACCCCTGGCTCAGGAATGGTTTCAGCCAGGAAAGCCGACATCTTGTCTCGATCTAGATCCTTCCTCCCCAAGAGGTGCGAGTAGAAGGATCTGACGACCTCCAAGATCCCTGATCTGGACCGATTCAGAGATCCTGTACTATCAATCAGTCCTGAAATGACTTTACTACTCACTGACATCTTACAGTTTCTGTAAGGGTCGGGCGAGCGGTACTTCCCGAAATCCCTCTCAAAAACCAAAGATGCGTGCCTATCGTACTGACACCTCATCAGCAAGGATTTCACTCTGGAGATATCCTCTCGGCTACCTCCAGTCGAGACGAGAAGCTCGAGTTTCCTCCTCAGACCCTGATACAGGCGATACCTGTTCAGGGACCTGAGGCTCGAGAGCTGGCGGAAGAACCCCGCAACCCGCTTCTTGAATATCTCCCACCACTCTGACTTACTACTACATAGGCCCAGTAAAGGTACCTGACTCTGAAGAAAATCCTCAAAGGACTGTCTTATCTCCGCTTCCTCCAGGAGGGACGAATTCAGCTTCCAATAACCTTTTCCCATCCGGGGGGTCTCTGAAACATTCAGGGAAAACAAAATCATACAGTGGTCGGAGAACTCCACCTCAACCACGGACACTGCGGAAGAGACGGCTTCCTCCTTTAAATAAAACCTATCTATCCTAGACCTGCGACTACCTTGATGATAGGTGAAACCCGTGTGGCCTGAGGGGCTCCGGATGTGGGCGTCCTCTAGGCGAGCTTCTCTAGCTATGCTAATCAGTGCCACACTATCGCAAGTCAGCGGACCATTGGAGCCTCTCCTATCTTGGGACCTCGTGACATTATTGAAGTCCCCTCCAAAGATCACTTGCCGACTCGTAAAAAGAAAGGGCTTAATCCTCATAAAGAGATCTTTACGGCCCCGCTTAGTTTGTGGGGCGTAGATGTTAATGAGCCGGAGCTCTTGTCCCTTCATGAAGACATCTAAGATCAGGCACCTCCCCATTTCTAACTCAATAACCCGTCTGCATTCAACAGGAGCGGTAAAAAGGACCGCCACCCCACTATACGGCTCAGCCGCAAGAGACCAGTGGGAGGGACCGCGCCTCCACTCTCTTCTGGCTTTTACCAGGGAGGCTAAATCTGACAACCTGGTCTCTTGCAGATACAAAATGTCGGCTTCAACACGGCCGAGAAAATCAAAGGCTGCGAATCTAGCCGTATCAGACTTTATGCTGGCACAGTTAATAGATGCCAGTGTCAGTGGGGTGAGTGCCGCCATCCTGGGTGATTGAGTTAGATGGCCTCACCCTTTAAACCTTCTTCCTCTCCTTCCCTCCACCCCCATCTGAATCGGAGGAAGACCCTTTGCCTCTTTTTAAACTCAGGGATATATCCATCCCAGGATCTTTACCTCCAGCATCTGGTGTTACCTCTCCCCCTGAGGAAACTGCCCCAGAGGAAGGAGGCTCGGCACCTCCTGGAGGCCGCACTGCCTCCGGACCCTCGAGAAGAGGAGGGGAGATGGTATCCCCAAGGGCCTCATATCGATTTGAAAGGACGATCAGAGGGTCAGAGACTGAGTTGTTCCTTCTATGGTCTGAGGCTACAACTGAAGAGGAGGACGGCGCTGCCTTACTCTTACCCTTCTTCCTCCTCTTCTTCTTTTCCTGGCCACCATTTACTGTCTGCCCCTCCTTCTCCTCCTCATCCACAGTTTCGGATTCAGAGGCATGACTGGAGGAAGGAGCATCTTGACATTCTTCCCTACGCAGTCTCCCTATCTCCTCATCCAGTTCGGCCCCACCCAAAGCCTCAGAGTTATTCTGACCTCCTTCTGAGCCAGTGTCTGGAGTGGGACCCCGAGCTACCCCTGGCACCTGGGCATTCTCAAGGGCCCTCTCCAACCTGCGCTTCTCCTCTCGCCTCCGCATAGAGGGGGTCTTATGTTTTTCCTTCACTGGCTTTGGTGCCCCCTCTACTCCACTACTCCCCTCCACCGCTGGGGCAACCGTTAGGCTCTCCCCAGCTGGGGCGGTCACAGTGTTGGAGAACGAGCGTGGACACCGGCTGAACGGGTGACCTAAGTCACCACACAAGTTACACCGAATCTGCCCACAGGTGGCCGCCAGATGACCCACCCCACAGCAGAGGGCGCATATCTGCTGAGTGCAGTTGGCACTAAAGTGGTTTGGGTCACCACACCTGTGACACAGCCTCGGCTGCCCCTGGTAGAAGATCTGAATCCTGTCGCGTCCCAGAAAGGCGGCCGAAGGGATGTGGGTGACCGTGTTCCCTGAACGCCTGAGACGAACGGAAAACGTCCAGGCCCCAGACCATATATTGTGCTCGTCAAAGTTCTTCCGGGGGACGTCCGTCACCTCCCCGTACCTGCCCAGCCAGGTCATAATGTCATAACAAGAAAGTGACTCGTTACGGGTCAAAACGGTCACTTTCTTTACCATACTCTGGCGAGATACCGCTTTTACAGCGAAATCTCGCCATCCAGGCTCGTTTTTCATCAGCTCATAATTAGACCAAAAGAGATCTAGTCCTTCCGGCCTAACAAAGCTGACGTCAAACTCGGAGGAGCCGAAGGGGTGAATCAGGGCAAAGATGTCCCCAGCCCTGAAACCCATCTGGAAAAGAAGCTCCACCACCTTGCCCCTTTGGGGGCACGCATCTTCGCCTTTCCAGACCAAACGGGCCACATTCCTGCGACTTACCTCCTGCCCGTGTGTCTGGAGGGACCATACGGTCTCCCCATTCCTCTCTCGGAACGCTCCCAGACCATGTCTCTCCACCCAAAAAGACAGGTCCATCTCCTTTCCCTCTACCTGGAGCGTCCTTTCTCCTCTCTTTAGTGCCTCCAGGAGACGCCGTTGCAACTGACCTTCACCAGATGCAGGAGGTAAAGATCCTACTGAACCCCCAGCCGCCACACTTGCATAACTCCTGACGACCGGGGGGGCAGCCGGACCAGACACCGTCCCTACATCCCCGCCTAGGCCACCTGTACTGCCACAAAAGCCACTCTTATTCCTACCATCCACACCACTACTACTACTACTCTCATTCACACAACTACTCCTCCCATCTGCACCACTACCACTCCTCTCATTTACACCACTACCACCTCTCCTATTCACTCCACTATCACCACTCTTAATCACTCCACTACCACTCCTCCCATCTGCACCACTACCACTCCTCTCATTCACTCAACTATCACCACTCTCATTCACACCACTACCACTCCTCCCATCTGCACCACTACCACTCCTCCCATCTGCACCACTACCACTCCTCCCATCTACACCACTACCACTCCTCTCATTCACTCCACTATCACCACTCTCATTCACACCACTACCACTCCTCCCATCTGCACCACTACCACTCCTCCCATCTGCACCACTACCACTGCCACATACACCCCTCTCATCCACAGCACTACCACTCCCATCTTTCACACACCTTGTATTAACATTGCTTTTATTGACAGTATTTTTGGGATCAGCAGCTGCTTCACCCACTACCTCTGGGCTGGCCTGGACATGCTTTAGCTTGGCCTTTTTGTACATTCTCAGGTCGCCGGCGGCTGCCATTGTCGGCGACGCTGACTCCTCCTCCATTCGAGATGTCACCGCCGACATCACCTCCCGAAGCTGAGGCTGCCCCTCCAGGCGCACCTCCACCACTCCTCCTGCCACTGATGTGCAGGGACTCCCCTCTCTCACAGGGGAGATCCCTGCAGTGCCTGCGCCACACACTGTGCCCAACCGCACAGGCTCAGCAGCAGGTTCTGACACCTGGACGCTCCCCCCCCTCTCAGGGGAGTGCCCCGCAGCACCGACACTACTAGCAGCGCCCAGGGGACCGCCCCCCAAGCAGAAGATCTCACCACACACCTCAGGCGCCTGGACACTCCCCCCCCTCTCAGGGAAGTGCCCCGCAGGGCTAGTAACATTGCCCACAATACTCAGGGAACCGCTCCCCTTGCAAACTGCCGCATAACTATTGCCCACTATTAGCCTGTCCTGCACTTCCCTACCAGCAGGACACGTGACTGTAGCACCTGCGGCCATGTTGGATGCAGCACTGTACCCCCCGTGCTGGTCCCGTTCCACAGCAGAAGCGGGATCTGGCAGGGTGGGGGGCCCAGCAGCCTGAACCAACTTTTCAGGTGGCCCAGACTGCTGGATAGGAGAGAAAACAAACTTTATCTGCTCCTCAGCCTTTTTCTTCTTCTTCTTCTTCTTCCTCTTCCTCTCCTCAGGGCCCAGGTCCTGGCCAAAACTGAAATTTTCCAGACGGGTGGGTGACTCCTGCATCACTATGGCCCGCAGGAGCCCCCCACAGACCAGTCCACTGTCACCGCCATCATTACTGTCACTTTCCTCAGAGGTGGCTGGTAGGGCGACTTGGGCAGGGTTGATGTAATCCGCACTCGGGGTGACAGAGGTCTTAGGGGTACACGGGGTATCACACACATCCCCCTCACTCTCATCACCCTCACTGCCGCCATCTCCCTCACCACCTTCCTCCATCTTCTCCTCCGTGACACACAAGCACTCTTCCTCCCCCTGACTATCCTCTTCCTCCTTCACAGGGGTCCGCATGGTTTTATAGCGGTCTTCATTCTTTAATTTTTCTTTAAACATGCCTGCTCCCTCTACAATCAGCATTCGGGCTCTCACCACCTCCTGCTCCTCTGCCTTCAGCTCACACACCCTGGCAGCAAACTTAGCCCTCATAGCCTTGGCAGAGTTATCTGTTTGGTAGCGAGCAAACTTCAGGTCTTCCCTTATGATTTTCAGCTTTTTCCCCAGCTGCTCATATTCTACAAGATTTGCCTGCATGCGGGAACCGAAAGTAGCTAGCGACTCCCTGGGACCCTTCACCCCCCATTGCTGGGGTTCCATAGTATCAGACACAGTATCCCCGAAGACATAACCATAAGCTTCTTACCGGACGCCTTGCGGTTTCCAGCGAAGGACGGGGGAGTGGGCTCCACATTACTGCGGAGCCTGCTGGATCTTCTCACCCTGTCCTTGGAATCGGCCGTAGCTCTCTCACTCCCACCCCCCTCCGGCCTAGTTCGAGGGGTGGAAGTCTGGGGCTCCATAGCAGGAGGCTCTCCCAAGGAAGCTGCCACCCTCCTGGGGAAAAGGCTGTAGGAAACACTGCTTCAATCCTCTCTCTCTGGAAGTCAGACACACCCAACAGCTGCTGTGTTCCACAGGAAGTGCTCTCTGCTGACACCTCTGTCCATGTCAGGAAGTGTCCAGAGCAGCATATGTTTGCTATGGGGATTTTCTCCTACTCAGGACAGTTCCTGACATGGACAGAGGTGTCAACAGAGAGCACTGTGGTCACACAGAAAAGAACAACTCAACTTTCTATGGAGCATACAGCAGCTGATAAGTACTGGAAGGATAATATTTTTCAATAAAAGTAATTTACAAATCTGTTTAACTTTCTGGAGCCAGTTGACATGAAATTTTTTTCCCACCGGAGTACCCCTTTAAGGTTGTCAGCCTATTAAAGGCCTGGCTGAAAGAAATCTTGCCCAAACATGACTTTTTCTCCATGTGTTGCTATGTGCCTGCATTGCTTTAAAGCTAAAATCTACACACCACCAGTTCTGTGATATTTCCCCCTGTAGTTTCCTTTTGCTTTGCATTCGTTTTGGAACACAGCAAGCAATACTGCTTGCCTGGTTGAGTTCTGTTATTGTTTGATTAGATAATAGATGCAGGACAAAAGGCCTATGCAGAGCTGGAAAATCGCTCTCAAATAAGAGTCAGGTCTGACGTATTTTGGACCCATAATAGCTCTTAGTCATGAATTATAATAAGGTTTCGTACATGTGTCCTGCTGACAATTAATGTGCAGCTTTTTTTCAGATATTTCTGTCTTTATTCCAAGCTGCCATTCTGTTTCATCCTAAGCACCACAGCGACAATAATTATGCTCAGTATTTAGAAACAGATTGTATGGATTTAGTAAAGCATGAAAATGCCATTCAAATACCGACAGCATATCAGAAATGCAAAAGGTACCTCAATGCCACGCAGGTGGGACATTTTATAAAACCTATCCACCGAGTACATGTAGCATCACCATACATAGGCCAAATGTAAGGCTTCTGAGATAGTAAATCATGCATAGGATCTATACATTGAAAACATTGCAGGTAGATGCGCCATAAATATGGTCTCCATAACATCTAACTAATAAACTGCATATATTTATATTTCTCCAGTGTGTGTATATACTTATCATCCACATCGTGCGAGTTTTATTATCAGAAGCACTAAACATCTTTTGTATAATATCATGATTTCTATGATCTCTCCAAAGGATACGGCATAAGATGTCCGATCGCGGGGGGGGGTCCCGCCGCTGGGGACCCCCGCAATCTCGGCTGCGGCATCCCAGACATGTGGTGAACGGAGCGAACTTTGCTCCGTGTCAGATGACTGGCGATTCGGGGCGAAGGCTTGTGACATCAAGTTCACACCCCGCTCGTGACGTCACGCCACGCCCCTCAATGCAAGTCTATGGGAGGGGGCATGTCCGCCATCCCATAGACTAGCATTGAGGGGGCGTGGCCGTGACGAGCAGGGCGTGACATCACAAGCCTCCAGCGCTGCACCTGATGCTCTAAACAAATGCTGGGTGCTGCAAGGAGATCATGCGGGACCCCCGCGATCAGACATTTTATCCCCTTTCCTTGCAATAGGGGATAAGATGTCTAGGGGCGGAGTACCCCTTTAAGCCTGTGTATCATGGAAAGGGTACTTTCACACAACTTTTTTTAGCCTTATTTGCAGCTGCTAACCAAAAGATGTTTGTTGTGAAAGAGACTTTATTACATTGAATTAGAGGTTTTGAAATAGCTAGTAACTAGATGCAAGAAGAAAACAAAACACAAGGATATTTCTACATATTCTAAATGAAAAATTTGCAGAGCTTTGTGAAAATATTTGCTTGCACTGATCCGGAGTTACCCAATGTATTTCCAAGCTGAAATCATAATTCTGCTTGTTGTTGTTTGAAACAGTCTGCAAGATTTGTTGTCAGACACGTTTTAGGATATCAATTCCAGGGGAGATCCCACCATTGTTCTATTTTAAGATACTGGCTTAAATAAAGGTTCTTTTGGAGACTCAGAACCTTACAAACACATGGACAGATGGAGCTATGGCACCCATGCACAATTTAGACCACCCACAATATGACAGTCATACCCTAACCATGTGTTAACCCAGCATACCTTCTTTAACCCCTTAAGGACCCTTGACGTACGCGTACGTCATGACAACTTGGTACTTAAGGACCCATGACGTACGCGTACATCATGAAGAATTCCAGCCCCTGCCGCGTGCCGGACGGGGATCGGACCGGGATGCCTGCTGAAATCGTTCAGCAGGCATCCCGTGCAAACGCCAGGGGGGTCATCAGATCACCCCCATGTCGGCGATCGCGGCAAATCGCAAGTGAATTCACACTTGCGATTTGCGCGATTCCGGGTCATTATGGGTCTATAGTGACCCGGAATATAAGGGGGATCGCGGTTGTCTAAGACACCCACGATCCCCCTGAAGCGATAGGAGTGAGGTGGCAGGGGTGTCACCCCTCCTATCCCTGCTATTGGTGGTCTAGACGCAACCATCAATAGCAGATGGGGGGGGGGTTAACTTTCGTTTTCCCCGTCCTGCCCACCCACAATAGGCGGGGCAGAACGGGGAAATGATGGGGACTGGCATCGAAGATCCACTTACCGATCCGGGCGGCGATGACGTGCGGCTGGATCCGACGGAAGCCGGTGAGTTGCCTAGCAACATCTGGAAGGTACAGTTTGAGATCATTATACAGTGGTCTCTAACTGTAGCCCTCCAGATGTTGCAAAACTACAACTCCCAGCATGCCCAGACAGCTGTTTGGGCATGCTGGAATATGTAGTTTTGCAACAGCTGGAGGACCACAGTTTGGAGATCACTTTGCAGTGTTCTCTAAAACTGTAGCCCTCCAGATGTTGCAAAACTGCAAATCCCAGCATGTCCAAACAGCAAACAGCTGTCTCGGCATGCTGGGAGTTGTAGTTGCGTACCTCCAGCTATTACATAACTACATCTCCCAGCATGCCCTTCGGCGATCAGTACATGCTGGGAGTTGTAGTTTTGCAACAGCTGAAGGCACACTGGTTGGAAAATACTGAGTTAGGTAACAGAACCTAACTGAAGGTTTTCCAACCAGTGTGTCTCCAGCTGTTGCAAAAGTACAACTCCCAGCATGCACGGTCTGTCAGTACATGCTGGGAGTTGTAGTTTTGAAACAGCTGGAGGTTTGCTCCCCCAAGTGAACGTACAGGGTACATTCACACGGGCAGGCTTACAGTAAGTTTCCTGCTTCAAGTTTGGGCTGCGGCAAATTTTTGGCCGCAGCGCAAACTCCTAGCGGGAAACTCACCGTAACACGCCAGTGCGAATGTACCCTAAAAACACTACACTAACACATAATAAAGAGTAAAACACTACATATACACCCCCTTATACTGTCCCCCCCAATAAAAATGAAAAACGTATTGTATGGCAGTGTTTCCAAAACGGAGCCTCCAGCTGTTGCAAAACAACAACTCCCAGCATTTCCGGACAGCCACTGACTGTCCAGGCATGCTGGGAACTTAGCAACAGCTGGAGACACCCTGTTTGGGAATCACTGGCATAGAATACCCCTATGTCCACCCCTATGCAATCCCTTATTTAGTCCTCAAATGCGCATGGCGCTCTCACTTTAGAGCCCTGTCGTATTTCAAGGCAACAGTTTAGGGCCACATATGGGGTATCTCTGTACTCGAGAGAAATTACACTACAAATTTTGGGGGGCTTTTTCTCCTTTTACCCCTTATGAAAAGGAAAAGTTGGGGTCTACACCAGCTTGTTAGCGTAAAAAAATAAAAAAAATTACACTAACATGCTGGTGTTGCCCATACTTTTTATTTTCACAAGCGTTAAAAGGAAAAAAAGACCCCCAAAATTTGTAACACAATTTCTCCTGAGTACAGAAATACCCCATATGAGGTGTAAAATGCTCTGCGGGTGCACAACGAGGCTCAGGAGTGAGAGCGCACCATGTACATTTGAGGCCTAAATTGGTGATTTGCACCAGGGTGGCCGATTTTACAGCGGTTCTGACATAAACGCAAAAAAATAAATACCCACACGTGACCCCATTTTGGAAACTACACCCCTCACGTAATGTAATTAGGGGTACAGTGAGCATTTACGCCCCACAGGTGTGTGGCAGATTTTTGGAACAGATCCAAAGATCTGTCAAACGCCAGTGGGGTGTAAATACTCACTGCACCCCTTATTAAATTCTGTGAGGGGTGTAGTTTCCAAAATAGGGTCACATGTGGGGGGGGGGTCCACTGTTCTGGCACCATGGGGGGTTTTGTAAACGCACATGGCCCCTGACTTCCATTCCAAACAATTTTTTTCCCAAAAGCTCAATGGCGCTCCTTCTCTTCTGAGCATTGTAGTGCGCCAGCAGAGCACTTGACGTCCACACATGGGGTATTTCCATACTCAGAAGAGATGGGGTTACAAATTTTGGGGGTCATTTTGTCCTATTATCCCTTGTAAAAAAAAAATATTTGAGGGAAAACTAGCATTTTAGTAAAAAAAAAAAATAATTTTCACATCCAACTTTAACGAATAGTTGTCAAACACCTGTGGGGTGTTAAGGCTCACTGGACCCCTTGTTACGTGCCTTGAGGGGTGTAGTTTCCAAAATAGTATGCCATGTGTTTTTTTTTTTTTGCTGTTCTGGCACCATAGGGGCTTCTGAAATGTGACATGCCCCCCAAAAACCATTTCAGAAAAACTCACTCTCCAAAATCCCACTGTCGCTCCTTCCCTTCTGAGCCCTCTACTGCGCCTGCCGAACACTTGACATACACATATGAGGTATTTTCTTACTCGAGAGAAATTAGGTTACACATTTTAGGAAGATTTCTCTCCTTTTACCCCTTGTAAAAATTCAATAACTGGGTCTACAAGAACATGCCAGTGTAAAAAATGAAGATTTTGAATTTTCTCCTTCAATTTGCTGCTATTCCTGTGAAACACCTAAAGGGTTAAAAAAAAACTTTTGAATGTCATTTTGAATACTTTGAGGGGTGAAGTTTTTATAATGGGGTCATTTGTGGGGTATTTCTAATAAGAAGGCCCTTCAAATCCACTTCAAAACAGAACTGGTCCCTGAAAAATTTCGATTTTGAAAATGTTGTGAAAAATTGGAAAATTGCTGCTGAACTTTAAAGCCCTCTGATGTCTTCCAAAAGTCAAAACATGTCAACTTTATGATGCAAACATAATGTAGACATATTGTATATGTGAATCAATATATAATTTATTTGGTATGTCTATTTTCCTTATAAGCAGAGAGCTTCAAAGTTTAAAAAAATGCAAAATTTTCAATTTTTCGACAAAGTAACGCCAAAATTTTACCACTAACATAAAGTAGAATATGTCACGAAAAAACAATCTCGGAATCAGAATGATAAGTAAAAGCTCCCAGAGTTATTAATGTTTAAAGTGACAGTGGTCAGATGTGCCAAAAATGGCCGTGTCCTACAGTGAAAATTGGCTGGGTCCTTAAGGGGTTAAAGAGGTACTCCGCTGGAAAACATTTTTTTTTTAAACCAACTGATGCCAGAAAGTTAAACAGATTTGTAAATTACTTCTATTTAAAAATCTTAAGCCTTCTAGTACTTATCAGCTGCTGAATGCTAGAGGTTCTTTTCTTTTTGAATTTCCTTTCTGTCTGACCAAAGCGGTCTCTATTGACACCTCTGTCCGTTTTAGGAACTGTCCAGAGCAGCATATGTTTGCTATGGGGATTTGCTCCTACTCAGGACACTTCCTAAAATGGACAGAGGTGTCAGCAGAGAACACTGTGGTCAGACGAAAAGGAAATTTAAAAAGAAAAGAACTTGAAGGGGATCCAGTCAATATAATCTTAGGAGACCTAGGTGATTTGCCCTCAGAGAAAAGTTTGCATATGTCAAGCTTACAATAGTTATGGCTGGTTTGATAGTAGCCTGCCACATGTTGAGAATTGGATTGCCCTAGTAAATAAAATACAAAATTATGAACAAATATTGGCAAAATTCCCTAAGAAATAAATCTAGAGAGTTCCACAAGGTTTGGGGTAATTGGTAATAATTATGTTTTTTTTTGTTTTTTTTCCTGGTCCTTCTAGGGTTGGTTTTTTTGTCATTATGATTTTTGTATGTATATTTTTTTGTTCTTTGTATTTGTATATTGAAAAAAGAAATACATATATATCAAAAAGAACTTCCTGTGGAACATAAAGCAGTTGATAAATACTGGAAGGATTAAAAAAATGTAATGGAAGTAATTTACAAATTTGTTTAACTTTCTGGCACCAGAAAGTTAAACAATCTTAGGGGTCATCCAAAGATTAATAGTTATCCCACCTCCACAGGATAGGGAATAACTAGTTCATCAGGGGTAGACATGTGCAGAACCAAATTTCTCTTTTTTTTTCTTTTTCTTTTTTTAAAAATTTACGGTTCTGTGAATATTCGGAATGCTGTGCATTCGTCATATTCGGTTTTCGGATGCATCCGCAAAATATTTTTTCGTTTTCAGATGCATTCGTTTAAAAAACTGGATGCATTCGTTGAAAACAACGAATGCATTCGTTAATTCTGATTTTTGGTTCTGCACATGTCTAGTGATCCCTCAACATACGATGGGAACTCGTATGTTGAGGGATTCGTGCAATGTAAAAAAAGTTAAGTCCTACTCACCTGTCCCCCCTGCACCCGATGGTGCCCCCGGGCCTCTCCTAGTCCTCTTCGGTACTCCGCTGGGCTCTCCTGGCCTTCTCCGGTCCTCCGTTGTCTGCCGCAAGGCCTTACTGGGCCTCCGTAGCAACGTCATCACGTCGCTGCCGCACGTCGTTCCTATTGTATGAAGGGACAGGGTGCGCGACGGCGTCATGACGACGTCAGAGGGAGACCCAAATTAAGGCACCTGACCAGCCCAGGAACCACCGGAGGAAGGCCGGGAGCAGCGCGGAAAGGTGAGTGAACCTGCCCGGGCTGCTTCAACTGCTATCCGGCAGCAGCTTAAGCATTATGCGCTGCCGGATAGCAGTTGATGCATGGCCCCGACATTCGGTATACTGATAACGAATGCATTCGTTGTTCGTTAACATGCATATTCGTTATGCGTTAGTTAACAAATGCATTCGTTAACTGTATATTCGTATGCTTTTTCGGGATTTTGTAATTTTTTTTTTCGTGCATTCGTGGGGCTGCAACCACTGAGACCCCACTGATCACTAGAACAGGTCACTTTCCCCCAAATTAATAGAGCGTCAGCGGACATGCTTGACAGCTGCTGCATTTACTCTTCATGGGACTTTTGTACACAGTGAACTCTGCTATGTTAGAAAGTTCCATAAACCGTGAAAGGAGCAGTAGCTGAGCATGCACAACACTATTCCATTCACCTTGGAGATTATTGGATCTTCCTTCTCATTATCAGTGTGGTGGTCCCAGAGGTAGGTCCCTATCAATCAGCTAGTTATCTGCCAACTTTTAATTAACTAACAGGGTATTAACTAAGAGTCCAATATTACAGCTGCTACATGTGGAGGAAACCATAGCCAATGGCCACAAAGTTCTTCCAGCAAGTGGCTATTGGTCACCAGATGTCGGCATGTTTTTGTCCATATGCTGTAGCAGCAAGGTGGGACCCTTCCCTAATGGTGCTGACCAATGTGGGATTTTACAGAGCATTACCGACGTGTTTCAATGCAGCTTTTGGCCCCACAGTTTTTACAGATGAAATGCTAAAAAAAACTTTTGTATTTACCACATAAAAGATTGGTTAAGATTGGGGCTAGCTGACATAATTCTTCTCTGGTGATGATACAATAAATGCCTACAATAAACTAGGTTTGGAAAAGTATATTGTGGCTACATAGCTATAAAATGAAACTTACTTTGACTGGATCCTACTGCATGCATTCTGGGGTGTGCTAGAGAAAGGCAGAAGGCATTCTAAATTGCTCAAAAAGTTATAGCTTAAAGGGAACTATTCATCAGATTTCACCATTGCAGGGATGGTAAGGATATGACGTTATTAAGTGTCCCCCGCTGGCCTCTAAGTAGTCCCCTGGGCAGGGAGCTATACTTACCAAGTCCCAGCTGCAATCACACACCCTCAGCGTGATTGACAGCCCTCATCACCGATTTATTCTTTGAGCTGACAGAGCAGAGCGATGACGTGGGCCTTGCCCAGGCTGTCAATCATTCTGAGAAGACGGAACTAGGGAAGTATAGCTTCCGCCCAGGGGACTACTTACGGGCAAAATATTCTTCCGCATCATCCCTGGGGGACAGTTACTAATTTTATATCCTCACCATCCCTCGGGGACACTTACTAACTTCATATCCTCACCATCCCTGGGGGGCAGGAAAGTCTCCCAGGGATGGTGAGAAAGAAGATTTTACCTTATATAATGCGTTGCCACTCTTTCTATATGGTAAATCTCATTAT
Source organism: Hyla sarda (assembly GCF_029499605.1). Taxonomy (NCBI): domain Eukaryota; kingdom Metazoa; phylum Chordata; class Amphibia; order Anura; family Hylidae; genus Hyla; species Hyla sarda. The sequence continues at coordinate 177,411,054 of NC_079192.1, forward strand.
TAGTTCCCTTTAATATTTGGCTTTTAGATGTGAGATGTTTTGGAGAACTGGAAAATATTAAAGTTTAGGACTGTTATGCATGAAAAATAATTATAGTGAGGTAGGTTAATGTCCCCCTTCCCTTCTGCATAGGAGCCATAAATTATAGACTGCTGAAACCATGGTAACATACCGGCACATGTGACTGCATCATAGGGCAGGACGGGAATATACACTGGTCAAAAAAAAATAAAGAGAACACTAAGAGAACACATCCTAGATGTGAATGAATGAACTAATCGTATGAAATACTTTCGTCTTTACATAGTTGAATGTGCTGACAACAAAATCACACACTAAAATTATCAATGGAAATCAAATTTATCAACCCATGGGGGTCTGGATATGGAGTCACACTCAAAATCAAAGTGGAAAACCACACTACAGGCTGATCCATCTTTGATGTAATGTCCTTAAAACAAGTCAAAATGAGGCTCAGTAGTGTGTGTGGCCTCCACGAGCCCATATGACCTTCCTACAATGCCTGGGCATGCTCCTGATGAGGTGGCGGATGGTCTCCTGAGGGATGTCCTCCCACACCTGGACTAAAGCATTTGCCAACTCCTGGACAGTCTGTGGGGCGTTGGTGGATGGAGCAAGACATGATGTCCCAGATGTCCTCAATCGGATTCAGGTCTAGGGAACAGGGGGGCCAGTCCATAGCATCAATGCCTTCCTCTTGAAGGAACTGCTGACACACTCCAGCCACATGAGGTCTAGCATTGTCTTGCATTAGGAGGAACCCAGGGCCAACTGCACCAGCATATGGTCTCACAAGGGGTCTGAGGATCTCATCTCGGTACCTGATGGCAGTCAGCTACCTCTGGTAAGCACATGGAGGGCTGTGCGCCACCCCACACTATTACTGACCCACTGCCAAACCGGTGATGCTGGAGGATGTTACAGGCAGAACGTTCTCCACGGCGTCTCCAGACTCAGTCACGTCTGTCACATGTGCTCAGTGTGAACCTGCTTTCATCTGTGAAGAGCACAGGGCGCCAGTGGCGAATTTGCCAATCTTGTTCTCTGGCAAATGCCAAACGTTCTGCAAGGTGTTGAGCTGTAAGTACAACCCCCACCTGTGGATGTCGGGCCCTCATACCACCCTCATGGAGTATGTTTCTGACAGGTTGAGTGGACACATGCACATTTGTGGCGTGCTGGAGGTCATTTTGCAGGGCTCTGGCAGTGCTCCTCCTTGCACAAAGGCAGCAGTCCTGCTGCTAGGTTGTTGCCCTCCTTCGGCCTCCTCCACATCTCCTGATGATCTGGCCTGTCTCCTGGTAACGCCTCCATGCTCTGGAAACTACGCTAACAGACACAGAAAACCTTCTTGCCACAGTTCGCATTGATGTGCCATCCTGGATGTGCTGCACTACCTGAGCCACTTGTGTGGGTTGGAGACTCCGTCTCATGCTACCACTAGAGTGAAAGCACCGCCAGCATTAAAAAGTGACCAAAACATCAGCCAGGAAGCATAGGAACTGAGAAGTGGTCTGTGGTCACCACCTGCAGAACCACTCCTTTATTGCGGGTGTATTGCTAATTGCCTATAATTTCCACCTGTTGTCTGTTCCATTTGCACAACAGCATGTGAAATTGATTGTCAATTAGTGTTGCTTCCTGAGTGGACAATGTGATTTCAAAGAAGTGGGAATGATTTGCACTTGTTGTTTAAGTGTCCCCTTAATTTTTTTGAGCAGTGCATATTCAAGCACTGGTAAACTCTAAAGAGGCTTTGTTGATCGTACAAGCACCACCAACCTTTTAAACATCTAATCTTGAAGATAGGCCATCCATTTTATAAGGCTGGTAACCCCTTAGACCTCCTAGATGCTGCAGTCAATAAAGACTGTTGCATCGAGGCAGATACTGTAGATGTAATTGTGTTGGTTGTCATGTCAGCCAGGGACCTTCTGAAGGCCTTCTTGGCTGCCATAATAGGACTGGTATCTAGTTAATGAAACTGAAAGCATGCTGCAATATAATAATATTGCAGTATACTGTACAGGCAATTGACCAATTGCTTGTACAAGTCTGTATGGCAGGCAAAAAAAATTAACATAACTATTATAATCACATGAGGAAAAGTCCAAATTACAAAAAATATGTCACTGAACAAAATGGTAATGCAAAGCACTTTTTCTCTTTTTTTTAAGAAGTAAAACTAAACAAAAACTTAATAAATTTGGTATTGTAATTTTTTTAAGAACTCCAAAGAAATCAATGCCCCCAAAAATTGTGCAGTTGTGTTTTATTTACAATTTCACCCCACAACTTGTTTTCATTTGTCAAGATATTGTATGGTTAAATGGAAGGATGCCGACAAAATAAGTCCTCATATGGCTTAGCCAACACAAAATACAAACATTATGGATCAAAGAAGGCGGGGGGGCGTTTGGGTTTTGGAATATAACAAATGTTGCTAGGTCAAGAAGGACTGAAAATCGGAGGCCATGACCTACATTTTTCACCATTTTTTAAAGCTGAGTGACTAAAAGTCGAATTTAGAACTAGCTTTTCATGATTTGCAGCTTAAACTGATCGATAAATGGGTTAGTGTGTTTTTATTTTGTAACTTTTTTTTTTTTTTTTTTAGATTTCATACCACTGGAGTGGCTTTTGAGATAGTAGTGTCTGTATATACTGGAAATGTTATCAGTGCCCAAAAAACTCACAGAATGAGAGATAAGGATGGCTTCCTTATTACATCATTTATTTACATGTTGAAGGAGCTAACAGGAATTATTCTGAACAAACAGCTCACTGAGTTTTTACAATACTCTCACAAGCTGTATTGTTATCTGTGATAACAGGAACCTGTCAGGTCCTTTGTGGCCCACAAACTACCCCTGGTACACAAAAAGCATGCTAAACAGAGTTGTGTGCATTCCACATGATGCTGCTAATTCCTCCTAAATAGTCATGGGGAAGTAGATAACACCACTTCTTGTCACAGCAGCCATGTTCTGCTCCCTCCCAGTCAGGCTTGATTGACAAACTGAGTGCTGGGCTTTCCCTGAACTTAGCTTGTCAATGAAGACCCACTGGACAGGAGCAGGGCATGGCCAGTGTGACTAGAAGCAGCGGCATCTACTTCCCTATTAGTAGTTAGGGTAGTTTGTGGGCCACAAGCGACCTGACAGATTCCCTTTAAAGGGGTACTCCGTGGAAAACATTTTCTAAATCAACTGGTGCCAGAAAGTTTAACAGATTTGTAAATTACTTCTATTAAAAAATCTTTACCCTTCCAGTACTTATTAGCAACTGTATGCTACAGAGGAAATTCTTTTCTTTTTGAATTTCTTTTTTGTCTTGTCCACAGTGCTCTCTGCTGACACCTGATGGCCTTATCAGGAACTGTCCAGAGCAGGAGAAAATCCCCATAGCAAACCTATGCTGCTCTGGACAGTTCCTGACACGGACAGAGGTGTCAGCAGAGAGCACTGTGGACAAGACAAAAAAGAAATTCAAAAAGAAAAGAATTTCCTCTGTAGCATACAGTTGTTAATAAGTACTGGAAGGGTAAAGATTTTTTAACAGAAGTAATTTACAAATCTGTTTAACTTTCTGGCACCAGTTGACTTAAAAAAAAAAAAAAAAAGTTTTCCGCCAGAGTACCCCTTTAAGTACTAGTTAACTGGATTCCTGTTGTTAAGCCACTATTGTTTTGAAGAGGACAGACAGCAATAACAAAGACAGCAATAACAAAGACAGCAATAACAAAGGTAAGCTAAAATACATTTTAAAAAACACCTTCATAGTAGTTACATTTATAGATATCTCCAGACAGGTTTTTTTTCTTGCATACTTGAGGCACATGAACTGCCATACCTACTGTACTTGTGAAACAAAATTCTTGCAGAAAAAAAAAAATAAAAGCAAACAAAATCTTATGAAAATAAACTAAAATCAAAAAATACTTGTGTTGCATAATAATAAAAAAAAAAAAAACACACAACATGAACCACCCAAACTTTTTTGTTTATACTGTCTGGATTCATTCATTTATTATAAGGCCATAATATATAATATACAATAGTGGTTCAGGTAACCAAAACATTCCAGCATATTTATTTTTTTACATAAAAACAACAACTGCATTAACAAAAGGGTACATCACTGTAAAGTAACAAGGATCAAAGCATCTAGGATCGTGCTGTTTGGATATTTGTTGTTTCTGGTCAGGTCAAAGACATAGAAAGGTATACTTTGGCTGTACATGGATATATCCGAAGAGCTGGGTCAAAGAGAATCCATTAATCCAATACAGATTCTACTTCAGTCTGCTCTATAGACCAAGATATCCAAAGTCATAATCGTATTCTCCAGGGGAATCATTTCAGTGAAAAACATTAGTACAACTAATAGTGGCATATACTTAAGTGTTTAAAGGGGTATTCCAGGAAAAAACTTTTTATATTATATATATATATATATATATATATATATATATATCTATATCAACTGGCTCCGGAAAGTTAAACAGAGTTGTAAATTACTTCTAGTAAATAATCTTAATCCTTCCAATAATTATCAGCTGCTGAAGTTGAGTTGTTCTTTTCTGTCTGGCAACAGTGCTCTCTGCTGACATCTCTGCTTGTCTTGGGAACTGTACACAGTAGAAGAGGTTTGCTATGGGAATTTGCTTCTACTCTGGACAGTTCCCGAGACACGTGTCATCAGAAAGCACTTAGACAGAAAAGAACAACTCAACTTCAGCAGCTCATAAGTACTGAAAGGATTAAGATTTTTTTTATAGAAATAATTTACAAATCTTAAGCCACTAGAAGGGGAGAGAGCACACCGTGCAGCTAAACATGCAGATATACGATACCGCTGGTGTACACTGGCAGCCTCCGGACCCGATAAATAACGACGCAGCACCTGCGGGGTGCACACACTAGATGAAGTATCAAACAATACAATACAAAGAGGTAGCGTGCACTCACCGCGGGTAAACAGCTGCAGGCCCGAGGTCCGGGATCAGCACGGTATAGACAGAGACGGTAAGGGGCGCTCAGAGGCTACGCCTGCTGTTTCGGACGTAGGAACGTCCTTCTTCCGGCCTATTCCGGAAGAAGGACGTTCCTACCTCCGAAACAGCCGGCGTAGCCTCTGAGCGCCCCTTACCGTCTCTGTCTATGCCGTGGTGATCTCGGACCTCGGGCCTGCTGCTGTTTACCCGCGGTGAGTGCACGCTACCTCTTTGTATTGTATAATTTACAAATCTGTTTAACTTTCTGGAGCCAGTTGAGATATATATATATATATATATATATATATTATTCCTGGATAACCCCTTTAATGTTTATGGTGTTATTTGCACATCAAAATGCACAGTAGATTTACTACATGACATTGATTATTCAAAGATCATATAAATGTCAACCAGACTATAAAAGTATACTATTGGACTTCAAGCGGTAAAGTGCTTACTACTGGTCACCAAGCTCAAACAGCAGCTCAGGCTGATTTGTTTTTGGAAGTGGCACTCGCTAGCAACATTTGGTTTTGACTATTTGCAAACTAAAAGAAAAGGCAATGTACCCAGAACTATTAAAAAATTATAGGTAGATCAGACTTTCAATGCAAACTTTTTACAGAAAATAATTTGAAGTCATAGAATCACAAGAACAGATCATGAATTAGGGCTAGGATACATGCCTGTTGACAGTGATTGGCACAAATGTGGCTAAGCCAAGATTAAAGCAATGTAATATTTTAACAAAGAATGGAATCTGGGAATTAAGACATTTTTTTTTAACCCACTATATAAAGACATAGACATTTATCTCACAAAAACCACTACAATTTCTGGAATGTATAATACTGATGCTACATGCCATGTGTTAATATCACATTAAAATGACATAAGGTTTTGTCCACATTAAATTGGGTTTTGTTGGCATTTCCAGACTGCTCTACTATTGTTAAAGGAGTATTCCGGCTTTATACATCTTATCCCCTAATACAAAGGACAGGGGATAAGATGTATGATCACAGGAATCCCGCCACTGGGGACCCCGCGATCTTGGTGCAGACCCCGGCATTCACGCCCCCTCCATTCATGTCTATGGGAGGGGGCGTGACAGCATTCACACCCTCTCCCATAGACATGAATGGAGGAGGCGTGACTTCACTAGGGGGCGTGGTCGTGAAGTAACATCCCCGTCTTGGAGGCAATGCCTGCCACTGAATCCTGGGGGCTGCACCAAGATCGCAGGGGTCCTCAGCGGCGGGACCCCTGCGATTATACATCTTATCCCCTATCCGAAGGATAAGATGTATAAAGAATAAGATGTAGAAAGCTCTGTGCGTAATGATAGCGCGGTGCCGCAGCGGGGATCCCGGGGGTCCCCAGCAGTGGGACCGCGGCGATCTGACATCTTATCCCCTATCCTTTGGATAGGGGATAAGATGTCTAGGGGCGGAATACCCCTTTGGGATACTGGTAACCCCTGATAGACCCCATTAAAGTAATGGAACCATTCAGGATTCACTAGCAGCTGTAGTTGCTCCATGGTGTGGTTATAATAATGCACTCAAACTGAATAATTCCATTAGTTTAAGGCTTACTTAATATACACCACTCAATCCTTTGGAAGACTATGCACAGCATTAACCATACATACGTATAATACTGCTGGATTTACAGAATTATAGAATTCAGGTAACAGAACAAAAATTAATATACACAAAAAGGTATCAAAATATATATGTTTAACGTAACATAGAAAAAATACTTAGTTTTAGGTTACAAAAGAGTAAAAAAATACTGTGATAAAAAAGGCTTGGAATGATAGATAAGCTACCACTACACTATTAATATATCCAAGTACTTCAAATTCACTATGAAGGTTTTCCCAAAAGTGCAAACAATGCGAAATGTTGTTGGTACATAATCCCTGGTGCCAATGGGACAAAATACGCTTTAGCTTATGTTTTCCCCCCCAGACTTTTCTCTCATAGGCTGGGTTCACACAGCAGAATGACCGCATGGAAACTGTGTGTGGACATTCTGCAAATTGCGGGCAAATGTTTTTGCAGATGCCAGATGCTAGGCTATGTTCACATAATATGCCGGCGCACAAACCGCACAGGTATGCGTCGTCTCATAGACGGTATACATTCTGTGTAGACTATGCACAACGAATGAACATGTTCATTCTTTGTGTGGACACGGAAAATGGAATTTCCTTGCCGGAAACATATGGCATGGAAATTTCGCCATGTGCACAGCGCAGTAGAATCCCATTGAATTCAACTGGACTCTGCTGCAGCGGAATCTCCTTGTTGGATTCCAATGCGGAATCCGGCACAGAAGTTCTGAGGTGTGAACATGGCCTCAGGGTTTCTGCTGTCTGCACAGTGCAGCAGAATCCCACTGAAATCAATTGGACTCTGCTGCTGCAGAATTTCTGGAGAGAATTCTTATGCGGAATTCCGCAGAGAAATTCTGTCATGTGAACATCGCCTTAGGAAGGGCTGCTAAACCTCAAGTCATCAGCTTTAAAGTGCAGTGTTCCATGGAAATTAATGGGGTCATCTAGGTATACTCTCCTGTTAAATTTGACATCGTGTGTGGAGAAATATATCTGCATGTTGGGCAGTCAGGTGGCAGATGTCAATAATCAGTCTGATTCCCAGAGAGAATCTTACATGGGTCCTATTCTAGTTAATGGCATTGTCAACCTGACTACCCAACATGCATTTGTGTCTCTAGGAAGACCCCTGTAACATGGTCTGACGTGTGAATAAATTGTAATTTCACCAAACTCTTCCATACACATGCACGTTTAGTTAGGCTGAGCATACATGCACAGTGGAGAGACTGGACTAAGATGCTGTCAGATTAGTCTAATACCACCGTATCTTCTGCAAAAACAAAGGATTAGGATCAGCAGAATTTATGTCACATGTATGCAAATGAGCTCTTCTCCAGCAGGAAGAACCCATCTCTTTAGTGCCACCTATTCGTTAATTTCTAACGATAATTTGTTTTCCCTTAGTCCTAACAGTAGCACAGATGGGGTATTCCACCCCCCGCGAACTGGTTAGGACAGATGGAAGTTTTATTGAATAATTAAACAATTAACAGAACACACCCACTATACCCTGTATAAGTAAGAGGGTCACCCTCTGTCCCCTTGTGTAGTAACAAGAAGAAACTAGAAAGAAAATTAATCATAAACATCAGTTAATAAATAGAACATAATGATAACTAAGACTAGGGAGGGAAAGTTGTGCTACTGTTAGGACTAAGGGAAAACAAATTATCGTTAGAAATTAACGATTCCCTTACGTCCTAACCAGTAGCACAGATGGGGAAATGGCAAGCAGAAACCCTATGAGGGAGGGCTCTCATGCCTGACGGCAGATAATACTGTCCGTCCAAATGAGGAGAAATTGGCCAATCTACTGTCAAGTCTTTAGTGGGTGATAAAAGTGGAGAGTGAGCTCCAGGATGCAGCTTTGCATATATGTTCCAAAGGAACAAGACTCCTTTCCGCAAAGGAGGTGGATACAGACCTGGTGGAGTGAGCTTTTACCTTGGGATACCATGGAAATACGAATGGCATCCTTTACCCATCTACTGATGGAGGGCTTTGAAGCTTTAAGACCTCTCTTAGATCCTGCAAAGAGAATTAACAGATTTTCAACCTTCCTAAACTCCATAGATCTCTTTATATAGATCTGGAGGCATCTCAAGATGTCTAGGCAATGAAGAGCCCTATCTTCATCAGAGGATGGATGTGGAGAAAACACAGGAAGGGATATAACTTGATTTATATTTTGGAATGATGGAACCTTAGGTATGAAAGATGGCATAAATCTGAGCAACACACGATCAGGCAAGAATTTAGTATAAGGCTCAAGCGCTGAGAGCGCTTGAAGTTCCCCAATCCTCTTGGCTGACGTAATTGCCAGTAAAAAGGTTATTTTAGTGGTATCGAATTTCATGTCCACATCCTCCAAGGGCTCAAAGGGGGGGAGATGCAAACCCCTTGAGCACCACCGACAAGTCCCATGTCGGGACAGGTTGTACAATTGTAGGTTTTAATCTTGAGGACCCCCTCAAGAAAGTTTTGACTAGTGGGTCTTGAGATAACGGTTTATTGAGAAAGGCAGAAATGGCTGACACTTGAACTCTGAGTGTTGAAGGGGATAGATTCTTGTCCAATCCATCCTGCAGAAAGTTGAGAATTGTGGAAACAGCTGGATTCTGTCCAGAAAATTGTTTCTTGGAGCACCAAGACTGAAAGATTGTCCAGATTCTTTTATAGGCTATGTTAGTAGATTCCGCTCTGGAATGCGAGAGAGTATTCAAGACCGCACTAGAAAGCCCTTCTAAATGTGGAAGGGACTGGTCAACCTCCAGGCTGTCAGGTTGAACATTTGAAGATTTGAGCAGCTGTGAGTGTCCCCCGACACTAGTGCTTGCTCTGGGGGAAGCCTCCAGTATTGTCCCCGACTCATCTGCAGGAGTTGGATAAACCAAGCTCTCTTGGGCCAAAATGGAATTATGGCTATGACAGAGGCTTGGTCCTGTCTGATTTTCATCAATACCCTCGGGATCAAGGAAATTGGAGGGAAGATGTAGGCCAGCCTGAACCTCCATGGGATTGAGAGAGCATCGATTGCTTCTGGGTTGTCTTCCCTGTACAGGGAACAGAATCTCACCACTTTGGTGTTGAACATTGTTGCCATAAGATCTATTTCTGGCATACCCCACCTGAGTGCTATTTGTTTGAATATTTCTGGATGGAGAGAGATTCTCCGGTTGAAAGTCCTCTGCTCAGGCGGTCGGCGATCACATTGAGGGATCCCCGAATGTGAACTGCTGACAGATGGGTTAGGTTCCTCTCTGCCCAATCCAAGATCAGACTCACCTCTCTGAGGAGGCTTTGTGATCGAGTGCCTCCCTGCTTGTTGATGTACAATACAGCCGTCATGCTGTCGGATTGGATCTTTACTGCTTTCCCTTGAAGAGGAGAAGCAAAATGGACGAGTGCTAATCTGATGGCACGAATCTCGAGGAGATTGGATGTTAACACTCTCTCCTGTGGAGACAAAGACCCCCGCACTGTTAGATCCAAGAGATGCGCTCCCCAACCTACAAGGGACGCGTCGGTAGTAAGTATGATCCAAGAGGGTTGGATCATTGACTTGCCGTCCTCGAGAAGAGACCACCATCTGAGGGAGGATCGGACTAGATAAGACAGGGAGTGGAATTTGTTTAGACCTGACGGCCTGAGATTCCATGTGGCGAGCACCTCTGACTGAAGAGGGCGTAGATGCCAAAGAGCCCAAGGAACCGCATCCGTGGTAGCGGACATAAGTCCCAACATCCGCATGAGAGTGCGAATGGATACTCTCCGGGGTACTGAGAGAAAAAGAGACGATTCTTGAACCCGAGATTTCCCCTCGGGGGTGAGGTAAAGTGTCATGGAGATTGTGTCGACTATGAACCTCACTGAAGTTGTCGGGAGGAAATTGGATTTGGCCCAATTGACCATCCATCCCAACTGGTGAAGGAAGGATACTGCTAATTGCAGGTGTTGGGACAGGATCGCTGGGGAAGGAGCTCTGAGGAGCCAATCGTCTAGGTAGGGAACAATGCTGCGCCCCTGGAGCCTTAGAGCAGCAACTACTGCTACCACCACCTTGGTAAATGTGTGTGGGGCCAAAGAAATTCCAAACGGGAGGGCTACAAACTAGAGGTGTTTTAGAACTCCCCCTACCTGAACTGCAATCCTTAGATACTTTCTGGATACCGGATGAATAGGGATATGAAGGTAAGCATCCTTTAGATCCAGAGTAGCCAGGTAATCCCCTGGCTCGATGAGGTTGACTACAGATTGAATAGTTTCCATACGAAAACGTTTGCGCTTTACGTACTGATTGAAGTATCTCAAATCTATAATCATCTGCCAGTCTCCTGTTATCTTGGGGACTAGGAAGACTGGAGAATAAATTCCTGACCCCCGTTCTGCAAGAGGAACCTCCTCTAAGGCATTCTTCTTGATGTATTCCAGAATGTAAGTTTCTAGCGCTACTTGTTTGACTGGTGGAAGAAATCTTGTCTCCACATACTTGTATGGGGGAATTGATTAGAGATCTATCGAATATCCATCTGAGATTATTTTTAGGACCCAAGGGTCCTGAATGTGGAGGGACCAAGCGCTTAAAAAATGGTGAAGACGACCACAAACCAGAATATGGGGGGCAGGATGAGGGGGGCAGGTTTAAATATCTTCCCAATTGGCGGCGGGACCTTAGACTCCGCCCACAAGGCAGGCCTAGAACAAAAATATTAACTATAGAAAAAAAACTTTTTTTTTTTTAATTAGGCATACATTAAAGTTTTATAGAGTCAGTCTCTGCTTGGTTCCGCTGGAATATGAACAATAGAAAAGCGAAAACCGAGAAGGGACTAAGGAATAAGGGGAGGAAGTGACGTCAGACGCCACTGACGCAGTTCCGGTCCGGCGGCCGCGGAGATGTGCGGCACCCGAAGCTGCAGCTTAAACAGCTCAGCTAGAAGGAAAAAAAGGGGGGCCTGCTAACACAGCAAGGTAAGAACCCAAAAATGTGAAATTAAATGATAAACATTAAACACAAAGACCCTCCTGAATCGCTGGCTAGGAGGGAAGAAGCACAAGTGCTAGAATTTAGAAAAGAAAGCCCCCCCCCCCTGCCATAGGCAGGAGAAAGGGGGCCACCATCTGTCCCACTGTCCGGGAGGACAGAAAAAAACACAAGGGGACAGAGGGTGACCCTCTTACTTATACAGGGTATAGTGGGTGTGTTCTGTTAATTGTTTAATTATTTAATAAAACTTCCATCTGTCCTAACCAGTTCGCGGGGGGTGGAATACCCCATCTGTGCTACTGGTTAGGACGTAAGGGAATGGAGGTTTCTATTCTGTAACAAGTCAATGCTTGATCCATAAAAGAACCTTGAAACATGACCATTGGATTATCAGCCAAACCAAAATATCGTTCAAATGGACTCATTTGTAGGCAGCTTTTGTAGTATTTTCTCCTTGTCAGTACAGAGCAAAGTTCTGGTTGGCTGTCTCTACAATGAACAATGCTACTGCCCAAATGTGTGTATGGACCTCTTTATATTTTCATCCTGTTGAACATGTACCTTCAGTGGGTAGCCATGATGTGACAAGGGATATATGTACTGTCCTCATGGTGTGCTTTGTATAGAGTCAGCACAGATTATGATCACAGCATTGAGGGGATTTTGGGCATTTATTTAAGTAGGTGGTATTTGCCTTAGAAACCCATATTTATAATAACATGTGCTCCTAATACTTTTCCTGTACATAGCATGTTGGAGTTCAATACTGCAGGTACAAGAGATAAAGCAAACATCATGACAAGAGACATTTTTCTGTTCTAGTTGACTGATAAACAATAAAGTCAGCCTGGTTGATAACAGGGAACAACTGCATCCGACTGTACAGCAAATAAAAAAAAAATAAGAGAGTTTAGGTGTAGAAACCCTTTACCACCCAAACAGTATAAATTATGAGATATTCTACTTTAACCTAAGACTAAATGGCACTTTTTTTTGTATCCCACAATCACTGATCCACAAATACCATATTTTTCTATGTAATTTGATACTGCACTGTTATTCAGAAGAAGACTGCTATAGGATTAGAAATACGCCCAGCATGATTTCTCAAGTCTTTTCAGTGATCTCCATGATGGCAGTCTCCGTGTCACCCTAATTGTCCTCATCATCATCACTTATGAGATCCCGCCTTTCTGGGTTGGTCTCTCGTTCTCGTATAAAGTCTGCACGGATAGCATCTAACTCAGACAGCTCCAGCCGGACCTTCTCCAAGTGGTATGCTCGGCGGTTGCGGATCTGGCGTAGAGGGAATGGATTCATATCCACAAAGGCCATATTACTCAGTTTCCTGCAACATCATAGGTGTAAAAAACTATTATCACCACTGCAGCTATACACATTGAATCCCCCAGCCCCTCAAATGTTATTTTTCATTCACTACCAAAATTCACCATACCTTGCATCAAGAATAGTCCGGCTAAAGTATCGCAGATACTTGAAGATGGATGTAGAGTCTTGAAGCTTTAGAATCTCCTCTTCTTTATATTTAAACAAACCCAGAGCAAAACGAAAAATGATCTAATGAGTGGAGAGAAAAAAATGTTATACTACATACATACAAATGTACACAGAATGCAGCATACATGATAATACAGATACATACAGATAATCCTGAAACCTAACTGCACATATACAGAATTTATAGTAATGCCCTATTACAATCCAAAACTATCATCCAATCCAGGCAATAGCATATATCTCCTATCAATGTATCAGGAACACTCAGTGCCCGATAATCGGCCCTTGTTAAAGGTTCTTAAGACAGGTTTTGTTGTTATAGGACCATCCGAAATGCATTAGAAAATGATGATAGGAAACAGAGAAACAGCTTTGGTTGTGAATGGAGAAGAAAATAAAGCAAAGTAACAATAATATTGCACAATATTTATGTAAATTTATCCCCTTAAAATTTTAAGGTTTCCATTTTTAATTTTCCTTCCCTCAGAGCCAGAACTTTTATATTTATATATATATATATATATATATATATATATATATATATATATATATATATATATATATATATATATACACATATATATATATATATATATATATATATCACACATATATACACACAGTATGTATTTAAAACTCAAGGTGTGTGTATGAGTGTATGTATGTTCCAGCATAAACTTCCAAATGGCTTCAGAAATTTCGATGAAACTTTGTGCACGTTATTTATATGTCAACTAAAAATACAGAAGAAGAGCTAAAACCTATGCCCTTATAGGGGGTGTTTTTTTTCTCTCAAGTCCCTCTCAGGCTTTTTTTTTTTTTTTTTTTTGGAGTAGATGTGACGTTTTGAACTTTTTTATTCAATTTTTTTCTGGGATGTGATGTGACATTTTTTTTTTTTTTATAAAATAAATACATAACCATTGGTGGGGTTATGTATTTATTATGCAACACTTTTTATTCCTCCTAGGGGACTTATGTGAGCAATTATTAAGATAGGCACTGCATTGATCCCCTACATCTGTTGCCACATAGGCCTAGCAGATGCCTTGGGCTGCCGTGACAATGGTCCGAACCACTGCACCAACAATAAGGCCCATAAAGGCCGTTTAAATGCTGTTGCCAGCTTCGATAATAGCGACAACCCTTTGGCTGCTAAAAGAGGCTGGAGCCCTCTCCATACACCCTGAATGGCTCCATGACGTAATTATACATAAAGGGTTGTCAAGGGGTTAAACTGTGAACATGCTAGAAAGATGTTATTTATTACAAAGAATTCATTTCTCAATGATGGTTACACGTTTGCAAGGTCTTGGAGAATCCCCAGTAGGTGGCAGAATCAGTGGTTAGCACATCCTGCAGAAAAGACCTGTAGTACTAGCTGACCTGCAGTGCAGATTTTACACGTGCAGTATGTTAACTTGGCGTTTTTCTATTAAAAGGAAGACTGTCACTAAAAGGAAGACCACACTAAACCTTATACAATGGATTATAGTGTGGGTAACAGGAGTCCTGTAGGTCCTGAGATAGGTCCCCCAGAATATCCTCTGCTACATTCAGTGAATCGAGCACAGGAGGCGGGGCTCCGCCCACTTAATTTACATGTTTATTGTCTGTGACTCCACTTCACTAGGATGTGGAGTCACAGACAATGAATATGTAAATTGAGCAGGTGAAGCCCCGCCTCCTGTGCTCGATTCACTGAATGTAGCAGAGGATCTTCTGGGGGACCTATCTCAGGACCTACTGGACATATTTTGGTAAGCGACCCCTCGGACTCATGGTCACCAACACTATAACCCAGTCTATTGTGTTTAGTGTGGGTGAACAGGCTGACAGTTTTCCTTTAGCGTTGAAATACACAATAAGAATAAAGTTACACCTACAGTATTTTGCTGCGCATTTTCAATCAGCTGCAGAAAATACGCAGAAAATAGCCGTTGCAGGTTTTTGCAGCTAAATCCACAACTGCATCTTTGAAATACATTGGAACAGATTAACTATTGCAAAAGCACCGGAACTGTGTTACTATTTGTGCTAATAAGCTAATGCAGATGCTATAGACTATGCACTCCTTTTATTACATGTTTTCGATATTTTCTCCTGGGACTGATAAAGTATAACTTTGCAGAAGTAGGACATTTCTGCAGCATGGGGCTGTACCCAAAGACAGATACATTAAAAGGGGTACTCTACTCAGCTCATGACGTCATAGCCCCATCCGCTCAGGGTGTCACGCCCCGCCCCCTCAATGCAAGTCTATGGGAGGGGGCGTGACGGCTGTCACGCCCCCTCCCATAGACTTGCATTAAGGGGGCAGGGAGTGACATTATGAGGGGGCTGGGCTATGACATCACGAGCTGCCGGCGCTGGCTCCAGCGTTCCAAATGCTGAGCAGCGGGAGTACCCCTTTAACACTACTATATATACACATATATATTCTACATGGGAATTCTATTCTCTTTCTATTACAACAGCAAAAAAACAATAAAAGTTTTGGAAAGCTCACAGCGTGTGCTCTTACCTTAGATCCTTCGTAAAGGAAAGCGTCCCATATTCTAAAGAATATGTCACTAACCACACTGTCTACAAATACCACCAGGAACCAGTTAAATGTGATCAATGTGTAATCCACCTTGTGGTGCTCAAAGTGAGCATTGAGACGCGGCAACTTCTCACTCATCAGGTCCTTGAAAACCCTCTGATCCACCTGCACAGGAGAACAGCAGACATTCTAGTTTTACCTTGAGCTTTATTCAGATTAATATGTATGCATTCCCTAATATAACTGCATTGAAAAGAACAGCATCCTGGCTAAATGCCTTATTTGATAAAGCTGCTCGTTCCAACAATGTTTTTATTTTTTTACTTTATTCACAGAAAAGAAGCATGGTTTTCAAGTTGTACTATGAATTATTCCTAAACTGCTATGCAATGTGTCAGGACTAGAGATGAGCGAACTTACAGTAAATTCGATTCGTCACGAACTTCTCGGCTCGGCAGTTGATGTCTTTTCCTGCGTAAATTAGTTCAGCCTTCAGGTGCTCCGGTGGGCAGGAAAAGGTGGATACAGTCCTAGGAAAGAGTCTCCTAGGACTGTATCCACCTTTTCCAGCCCACCGGAGCACCGGAAAGCTGAACTAATTTACACAGGAAAAGTCATCAACTGCCGAGCAGAGAAGTTCGTGACGAATCGAATTTACTGTAAGTTCGCTCATCTCTAGTCAGGACATACAGCGCATGCTACAATGTAATTCTATACTACCATGCAGCTTACAACAGGAATGTTCTCTTTTCTCCAGAATGGATAAAACAAAAAAACACTATACATTTTTTACTTTGTTTACACAAAACAATGTAGCGCAACTTCTCATTGTTAAAGAAAAACTCTCCATCTCCAGTAGGTGTCCCACAAGACCATGTCTGTTTTTTTACCTGGCAGCTGAACATGGGCAAAAAGTACAAAAACAGCAAAAGTTATATAAAGCAATATAAAAAAATGTATCTCTCTCTAAATTAAATCAGAAAGACATGAGTCTGGAGGAAGAAACTGTACAAGTCACCAGACAGAGTAAATGCTAGGCACAATATTCATCATTTGCCTTCCAAGTGAAGTAAAGATAATTGATAGAGATTGTACCCATTTACATATGTTTGTCTTATTGGAGCACCAGAACCAGAGTACAGCACTTGCGCATCTCCAATGTTGCCATACAAATTAATGGAGTGTGCGCTGCAACAGGACGTTCTCTCACTAAGGCTGCATTCACACCCCGTTTTTGCAATACAGTCCCCGTATACGTTTTCAATGTGAAAACCGCCCAGAACTGTATTGAAAACCGTATGCATTGACTCTCCATTGAAAACCGTATGCCAAAATATGCGTCCGTTTTGCATCCTGTACAGTTTTGTCATTTTTTTTTCCCGTACCCAAAACCATAGTCTACCACGGTTTTTGGTCCGGGTGAAAAACTGTACTAAACCGTACACGTTTTTTGACTTTGCACAGTTTTTTGTTCTTGGAATTTCAATCAAACGAGTGAAACTTTATTCATAATGGAGTGAAAAGTTAAAAACGTATACTTTTTTTTCTTAAAAAACTGATGCAACCGGACATAATTTTTCAAATTGTATACAGTTGAATATACATTTGAAATTTGTACACACGTTTTGATACAGTTTAGTCTGGTTTTGAGGAATCCGTTTTTCATCAAAAACCTGATACGGGAACTGTATTGCAAAGACGTGGTGTGAATGCACCCTGAGAACTGGGACCCTGTTCCGGAGATTCGGTGGTTGGATTCCCAGCAATCAGATGCTTATCCCCCATCTACAGAAGATCTTTTTTTACTGGACAACTCCTTTAACCCCTTAACGCTCATCAACGGCCGGGACCCGCGGCTAATACCACACATCGCCGATCGCGGCGATGTGCGGTATTAACCCTTTAGAAGCGGCGGTCAAAGCTGACCGCCGCTTCTAAAGTGAAACTGAAAGTGACCTGGCTGCTCAGTCGGGCTGTTCGGGACCGCCGCGGTGAAATCGCGGCATCCCGAACAGCTGACCGGACACCGGGAGGGCCCTTACCTGCCTCCTCGGTGTCCGATCGACGAATGACTGCTCCGTGCCTGAGATCCAGGCAGGAGCAGTCAAGCGCCGATAACGCTGATCACAGGCGTGTTAATACACGCCTGTGATCTGTGTAGAAGATCAGTGTGTGCAGTGTTATAGGTGCCTATGGGACCTATAACACTGCAAAAAAAAAAAAAAGTGTTAATAAAGGTCATTTAACCCCTTCCCTAATAAAAGTTTGAATCACCCCCCTTTTCCCATAAAAAAAATAAAACCGTGTAAAAAAAATAAATAAATAAACATATGTGGTATCGCCGCGTGCGTAAATGGCCGAACTATAAAAATGTATCATTAAAAAAAGCGTACAAAAGTCCAAAAAAGCGTATTTTGGTCACTTTTTATACCATTAAAAAAATGAATAAAAAGTGATCAAAAAGTCCGATCAAAACAAAAATCCTACCGATAAAAACTTCAGATCACGGCGCAAAAAATGAGCCCTCATACCGCCCTGTACGTGGAAAAATAAAAATAGTTATAGGGGTCAGAAGATGACATTTTTAAACGTATAATTTTTCCTGCATGTAGTTATGATTTTTTCCAGAAGTACGACAAAGTCAAACCTATATGAGTAGGGTATCATTTTAACCATATGGACCTACAGAATAAAGAGAAGGTGTCATTTTTACCGAAATATGGACTGCGTAGAAACGGAAGCCCCCAAAAATTACAAAATGGCGTTTTTTTTTCCGATTTTGTCGCACAATTATTTTTTTTTTCCGTTTCGCCGTGGATTTTTGGGTAAAATGACTAATGTCACTGCAAAGTAGAATTGGCGACGCAAAAAATAAGCCATAATATGGATTTTTAGGTGGAAAATTGAAAGGGTTATGATTTTTAAAAGGTAAGGAGGAAAAAACGAAAGTGCAAAAACTGAAAAACCCTGAGTCCTTAAGGGGTTAATAGGGGTATTCCAGTCCTTTAAAATGTATGCTCTCTGCACAGTGCTAGGTATCTCTGGTGCAAGTGTAGAAACAAACCCCTATTCTGGAGATCATGGGGGTCCCTAGTGGTGGAATCCGCATGATCAGACACTATTCTATCCTGTGGATAAGGGACATGTTTTTAAAGACTGAAATACCCCTTTAAATCTACCTTTTCTGCAGCTCATCGTTGTATAGTTACATCTTTGTAACATTTTTATCCATCCATAGAATGAGAACAAGATGCACTTACTGATAGTTACAACTCTGAGGTAAACCTATTTACACAATGGAAAGGCCAAAGCAATTCTGCAGCAATAAAATCTTCTTACAAATGGATATTCTCATGAGCACAACCATTCTTTAAATACTCAGCCTTAAAATAGAGTCTTAGCAGCCATTTTTTTTTTTGCAGTGGACAACAGTGTAATCCACAGATGTGCTAGAGCAGTGTTTTCCAACCAGGGTGCCTCCAGCTATGGCAAAAATACAACTCCCAGCATGCTCGGACAGCCATTGGCTGTCCAGGCATGCTGGGAGTTGTAGTTTTGCAACAGCTGGAGGCACCCTGGTTGGAAAACAGTGTGCTAGAGCAACAGCTACTCTTTGTTAGCAGCTTTCCGCTCTAGTTCTTCTGGATTTGGATGGATCTCATGGCCATCTACTCTGAAAAGCATTTAAAGATAAGAGCTATTTTGCAAAAAGGGTGCAAATAATTATAGTTGGGTGGTTTTTTCAGCACAGCAGTAACATTTATTAGATATGTATTAAAAGATTGACTTAAAAAACGCAAAATGTGCAAAAAAAGAAATCGTACAGAAAGAAAATAACTTAATAAATATCTCAAAGGAGATGCCACAATAGCCCAAATATACTTGTTACCTATCAGCCAACTTCAGTAATATATTGTGGCCCCCAAAATTCCAGTTATTACATAAAAAAAAATATACCAACGAGACCCCCTTCCTCCTTATAATGCTATAAATGTTTGTCAGGGGACCAATTATTGGGAAATGCAGATATGCTAGCTGGATAAACTATATCCAACCCTAGGTCTGATTGTGGACCACTTACAGTTTCCAATAGGCGTGGTAGAGACCTGGGGGTGGGAGGTGTACACACACTTCCTTCATCTATATTCACTCCTTCTCTAACCATGTGACCTGCTCAGCTCTCTGAAAGCAGCTCCTCTGGTAGCTCACACAGGAAACAAGTACAGGGGGCGATTGTCTGTGTAGTTTTCTCAAGCTCTCAGCACAAACCAGGAAGTACCTGGATTTTAAAAGGCTGTTTATGATGGGGGTCCAATTTTGAAACAAATCAGCTGGGATGCCTTGTGGAGTCATGGTAAGCCTGTACACTTTTGGCCGGAAATCTCCTTTAACCTCTTGAGGACGAAAGGCGTACCTGTACGTAGGGCTGGGCGGTATACCGGTTCATACCGAATACCGACATTTTTGTGCTCCACGATATGAATTTTAACCCATACCGCAATACCGGTTTGGCCCCTCCCCCTCGGGAATGATTGAATGAATTAGCCCAGCGCTGCGCTGTCCCCATATAGGGAGTTGTAGTTTTGCAACATCTGGAGGTCCGCAGGTTGAAGACCACTGCTCTATACTGTGCGGTATCCCTATGCCCGGGCTGCAAAAAACAAACAAAATAAACTTTATCTTACCTCCCGTTAGTCTGGTACTGGCACGGGAACGTCGGACAGCCGTCAGCCTATCACCGGCCGCAGCGATGTTCCGCCTTGGCCGGTGATAGGCTGAGCCCACTGTCATGTAAGAAGCCGGCCAGAGCTCCTTACATGACAGTGGGCTCAGCCTATCACCTGCCGAGGCGGAACATTGCTGCGGCCAGTGATAGGCTGACGGCTGTCCGACGTTCCCGTCCCCAGCGCAAGGCCGACGTCAGAACATGCGTTAGTTTATTTTGTTTACCTTTTGCAGTCCGGGCAGGACAGACAGGACGAGGAGGGCAGCGCTTGCGGGTGACGTGAGTATTTACCCCGATGGGGGCAGCAATGGGCTGATAATTAATTTGGGGGGGGGATAGAACAGTGCAGCGCTGATAATTAATTTGGGGGGGGGGGGGGGCAGAACAGCGCAGCGCTGGGCTGATAATTAATTTGGGGAGGGGAGTGTGAGTAAATACCATTATATACAGTGGAACCGCCAAAAGTTACAAAAATACTACGATACACATATTTGGTCATACCGCCCAGCCCTACCTGTACGTCCTTGTCCCCCTCCCCTTCTATGAGGCGCGCTCAGGAGCTGAGTGCGGGTCATAGCCACCATTACCCGTGGCTAATGCCGGACATCACCAGTCACGGTATGCCTGGCCTTAACCCCTTAGATGCCGCAATCGGGACCACTTAACCGCATATATGTAAAAAAATACCAAAAGCCATGAATTGTGTATTTTTGGTCACTTTGTATACCCTTATAAAATGTATAAAAAGTGTTTAAAATGTCCCATCAAAACAAAAATACTGATAAAAACTACAAATCACAGCGCAAAAAATGAGCCTGCACACATCCCCGAATACGGAAAAATAAAAGTTATAGGGGTCGGAAAAGGACATTTTTAAACATGCAAATTTTCATACAAAAAGTTATAATTTTTTAAAAGATGTAAAACAGAGTCAAACCTTTATAAGTTGGGTATCATTTTAATCATAGACCTACAGATAAACATAAAGGCCCTCATTTACTATTCTAAACCCGACTTGTTTTGTCGGGTTATTTTGGCGCATCTTTGTCTGTGACATGTTGCAGACATCGTGCGCCAGTCTGCGACACGATGCAATATTTTTTCCCGACGGACCTGATGTGGATTCTCCCAAACCCGAAAAAGGGGCGTTACCCGACATTTCTGAGCTTTCCCACGTATTTATAAAGGTTTCCAACCCGAATTTGTTGAATTGTTGTGGATTTTTTCCCCGACAACTCAGAGGAGCTGGAAACCAAAACCAACAAAACCCACGTGCGACAAACAGGATGCGATATAATAATAAATACCAGGGGAAAAAAGCAGTCGGGTAAGAAAGCAACATAGACTTACAACCCGATTTTCTAAGTAAATGAGGGCCAAAGTGTCCTTTTTACCGAAAAGTGCACTGCATGGAATTAAAAGCTCCCAAAAGTTACAACATGGCGTTACTTTTAAAAAATTTTTGCCCCACAAATGTATATATATTTTTTGTTTCACCATAGATTTTGTAGTGAAATGATTAATGTCATTACAAAGTAAAATTGGTGGCACCAAAAAAAGGCGTCATATGGGTCTGTAGGTGGAAAATTTAAAGTGTTTAGATTTTTGAAGGGGAGGAGGTGCAAAAATAAAAAATGGCCCAGTCCTCAAGGACTTTTTTTTGGCATAAACCATTACTTATAATAGTACTGTTCTTGTAAGTTTAGTACTTAACCCCTTAAGGACCCTTGACGTACGCATACGTCATGACACCCTGGTACTTAAGGACCCATGACGTACGCGTACGTCATTGAGAATTCCGGCCCCTGCCGTGCACCGGGCGGGGATCGGACCGGGATGCCTGCTGAAATCGTTCAGCAGGCATCCCGTTCAAACGCCCAGGGGGTCATCAGACCCCCCCCCATGTCAGCGATCGAGGCAAATCGCAAGTGAATTCACACTTGCGATTTGAGCGATTCCGGGTCATTAAGGGTCTATGGTGACCCGGAATATAAGGGGGATCGCGGTTGTCTAAGATCCCCCTGAAGCGATAGGAGTGAGGTGGCAGGGTTGCCACCCCTCCTATCCCTGCTATTGGTGGTCTAGACGCGACCACCAATAGCAGATCGGGGGCGGGGGGTTAACTTTCGTTTTCCCCGTCCTGCCCACCCACAATAGGCGGGGCAGGACGGGGAAATGACGGGGACCGGCGCCGAAGATGCACTTACTGATCCGGGCGGGCGTCGGAGGTAGCGGGCGATGGAGATCGGCGGGCGGCGATGACATGCGGCTGGATCCGACGGAAGCCGGTGAGTTGCCTAGCAACATCTGGAGGGTACAGTTTGAGACCATTATACAGTGGTCTCTAACTGTAGCCCTCCAGATGTTGCAAAACTACAACTCCCAGCATGCCCAGACCGCTGTTTGGGCATGCTGGAATATGTAGTTTTGCAACAGTTGGAGGTCTCCAGTTTGAGACCACTATATAGTGGTCCCTAAACTGTAGCCCTCCAGATCTTGCAAAACTACAACTCCTAGCATGCCCAAGCAACTGTTTGCTGTCTGGGCATGCTGGGATTTGTAGTTTTGCAACAGCTAGAGGACCACAGTTTGGAGATCACTTTGCAGTGTTCTCTAAAACTGTAGCTCTCCAGATGTTGCAAAACTGCAAATCCCAGCATGCCCAAACAGCAAACAGCTGTCTCGGGATGCTGGTAGTTGTAGTTGCGTACCTCCAGCTATTGCATAACTACATCTCCCAGCATGCCCTTCGGCGATCAGTACATGCTGGGAGTTGTAGTTTTGCAACAGCTGGAGGCACACTGGTTGGAAAATACTGAGTTAGGTAACAGAACCTAACTGAAGGTTTTCCAACCAGTGCGTCTCCAGCTGTTGCAAAAGTACAACTCCCAGCATGCACGGTCTGTCAGTACATGCTGGGAGTTGTAGTATTGAAACAGCTGGAGGTTTGCCCCCCCATGTGAACGTACAGGGTACATTCACACGGGCAGGTTTACAGTAAGTTTCCTGCTTCAAGTATGGGTTGCGGAAAATTTTTCACCACAGCGCAAACTCCTAGTGGGAAACTTACCGTAACACGCCAGTGCGAATGTACCCTAAAAACACTACACTACACTAACACATAATAAAGTGTAAAACACAACATAAACACCCCCTTACACTGTCCCCCCATTAAAAATGAAAAACGTATTGTATGGCAGGGTTTCCAAAACGGAGCCTCCAGCTGTTGCAAAACAACAACTCCCAGCATTTCCGGACAGCCACTGACTGTCCAGGCATGCTGGGAATTTAGCAACAGCTGGAGGCACCCTGTTTGGGAATCACTGGTGTAGAATACCCCTATGCAATCCCTAATTTAGTCCTCAAATGCGCATGGCCCTCTCTCACTTCAGAGCCCTGTCGTATTTCAAGAAAACAGTTTAGGGCCACACATGGGGTATTTCCGTACTCGGGAGAAATTGCACTACAAATTTTGGGGGGCTTTTTCTCCTTTTACCCCTTATGAAAAGGAAAAGTTGGGGGCTACACCAGCTTGTTAGTGTAAAAAAATTAAAAAATTTACAATAACATGCTGGTGTTGGCCTTTACTTTTTATTTTCACAAGCGTTAAAAGGAAAAAAGACCCCCAAAATTTTTAACAGAAGTACCCCACATGTGGGCGTAAAATGCTCTGCGGGCGCACAACAAGGCTCAGGAAAAGAGAGCACACCATGTACATTTCAGGCCTAAATTGGTGATTTGCACAGGGGTGGCTGATTTTACAGCGGTTCTGACATAAACGCAAAAAAATAA
Organism: Hyla sarda; assembly: GCF_029499605.1. NCBI lineage: Eukaryota > Metazoa > Chordata > Amphibia > Anura > Hylidae > Hyla > Hyla sarda. The sequence continues at coordinate 177,435,269 of NC_079192.1, forward strand.
ATACCCACAAGTGATCCCATTTTGGAAACTACACCCCTCACGTAATGTTATAAGGGGTACAGTGAGCATTTACGCCCCACAGGTGTCTGACAGATTTTTGGAACAGTGGTCCGTGAAAATGAAAAATGTAATTTTTCATTTGCACAGCCCACTGTTCCAAAGATCTGTCAAACACCAGTGGTGTGAAAATACTCACTGAACCCCTTATTAAATTCTGTGAGGGGTGTAGTTTCCAAAATAGGGTCACATGTGGGGGGGGTCCACTGTTCTGGCACCACGGGGGGGCTTTGTAAACGTACATGGCCCCTGACTTCCATTCCAAACTATTTTTTTCCCAAAAGCTCAATGGCGCTCCTTCTCTTCTGAGCATTGTAGTGCGCTAGCAGAGCGCTTGACGTCCACACATGGGGTATTTCCATACTCAGAAGAGATGGGGTTTCTAATTTTGGGGGGCATTTTGTCCTATTACCCCTTGTAAAAAATTTTAAATTTGAGGGAAAACTGGCATTTTAGTGGGAAAAAAAAAATCTTTTACACATCCAACTTTCACGAAAAGTCGTCAAACACCTGTGGGGTGTTAAGGCTCACTGGACCCCTTGTTATGTGCCTTGAGGGGTGTAGTTTCCAAAATAGTATGCCATGTGGGGTTGTTTTTTGCTGTCCTGGAACCATAGTGGCTTCATAAATGGGACATGCCCCCCAAAAACCATTTCAGAAAATTTTGCTTTTCAAAAGCTAAATGTGACTCCTTCTCTTCTGAGCATTGTAGTTTGCCTGCAAAGCATTTTACGTCCTAACATGGGGTATTTCCATACTCAGAAGAGATGGGGTTACAAATTTTGGGGGTTATTTTGTCCTATTATCCCTTGTAAAAAATTTAAATTTGAGGGAAAACTAGCATTTTAGTGAAAAAAAAAAAATCATTTACACATCCAACTTTCACGAAAAGTTGTCAAACACCTGTGGGGTGTTAAGGCTCACTGGACCCCTTGTTACGTGCCTTGAGGGGTGTAGTTTCCAAAATAGTATGCTATGTGTTTTTTTTTTTTTTGCTGTTCTGGCACCTTAGGGGCTTCCTAAATGTGACATGCCCCCCAAAAACCATTTCAGAAAAACTCACTCTCCAAAATCCCATTGCCGCTCCTTCCCTTCTGAGCCCTCTACTGCGCCCGCCGAACACTTGACATCCACATATGAGGTATTTTCTTACTCAAGAGAAATTGGGTTACACATTTTAGGAAGATTTCTCTCCTTTTACCCCTTGTAAAAATTCAATAACTGGGTCTACAAGAACATGCGAGTGTAAAAAAAATGAAGATTTTGAATTTTCTCCTTCAATTTGCTGCTATTCCTGTGAAACACCTAAAGGGTTAACAAACCTTTTGAATGTCATTTTGAATACTTTGAGGGGTGCAGTTTTTATAATGGGGTCATCTGTGGGGCATTTCTAATAAGAAGGCCCTTCAAATCCACTTCAAAACAGAACTGGTCCCTGAAAAATTTCGATTTTGAAAATTTTGCGAAAAATTAGAAAATTGCTCCTGAACTTTGAAGTCCTTTGATGTCTTCCAAAAGTAAAAAAACATATCAACTTTATGATGGAAACATAAAGTAGACATATTGTATATGTGAATCAATATATAATTTATTTGCAATATTCATTTTCCTTGTAAGCAGAGAACTTCAAAGTAAAAAAAATTGCTAAATTTTCTAGTTTTTCATAAAATTTTGGAATTTTTCACCAAGAAATTATGCAAGTATCGACAAAATTTTACCACTAACAAAGTAGAATATGTCACAAAAAAAACTGTCTCTGAATCAGAATGAAAGGTAAAAGCATCCCAGAGTTATTAATGTTTAATGTTACAGTGGTCAGATGTGCAAAAAATGGCTGTGTCCTACAATGAAAATTGGCTGGGTCCTTAAAGGGGTACTCCGGTGAAAACCTTTTTTCTTTTAAATCAACTGGTGGCAGAAAGTTAAACATATTTGTAAATTACTTCTATTAAAAGTATTAATCCTTCCAGTACTTATTAGCTGCTGAATGCTACAGAGGAAATTCCTTTCTTTTTGGAACACTGATGACATCACGACCACAGTGCTCTCTGCTGACATCTCTGTCCATTTTTAGCAACCATGCATAGCAGATGTATGCTAAGGGCAGCATGGTGGCTCAGTGGTTAGCACTGCTGTCTTGCAGTGCTGGGGACTTGGGTTCAAATCCCACTAAGGACAACAATAAATAAAGCGTTATTATTATTATAATAACGTCATCAGAGAGAACTGTGCTTGTGATGTCATCAGAGAGCATTCCAAAAAGAAAAGAATTTCCTCTGTAGTATTCAGCAGCTAATAAGTACAGGAAGGATTAAGATTTTTTAATAGAAGTAATTTACAAATATGTTTAACTTTCTGCCACCAGTTGATTTAAAAGAAAAAAGGTTTTCACCGGAGTACCCCTTTAACCTCTTAAGGACCCATGACGTATGCGTACGTCATGGGTCCCGGTCCTGCGATATAACGCGGGGTCACACGGTGACCCCGCATCATATCGCGGCGGGCCCGGCGTCATAGTGAAGCCGGGACCCGCCTCTAATAGCGCGCGGCACTGATCGCTGTGCCGCGCGCTATTAACCCTTTAGCCGCGCGCTCAAAGCTGAGCCGCGTGGCTAAAAACGAAAGTAAAAGTGCCCGGCTAGCTCAGGGAGCTGTTCGGGATCGCCGCGGTATAATATACCGCGGCATCCCGAACAGCTGTAGCACAGGAGGAAGGTCTCTTACCTTCTCCTGTGCTGTCCGATCGCCGAATGAATGCTTCAAGCCTGAGATCCAGGCTTGAGCATTCAATCGCCGAAAACACTGATTGATCCATTCCTATGGAGATGAATCAATCAGTGTAAAAGATCAGTGAATGCAATGTTATAGCCCCTTATGGGAGCTATAATGTTGCATAAGAAAAGTGTAAAAAAATCATTAACCCTTTCAATTATCCCTTCCCCTAATAAAAGTTTAAATCACCCGGCATTTCCAAAAATAAAAAAAACATTATGTAAATAATAATAAAAATAAACATATGTGGTATCACCGCATGCGGAATTGTCTGATTTATAAAAATATACCGCTTTTTAAACCGCTCGTTCAATGGCGTACGCGCAAAAAAATTCCAAAGTCCAAAATAGCGCATTTTTGATCACTTTTTATACCACAAAAAAGTGAATAAAAAGTGATCAAAAAGTCTGATCAGAACAAAAATGGTACCGCTAAAAACTTCAGATGACGGCGCAAAAAATGAGTCCTCAAAGCGCCCTGAACACAGAAAAATAAAAAAGTTATAGGGGTCAAAAGATGACCATTTTAAACGTATAAATTTTCCTGCATGTATTCATGATTTTTTTCGGAAGTGATACAAATTCAAACCTATACAAGTAGGGTATAATTTTAACCGTATGGACCTACAGAATAAAGATAAGGTATCATTTTTGACAAAAAATGTACTGCGTAAAAATAGAAGCCCCCAAAACTTACAAAATAGTGTTTTTTCATCAATTTTGTCGCACATTGATTTTTTTTTCCCGTTTCACCGTAGATTTTTGGGTAAAATGACTAATGTCATTAAAAAGTAGAATTAGTGACGCAAAAATTAAGCCATTATATATAATTTTAGGTGAAAATTTTTAAGAGTTATGATTTTTTAAAGTTAAGGAGGAAAAATTGAAAATGAAAAAACGGAAAAAGCCCGGGTCCTTAAGGGGTTAAAAGGGTATTCCAGGAAAAAAATTTTTTTTTATATCAACTGGCTCCAGAAAGTTAAACAGATTTGTACATTACTTCTATTAAAAAATCTTAATCCTTCCTATAATTATCAGCTGCTGAAGTTGAGTTGTTCTTTTCTGTCTGGCAACAGTGCTCTCTGCTGACATCTCTGCTTGCCTCTGGTACTGCACAGAGTAGAAGAGGTTTGCTATGGGGATTTGCTTCTACTCTGGACAGTTCCCGAGACAGGTGTCATCAGAGAGCACTTCGACAGAAAAGAACAACTCAACTTCAGCAGCTCATAAGTACTGAAAGAATTAAAGGAGTATTCCTGCGCAAAATGATTTATCCCCTATCCAAAAGATAGGGGATAAGTTAAAGATCGCGGGGGGGGGGGGGGGGTCAGAGCGCTGGGGCCCCCCAGGATCTCCTGGACGGGGCCGCGGCAGTCTGCAGGAAGTGAAGTTTCGTCTCCAGCAGAAAGCCGCAGCAGACACACCCCCTCCATGTATCTCTATGGGGTACATGGAGGGGGCGTGTCGGTCGCCACGTCATGCGGGGACGGAACGCCCCCTTTCCAGCATACTGCTGCAGCCCCGTCGGGGAGATCCTGGGGGGGCCCCAGCGCTCGGACACCCCATGATCTATAACTTATCCCCTATACTTCGAATGGGGGATAAGTTATATTGCACTACAGATCTCCTTTAAGATTTTTTAATAGTAGTAATTTACAAATCTGTTTAACTTTCTGGAGCCAGTTGACAAATAAAAAAAAGTTTTTTCTGGATAACCCCTTTAACCTCTTAAGGATGCAGGGCGTACCTGAACACCCTGCACCCGGTCCGGGTATAAAACACGGGGTCATGCTGTGACCCCGCGTCATACCGGGTCGGTCCCGGCGGCTAATGACAGCCGGGACCCTGGGCTAATAGCGTGCAGCACCGATCGTTGTGCCGTGCTCTATTAACCCTTTAGACGCAGCATTCAAAGTTGATGACCGCGTCTAAAATGAAATTAAAGGCTTCCAGGCAGCTCAGTCAGGGTGATCGGGACCATCGCGGTGAAATGCGATGTTCCGATCAGCTAGTACGCGAGCGGAGGTCCACTCACCTGTCTCCATCGTGTCCGATCGGCGATTGATTGCTCCAAAAAGTTAATAAAGATCATTTTATAAAAATAAACATATGTGGTATCGCCGCGTGCGGAAATGTCTGAATTCTAAAAATATATCGTCAATGGCGTACGCGCAAAAAAATTCCAAAGTCCAAAATAGCATATTTTTGGTCACTTTTTATATCATGAAAAATGAATAAAAAGCAAACAATAAGTACGATCAATATAAAAATGGTACAGATAAAAACTTCAGATCACGTTGCAAAAAATGAGCCTTCATACCGGCCCATACAAGGAAAAATAAAAAAGTTATAGGGGTCAGAAGATGACAATTTTAAACGTATAAGTTTTCCTGCATGTAGTTATGATTTTTTTTAGAAGTACAACAAAATCAATCCTATATAAGTAGGGTATCATTTTAACCGTATGGACTAGAGATGAGCGAACTTCCAGTAATTCGATTCGTCACGAACTTCTCGTCATGGATATTTTGTTAAAATTACTAATGTCACTTCAAAGTAGAATTGGTGGTGGAAAAAATAAGCGATAATATGGCATTTTAGGTGCAAAATTGAAAGTGTTATGATTTTTTAGGTGATGAGGAAAAAATGAAAATGCAAATACGGAAAAACGCTGCGTCCTTAAGGGGTTAAAGCAAGTATTGCACAAACATCAGAAATATGACTTAACTAGTAGTAAATATACATGTGACAGGTACCTGGGATCCCAGCAGGGTTTTGGTGTAGTAATCACGTGGCATGAACACTTCTACAATGGTAACCAAGCACCAAAATGCATCCTCCTGATCAAGGTAAAGAAGGGCAATAGCAGCTAGCCTAGAATTAAAGAAGAACATTATAAAGATTATAACAAAAAAAGATTGTGCAGAATTCTTCTTTTAAGACACATTGAAATGTAGCTAATCTGGGTTCTGTTATTAGAAGCTACCTGCTTGTGCTCTGCTGATGTCTACCTCTATACTAACTTCAATCATGTGAAAACAGGTAAAGGCATTGTTTCACAAAGCAAAGTTGGTACAATTATATATGTAATACATGCATATATGTAAAGGAGAACAAATGTGCTGCCTTTAAAGGGGTGTTCCGGCTTTATACATCTTATTCCCTATCCATAGGATAGGGGATAAGATATATGATCGCAGGGGTCGCGACGCTAGGGACCCCCGCGGTCTCTGTGCAGCCCCCGGCATTCTGTGCCAGGCGCTGCCTCAGAGACGGGGACGTGAGATCATGGACACGACCTCCCAATGATGTCACACCCCGCCCCCTCAATTTATGTCTATGGGAGGGGGCGTGGCGGCCCCCTCCCATAGACATGAATAGAGGAGGTATGACGTGACATCACTAGGGGGCGTGGCAGTCTCAGAGGCAGCGCCCAGCACAGATTGCTGGGGGCTGTACAGAGATAGCGGGGGTCCCCAGTGATCATACATCTTATCCCCTATCCTTTGGATAGGGGATAAGATGTATAAAGCCAGAACACCCCTTTAAGTAAAGTAACTTCCCTGAAGAGTTCTTCTCCTCCATGGATTTAATCACATTCTGGTTTTCTCTATGAACTGGTTTTCTCTATGAACTCTGACCCCGCTGATGCCAAGCACCAGAGCACACACTTTCCCACAATCCCTGTGGGAGTATATATCAGTCGAATAGTAGGTGTTCTTAAATACATTTGAAATATGCTTCATTTCACATAATACATCAATTTAGACCTCTTTGCCTTGTGAGACAACCCCTTTAACCCCTTAACGACCAAGGAAGTAAATGTACGTCCTGATGTGGCGGCACTTCGCGCAACAGGACATACATTTACTTCCTGTACATGACCGCGAGCTTCAGAGCGATGCTCGGGTCATGCGCGATTGCGGGGATGTCTGCCATTAATCCCTCAGATGCCGTGATCAATATAGATTACGGCATCTGCGGCAGTGCGGCTACATTTTATGCCGATCTGAACGCCCGTGGCACAGCCTCGGGGATCAGATCAGCTAAAATGGCGGACGGAGGTCCCCTCACCTACCACCGCCGCATTCTTCTGCTCTGATCTGCCTTCTAGCAGACCAAAGCAGAAGATTGCCGATAATACTGATCAGTGCTATGCCCTATTCATAGCACTGAACAGTATAAGCAATCAAGTTATTGCTATAAATAGTCCCCTTTGGGGACATATGTAAAAAAAAAAAAATTGTTTTTAATCCCCTCCCCCAATAAAAATGTTAAATGTCCCTTTTTCCCATTTTACCCCCAAAAAGTTTTAAAATAATTAATTAACATATTTGGTATCGCCGCGAGTGTAAATGTCCGAACTATTAAAATATAATGTTAATGATCCCATATGATGAACGTTAAAAAAAATTAAAATAACTAAAAGTCCAAAATTGCTGCTTTTTTGTCACATTTTATAAAAAAAATTATAAATTGATAAAAAAATGAATAAAGGTTTTATATACACAAATGTGGTATCAATGAAAAGTACAGATCATGGCGCAAAAAAATGAGCCCTCATACCGCCGCTTACAGAAAAATGAAAAAGTTTAGGGCGTCAAAATAGGGGGATTTTAAACGTACTAATTTGGTTGAAAAGTTAGCGACTTTTTTTTTTTTTTTTTTTTTTTTAAGCGCAACAATAATAGAAAAGTATGTAATCATGGGTATCATTTTAATTGTATTGACCCAAAGAATAAAGAACACATGTCATTTTTACCGTATATTTTATGGCGTGAAAACGAAACCTTTCAAAATTTGCTAAACTGCGGTTTTCTTTTTAATTTCCCCACACAAATAGTATTATTTTTTGCTTGCGCCATACATTTTATGGTAAAATGAGTGATGTCATTACAAAGGACAACTGGTTGCACAAAAAAAAAGCCCTCATACTAGTCTGTGGATGAAAATATTTAAAAAGAGTTATAAGGCGAGGGGGAAAAAACGAAAATGCAAAAATAAAATTGTCCTTGTCCTTAAGGTCAAAATGGGATTGGTCATTAAGGGGTTAATCATAATCTAATCCAAACATCCTCACCGATTTAATCCCTGGCAGTAGCCAATATCAGGATTCCTCCAAGAATAAGCCAACAAGACATTGCGTAGCTTTTGAATACCCTCAGAGGTGGGTGAGGTGTAGTGCTTGTTGTTGGGAAGTGTCCTCATGAGGTCCAACTCAATCTGTTTTGATGCTGGGTTCTGCTTTTCAAGAGCATTTTGGAGGAGATTCTGGAAATATCCTGGAGCATTCTCTTCCTTGAGCTTTTTGATATGTAGATTCACAAACATCTTCCACATTCTAGAGCGATGTTGGTGGGGTATGCCATTGCGGACAAGACTCTTGAGCTCTGGTGAACGGGTCATTTCACGATTTACTGTGCTAGCAAAATAGTTCTCCCATTTCACCACTGTTGAAATGTCTTGGCTATCTGACAGAGACAAAGACTTGAGATCAAGGGCTCTTACTCTTGCCACCAATTTTTCCTCATCATCATCTTCAGGGATGATCTGGAATCCATAAATGTCATGTTTGCTACATGGAAAAAGATAACTGAATTAGCTGACTGTAAACATCCATACTTGAAAGAACACATCTTGTACACTTTGGCCCAGATTTAGCAAACTGTGTGAGAAAAAGTGAAGTAATTTACCACAGCAGCCAATCACAGCTCAGCTTTCACTAGAATTTAGTAGCTTTCAGGTTTTTATAGTTAAATGGAAACTATTAGATCAAAAAACTTTTTATTTGTTGTTACTGATGAAAATTAAAAGACCTTTTGTAATATGGTTGTTTATTTATTTTTTTTTTTTATATTTAGTAAAGAAAACGGCTCCTGAAAAACCTCCCACTAGGTGTCCCCATATCTACTGGGACACTAATCAGTCCTGCAGCAGCATCAGGCTTGTCTATGAGTCATGGACAAGAGATGACTCATGGACAAGGCTGCATGAGTAGACACACCAATCACCTCCCACCACCACAAGCGAGGGACATGCCCCCTTCCCCTGAGCGGATTTCTAAGACAGTGAGCTAATGATAAGATATATTTTTGTAGTAAATATAGGCGACAGAGTCAGAAAATTTAGATGCACATGTTCAGGATTAGGTACTGAGTAACATTTTTTTGTGGGATCTGACAGGTACGCTTTAAGAAGGATGTCACTTTATCTTCTGCACTGTATATATCCCTGACTAGCTGTATATCTCTAACTTCATTACATCACTATAGATTGCATGACTGTATCTGTTTACTTTCTTATTCTAATATAAAAAGATGTTGCACAAACACTTCTCAGCAAATCAGAAGCTACAAGTATGTGCTTTACCATCAGAAGTCCATACCTCATGGTGTGGGGTCTAATGTATGTATGTTCTGGATGTTCAACTGTTTCCACCTTTAGAGCATCCTCTAATAACTGGTTCACAACCTCTTGGGCTGGCCCTTGGCTTCCTCGGCTATCCAAGTACACCGGTGTTTTCATCTCTTGAAGGAGGACAAGGTACTTGCTCTCTATCTGGCATAGTTTTGCTTCCAGATTGGAATACTGTAAAATAATAGCAAGCAGCAAATTTTTTTTTTACATTCCACACAATATTAAATATTGAGGAAAAAACAAAACATTGATTATATGCATCAGACATAACATTAAAACTACATGCCAAATATGTGGGTCTCCCCTGTACCACTTTAACAGATCTGATCTGTCATGGCATGGACACCACAAGATCTCTGCATGTGTCTGGAGGTATCAGGCCCAAAGATGTCATAATCAGATGCTCTACTCCCTGTAAGATGTGATCTCCATGCATTGGAATTATTTTTATAGCCCATCCTACAGACGCTTAATTCGATAGAGGTCTGGGGAATTTGAAGACCAAGTCAACACCTTAGGGCCCATTCACACAGCGGAGTCAGACACTGCGTGGGCAGCATGCGCCAGCAGAACAAGCCGGCACTTGGGTGGCTTGGACAAGTGCCGTCTCCATTTTTGAGCGGATTCTGCTGAAGAATTAATTTGAGTCGTGAAATCTGGAATTTCCAGGGCGGAACATCAGCCACAGATATTCTGTGGTGCGCATGGGTGAATGGTGCAGCAGAATCCCATTTAAAACAATGGGAGACTGCTGCACTGAATTTTCTGCAGTGAAATTATGTTTTTGAAAAAGATATAGTATGAATTGGCCCTTAAACTCTGTCACGTTCTGAAAACCTTTCCTGAACAATATTAGGAGTGTGGCAGAGCATGTTATCTAGCTGAAGAAGGCCACTGCCATTGGGGAACAGCACTTGAAGTTTTGGTAGATAGTATGGTCAAAGTAACATCCACACGAATGCCACTTCCCAAGGTTTCTGAGCATCACACTGTATCTACTAGTTTGCCTTCATTCTACATCCTGGTGCCATCTGTTAGCTAAGTAAGAGACACAATAGCATGTTGACATAAGGTAAAATAAAACTTGATTGATCAGACCAGGCTACCCCCTTCTATTGCTCTATAGTCCAGTTCTGATACTCACATGCTCATTGCAGGCAAGTTTGACAGAACTCAGCATGGGCACTCTGACTGAACTGTGTGTGGCTACACTGTGTGTTCTAAAACCTTTTCATCATATCCAACATTAACTCTCTCAGTAATTTGTGTTACGGTAGCTCTGTTGTGGGAATAGACCAGACAGGCTAACCTTTACTCCCCACATGCAACTTGAGTCTTAGTCTGAGTCTAGAGAAGATTTATCAAAACCTGTCCAGAGGAAAAGTTGCTGAGTTGCCCATAACAACCAATCAGAATGCTTATTTTATTTTTTAGAGGTCTTTTCAAAAAATGAAAGAAGCTGATTGGTTCCTCTGGGCAGGTTTTGATAAATCCCCCCCTTTGAGTCTTAAGAGTCTCTAGTTCACCGGTTGTCTACCATGAACCACTTTTGGTAGGTACTAACCAATGCATAACAGCAACTTTCTACACATCCTGATGTTTTGGAGATCCTTTGTCCCAGACAACTAAACCTTTAGGTCGGGTTCACACTATGGAATTTCCTAGCGGAATTCCATTTTGAAATTCTGGTGCAGCAGAGTATTAATGCTGGCAATGAGATTCCGTTGCATAGTGCACACTGCGGAGATTTCAAGGTGGACTTTCCGCCCAGAATATTCGCTCGAAGAATTGCTTAAATCTGTTCAAAGTTCTGGCGGATTTGCGCTCAGCAGACATGGGGACGGCAATGTCTGCGGATTCTGTTCAGCCTGAAAGTGTGAACCTGGCCTTACACTTGCCATTGTGGCTCAGATCACAAAACTTGCCTATTTTAACAGCTATAATCTGTTCACTTTCTTCCCAATATGCCCCACACAAGTGTCACTGTTTTGAGATAAAAAATATGTATCATCCTACTGTGACATGTGTGCGTACATTAAAAGGGCATAAGACTTTCACCATGTAACAACAAAACCCTCCTGTGAAGGAGTTCTTGCCATAAAAATAAAAAAAAATAAAAAAAGACAATAAATTTGTAAATCCTGTTTTTACTTAGTTTGCTATATTAGGGAATTGCTGTTTTTTTTAGGGAAATCTACACTTGCTGACCTTTACATAGTCTTATTTGAAGACTTACCTTTGCTTCCAATTCTTGCTCCCTTCTCTCAGAGGTTCTTCGTAAAGCAGAAAGCTCCAATATTTCTTTATTTAGAAACTTGTTTTGTGCTTTATATCCTTGTAAACTGTCCTGTAATGAAAATGTACACAAATAAGCATTCACATGTTAAAAGACGACCTTTAACTAACAAAAATACCCCCTGGAGGATCTATGGGCTACTAGAGCTATATAAACAACCTTGGGGATGTAGGTCCCCTCAGGGAAACCCTGAATAAAGACCCTCCGATCTAAAACGTAACTTTTAATGTTTTCAACTAATAATTAAAGGTGCTCATTTGCCATCAGGTGGCAGTGTGTGATTAAAATTACAATCCCTTATTTGTTAAATTTCAGTTCTATAGCATGCTATGCTTAGATGTAATGACCACAGAGATGTGTTTGCAGTATTCTGCTCTGATGCTGTCTACAGACTTGGCATCACGCATCTCCGTGGTCCAACCAATTTCAAAGACCGGGATTGAGCTAAAATCTATTATCCTCTGACTCTTTAATCACACACTGCCACCTGATGGCAAATGAGCACCTTTAATTATTAGTTGAAAATATTAAAAGTTAAGTTTTAGACCGGAGGGTCTTTATTCAGGGTTTCCCTGAGGGGACCTACAAAGACGACCTTTGGCCATTCCTGGCATGCCTATTTTAGTAAATATGTGTACGCCCTACCTCTTCTTATAGCTCTGTGTTGTGTCATTTTTGTTATTTTTACTAGAAATATATGACTATGTAGCCAACTAGGCGATTCCAGTGGGGGGGGGAGTGTGTCTACATTGTCTGGCACTGTCAGCTGTAATTAAATAGTCTCAGACAAAGTAGGGACACCCCCAATACTGGTTAAGCCCATTTGACTATGGTATCATTCATTTCTAGTACAAATGACACAGAGCTCTCTGGCAGCAGTTTATCACTAGAGAGAACGACATATCTGACTCTGCTTTCCCTCGTCATTACCCTTGTGTAAAGTCAGGACATCCTCATGGACATCAGATAGTCAACCATTTCTGGGAAAATTGTTGGGTCCAGCTGGCTTTTCTCTAAAGTGTATAAGGGGCTTTAGTGACTAGGTTCATATAGACATAAGTTAAACACACCAGGTTTTACTCAGCTGTGATTAGTTGTTATGGGAAAACCAGACCAGTTTTTGGTTTTACAGTTCTCCTTCTTGTGCAGTGATGCCCATTGCCATCCATAACTGATAAATTTTATTAGATATATGAAAAGGAGCATTAGTATTACTGTATTGTCCTCTACGTTATCAGTGTAGAGCCAGGGGAATGCTGTCATACATGGCAGCTGCTAAGATAAAATCCGGCATGTGTGAGTTTACATGCAAGTGCAGTGCTCAACCATGGAGAACAGAAAAGCTGTGGTACCAATAACATCTTCAGAGCTTGTGTTGTCAGTATTTTAACATTACTATAGGCATGTATGGGCTTTGTTTATGTGCATGGTTTGTTTTAATGCCAAATCTTTTTGGTCAAAAAGCAGAAAGATCCAACCTGTTTTTGTCTAAAATGAAATGTACCGTATATACTCGAGTATAAGCAGAGTTTTTCAGCACGATTTTTCGTGCTGAAAACACCCCCCTCGGCTTATACTCGAGTGAACTCTCCGCCCTCAGTGGTCTTCAACCTGCGGACCTCCAGATGTTTCAAAACTACAACTCCCAGCAAGCCCGGGCAGCCATCGGCTGTCCGGGCTTGCTGGGAGTTGTAGTTTTGAAACCTCTGGAGGTCCGCAGGTTGAAGACCACTGCAGCCTTCGACATCATCCAGCCCCCCCCCCTCTCACCCCCTTTAGTTCTGTACTCACCTCCGCTCGGCAGGACGTTAGGGTGCGCTGGTCCAGTGCTGCAGGACTGTCCGGTGGGGAGGTCGTCCGGTGGGATAGTGGTTCCGGGCTGCCATCTTCACCGGGGGGCCCCGGAATAGTCACGTTCATACCAACATCCCTCTGCGTCGTCGTCAAGGCAACGCCTCTATTCCGGGCGCGGAGAAGAGGCCCCCCGGTGAAGATGGCAGCCCAGAACCACTATCCCACCGGACGACCTCCCCACCGGACAGTCCTGCAGCACCGGACCAGCGCACCCTAACGTCCCGCCTAGCGGATGTGAGTACAGAACTAAAGGGGGTGAGGGGGGGCTGGATGATGTCGAAGGCCGCAGTGGTCTTCAGCCTGCGGACCTCCAGAGGTTTCAAAACTACAACTCCCAGCAAGCCCGGACAGCCGATGGCTGCCCGGGCTTGCTGGGAGTTGTAGTTTTGAAACATCTGGAGGTTTGCAGGTTGAAGACCAATGTATCAGACATTGACAAGCGGTGATGATGAAGGTGGGGGGGGGGGGCTGATGACGTGGTGGTGATGACATGTGGTCATGATGACAAGGGGATGATGAAGGGGAGGTGTTGAATGATGACAAGGGGATGATGAAGGGGGGGATGGGATTATGACAAGGGGATGATGAAGGGGGGTGGGGATGATGACAAGGGGATGGTGAAGGGGGGATGTGGGATGATGACAAGGGGATGATGAAGGGGGGGAGGGGATGATGACAAGGGGATGATGAAGGGGGGTGGGGATGATGACAAGGGGATGATGAAGGGGGGGTGGGATTATTACAAGGGGATGATGAAGGGGGGTGGGGATGATGACAATGGGATGATGAAGGGGGGGTGTGGGATGATGAAGGGGGGGGAGGGGATGATGATAAGGGGTGTGGGATGATGACAAGGGGATGATGAAGAGGGGGTGTGGGATGATGAAGGGGGGGTGTGGGATGATGACAAGGGGATGATGAAGGGGGGTGATAGGCGGTGATGATGAAGGGGGGGATGATGACAGGGTGATGATGATGAGGGTGTTATTGACGGCGGTCTGGATGATGACAGGGGGGATGATGTATTTCCCACCCTAGGCTTATACTCGAGTCAATAACTTTTCCTGGGATTTTGGGGTGAAATTAGGGGCCTCGGCATATATTCGGGTTGGCTTATACTCGAGTATATACGGTTTATGTTTGGACATGTATATACCCCTTGATGCTGTTGAATATGAATATAGGGGATAAGATGCCTGATCGGGGGGGGGGGGTCCCGTCGCTGGGGACCCCCGTGATCATGCACGCAGCACCCTGTTATAATCAGTCCCCGGAGCATGTTCCGTCTCATTACAGGCGATCACGGGGCCAGAGCATTGTGACGTCATGGCTCTGCCCCCTAGATGCAAGCCTATGGGAGGGGGCATGACAGCTGTCACGCCCCCTCTCATAGGCTTGCATTGAGGGGGCGGAGCGTGACACAGGGGGGCGGAGCCGTGATGTCACAATGTTCCGGCCCCGTGATCGCCAGTAATCAGACCCGGAGCGAACATGCTCCGGGGACTGATTGTAACGGGGTGCTGAATGCAAGATAACGGGGGTCCCCAGCGGTCGGACCCCCGCGATCAGGAATCTTATCCCCTATCCTTTGGATAGGGGATAAGATGTCTTAACGCCAGAGTACCCCTTTAAACTGATGAAGAGAGTGGACCATACAAACATGCTCGGTGGTGAACATAACCATGTGTCTAGGACATATAGTCAATTTTCAGCTAAAAGCTAGGGTATTCTATACCAGTCGTGTTCAAGCTTTGCTTGTTAATGCTTGCCCATACAGGGCTGAATTGCTACTTTATATAGATTTACATATATCTGGAAATAACCAGAGCCTCTAACAGATGCATGAAATTATTTATGTGCATGTCCACAGTAGGCATTACAGTCAAGAAAAAAAGACACTTACTCGTAACTGGTTCAGCTCTTCTAGATCTCTCTGAACTGGGGAGTCTGAACTGCTGCCTGAAAATGAGGAAGATTGCTCATAGTCACTGATCTGCCTGGAAAGCCTCATAATCACTTCATCTTTTGCTTGAATTGTTTCAACCATCATGCTGAGCTGTTCCTTCATTTGCCCAACACTGCATTTAAGTTCCTCTATTTCCTGATGAAGACTATCCATCTCTAAAGTCTTCCTCTCCAGAAGAAGGTTGAGTTCTCGAATGTGATCGTCCTTTTGTTGGAGCAAGTGAAAATGGTCCTTTGAGAGTTCATCAGTGAAAGGCATGGCAAAGTACTTATCATACTGAGATGACTTCAAGGATTGTTGCAAAAGTTTCACAAGCTCCTATTAGGGGGAAAAAGTTAGACAATTAAGTTATCCTTAAAAAAAAAAAAACTGTGAATAATGTATATTATAATATATGTATACATTTACCTATTATGTACATCATATGCATTTAACAAGGATGGACAGATAGCGGATAAAAAATTACAGCTGGTGTTTAGAGACTTTTTGTGGTTTAGGTGTACTGAAAGGTCTTATTGCCTAAAGACTAAACCAGGAAAAGAGTGTGCTTGCAGGCTTAGGGTCCTATTACAGGGGATGATTATCGGCAAAAACAGGCAAATAAATCGCCCTGTGTAATAGTTAAAAAATTGGCGTTTATCGGCGGGCACAAACTTCCCTGTAAATACACAAGTCCTAGGGATATGTGACACTGTGACCCATATGCCATCATGACACTAAATCTGGGGTATCAAACATAAATCCATTACAACCTGTAAAAGGCAAACTTTAATAAATCATCATACACCAGAGAGAATCAAGTTCAGTAAAAAAATTATACTCATAAAAATGTTTTATTAATATACAAAATCATTGTGAGACAAAATTGAAACAAAAAAAATAAAAATACGCCATTTTGCAACTTTTGGGGGCTTCTATTTCTACACAGTACATTTTTCGGAAAAAATTACATATTCTCTTAATTCTGTAGGTCCATTCGGTTAAAATGATACCCTACTTATATAGGTTTGATTTTGTCGTACTTCAAATAAAAAAAATCATAACTACATGCAGGAAAATTTACTTTCAGTAAGTTTTTATTGAAGATTTTTTTTTCAGTAATAAAAACATACAAAAACTTAGACAGTGGCACCTGTCATTCATAAACAAACAGAACAATGCACCATGTTTCATGCTACAGATAAGACAAGCGTTAAGGCAAAATCATCAGTGCAAAACAGTCAAACAACCATAGGGGAACCAGTAAAGGAGCGTAGAAACTGCCGAGCGTTGAAGGGATCTGTAACACCTCAGCTTAAACAGTCGGTAGAATATTGTGTACAAAGGTCATGAAGCATCAATGTTTAGAACGGCCACAAGCCACACGTATAAAGCAGGCTATGAAATATTGTAAAGCAGTGCCTCAATAGAGGGACAGAAGAAGTGTCTAAAGTAGTAATATAACAAGAGAGGAATATGTTGGAGATGTTAAATGTCTTTACAATATCTAGAAGTCCATGGCGTCATTCTGCCGGAGCCCATGGCTAAGATTTTTTCATACGAGTAGGTAGTGTTAATTTTACCGATAATGACATTTATGGTAGGTGTCACTGTGGTCTTCCAGCAACTAGTAATAGAGGACTTAGCTATAATGCAGATAATGCAAAAAAGATCCCTAAATGGCATAGGTACTGTGTCAATGTCAGTAAACAATAATAGCAAACTAGGTTTCCATGAGAGGCAGAGATGGAAAACCTCAGTGAGTAATCTTCCACAATCATCCCATAAGGGCTTTACGAGAGGACATGTCCACAGAATGTGATAGAGCGTACCTTTATGGCCACATTCCCTCCAACAACGGGCAGAGGTTCCAGGATATGCAATAGAAATTTTATCGGGGGTAAAATACCAACGTAGGACCGGTTTATAGTACGATTCTACGTGTGTGGAGCACTGTAATGCTCTGTTCACCCCCTTGAATGCTTTTTGCCATCTCCCAATGTGTATAGACATAGCCAAGTCTCTCTCTCCCACAGCCTTAGGGGATAACTTCTAACAGGTTCATCTGAGTGTGTAAATGAATTATAGAATGGTTTGAGGCCTTTTGCTGACAATTGGAAAAGGTTTAATGTGGTGGTGTTTATAGTGAGAGATGGTGGTGGGAGAGTAGAAAGAAAGTGACGGAGTCTAAGAAACTTGGAGAAGTCAGTTTTGGGTATTGTATAGCGTGATTGTATTTGTTCAAAGGACAACATGGTCAAATCCTGAAAGAGAAGGCCAGTATGTGTGAGACCTTTGTCTATCCAGCACTCAAGGGGGAGGTCAGACAAGATATGTTGTATAGCCCTTAGCGGAATATCAGGTGGGCCTTGGGGCACTGGAGTGTCTAGGTGAGCCAGGAAGGTTTTCCAGGCTAGGATAGAGGCGTTAAGGATAGGATTGGAGAGGGTAGGGAGGGTGAGGTTCCATGCGGGGAAGAGTAAAAGATCACAGGAGTTCAGGGGGGAAATGAGAAATTTTTTAATACAGACCCAAGGGGAGGAGGAGGGCACAGTCCACCAATGTTTAAGCTGGGATATTAATGTAGCAATGTAGTAGCCCTTAGACCACCTACTGCTCTAGACTTTGAGATTAGGGATGCTGCCAATCTGGGTTTTTTACCCGCCCAAATAAAGGTAGAGATTAATCGCTGGATTTTTGCAAAAAAAACCTATGTAACAATTTGGGTAGAAGGAACATTTTAAAAGTAGCTATCCTACCCATCCAGGAAATTATATGGTTAGACAGCGAGGTAATCTCTGTAGTTATTTCGGAGAGCAAAGGTTCAAAGTTAGCCTGATAGAGCTTACTGAGCAGGCATGTAAGGTGGGTGCCTAGATAGTAAATACTAGATGGGCTCCAATCAAAAGGGAAGTCAGACTTTAAAAGGGAAGAGGTTTCTGGGGATAAGTTCAGGGGGAGGGCCTGGGTATTTGTATTGTTGAGAAGGTAATATGACAGAGAACCATATTCCAAGATGTCCTCCATAACCCCAGGTAGAATGACGTCATCTGCATATAACGAAATGACATTGGAGGTGGGACCTATTTGTATCCCTGTAATTCTATGGTCTAATCGGATGGCCTGGGCAAGTGGTTCAATGGAGAGGATGTAGATGAAGGGAGATAAGGGGCAGCCCTGGCGGGAACCGTTAGTAATATAGAATTCACCAGATAGAGCGCCGTTCACCAACACTCGAGCCGTGGGAATAGAGTACAGGGCAAAGATGACAGAGAGGATGCTACCTGTAAATCCCATTTTCTGAAGAACAGCAAAGGCAAAGGACCACTTAAGGCGATCAAACGCCTTCTCCACGTCTAAGGCTAGCACAACTGCTGGTATGCTGAGCAGCTCAACCTGGTGAAAAACATGGGAGAATTCTTCTGGTATTGTCAGAGGTCTGTCTACCGGCTACGAAGCCCGCTTGATCAGTTTGGATTAAATCAGGGAGGATTTTGGATATGTGATCAGCTAAAAGTTTAGAGAAGATTTTCAGGTCTTAGTTTAACTAGGAGATAGGTCGGTAATTTTGGAGGACGTCCGTGGGTTTCCCTGGTTTAGGAATAGTGGTAATTAAAGCCTGGAGGTTTTCCTTAGGAAGGCTACCGGAGGAGACCGCAGCCATGCAAAAGGAAACTAGATATGGGGACAGTAGGTCATGGAAGGTTTTAGAATACGTACTGTCAAAGCCATCAGGGCCTGGGGCTTTATTCAGAGGAAGAGATTTGATTATTTTTTGTATTTCAGAGGCGGTAATTGGGGCATTTAGATATGAGAGATGTGCAGAGGATAGTGAGGGCAAATTTTATTTATTCAGGTAGGTTTGAACTGCCTCTGAGGTGGAGGGGGATTCAGGGAAATCAGAGCGTATATTATATAGACTTGCGTAAAATATTTGGAATCAGTCAGCGATATCTTTTGGGGTATACAGTTTCTCCTTAGTTGTGGGATGAATAAATACTGGGATTCTAGATTTCAGGTTGCGTGATTTAAGTCTATTTGCTAGGAGTTTACTAGACTTGTTATCTCAAGAGTAAAACCTAGATTTGGATTTCCTAAATGCTTTTTCATAGGTAGGCAACACGAGACATCGGAGAGCTTGCCTAAGCTCCAACAGCTGGGAAGCTAAGAGATTTGAGGGGGATTGCTTATTAGCTTGTTCTGTGGTGCGCAGTTGAGATAAAAGGGTGGAAATCTGTAAGTCTCTTTGGCTTTTCAGGGCAGACCCGTATTTGACACAAAGGCCTCTAATTACTGCTTTGTGACAATTTCATACTGTAATAGGACATGAAATGTAGTTAACGTTATGTTGGAAGTATTCCTCTATATTCGAGCGTAATTTCTGGGAATATTCCCTGTGAGACAGAAGAAAGTGGCTATTACGCTACATGCAAGAGGTAGCTGAGGATACGGTATCACTTAATCTCCGCAGAGGATGGTGGATCCCCAGGTGCGGTGGGAGAGTCTGCGGATGAGAGAGTTGAGGAATCTGACCTGGCCTTTATTAGGTGCGTACAAGGACACCAAGGTGAGAGGGACTGAATTGATGGTGCAGTGTGGAGCTATAAACCTACCTCCAGCATCTATTAGTGAGTCCTCAAAAGGTGAAGTAGACTGTTTTTGATTCCTATATACCCCCCCCCCTGGATTTAGTAGTGAAAGTAGAGTGAAATGTATATTGAAAAGCTATGTGGCGCAATATATGGGTGTCTTTAGGGAGGAGATATGTGTCTCTTGGGCGCATATAACATCACATTTAAGTGCCTGTACCTCT
Source organism: Hyla sarda (assembly GCF_029499605.1). Taxonomy (NCBI): domain Eukaryota; kingdom Metazoa; phylum Chordata; class Amphibia; order Anura; family Hylidae; genus Hyla; species Hyla sarda. The sequence goes on from NC_079192.1 coordinate 177,455,422, forward strand.
TTCCAGAAGTAGGAGCACTTGTGTGGCTCATTAAGGCCGTTAACATTTAGGCTAGCAATAGTGATAACCATACTTGAAATATCTAAACATTGTGATAAGTAAAGATAAAAAAAATGAAAATAGGGAAAGCGCGCGCCCCCCAGCCAGCCCGCACGCTCTCAATTTGTACAGGTGTTACACTAGTTTTGTGGGAAAGGGAGGGAAACAATGGTAAATTAAAAAAACTAAAATAGAAAATGAACAACATAAAAAAAGAGAACCAGAGAAATGCTTACAAAGGCTCTGTATTGCGGGAGGGGCGAAAGTCTTTATCGAAGCCTCGGTCGGACTGACATCCAGACTGACCCGCATGGAAGTAACATCAATCAACAATAAACCTGTTGAACACTGCCAAGAGAGAGAATAGTTCAGGTTCTTTAGGTTCTTGATCAGGGCCGATCAATGTTCTGACCTCTTGGTTCAGGCAGGGTCAAATTCCAAGATGAGAGAAGAGAGCGGCCATCTTGCAGAGAACGAACTACATGAGTTTCACCTTCTCTCTTGATCAGGAGGCGGACCGGGAAGCCCCACCTGTATATATTTTTTGCGTCTCGAAGGGCCTGGGTAACAGGTTTTAGCTCTCTCCGAGCCTGGAGAGTTGCTGCTGACAAGTCTGCATAAATAGATATCTTGTGGAAAGGAGCAGGGAGGCCCCCATTTTTGCGTAAAAATTCCATCACTCTCTCCTTGATTGTGGAAAAAGTGCACTCTGGCTAGTATATCACGCGGGATAGAGTCATCAAGGTGCTTAGGCCTGGGGACTCTGTGAGCCCTATCAACCACCAACTCCTGAGGGCTGCAGGATGGAAGGGTAGCCTTGATTAGGGATTTGACGTAGGTCGGAATATCTGCTGGGAGCACTGACTCAGGAACGCCGTGCAGTTTTATATTGTTGCAGCGGCTTCTGTCTTCTAAGTCAGCGATCTTGGCTTTTAGTAGAGTGACATCATCAGACAGTTCATAGTGAGAGTCAATGAGATCATTGTGCGATGTGGAGAAGTCCCCAAATTTTGACTCAACATGGGACACTCTGTCTTCGAGGTCCTGAAATGTAGCATGCAGTGGAGTGACCATAGCCTGGATATCTGTGAGGAAGGTTTTACGTAGAGCTTGCAGCATCCCTTTCATAGTAGTTTCAGTAAAGGATTTATCTGACACTGCAATAGCATCTAGGTCAGCAGAATCTTTAGTTGCTGCGGCAGCGATTCCCAGGTCCCAGTCACATACCTCAGAGGTAGATGCTGTGGAAGAGAGACGTGGCCGCTGATTTGCGGGGCTCTGGGAGGGAGACTGTGTGGGGGATCCCCAGGGAAGAGGACATCCTGCTGTATCAGCGCCACCTTGCCCTAGATCTGAGGCGCAGGTCGCAGGCGCTGGGAGACCGGGCACCAGCATGAATGCGGGGAGATCACTGTGCAGCTCCAGGTCTGAAGAGTAGCGTCGTGGAGGAGCACTGTCGGTGAGTCTCGGGCGGTTTCTGCGGACCGGCGGTGAAGCGGAAGCTGATTTAGGTGCAGGGAGGCCGGCGCCATCTTGAGCATCACGGGCCGGCACTGAGAAGTAAAACTTTGAAAGCGTCTCCTGCCTGGCAGGCTTCCTGCGTCTCGCTGGCATGCTCGGGTGTGTGTGACAGCCAGGGGGAGAGAAGGGGCAGCGGCACCCATTGCCGGCGCCGCTGCCCCGTTGCCTCCCCCCATCCCCGGTGGCATAATTACCTGAGTCGGGTCCGCGCTGCTCCAGGCCTCCGTCGTGCGTCCCCAGCGTTGTTGCTATGCACGGCGCGGCGCTCTGACGTCATGCGCCGCGCCGTTCAGCGCATAGCAATGACGCCGGGGACGCACGACGGAGGCCTGGAGCAGCGCGGACCCGACTCAGGTAATTATGCCACCGGGGATGGGGGGAGGCAACGGGGCAGCGGCGCCGGCAATGGGTGCCACTGCCCCTTCTCTCTCCCTGGCTATCGGTGCCGGCACCAATAGTCAGGGGGACAGAACGGGCAGCGGCGCCGATAACCAGGGGGTGAAAAGGGCCGACAGCAGCGCTCTAGACCCCAGGAAAGGCAGGGGGAGAGAAGTGGGCAGCGACGGCCTCTCTCCCCCTGCCTTTCCTGGGGGTGTATCGGCGTATAACACGCACACAGACTTTAGGCTAAAAATTTTAGCCTAAAAAGTGCGTGTTATACGTCGATAAATACGGTACTTATATTTGTAGCCCAATTTCTCTCGAGTAAGCACATACCTCATATGTCTATGTAAAGTGTTCGGCAGGCGCAGTAGAGGGCTCAGAAGCGAAGGAGCGACAAGGGGATTTTGGAGAGTACGTTTATCTGCAATGGTTTTTGGGGGGCATGTTGCATTTAGGAAGCCCCTATGGTGCCAGAACAGCAACCCCCCCCCACATGGCATACCATTTTGGAAACTAGACCCCTTGAGGAACGTAACAAGGGATAAAGTGAGCCTTAATACCCCACAGGTGTTTCACGACTTTTGCATATGTAAAAAAAATTAAAAATAAATTTCACTAAAATGTGTTTCCCCCCAAATTTCAAATTTTTGCAAGGGTTAATAGCAGAAAATACCCCCCAAAATTTGTAACCCCATCTCTTCTGAGTATGGAGGTACCCCATAAGTTGACCTGAAGTGCACTACGGGCGAACTACAATGCTCAGAAGAGAAGGAGTCATATTTGGCTTTTTGAGAGCAAATTTTGCTCGGGGGCATGTCGCATTTAGGAAGCCCCTATGGTGCCAGGACAGCAAAAAAAAAAAAACCCACATGGCATACCATTTTGGAAACTAGACCCCTTGAGGAACGTAACAAGGGTACAGTGAGCATTTACCCCCCCACTGGTGTCTGTCAGATCTTTGTAACAGTGTCCAAATTTGCACAGCCCACTGTTCCAAAGCTCTGTCAGACACCAGTGGGGTGTAAATTCTCACTGCACCCCTCATTACATTCCGTGAGGGGTGTAGTTTCCGAAATGGGGTCACATGTGGGGTTTTTTTTTTGCGTTTGTCAAAACCGCTGTAACAATCAGCCACCCCTGTGCAAATAACCTCAAATGTACATGGTGCACTCTCCCTTCTGGGCCTTGTTGTGCGCCCCCAGAGCATTTTGCGCCCACATATGGGGTATCTCCGTAGTCGGGAGAAATTGCATTACAAATTTTGGGGGGCTTTTTTCCCTTTTACCTCTTGTCAAAATGAAAAGTAAAGGACAACACCAGCATGTTAGTGTAAAACATTTATTTTTTTACACTAACATGCTGGTGTAGACCCCAACTTCACCTTTTCATAAGAGGTGAAAGGAGAAAAAGCCCCCCAAAATTTGTTAGGCAATTTCTCCCGAGTACGGCGATACTCCATATGTGGCCCTAAACTGTTGCCTTGAAATACGACAGGGCTCCGAAGTGAGAGCGACATGCGCATTTGAGGCCTGAATTAGGGATTTGCATAGGGGTGGACATAGGGGTATTCTATGCCAGTGATTCCCAAACAGGGTGCCTCCAGCTGTTGCAAAACTCCCAGCATGCTTGGACAGTAAATGGCTGTCCGGCAATACTGGGAGTTGTTTTTTGCAACAGCTGGAGGCTCCAGACGTTTTTCATTTTTATTGGGGAGGGGAGGGGGGCTGTGTAGGGGTATGTGTATATGTAGTGTTTTTTTACTTTTTATTTTATTGTGTGTTAGTGTAGTATAGTGTAGTGTTTTTAGGGTACAGTCACACGAGTTTCCTGCTGCGAGTTTGAGCTGCCGCGTAAAATTTGCTGCATCGCAAACTTGCAGCCTAATACTCACTGTAAGCCCCCTGCCCGTGTGAATGTACCCTGTACCACCTCGCTCCTATACTTTAGCATGGTCCTGGCTGTCTGTGACAACCGGGATCATGCAAAATTACCGGGCAGTCGGGTCCCAGAGACCCGATCAGCCCGGTATCGCCGCAGATCCCAGGGGCGATTTCCCTCGCGATTTGCGGCGATCTACATGGCCCCCCTCGGTGTTTGCCCCGGATGCCTGCTGAAGCATTTCAGCAGGCATCCGCTTCCGATCTCTGTGCGGCAGGGACCGGAAAACGCCAGGGCGTATGTTTACGCCCTGGGTCCTTAAGTACCAGGGCGTAAAATTACGCCCTGGGTCCTGAACAGGTTAATTAACATTAGATTTTTATAGTTCGGACATTTACGCACGCGGCGATACCACAATTTTTATTTTTATTTTATGTTTATTTTTATTATGTTTACATATTTTTTTACATGGAATTTGGGAAAAGGGGGTGATTCAAACTATTAATATGGAAGGGGTTAACCCTTTAAGGACTCAGCGTTTTTCAGTTTTTGCATTTTCGTTTTTTTCCTTGGCGGACAGCGGAATCGGAATTTCGGCGGCGGAAACATCTGCCACGGAAATTTCAATTCCAGTAGGATTACAGCAACCTAATTTGTTCCGTTGCCATAGGGTGGCATTCCCCTGCTCCTACAGTGCCTGGCGCACTTGACCATTCCCCTTCCACGGGGGTATGGGGGGGGGATCAGGGGATTTGGCATGGTCAGTGCTTGAGTTTCATCCCGACCACCCCGGTTTTCCCCTCCACTACGGGGATTATTTTGGAATCCGCTCGAAAGTGCATGTTGCAGCCGACACCCGCTATTTATAGAACGTCCACTGTGTTTTCAGGGAGGACACTTTGCAGGTTTTCTGCCGTGTGAAAATATCCTAACAGTGAATATGAAAAGGTGTACTTTGGAACTATGAATGTCCTATTTTTAATGCTTTATTTTTGAATTTGCAAACCCACAAAAAGGAAGTGCACATCCTTTTGTACCAGAGAAACAAGACATGCTCCACAATGCTCTATTATTAAAGCAATTCCTGTACTTGCAGTCCATGTAAACACACTTTCCTCCAATAAATTGGTAAATTCTTTAAGTTTACCTTCAGTTTTATCTTCTTCTAAGAGGGTTGTCCGGATAATTATTTTTATAGTTAAAGTGCTTAATGCTCTGCATCCAGACACATAGGAAATGTCTGATTGGCTTTCACTGGCCACAGTAGAGACCTGCCCCAGGCTAAACAGGCATTTCCAACATTTTTGGATGGAAATTAAGAAGCTTTGAGTAGCGGGGACGCAACAGATAGAGATTCATGGCAGGGAAGTATGTGCCTTTTTTTTTTTTAACCCCTTCACCCGTTTCTCCTCCTCTTCTAAAAAGCCATAAACATCTTTTTGGCAGGACCAATTGTACTTAAAAAAATAAAAAATAAATTAAAAAAAAGCTATTTTTAAACTTTTGGGGATTTAGTTTTTACACCATGCACTGTGGGGGGAAACTGATTTGTTATCTTTATTTCTAATGTCAGTAGGATTACAGCAACCAGATTTATATAGTTTTTATTTAGTTCTACTACTTAAAAAAAAAAAAAAATGTATTTAAACTTTTTTTTAATTTTATAAAAACTAAAAAGATCCCCTCAACTGCCTCGTCACTCATATCAATATACCCAGCTCAGACATTTCTATGATACATGGCGGACTTCCAGGGACCTCCATAGGGAACCCACCTCCTTTGAGCACCTCTGTTTGTCCTCAACCACTCCAACCCACACAGTCTCCCTCCTGTACTCTATGTTGAACAGGAGATCCCCCCTCCCCTTGATTTATTACCATATCAACAGGGTTGGATCAGAGAACTTGACTACACACCCAGCAGATCTGAATGGGATATGTCCTTCTTGCTGTGCCATAAAGTTTCTAGAGCTGTAGCATTTCAAGAGACGAACTACAAACTGCTCTCTCTTTGGTACAGGGTCCCCTCCCTGCTCCATCGCTATTATCCGTCAGTCCCGGATATTTGCTGGAGGTGCGGCCAAGCCGGGGAACTCTTGTTCACATCTGGTTTTCCTGCCCCTTAGTGTCTCCCTTCTGGTCCTTGGTCTGCAATATAATTGCGGAAATCACGGGCACAAGACTAGAGATGACTCCCCAATCTCTCCTACTCTCTATGTTACAAGATTCCCCAGCATCGCTGCGTAAGGGTCTCACTGCTCTTTTACTGGCAACCGCTAGAAGGGTTTTACCGAGACGTTGGAAGTCTTCTAACCCCCCCACCACCGATTGGCTCCGCGAGGTCCAACATATACAGGGCATTGAGGAGTGTTTGGCCGATCTTAATGCAACTTCAGATAAATTTCTACTTCGCTGGCACCATTGGTTGGACTTCACGGCCTCCCCCCGCTTTATACAATATGGTCTAGCCTCCAATTCGCAACCACCTCCCTGAAGCCCTGCACCCCTCCCTTCCCTGCCGCCCCTCCTTCCCTCCCTCTCCTCCTCCCCAGCCCCTTCCTTTTGTTGTCTTTCCAGCCCGCTTCCTTCTCTCTTCCTTCCCTTGATATGGTAGTTAGTGATGGTTACTGTTGTCATCTCCGTTGAGATGACTGTTGTTTCATATTGTCTCATCCCTTGTTTTGATAATGTGCTTTTTTCATTTGCATATCCCTTATGCAATGTCTTTGCCTGTATGACATTTCTTTGTTTAATAAAGCTTTTGAATACAAAAAAAAAAAAAGATGTGTATTCTTCTACAAAAGCAGCTTGGGGCTCATTTACTTTTTGCACTGTGATCTGTAGCTTTCGGTTTAGAAAAGACTTACTGATAGCTTTTTGTTCTATTTGTTCATAGATGTACCAAAAATCAGCATTTAAAAGGCATTCCATATGTTTTTTATTTGCACCATTCACCAATAATCCTTGTTCCTAAAAATTGCCTTATTACAATGTAGGTTTATATAATATGACTATTTCCTACATAACTAACAATAAAAAAACATTTTGTGCAGCTGTGTCTAGTTACCTATACTGCCAAGAATTCTATAGAAGTCACGAGATCAAATAAATGCTGAACTGTACACAAAGCTGAAACCTTAAAACACATCCAAGGAAAAAGAGACTTGCTCAACGCTCACATGATCGCAAGGCTATTTATAGGATCCAGAAGTTAACAATATCCAGCTGGGAAAGGAGCAGCATCTCCGGCATAGCCCAGTAAATGGACATGATTTACGGCTGAATATTTCCACTGCTTTGACCCAACATCACAAGACTCGAGCTTAGCTCACATTTCCTATATCAACACATTCTAGCCAAAATATATTACTGCTCAGCAGGCAATGGAGAAGAATTCTGTCAAATCTCTGGTAGGAGATTCTGTGTGTCCAAAAGTAATAAAGAAGACTCTGTACAGGAATATATTACACCAGACCTGAAAAAATCATATACGAGTATAGGGGACAACTTTGTTTGTATTAAAGATTCCAGCTCCTGTCTCCTGTCAAATGTCTGTATTTCCAATACAATAAAAGATCAACATCCTCACCAATGCATTTTGAGCATACACACCACTAAAAAGTGTTGGGGTAAAAAAGCTAATGGTATGTTTTCTGGAACTGAGGTGGTTGCCAAACTTATAAAATCCCTTTTTATTTCTCAGTCAAGAATCAAGAAAGCAGAGCCAAGCTGCTTTAAGAAGATGCCCACTGCTAAAAAATGTATCCCCTATGCACAAGATAGAGGATAAGTGTCTGGTCGTGGGGGGGGTCCAATGCTGGGACCCCCCTGCGATCTCCTGTACTAGGCCCTGGCTCAGTCCTGGCTCTGCACTGCTAGAGCACGTTTCGTACCCAGCAAGTCAGCTGGTCACAACACCCCACCTCCATTCATCTCTATGGCACAGATACAGGAACAATGTGTCTCCACCGCTCCAATAGAGATGAATGGAGGGGGCATTTGTACCAGCTGATCTGCTGTGTGTGAAAAATCACACACGGCAGCTCAGCCGGGGCAGAGTTGGGGCCTTGTAGGGAGATTGGGGGGGGGGGGGGGGGTTGGACCCCCAAAAAACAGACATTTATCCCCTAGCACTGAACATCTTTGAGTGCTACAGCCTAGCATGCCTTTCACTCGCTCTCACCTCCCAGAAATGAAGTACAGAGATATGTATGTTAATCAAGGAGGCGCTGGGAGGTGAGGGGCGAGCAGGGAGGCATGACAGGCTGTGGCATTAGAGCAGTTTGGCCCTGCCTCCTACTGGTCCAAGTCACCATAGTACATAAGGTTGAAAAAAAACAGAGTCCATCGAGTTCAACCTACATCCCTACTTTGTTGATCCAGAGGAAGGCAAAAAACTCTTTTGGTTGATGCCAATTGCCCCATACCAGGGGAGGGAGGAGGGAAGATTCCTTCTTGACTACAAATATGGCAATCATAATGATTCCCTGGATCAATGTTTTGTCCCTATTAATCTGGTATCCATACCCCGTTGTATCATTACTCTCCAGAAATGAATCCAGGCTCCATTTGATTTTTTTTTTTATCGAGTTCTCCATGACCACTTCATCTGGCAGAGAGTTCCATAGTCTCGCTGCTCTTACAGTAAAGAATCCCTGTATATGCTGGTGTAGAAACCTTCTTTCCTCTAGACGTAGAGGATGCCCCCTTGTTATAGATACAGTCCTGGGTATAAATAGATCATGGGAGAGATCTCTGTACTGTCCCCCGATATATCTATAAATAGTTAGGTCGCATAAATAACCCTAATTCTGATAATCTTTCTGGGTACTGTAGTCCTCCCATTCCCCTTATTACTCTGGTTGCCCGTCTTTGAACCCTCTCCAGCTCCACTATATCTTTCTTGTACACTGGTGCCCAGTACTGTACACAGTATTCTATGTGTGTTCTGACTAGTGATTTGTACAGCGGTAGAATTATCCCCATGATTTTATATTCCTTGGTAGCAGCTGCCAATTTGATGTAATTGTCCAAAAGCATAAACACACGTCATAAAATAATCTAAGCCTGATTTTGGACTATGAAAATGTTGCTCTTGTCAGTCCATGTACAATTAAATTTTAGCCTAAATAGCTTCTAGTTACTTCATTATCACTATTTTTGTATCACAGTTTAACTTAGTACTTTATTAATTTTTGCCATCTATAAACTTAAAAGTTATGACTTGGTAATGGCAGTAATATGCACAAGGCTAACCTTCTGGCTGGCCAATTCCTTCTTAAGTCTTTCCAGTTCCCCTTCCTGGTTCTGAAGCCTCATATGAAGGTCACAGTCAATCTTGAGGTCACTGGATGGTAAAGATTCCCCAGAAGAGCTGTATCTGTTCTTCAGTGCACCTAGTAATGGACGTTTGCCTATGGGAAGAAGGGTCCGTAAATTCAAGAAGCAAAAAAATAAAAAAAAATACTGAAAACATGTATATAACATGATAATTGACAAACATAACGTTTACGTGCTCTGAAGCACTAGCCTTACATTTCAGCCATTTTTTGGTGAATTATTCCAGAGTAGGATTAACACATTATACATACTAGCTATTACAGCCATAAATCATTTACCTTACAAGTAGTATCCATCCAAAAAGTATAGCTTAAAGATACAAAAATAAGTAGGCCTGTATACAAAAGTAGTAAAAAAAAAAAAAAAACAACCACTGGCAACTATATTACAGATGGATAGAAGAGGTAAAGTGGGTAAGTCAGCCAAGATTTTAGAGGATTTTGTACCAGCAGAACTAAGCTTGTGTGGCTTATCTTTTTCCCCCTCTACAGATGAGTTGCAAATAAGAAAGTAGTCAAGATGTGTGCATTGTGTAAAGCCCCAACAAGTGTAGCCTACCGGTTTGACTTTGGGCCAAACATGGGTGCAAAATCTTAGAATTCCCCTGGTTTTCACCCTTTATCCTGCTCCAGGATGTGGAAGCTGGACTACTACAGCAGGAGAGATACTAGGTCGCTATCGCAAGAGTGGTCCCGATTAGGTGGCAGCCAGACAGGCAGGCAAGAACGCCCTGGTGCCAAGCACCAGGGACACGGGCAGGCAGAGCATGCTGACCCTGTAGTTGGTAGTAGTGCAGCACCGCAAAGTAGAGTAGAGTAACAGGGCTGAAACGGTGTTATAGTAGCGCTGAGTTAGTAGAACAGCAGAGCTGAGAATCTCATGCACTGGGGAATCAGCAAGGTACCAAGGAATAAAACAGAGGCAATGTCAGGAAAACAAGCAGAAGGTCAGAAACATGAATCAGCAGGACAGAATTCAGACACCTTTGCTAGTAGTTAACTACACATTTGCTCAGGCAACAGGAGATGGGCGGAGCAATATATGTAATGCTTGAGAGGACTTGGTATGAGAGAAGTGTGCACTGATCCATTCAGTTACAGCCCTCACAGTGCTCACGTGTGTCCCTAGTGGGCACAGCAAAAACTGCAGCAGAGTTAAAGCAGCAGCAGAGTCCAGAGGAGGAAGCCTGGGACGTACAGTGGAGACATACAGCAGAGAATGCGGCTCAGTGCCAGGACACACAGTACGGATGGCAACTGCTGGTGTTACACTGTGTGGAGGAATGAGGCACAAAGTACCCTGGCATTGCAAACTGGCATACCTCACAATTCTATGGCAGTAATAGTTAATGTGCTTCACTGTTTTGTTACAATGTGCAAAAGAAACAGCTTAGGGACAAACAAAGTGATTGTGCAGAGAAAACGTTTTTCTTTTAATCTGGTTAGTAAGGTAAAAAGAACAACTGTCACTTACCTTACTTGTGCCAGCTGCCGATATAACAGAGCTCTGTTTCCCGCTGTCCTACAAATTTGGGTTTGGTGACGTGATGTGACATGTCCACTCATCCAATCAGCAGCCACAGCAGTGTCCCACTTAAGTCACTGATATGTAGGCAATGGTTGCCTCGGCAGCAACAAAGAGTGAGTGAGCGATAGAAAAAAGGGTCCATCACGGAGAGATAAATGTGGATAGCTCTCACCATGTCCAAACAGTGGAGTGATTTCTCCCTGGGGTGGAAGGCAGATACCCCCCTCTAGACAAGAAGGATGGAATTGGGAAAAGAACCAACATGCCTTAATGAACAAAAAGATAAGAGGGGCAGCTGGAAGGGGTAGAGGGAACAGTAAGGAGCACTTGCATGAGCCACTCCTTGGAGAAAGATCTTGACATGGGAGACAGAAGCCAACGCAATATGCAGAAAAAAAATTCAAAGGGGGGAGACTTGACCCTTCAGAAAGCAGAGAGCTAACCCCACATCCAAGCTGACTCTTGAAGGAAAGAGGAAGCAAGAAGGACAGAACACCAGCAGGTTACCATCTGCACCTCACATTAACAAAAAAATGCCTTCTAGGCCCTGAGCATGTTTCAAATGACCGCAGCAAAAAAAAAAGTGGGATCTTAAAATCCAGGTCTCAACAGCCATGATATTGAATGAAGAGACAGAGAATTCAGGTGGTAGGGAGATCTGGAGGATCTGAAAGCTGCCACAGGATGCCTTGACCAGGCCGTATACTAGGCGCTTCGGGGCCAGTCCAGGGCCACCAGGATCACTGGAAGACCAGGGAGAAGACCTTGAGATGTAGAGACCACTTTCCTGGGTCGGTGCACATGCACCTGAGTTAGTCTGAGAAGTCAGAGCCCCAACGATCATAAACAGATAGCATAACCCTGCAGTATGAGATCCCCTTTAAATGGTTATTTAAATCGTATAAAGTGCATTACTATATGAAGATGTTATCTCATAACCACAATACAGGCATACGATAACAAGCTGGATGTTGAGGGTTTGACTACTGGAACCCTCACCGATCCCAAGAAAGGGGAGAAAGTGGTCTCCAGAATGAGCAGAGAGAAACACGCATGAGCAGACAGTGCCCCCTACATTCTCTTTGATCTCTCCAAACATTAGCAAGCACTGGACTGTTCTGTAGCCTTATTAAGACTAAACAGAGACCTGCCAGCTTTTGTATGGTAGGCAATGTTCATTCTGGATACAACAGTCAGACCCCCACCAATCAGCTTGTTATCCACTTTACTGTGGATAGGGGATAACTTCCCCAGATGGGAATATCCCTTTAAGTGCTATATACCTAAATCTCTACCTGTATTCCATTTGACTCCATCCATAGGAAGCCTTCTCCTTTCCTCATGCAGAAGTGATTCCTCTAGCTCCTTAGGGGTTGGGTTGAGCAGCTCCCATTCCTCATTGGTGTAAAAGATACTCTTCCTGCACTCATTGCTATTTCTGCCAGGTCGTAGGTTCTGCACAGAGTTTCTAACACAACACAATGAAGACACTAAATTAAAGGCATTTATTATTTAAGCAGTGTGTAAGTGAATTCATGGAGACACATTGGTTTTACTAATCTGATGAAAACTGAGGAACACAGACCTTGCAGTATAACCCCGAACCACTTATTTATAATAGTACATATCCACACCCATACCAACACCTCAATTGTATGTGATTGCTAAAACAGTTACTTCATATGCTGCTATACTGTAAACTACAAAGTAAAGAACAAAAAGCCCAAGGACAACCCACTGACCGATCTTTTATTTTAGGACCAGTACTTTTAGCTCTTATAAAGGTGGAATCAGAGTGCAAAAGTTCCTGGTCACAAAAGAGAAAGTAAGAATGGAAGGCACAAGGAATGATTTCATGCTTCTTTTTTTTTATTTTTTTAACCCCTTAAGGACTCAGCCCATTTTGGCCTTAAGGACTCAGACAATTTCATTTTTACGTTTTCATTTTTTCCTCCTCGCCTTCTAAAAATCATAACTCTTTTATATTTTCATCCACAGACTAGTATGAGGGCTTGTTTTTTGCGCGACCAGTTGTCCTTTGTAATGACATCACTCATTATATCATAAAATGTATGGCGCAACCAAAAAACACTATTTTTGTGGGGAAATTAAAAAGAAAAACGCAATTTTGCTAATTTTGGAAGGTTTTGTTTTCACACCGTACAATTTCTGGTAAAAATGACATGTGTTCTTTATTCTGAGGGTCAATACGATTAAAATGATACCCATTATTATATACTTTTATATTATTGTTGCGCTTAAAAAAAATCACAAACTTTTTAACCAAATTAGTACGTTTATAATCCCTTTATTTTGATGACCTATAACTTTTTTATTTTTCCGTATAAGCGGCGGTATGGGGGCTCATTTTTTGCGCCATGATCTGTACTTTTTTTTGATACCACATTTGTATATAAAAAACTTTTAATACATTTTTTATAATTTTTTTTTTAATAAAATGTATTAAAAAAGTAGGAATTTTGGACTTTTTAAATTTTTTTTCGTTCACGCCGTTCACCGTACGGGATCATTAACATTTTATTTTAATAGTTCGGACATTTACGCACGCGGCGATACCAAATATGTCTATAAAAAATGTTTTTTACGCTTTTTGGGGGTAAAATAGGAAAAAACGGACGTTTTACTTTTTTATTGGGGGAGGGGATTTTTCACTTTTTTTTTACTTTTACTTTTAAATTTTTTTTTACACTTGAATAGTCCCCATAGGGGACTATTCATAGCAATACCATGATTGCTAATACTGATCTGTTCTATGTATAGGACATAGAACAGATCAGTATTATCGGTCATCTCCTGCTCTGGTCTGCTCGATCACAGACCAGAGCAGGAGACGCCGGGAGCCGGACGGAGGAAGGAGAGGGGACCTCCGTGCGGCGTTATGAATGATCGGATCCCCGCAGCAGCGCTGCGGGCGATCCGATCGTTCATTTTAATCGCGAACTCCCGCAGATGCCGGGATCTGTATTGATCCCGGCACCTGAGGGGTTAATGGCGGACGCCCGCGAGATCGCGGGCGTCGGCCATTGCCGGCGGGTCCCTGGCTGCGATCAGCAGCCGGGATCAGCCGCGCATGACACGGGCATCGCTCCGATGCCCGCGGTTATGCTTAGGACGTAAATGTACGTCCTGGTGCGTTAAGTACCACCTCACCAGGACGTACATTTACGTCCTGCGTCCTTAAGGGGTTAAGTAGATGGCGGTATGGAACATGAAAGAGGTAGAACTATTCTTTAGTTCCAAACTACAATATACAATATTTTTATTTTAGGTATGCTTATGTTAGATGGATATAGATATTTAAATGACTTGCCTTAAGCCAATGGATTAACCTGATTACATTGCTTGTATTTGATTTCAATAGTTTTCATTATTGGGGTGTTTAATGATAATGGGAATATTACTTTTATAAGGAAAAGTATTCCCATTGATGCATACAACAATGTTTTTAATATTTTCTGATTAGTGAAGCCTTAAAAGGTGTATTCTGGAGATTTGAAATATTCAATACATTGTTTTTAAAACAATGTCTGTTCAAGTGCTGTAGCGCACAAAGCACTAGTGACCAAAACTCCTAGGCAGCAAGCCTATTGTCTTGGAGTTATGCTAGACTCAGATCTGTCTTTCACTCTCTATTCAACCCCCTTACATTCTTGTCACCAGCACCTCAAAAATCTGCCCTTTTCTTACTATTAAAACAGCTTTGCTCTGATTCATTCTCACCTTGACTATTGTAACTCTTTTCTGATAAGGCTAGGTTCACACTACAAAATTTCGGAACGGAATTCCGTTTTGAAATTGCACTTGGAAATTCCGCTGCAGCAGAGTCCCATTTTGGCAAAATGATTCTGCTGCAAAGTGCACAGTGTGGAATTTTCAAGGCGGACTTTCCACCCGGAAAATCCCCCAGAACATTGAACTTGTTTGATGTTCTGGTGGATTTCAGCTCCGCAGACATTGCCATCTATGGGGACGGCAATGTCTGCGCCCGCTGGCAGGTATCGGATTAGGTATCGGGTACAAGTATTCGTGCAAATGTCCAGTACTGGTCCCAATACCAGTCTAGGTATCGGGACAACCCTACCCGAAACCTCAGATTTATCCCCAAATATCTACACCAAGCATGTCAAACTCAAAGGCTAGCATGGGCCAAAAAACAAGGTTTAAGTTTATATGGGCCACATCAAGAAAAAAAAAAAAACATGCCCTCCCTGCACAACACCCCATGACCCCTTTACACAACAACCCATGCCCCCCCTGCACAACACCTCATGACCCCCTTCACAAGACCCCATGCCACTTTTGCACAAGACCCTGCCCCCCTGCACAAGACTGGGCAGTACAGTTCCCCCACATTAGGTTGGCAGTACAGTTTCCCCCCACATTAGGTGCAGTACAGCTCCCCCACATTAGGTGCAGTACAGCTCCCCCACATTAGGTGCAGTACAGCTCCCCCACATTAGGTGCAGTACAGCTCCCCCACATTAGGTGCAGTACAGCTCCCCCACATTAGGTGCAGTACAGCTCCCCCACATTAGGTGCAGTACAGCTCCCCCACATTAGGTGCAGTACAGCTCCCCCACATTAGGTGCAGTACAGCTCCCCCACATTAGGTGCAGTACAGCTCCCCCACATTAGGTGCAGTACAGCTCCCCCACATTAGGTGCAGTACAGCTCCCCCACATTAGGTGCAGTACAGCTCCCCCACATTAGGTGCAGTACAGCTCCCCCACATTAGGTGCAGTACAGCTCCCCCACATTAGGTGCAGTACAGCTCCCCCACATTAGGTGCAGTACAGCTCCCCCACATTAGGTGCAGTACAGCTCCCCCACATTAGGTGCAGTACAGCTCCCCCACATTAGGTGCAGTACAGCTCCCCCACATTAGGTGCAGTACAGCTCCCCCACATTAGGTGCAGTACAGCTCCCCCACATTAGGTGCAGTACAGCTCCCCCACATTAGGTGCAGTACAGCTCCCCCACATTAGGTGCAGTACAGCTCCCCCACATTAGGTGCAGTACAGCTCCCCCACATTAGGTGCAGTACAGCTCCCCCACATTAGGTGCAGTACAGCTCCCCCACATTAGGTGCAGTACAGCTCCCCCACATTAGGTGCAGTACAGCTCCCCCACATTAGGTGCAGTACAGCTCCCCCACATTAGGTGTAGTACAGTTCCCCCACATTAGGTGCAGTACAGCTCCCGCACATTAGGTGCAGTACAGCTCCCCCACATTAGGTGTAGTACAGTTCCCCCACATTAGGTTGGCAGTTTACTTCCCCACATTAGGTGCAGTATAGTTCCCCACATTAGGTGCAGTATAGTCCCCCCACAGACATACAGCCTTCAGCCATATACAGTGTATGGCTGGAGGCTGTATGCCTGTTTACTGCCCCACTTCAGTGTTCCGACCACCACTCCTCGAGTCTGGGGTCACGATCTACTGCTATGGACTATGGGCCATAGCAGTAGGTCCCGGGACTGGAGGAGCGGTGGTCGGAACACCGAAGATGACGTGCTGCTGAGTTACTATACCATACATACATACGTCCTCCTCACTGCTCCGCTCTTCTCCTATGGGCGCACGCTCGGGACATCAGTGACGTCCCTGCGTGCGCTACCTCCCGGCGGCCCCTGCGTTTTTAAAGTTAACGCGGGGCCGCAGAGAGGTAATCGGGCATCCTTGCGTCCTGAAAAGATTTTTCGGGACACAGGGATGCCCGAATGTGACAGGGGCCCCCTGCGGGCACGGGGCACGGAGCAGGCGCTCCAGGAGCGCCAATGATGATCCGGCCCTGACCAGAGCAATGAATATCTTTGCCAGGCCGCAAAGATATTCATTGTGGCCCGCATGTTTGACACCCATGATCTACAGTTTTAAATGTGCCCTAAAAAATAAAACATCTCTTCAAGCAGGCCTATAACAACCCATAACTGGTCTCCCCAACTATCAATTTGTTTCTCCACTATAATTTTGTAGTGTCTCCCTACACTTTATGCACTATAAACTGATCTGAAATGTGCTGGTGACTGGGTCATCCATCTTTTTGCATGATCTTCCCTATGTATAAAACATGGCTGGTCCACTCTCTGCCTTTTGCCTTAACCCCATTCCCCATGGACTCTCACGAGCAGGACTCTCACTGATCTGGTTTGAAAAATTAGTGTGAAATATTGTAATGTCTGATATTTGTCTTTATGTGCACATCTAAACTTTACATGTACGTTGCTGTACTTTGGTACTTAAGAGCGACGGTGATCGGGACAAGATAGCTGCTGAAAACAGCATAACAGCAGCTGGGAACCTGCAGCTAACGCTATACATGCTGTGATCAATATTGATCACTGCAACTAAAGTACCTGCAGACTCTGCAGAACGATTGTGGGGGTCCAATGAGTCAAGACTGCGGCCAAAGCTCTGCCTACCTGCTCCAGGTCACCTCCAGGGATCTTCTTGTATGGTTTGCCATCAGGCAGACTATACAAGTAGATCTCTAATATCACTGATCAGTGCTAGGCCTATACATACACAGATGTGGAGCACAGATCTAAAGTAATGTTAACAGAACCCTTGTATTACATGGCTAAAGAAGTGTTTGCAGAGGCTCCAGGACTGACGTGTTAACACTGCAGACACAGGAACAGTAAAGACAGCCTCTAAGTGCATAGATCTTACATGTAGAACTCCAGGTCTTAGCTTCCTGGGCTCTTGCAACACGACTTCGTGGGGAAATATAGATTGTGCTTTTCTGCACAGACACCTGATTAGGTTTGGGGTTAGGTTCTCTACCTTGAAGAAAGTGGGCAAATAACCGCATATGACCTTTAGTATAAGGAGACCGAACTGAAAGTTACATCAGTTATTTCACAGTACTCGCTCATTTAACAGCAAAATGACTCAACAGAAGTAACACGTTCTGCTTTAGACGGAAAGCAATTTTACAGGAAGTGTAAACTGTGATACTTACCTAAACCACTGAATCTTTAAAAAAAATAAAAATAAACACAACTCTTTAGCTTTGCGATCATATGGTCTGTATTAAACGCTGGTGTTTTTGTCTCTGGGAGGGTAATTCGCAGAATACAATGTATGTAATGGCATTACAACATCTCAGTGTTGTAACCCAAAAATGTGTCCTATGAAGAACATTTATTTTTCTAGTGTATGCTCTAATGTTTATTTAACCCATAGCACAGCCATTCACACACAACTAACATTCTAACAGCAATACTCTACTGGTGCAAACCAGCAATTCTGACATTGTTGTTTAAGGGAATGTGTCAACAGAAAATTACCTATTATTTAAACCATATCTTTACATATTTAAAAACATTTTGGTGTTTTTTCTAATTTTTCATCTTACTATCTATTTTAAGAAATCTACTACTGAAATCTAGCTTTCAATTTCACCACTAAGCCTAAAACTAAGCTGAGACTTCATGTTCTGTCTGTGATAAGAAGGAGGCTGCTAGACAGTGCTCTGTACAGATTACAGTAAAAGGTGACACCAGTAGATAGAAGAGATGATAGCAACTCAGCCTCCCTTTCCCTGTAGAATGACCTCTGCACAGCTCACATAGCATGCTTACAAGCCTCCCCCATACAAAGATTAGGGTATGGAGATGTCCATTATGTCTATGTCCATGGGATTTGCCATTTTGCAACTTTTGGGGGATTCAGTTACTATGCAGTGCACTTTTCAGTAAACATGGTAGACACAATTATGTAGGTCCATACGATTAAAATTAAAAAAGTGTTTTGTTTTATTTTGCAACTGTAAAAAAAGTTATAACTTTTTGTACGAAAATGAGTATACTTAAAATTGTCCTCTTCTGACCCTGATATAGCTTAATTTCTGTATATGGGGCTGTATAAGGGCTAATTTTTTGCACCGTAAACTGTATTTTTATATAGGTATCATTTTTGTTTTGATGGGACTTTTTGACCGCTCTTTTTTTCCCTCAGTATATGAAGTGACAGAATATGCAATTCTGGACGCCATTCTTACGCCATTGACCATGCAGTTTAATTAGAAGTTATATTTTAATAGTTCGGATCCACATGTTTTTACATAATGATTTTTATTTTTTTCAAATGGCAAAAGGAGGCAGAGATTCAAACTTTTATTAGGGAAGGGCTTATTAACATTTATTAACTTTCGTTTTTTGTTGTTGCTTAATTTTTTACACTTCTCTTTAGTCCCCATAGGGGGTGCATTCCCCTATAGAACAGCACTGATCAGTTTTATCGGCACTCCATTAGTACAGGCTGCCTACACTATTGGAGCGCCAATCGAAACACGAAGAGGCCGGTAAGAGCCCTCTCTCTGTCCCATCAGCTGATCAAGACCTCTCAATTCCATTGCGATGGTCACGATCAGCCAAGTGAACCAGCCAAGATGAGGTTTTTCCAGTTTTAGATGCCGCCATCAACTGTGATCGCTGCATCTAAAGGGTTAGTGCGTGACATCGGCCAAATCAGTGAAGTCTGGGATTAACCCGGTCCAGGCTGCTGATATAGAACGCCTCATATAACGGGAGCAGGACTAGAGTATATAGGTGCTAAATGCTGTTAAAAACAGACCAGGTAAGATGGCTGCCCCCATAACAATGAACTACAAATAAAGGGGAAAAAAATTACAAAATCAGAAAATAAAATCCGGTTAGCAAAAAAAAGAAAAAAGTTTCAGTATCTGCTCTAACCAGTAACAAAAACAAACTAGGCAAAACATTCTCTTTATAGATTTCATTGTGCTCTAAGACCTTGCGAGTACCTGATATCATTACTCCATTGCCTGAGCAGGCCTTGCACTGCACCTGACTGACTGGATCCATTGTCAGGTGTCTGATCTCCGAGGGCCCCAGTAGACATGTCAGCTGTAAAGTGGACACGAGCCTGCTCTGCTGAATTACTCATCCAGGGAACATTGGTGATTTCTACACGAAAGTACAGAGAAAAGTATTTAAAAAAAAACAATGGTTAGACATTATTGGTTCAATGATTTATTGTAAGAGGTAAGCTACAAATATACTGTGTTTTTAATGAGATTCCATAACTGACATGTCACCACAGGAACCCTGGAGAATCATGATTCTTGTGAGAACTTGTAAGTTATCTATAGGAATGTTTGATAGGTCAAGTAACTACAGGGGCATTATACATACAGTCTGCAGCAGAAATATATGGCAATATTTTTTACTTCCTTTTTCTTGTTCATGATATTCTCATGCAGGGTTCTTCCCTATATACACTACCCCCACCACTTGAAGCAGTTACTGTAAACCTATAGCACACAAAAACTTCTCATTGTGTTACATAATATGAATCTAGTACACAAAGTCAAACTATATCAATGTAAAATAGAGTGCCAATAGGTCTTAAAGGAAAACGGTCACCCGTTCACCCGCACTATAACCCGATACACCGGGGTATAATGTGAGTGAACAGGAGACCGATGCGGGGTCTTGGACTGCTATACCTACCTGCAGTGCAGAGCCCCGAAGGTCCCCCTCTTCCAGCGCTGACTTGCGCTTTGAGGCGGGCCCACAGGCTTGATTAGTAGGCACAAGCGCTCGTGTGACCGGTGCTTATGAATATTTAAATCCAGCCGGCAGGCCCCCCTCAAAGCGCAAGTCAGGGCGGCTGGAAGAGGGGGACATTTGAGGGATTGGGGCTCCGGACTGCAGGTAGGTATAGCAGTCCGAGACCTCGCATCTGTCTCCTGTTCACCCGCACTATAACCCGGTGTATCAGGTTATAGTGCAGGTGAACGGGTGACCGTTTTCCTTTAAAGGGCCTGTCCAGCCGAAACTAACTTATCTTCTATCCACAAGATAGGAGATAAAGTAGCTGATCGTGGGGGTCCGTCCGCTGGGATCCCCTGTAATCTCTGGTACAGAACCCGGCTGTAAGTGAGGAGTGCGTACGGTAGACGGCACAAGCTTCATTAATTTCTATGGGAGCACCGAAGAGACTTGAGTACAGCACTCTGGCATCTCCGATGCTCCCATAGAAATTAATAGAGCACATGGTGTCTACAGCACTCACTGAGAGTTACTTATCCCTAATAATGTGGATAGGGGGTAAGTTGGTTTTGGCTGAACAACCCCTTTAAGCTGTCCATACACTGAAGAGAGCTGTTAGCCAAAAGCTACTCATCCTGGCTACACCATACGCAGCTTATTATTATGAAAAGGTTTTACCTGTGCTTTCTTTGGCTACCAAACCAGTGGGGACCTGCCCAGCAGTAGGGATCACCAAGCTGTCTCTCTTTCCTACAGCCCCGCTGTTGCAATACTCCCAGCGCTTCTGCTGTAATTCTTGTAGCCAGAAGGTCATTGCTTGACGGTTAGGAGCCTAGAGATGGGAGTCATAAGCAGAAAGACATTTAGTTGTCTTGTTTCATCACTCAAAAGGCTCGAAATCTAAATATATAAATAATCTACACAATTATACATACAATTATGTAGTATGTATTTTGTACTGATTCTGGGTATAATTGTGTTTCCCAAACAGTGTGCCTCCAGCTGTTGCAAAACTAAAACTCCCAGCAAGCCTGGACAGCCGAAGGCTGTCCAGGCTTGCTGGGAGTTGTAGTTTTTTAACAGCTGGAGGCACATTATTTTAAAAAAAAATGAAAAAAAGGCTGTATAATAACCTTGAGCTGCAATTTCTATTTCCAGGTGCACATATACTTTCCGAAATGTGAAGGTAACACAAGTATCCACACTTATACTGGAGCAGATCTGACTTTTGTACAGTACAGAGAGCAAATAGCTGTTTACATTACCAAACTGCACCATGCAATATCTCTGAACATCAAACAGTTCTTAATCCTGTTTCCAGCCGACACATTCAACAATGACCTGGAGAACAAAAACCACGAGCCAGAAGAAAGTAAGCTGTGTGTGGGTGATACACGGGAGCCACCTGCCCTACAAGGAACAGGATGCAGAAAGTACAGGAGGTGATTACACCACAGTCTTTATATTGAAACAGCCATGTGACAGAAGTGTAAAGAGCACATAGACAATTGTCACTTGTGACGGATCATCAAAATGTTAAAGAGTACCACTCATGATCTTGTCAAATTTTATAATGCTCCCAGTTCACTGCCCCCATTATGATTAACCACCCCCTGCCTTTATTTTTTTATTATTTTTGTTAGTTTTCTACCTTGATATTGCTCAGTAGTTTCTGCTCAGTCTCAGTCAGATTCACAGACTGGGAAGGGGCGTTACCCAGCAGGCGTGACATCATCTTAAGCCATACAGGGGAGAACACCCCCTTCACTCTGCTACACACAGTCCAGAGCAGTTCTGTGTGTGAGATGAGCTCTTATTGGATAAGGCTGCACACACACACGCCTCAGCATTTCCTGATTTTGGACTTCTTCCAGGCCAGCAGGAGTCCAAAGTCTGTGCAAGAGATGAGGGGAAATGTGCTCTGGACAAGAAGAGAGACACCTAGTGACAATTTTTTTTTCTTTTCTTTTTTTTTTTTTTTAAACAAAGCACATTAGAAAGATTTTTTATTTACCATAAGGAGTGCAATAGCAAAAAAAATTTTAATGAAAGTGGCCATTTAAAGTTTTAGTGCATGATAAGAAAAACATGGCTGGTGGTGTCCAGGAACAGTGCCACACCTTTCTATGGGTTGTGTCCGGAATTTGGCAAAACTATGGAAAAGTCAAAGAGCTTGGAGAGAAACTGGCAGCCTGTTCACCTGCACTAAACCCAATGTACTGGGTTATAGTGCTGTTAAACAGTTTTACATTGAGGGGTCACTTACTCTAATCTGTGGAATAATTTCGGAGTTATGGCCGTTTATTCTTTCTTCGCTTTTGCACAGAGGTGGGAAGCCGGCTCACCAAGCTTCTATGCCTCCTTAATATTCTCTGCCTTGCCTCCCCTGTGATGTGGGAGGGGTAGCAGGTAGGGATCAACCGATTATCGGTTTGGCCGATAATCACGATTTTGGGCATTATCGGTATCGGCAATTACCTTGCCGATATGCCGATAATGCCCCGCCCCCCGCACCGCACCACGACCGCCCCCCCACCGACCCGCCGCACCGCGTTGCACCCCCCACCGCACCGCCCTGGCCCCATTGCCTCCCCCATCCCCAGTTTTATAATTACCTGTTCCCGGGGCCCGGGGTCCACGCTACTTCCGGCTCCTGCTGCGTCCTGCGTTACGCTGTGCGCAATGACGAGTGACGTGATTCATCACGGTGTGGGGCTGGGCAGGGAATATTGAGGAGGCAGAGGAGCTTGTCGAGCCGGCTCCCCGCCTCTATTACAGTGCAAAAGAAATGAAGAATGAACACCCGTAACTCACTTCTTCACAGCATGTCACCTGTTTTTGACTGTTTTCGCATCTGTTCACCCGCACTATAACCCAGTATATTGGGTTTAGTGTGGGTGAACAGGCTGTCAGTTTCTCTTTAAATAGGGGAATTCTTATCACTAATTAATACTATATTGCTAGGATATGCCATCACATTATGATTTGTATGACCTCTGGGACCCCTACCAATTCTGAGAAAGGTTCAGTGTTAAGGCCCCTTCCCAGGGGAATTTTAGTACCAGGTCATTCAAGTGATAGGGGCCAACTGCAGTTCCCTACACAACCAGGAGACACGCGCAACACAGTACAGGGGAAAACTAGAAAAGTTTTCTCAGGATTGTTGGGGGCCAAGAGGTTGTACCCCAATTTATCATAAAAAGATGGCATATACTAGCAATATATTGTCCCTTTGTGATGACCCAGTAACAATGGGGCCCCTTTATTTTGATGGCTGTGGGATTCCCAACAGTTATATCCCATTCAACAAGCAATGGCATTTCTTAGCTAGGAAAAGACCTGTTATGAACATTATCTGGGGACTTTGCAAATCATAAAACAATAAATCTGAAAAGGGACAGAGCATATGTAAGGCTAAAGGAACCTGTTCAGTCCCACTACATTGTACCTGGTGAATGTATGTTCAAATGTTGCCCGTTTTTAAAGTCTATACAATATCTAATTACATATCAGTCCCACAAATAAAGCTTGTGGTTTTTTTCCCAGTGTGGCAAGGTTTAAAAGAAAAAATTGTAATGTAAATATACGTTCACCTTGGGGATGGGTTGTGCCTGCCAGCAGTCAAATATACACCTACTCTAGACAATAGGCATTTCTACACGGGGAAAACATCATAAGGGGTTGCTAACATGCAGCAGCTCTGGCAGCCTTAAGTGGCCCCAAGTATTCCATGGTTAGCTACTCATCTGACGTACCACTTCTTTAGCCTGTAGTGTAATGTACATCAGTACGTCTCCTATCTTGTGGCAAGTTATATGTTGCTGTATTAGAGAGAGCAGGGGCGAATCTATAGAGGTAGCAATCGCTCCAGGGCCCTGGTGCCTAAGGGGGCCCCAAAGCACATATGCCCCATAAGAGACCAGTATTATTATTGGCTGCAAACTACGCCTCAGAGAGAGGTATACACCCTGTAATGTGGTGCTGTATAGCGACACCGCACTGTGACACATAGTGCTATAAGATATGGAACATTGAGGACCTTACTTAAATGGACACTGTCAGAATCAAAATATTTTTATATGTTATAATGCAAATTATGATACAGACCTCAAGAGATATATATATATATGTGTGAGTGTATAGTGACAGACCAGTTGTATATACGGTTTTATATAAAATAAATATTTATTATGATTAGATGTCCAAGCAGGGCCCTTGCTATGGACCGGAACATATATAAATAGATAATAAAAATAAAATATTGTAATAAAAATAGATAAATTATTGCACAATGTGTAAGGGTAAAATGTCCATATAAAACAGCCACCTATTGTGCGATATTGTTATAGTAGCCAGTAATTGAACAGTCTGTTAAACAGCCTTCTATTTCACTGGAACGATGTTGCGGTTTGTAACAAACAGAGCTATTTGTGATGAATCAAGAGTATACTATATCTTGCACCGCTGTATGGGAAAAGGTTCCAGGATGACAGTCCTGTTGGATGACGGACTACGTGCTGCAGACTGGCACAGCCCGATGGTGATGTCCGCGCGGCGTTTTTAGTCTCTGTATCCTCCCGATGTGGCACAGAGTTGCGTGGGGCTGTCTGATGGTGAAAGATGCGGTGAGTGAGGATGCAGGTGAGTGGTGATGCTGACAGGCGGCATCCTCGTGGCTGGGAGCGCACGCCTGAAGAATGTTTCCGATTTCAGGGCGTTCCAGCTGTTGCAAATGTGAAAATGGGTAAAAGTCTTTTTGAGGTGGTCTGTGTGGGCAGGGTTTAGCTGCTATACACTGTCCACACAGACCACCTCACAAAGACTTTGACCAATTTTCGCATTTGCAACAGCTGGAACCCTCTGAAATCACCTATCAGCCTCACCACTTGCCTGCATCCTCACTCACCGCATCTTTCACCATCAGACGGCCGATCGCAACTCTGTCCCACATCGGGAGGATACCGGGACTTCAAATGCCGCGCGGACATCACCATCGGGCCGGCTGCCTAGCTGTGCCAGTCTGCAGCATGGAGTCTGTTTGCTACATTCTTTGTTTGCTACAAACAGCTACATCATTCCAGTGAAATAGAAGGCTGTTTAACAGACAATAGGTGGCTGTTTTATACAGACATTTTACCCTTACACATTGTGCAATAATTCATCTATTTATATATGTTCCAGTCAATAGCAAGGGCCCTGCTTGGACATCTAATCATAATAAATATTAATTTTATATAAAATCATATATACAACTGGTCTGTCACAATATACACACACATATATATATCTCTTGAGGTCTGTATCATAATTTGTATTATTTCTAGTTTTTGGCACACAGGATTACGTGCAACACAAGGAGAGGGAGGGAGAGAGGGAGAGAGAGAGAGCTATATCTATATATATATATATATATATATATATATATATATATATATATATATATATATATATCTATCTATCTATCTATCTATCTATCTATCTATCTATCTATCTATCTATCTATCTATATATATATATATATATATATAAAAATCTTCTATATAGTGGGAGCCTCCCGATCTCCAATTTTTAAAATATTTTTCAAATATTTTTATATGTTGTACATCTTGGCAGAACAGTAACCTTTTTAATATACTTTATAAAAAAATATATCTCCTTTTTATAAAAAAAAGACCACTACAGTTCCACATACCATCCAGAACATAATCCTGTCCTGCTACAGCATGATCTCTGTAACACTTGAAGCACAGGTAGTGACAAAGTTCAGTAAGTGAGGGCGGGACTAGAACTTCTCTGTGCTCACTCCAGTCCTGTCTGTCAGACTACAGCATGAAAACAGAGAGCAGGGGCTTACAGAGAAACCTGCAGTGATTGGATGAAGATATCCAGCACAGCACAGCAGACTCAGGGAGGAAGTGAACACATGGTGAGTGAGGAAGAGCTCAGTGCTTGCCTGAGACACAACCCTTCCTGGGCAGTGGATGTCAAAATGAAGTACATAGAAGCAGAACATAGGTATTTGTCAGCCAAATAAAAATACTTGTCACATAAAAAGACCTAGTGAGTAACATATGTATTAATTTTGCTTTGATATGACAGGTACACTTTAAAAGGTGGACTCCCATGCATACAAGTATGTCAAAGCCCCAGCATGTGTTGTAACTTACCTGTCAGTCCAATCACTAGAGAATAAAGAATGAAGCACTTTCCCAGCACAGCAGTGACAACTGCAGAGAAGCCTATTGAGATAAACAGGTGGTGTAGTAGTACTGTACCTGCACAGCTGCCTAGTGAATGGTAGTGGCATATCCTTACACTATACCATGACTAATATTTGTAAGTAAAGAGTCTTATCGCTGATATGATAATGCCATTTCTCTCTAGCGTATATGTCTTTATAGGATCCACCCACACATACAATGCATAGTTCTACTTTATCAGATGTAAAAAACATTTTCTCTAAAGCAAACACCTTACTCCCAACAGGAACTAACTCCGGACACCTCACTATAAAGCCTTACTGTTTCCATTGTTCTTAGTACAGCATTTTCCCTACTTAGGGTTAGTGAGTTATACTTATTCACTCCATTGAATTAGTGCAAAATATGGCAAACCATTGGTGCTG
Organism: Hyla sarda; assembly: GCF_029499605.1. Taxonomy (NCBI): domain Eukaryota; kingdom Metazoa; phylum Chordata; class Amphibia; order Anura; family Hylidae; genus Hyla; species Hyla sarda. The sequence goes on from NC_079192.1 coordinate 177,482,278, forward strand.
CCCCTACCATCCCGGACTGGTTCATATATGCATCAAAATCTTCCCTGAATAAAGCAGAGATACAAAGAAACCCTGAGACTCCTGAGAACACTGCATAGATATACTCTGGGGCTGCAGTCACCAGTGCATTGCAATATGTCTCACTTGTGCAATGGTTAAAGGGGTACTCCGCCCCTAGAAATCTTATCCCCTATCCAAAGGAAAGGGGATAAGATGTCTGATCGTGGGGATCCTGCCGCTGGGACCCCCACGATCTATGTGCAGCATTCGGCATTCATTTACAATGCTGGGTGTGGGCGGCGGGGGGTCGTGACATCACGGCCATGCCCCTTGTGATGTCGCGCAACATCCCCTCAATGCAAGTCTATAGGAGGGGCGTGACTACCGTGATGTCGTGAGGGGCGTGGCCTTGATGTCACAACCCCCGCACTCAGCGTTCGGAACAAAATGTTCAGAATGCTGGGACAGCAAAGGGAATAAGAGCAGGATCATCCGTGCTAATCTGAATATACAGCTACATTTGCTACACCCGACTTCCATATGGAATGAGTCGGCGGCATATGCTCATAGCTATGAAACCCTACGGTCACTTGTGAAAAGGCTCTCACCTCCTGGCTGACAGAATGGAGATATGAATATTGATGACGGGGGGGGGGGAATATATGGCCAAAGGGGGTGGGAAGAACATTGCTGAAGGACCCGGGGCCTGCCTTCATTGCACATTAACAATCATAACTAGGACTTCAGGAATGGCTGCACAGATCTGGAAAGGGTAAACAGTGTTTTAAAGGGGTAATCCGCTGCCCCAGAGTTCGGAACATTTTGTTCAGAACACTTGGAGCGGGCGTCGTGATGTCACGGCCACTCCCCTCATGACGCCACGTCACGCCCCCTTGATGCAAGTCTATGTGAGTATCGCCACGCCCCCTCCCATAGACTTGCATTGAGGGGGTGTGGGCAACATCACGAGGGGTGTGGCCGTGACGTCACGACCCCTGCACTAAGTGTTCTAAACGAATGCTGGGTGCTGCACAGAGATCGTGGGGGTCCCAGCTGTGGGACCCCTGCGATCAGACATCTTTAGATAGGGGATAAGATGTATAGGGGCAGGGTGTCCCTTTAATCAGGATCACCCACACTATGAAACTATATATGTAGGTCAGTGTGAGGGATCCTGTAAAAGGGAATGTATTACCAAGATTTTTATACTGAAACATTCTTTTTTTTTTTCTAAACTGTTTCTGATTGTATTTGATTGTTTGTACTTTATTATGGAGGCAGTCGTCTTGTCTGAGCTGTTTTTAACAGAGATAGAGGTATTCTCTACAGCAAGCCCCATGGACTTAGACAACAAAAGACTGACGCTGACCCATTGACTTGAATAGGAAACATTACTGACGTACAGTGTGACCTTTGAATAGGTCATTCAACAGGCTGGGGGTGGCTGAGCTGTGAGCTTCATCTACTTTCCAGCAGCCTCCTCCCAATCACACACAGAACAGGAAGTCTTGGTTAAGTTTTAGGCCTAGTGGCCAGAATGTAAACTGCAAGATTTCAGGTTTATTTTATAATATAGATCAGTGTTTTGCAACAGCTAGTGACACACAGGTTGGAAAACACTAATATTGATAGTAAAATAGAAAATGAGAAAAAAGTGACAAAAAAGAAAATAAAAAAAATATTTGTTTAACTGGATTTAGAGGATTTTCTGACGATATATTCTCTTGACTACTGTATTCAACAATAAGCCAAAGATAGTACAGTAATCCCTCAACTTACAATGGCCTCAACATACAATAGTTTCAACATACATTGGTCTTTTCTGGACCATTGTAAGTTGAAACCAGACTCAACATACAATGTATGGACAGTCCAGATCTGTGAAATGTGTCAATGGCCGGAAGAACTGACCAATCAGAATGGGCATTTTACTGGTAAAACCCCTGTTTTATTGAAGTGCATACACTGACTGGTGTCTGGTAGCGCCTCCTACAGTACTGGAAGGTATTACATGTTCTGTACTCTTTACCTGTGCCAGGGTTCGCTGCTCCTTTGGACACCAGGAGGGACATTTATCAATGTTTGCTTATGTATTCTTTTTTTTAGTAATTTTTTCCTTACTTTTTTTTTGCTTATGTGTGACTTATTTATCAACTGCTTTCAGCCTGTTGATAATTTTCTTTCACGTAAGCAATTTTTCCTTTTTTACTTTGGTAGTAGCTTTTTCTGCTCCATGTTTGAGCTGGAGTAAACTTAGTCAATTTTTAACGCTGTTGCGACTTTTTTTGCGCAGTTGCGACTGTCGCAGTTAATAAATACCTGACTAACCGTAGTCCATTTTAAAATTATTACTACATAGTTAATTTTTGGAAAACTTGCTTTTCTCGCTTTCCAGTCAAAATGTCGCACGAAAAATCGCGTAGTCGCAGTTGCGACAATTTTGAGACAATTATAGTAAAGAAAACCTGACTAAACCCGATGATAAATGTCCATACAGGTGAGGGCGGCTCCATGTTACTTTTTTAGGACATTGGGGGAGATTTAACAAAACCTGTGGAGAGGCAAAGTTGCCCAGTTGCCCAGTTGCCCATAGCAACCAATCAGCTCGCTTCTTTCATTCTTAACAAGGCCTCCAGAGATCCAGACACCATTGCTAATTCCCCCAGCACAATGGAGGTGGGAGCCCGTATACAGAGCTTCTGCTCTCATATGCCGGGCCCACCGTGCACTTAAAGGACAACTGTAGTGGAACACTTTTATATATGCCCGTGCCCAGGCCGCAAAAATAAACAAAATAAACTCATACATACCTTCCTACGAGCCCCCGTTGGTCCGGCAAAGCCTCACGGTCCGGCAGTGCTGATGTCATTCCACTTCCTGGGGACGGGGACGCCGCAGAGCCGTCGGCGTATCACCAGCCGTAGTGATGTCCCGCCCCGACTTGTAATAGGCTGAGCCCACTGTGATGTAAGAAGCTGGCCAGAGCTCCTTACATGACAGTGGGCTCAGCCAATCACCGACCGGGGCGGGACATCACTACGGCCGGTGATACGCCGACGGCTCTGTGGTGACCCCAGGAAGTGGAATGATGTCAGCACTGCCGAACCAACGGGGGATCGTAAAAAAGGTATGTATGAGTTTATTTTGTTTATTTTTGGGGTACGGGCATATATAAAAGTGTACCACTACAGTTGTCCTTTAAATGAGCAAAGGGACTATGAATATTTATGAGGTGGACGGGCATATGGTAGCAAAAAGGGACGGAGACAGGAAAGCTCTGTATACCGATTCCCGCCTTCATTTAGCAATGGTAAATTCAGTCTTAATCTTCGGAACCAGACCACCGAGCAGGGTTACACTTCTTTTTAATCAGCTATAATCCTGTTAATTGGGTTTAGTATGAGTGAACAAGGCATCGGCTTCCGTTTAACCTGTTACGGAAGAAGGAAGTATAGGTGCGCCCTTGCGTCCTGGCACTTAAAGGGGTACTCCACTGGCCAGAGTTCAGAACTAAATGTTCCAACGCTGTTTTCGCCGTGCGGGGATCGACCACGCCCCTCGAGACGTCATGGTTACGTCCCCTAAATGCAAGTCTATGGGAGAGGGCGTGACTATCGTCCCGCCCCCTCCCATAGACTTGCATTGAGGGGGCATGGCTGTGACATCATTAGGGCGTGGTCAAAAAACCGCGTTCAAAACATTTAGTTCTGAATGCTGGCCAGTGGAGTACCTCTTTAAAGGGGTATCAACTGGTGCCAGAAAGATAAACAGATTTGTAAATTACTTCTATTAGAAAAAAATCTTAATCCTTTCAGTACTTAGCTGCTGTATGCTCCAGAGGAAGTTGAGTTGTTCTTTTCTGACTGACCACAGTGCTCTCTGCTGACACCTCTGTCCATGTCAGGAACTGTCCAGAGCAGGATAGGTTTGCTATGGGGATTTGCTCGCACTCTGGACAGTTCCTGATACAGGCAGAGGTGTCAGCAGAGAGCACTGTGGTCAGACAGAAAAGAAATTCAAAAAGAAAAGAACTTCCTCTGTAGTATACAGCAGCTAAGTACAATCTTTTTCAAATCAACTGGTGCCAGAAAGTTAAACAGATTTGTAAATTACTTCTATTAAAAAATCTTAATCTTTCCAGTACTTATCAGCTACTGTATACACAGAGGAAGTTGAGTTGTCCTTTTTTGTCTGACCACAGTGCTCTCTGCTGACACCTCTGTCCATGTCAGGAACTGTCTGGAGCAGTAGAGGTTTGCTATGGGGATTGGCTCCTACTCTAGAGAGTTCCTGACACGGACAGGGGTGTCAGCAGAGAGCACTGTGGTCAGACAAAAAAGAACAACTCAACTTCCTCTGTGTATACAGTAGCTGATAAGTACTAGAAGGATTAAGATTTTTTAATAGTAGTAATTTACAAATCTGTTTAACTTTCTGGAGCCAGTTGATATGAAGAAAGTTTTTTCCACCGGAGTACGCCTTTAAGGCCAAAAGGGGCCATATGTCCTTAAGGGGTTAAGGAATTGCTGAAATTTGAAACAAGCAGTCTCTTCCATGAGAATTGCACAGCACCTGTCACATAAGGCTGCTTTCACACTATAAAATTCATCCGTTTTAAAGATCCGTTTGATGTTCCGTTATGAAAACCCTGAAAATCAGCCATTAAACGTCCGTTAGAAAATCCTATACGTCCGTTAGAAAATCCCGTTATAGTCTATGGGATTTTTACATTATCCGTTTTAATCCGTTATAGTCCGTTATTAATAACGGACATTATTTTGTGACGGAAGATAGTGATGGGAGAATGAGTGCATGCATTATTTCTTCCGTTCATTCTCCCGTCACAAAATAACGTCCGTTATTAATAACGGACTATAACGGATTAAAACGGATAATGTAAAAATCCCATAGACTATAATGGGTTTTCATAACGGATGTTTAATGGCCGATTTTCAGGGTTTTCATAACGGAACATCAAACGGATCTTTAAAACGGATGAATTTTATAGTGTGAAAGCAGCCTAAGCCTGACACCTAACACAAGAAGAATAAGAGATGGCCTTTTCTATGGACACAAGACTGAGCAGAACATTGTCATTCTTGAATCCCTGTTTGTCTATGGATATAAACTGGTTTCCTAATACCTATTAGGGAATCCGGAATTATTAAAGGACAAGTCCAGGACCTTCATCTATTAGCTAGAAAAGAGAGCTGCTACAAAGAGTGTCTTTCACTGTGGAGGACACAGCACGTCCATGCAATACAGTGACAGCTTATTGGTTTCAACAGACACTGTGCAATTCTTCATGTCCCCAGAGATGGCGCTGCAAGGAAAACAAACCTTTACTACCCAGTTCTACAACAGATTACAGTTTACCAGTGGGGTTCTATGCCAGATAAAAGGAATTACTGTGGAACCCTTCTACCGAAAAGGGATTACCCAAAGCAGAGAACCCCTTTAAGTCCCATCTATTTCACAATTCAGCATCAGATTCCCATTACACATTCTATACAGTGTGACTGGTCCCATGATCCATCATTTCCCGACCCCTGGATATTTACCCGCAGGATGGACACTCGTCCGGAGCTGTGGATCTCAAACTGCCCCTCATCTGCCTCCAAGTCATAGCTGAAAGAGGCATCACTGATGTCTAGGTGCCCCAGAGGCTGGGGGTCCTGAGGACTTCTGAAGTAGTAGAGATGGCACCTTCTGGGGTCAAACACAAACCAGCGGTTCTTGAAGCTCCTCAGGGGTCCCTTTCCAGAGAGCTTGGCCAGATGTCCACACAGCCTGGGGGGGAGAGCCTCTCTGGGGGGCTCTCCAGATGATGAAGTCATGTGATCTCCAGTGGGCGGGTCCTGACTACCTCTTCTGTCTTCCATACCTGGCATGTCTGATATCCATCAGTGAGTCCTGTACCCTGTATGTGCAGGCACCCAGCCTCCCTCCTACCGTCTATATCCTGTCAGCCGCACATGTGATCGCCTTTCCTCTCCAGCCCGTACCCTGCACTCACACTACATCTCACAGCCGTCCTGCACGGCACTGACCACTAGGCTCTCCTCATGACTCCCTATCCCCTCATTCACACTCTCCGCTTTCCTCAGCACTCCTCCACGGCGTCCCATGACTGCAAGCCTGCGAAAAGCTTCATGGGAGCTGTAGTTTGACGTCTGGTAAAACCTCATCACGGATTTGACGCCTGAAACTACATTATCCGTCATGCCTAGCGCTGTCAGAAAACTAAAGTTTAAAGGGGCGTGTATTTCCTCCTTTACTAAAAATGGTTGCGGCCAGTTCCTAGCCAACTAGTCACGACCATTGCAAAATAAATATATTAATATTGTTTCCTCCCATAGTGTACAGAGCATTGCCACGTAGGTAGGGCTTGAGCACGTGGCCAGCACAATTGTATACACCAGAATACATTATATATAGATATATATATTTATATTACATGAAGTGGTCTGTGAGGGGTAGATATCTTCTTGTCAGAATCCAATATGGGCAGCACAAGCTATATCAGTGCCCACTGCCCACCTTTCCCCATCTCTATCAGATGGACCAGAGTTTTCTAACCAATGTGCCTCCAGCTGTTGTAAAACTACAACTCCCAGCATGCTCAGACAGCCTTCAGAACCAAGATGGACAATCATTTATTTACTTATTTGGACCTGGCGCCTCTTTTTTTTTATTTTTATCTCCCAACCTAGTTATTCAAAATGATAAGTCTGGGGCTACACAGATTGCAATCTAGCCACAACCCCTTCCATGAGCTGTGATGCAGGCTGGGGCAACTCTTAGATTATTGGTGGTGTGTCGCCCTCAAAATGGCTGTGTAGCCTTAGGCCTCGTTCACATAGCCATTGTGTTCCATTAAAAGGGAGCTCCGTCAGGCTGGGTTCACACCACGTTTTTGCAATACAGTTCCGGTATATGTTTTCAATTTGAAAACCGTATGGAACCGTATTGAAAACCGTATGCCAATCAATGCATCCGGTTGTGTCCGTTTTGCATCTTGTACGGTTTTGTCTGTCTTTTTCCCCAAAACCGTAGCCTACCCCGGATTTTGGTCTGGGGGAAAAACCGCATTGAAACTGTATAGGTTTTTTTAACATGAGAGTCAATGGGAACCGTACAGAACCATATATGCATAAGGTTTCGTCCGGTTTGCACCATACGGTTTTTGACTTTGCACATGCGAGTGCACACCGAAAGTTTTTCTCTCGGAATTTTCAATCAAATAAGTGAAACTTTATTCATAATGGAGTGAAAAATTAAAAATGTATACGTTTTTTTCTTAAAAAACAGAGGCAACCGGACATAATTTTTTAAACCGTATACGGGTTTAATTTTGTACACACGTTTTGATACGGTTTAGTCGGGTTTTGAGGAAACCGTTTTTCATCAAAAACCTTATACGGGAACTGCATTGCAAAAACATGGTGTGAACCCAGCCTCAGAAGTACTGCAAGTACTGCAGTCCAGTTTTTCAACTCCTCTAAAATACCAGACACCGAAAAGACCACATTAAAGTCAATGGGATCTGTAGCGATATGGCAGTGTCAGTTGTGCTCCAACCTGTTAAGGATCCATTTAGTGCAAAAAAAAAAAAAAAAAAAAGGTCCGAACAGGTCGGAGCACAATGGCAGTGTAAACTTAGCCTTCTTATTATAATATCACATACCTCTCACTTCACTCCACCAGATTTTCCATGTCTGAATTTCAAAACCATGTAAAGTCAATCTGTTAAATAGCCCAATATGACTTCACAAGCAGGCACATAACAAACTATAATAATTATAAGAAGCTGGAGAGTGTAAGTAATAGGACGAGTGTTACCAGTTATGGATGTGTCCCTACACTGTCTGGCACTGTCAGCTTTCGTTGGATAGTCTCAGACAATGTTGGAGCATGCTTCCAGGTGGTAACACGTCGGAAAAATTCATCTGCCAACTGATGAGCTGAAGGAAGTCCAGGCAGAGGTACAAAATGAGCCATCTTAGAGAAACAATCAACGTCCACCCAGATGACCTTGAAATTGGAGGAGGACGGCAAATCAGTGATAAACCCATGGCAATGTGGGTCCACGGAAACTCAGGGACGGGTAAAGGCTGTAAGAGACTTGCCGGTTTGCTACGAGGCTTCTTCTCACGAGCATAAATTACACAGGAACGGACATGATGAGCAAAGTTGACTTCTGTATCCCGTAATGGACGCTCTATTTAAAATTTTTCAAACTTCTTAATCTTCAACACAACATGTTACCTTGCATTATCCGACTATATTATTAATTTATGTATTTTTCTACAAGTTACTTTCTGCATCTGGGAAAGCCGAGTATCACAAGCTCTCGGAGAGTGATTACCTTGCGCATCACGTGTTCTGCAAGCTCCATTCACATTCATATGGAGAATCCTGACGTTCCTCTGTATAATCTCTATGTGCGGTGCAAGCCTCATCTCCATGTTTTATCTTCAATTGTAACATCGCGAACCTATGCAATATCCACCGCTGGTGTGCGGTACAAGCCTCATCTCCGATACTGCTGTCAAAAATGTAACTTTGACTGCTACTTTCAAAAAGACTTATGTATATTAGAAGCTAATTCTCCCATCATCCTTCAGCTACTATATTATAGATATTGTCTTTTTAAGTCCTTATTTCTGATTTTAGCTTGGATCGCTCTCTCTACCTGTCCCTATAGTCACATGACTTACCTGAACTGTATACCCCTCCCCCTTATAGCTCCACCTACAAAATCTTTGGCGTTTTATTTTTTATTTTTTTAGTGTATACATACTTACTTTTTTGTTGTCTAAGTCTAATGCCAATCTGAGGAAGGGCTAATTATACCCGAAACGCGTCATTGGTCAAATAAAAGATTAATTTTACATGAATCAGTTGGGAGAAGCAGCGCCTAGAGAGGGACCTTTCCATTTGTTTTTCTAGAATACATCAGTGAGAACCTACAGAAGGGCTTCATTCAGAAGTCTACCTCTTCTACTGGAGCCGGTTTCTTTTTTATGGAAAAAAAGGACGGTTCTCTCCATCCCTACATTGATTACCGGGGACTTAATAAGATCACCATCAAGAACCGGTACCCTCTCCCACTGATCTCAGAACTATTCGATCGCCTATGGGGAGCCAAGATTTTCACCAAGTTGGACTTGCGAGGGGCGTATAACCTTATCAGAATCCGGGAAGGAGACGAGTGGAAGATGGCTTTTAATACCCGTGATAGGCATTATGAGTACCTTGTTATGCCGTTTGGTCTCTGTAATGCCCCTGCCGTTTTTCAAGAATTTGTCAATGACATTTTCCAAGATCTCCTTTACACTTGCGTTGTGGTGTATCTGGACGATATCTTTATCTTCTCGCCCAACTTGGAAGTTCATCGCACTCATGTGCGACAGATCCTGCAACGCTTTCGGAGCAACCGTCTCTATGTCAAGCTCGAGAAATGTCTCTTCGAGAAGTCGACTCTGCCATTGCTCGGCTATATTGTCTCCAACCAAGGACTTCGGATGGATCCTGACAAGCTGTCTTCGGTTCTAACCTGGCCGCAACCTTCTGTTCTGTGGGCTATTCAATGCTTCCTTGGCTTTGCCAACTATTATCGGCAGTTCATTCTGCACTTCTCCACCCTGGTAGCTCCGATTGTGGCTCTTACCAAGAGAGGTGCCAATCCCAAGTCCTTGCCCCCTACTGCGGAGGAGGCTTTTTCTCGTTTGAAGTCGGCATTTGCCTCTGCACCTGTTCTGACGAGACCTGACCTGGACAAGCCGTTCTACCTTGAAGTGGATGCCTCTTCTGTAGGAGCCAGAGCAGTTTTGGCTCAGAAATCTTCCAAGGGCAAAACGGTGACTTGCAGCTTCTTCTCTAAAACATTCTCTCCTGCTGAGAGGAATTAAACCATCGGTGATCAGAAACTCTTGGCCATTAAGCTCGCTCTGGAAGAATGGCATCACTTGTTAGAGGGAGCTACTCATCCTATCAATATCTATACAGACCATAAAAATCTTCTTTTCTTACAGTCCGCACAACGTCTGAACCCCTGGCAGGCTAGGTGGTCACTTTTCTTTTTCGACCTGCACACAAGAACATCAGAGCCGATGCCCTCTCTTGAGCTTCCGATGTGGTGGGCCAGGAACCTATAGTTCATCATTTTGTGTCTCCAGATTGATTGGTTACAGCAGTTCTGGTCAATCTTCAGCAAGTTCCCCCAGGAAAGACTTTTGTGCCAACTCGCCTTAGGACTAAGGTGCTGAACTGGGGACATTCTTCTTTATTGGCCGGTCTAATAAAGTATAAATGAGTGTAGTCATAAGGTGCAGAGAAAATGGGTTAAAAACTGTATTGACATTGAACTGTATACCCCTCCCCCTTATAGCTCCCCCTGCCAAATCCTTTTTTCCATTTTTTTCCATTTTTTTTTAAGTGTATATATACTTGCTTTTTTGTTGTCTAAATTATGCCAATCTGAGGAAGGGTTAATACCCGAAACGCGTCATTGGTCAAATAAAAGATTCATTTTACATGACTATTTCGTCTGAGTGAATCAGTTGGGAGAAGCAGCGCCTAGAGAGGGACCTTTCCATTTGTTTTTCTGCACTACCTGTGGACAGTCCTGCATCTGTCTCAACTTCCCTACGGCATTGCAGCACTCCCGGGAATCCTCCACAATTTTGCACCCAACCTAATGGGGCGATATGCGCATATTTATTGTGCTCAAGGTGAGCACAATACCAGCATTTTAACAACCTCATTTGGTACATTGGGATAATGCACTAGGCGCCTTGTGCGATTCTTTTTGTCTCCTTTCTCCACTGATGTATTCTGACATGGCCCGTGTCTCAGGAGCTGACAAGGGATAGATTCTTCCCCAAGGGGCGAAGAACCCAGCAGAAGCTCAAAAGGACAATCATAGGGACGATGAGGATGAAGACTCTCTGCTTGCTTCTCGCAAAACACGTCAGTGAAGTCTTGGTATAGGGTAGGCAGACCAGGCAGAGAGGAGCTAGGAATCGGATGCTTCAGTTGAATAGTCTCCAGACAGCAGTTCAATTCTGGTCCCAACGAGAGACTTCTCCGGAGCACCAATCTAGAACCAGGGTGTGGCATTGCAGCCATGGTAGACCGAGGAGAACCAAGGAAGAACGGTGAGAGAGCACATAGAACTTGATCCACTCCTTGTGTATAGCACCCACTTGCATCTTCAAAGGTTCAGTGTTGTACTTCACTGAGGAATTCAGGCACTCCCCATTGTTAGTAGAGATGTACAGAGGCTCAGAGAGTTGTGAGACTGGGAGATTATATTTATGGACCAGAGAGGCATCCACCAAGTTCCCTGCTGAACCAGAGTCCACAAAAGCAGAAACGAGAGACCGTTAGAGGAGAAGAGCCGGACAGGCATATATAAGCGAGGAGAGGGAGTATTCACACCTAGAAACGCCTCTTCCATGTTCCCGGACGCTGAGGCCGAAAAGGGCAGTTATTGCGAAATTGCTCCGGGCTGGCACAGTACAGGCACAGATTCTCTTCCCATTGGCGTGATCTCTCTTGTGGGGACAGGTGAGCTCAATCCACCTGCATAGGCTCTTCGGCAGAAGGCAAAGAAGTAGGCAGGGGCAGCCGCTGAAACACCGGAGCCAAACGGGGAAGACGACGTGAACGAGCAGGTTCACGTTCTTGAATGAGCTCCACTTTCTTCTCGGCAAAACGCACATCAATGTGTTCAGCTAGCAGAATCAATTCAGACAGTGAAGATGGTGGGTCCTGTGTGGCCAGGGCATCCTTTACCCTGCTAAGAAAGTCCCTTCTTGAAGGTGTCACACAGGGCTGCATCATTCCAATTCAGAAGCTAGAGTACGGAATTGGACCACATAGAGGAATCCCCTTGACGGAGGTTCAAGAGCGCGGTTTCAGCCGAGGAAGAACGTGCTGGCTCCTCAAAGACACTGTGGAATTTTGAAAGGAAAGCTTGCAGATCGGTCGTCCCCGGATCACCTTTGTCCCAGAGCGGAGTAGCCCAGGCCAGCGCCTTACCGGAAAGAAGGCTCACCACAAAAGCCACTTTTGCACGTTCAGATGGGAACTGGTCAGACATGAGTTGCATGTGCATAGAGCACTGGGTGACGAAGCCTCTGCACAATTTAGGATCCCCTTCATACTTGGTTGCCAGAGACAGGCGAAGTTTGGGACCAAGGGATGCTTCGGAAGTTGCTGTCCCTGAAGGAGCCACAGGAGCGGGTTGCTGCTATTGCTGCTGCTGCTGACAGACACAGAAAACCTTCTTGCCACAGCTTGCATTGATGTGCCATCCTGGATGAGCTGCACTACCTGAGCCACTTGTGTGGGTTGTAGGCTCAGTCTCATGCTACCACTAGAGTGAATGCACCGCCAGCATTAAAAAATGACCAAAACATCAGCCATGAAGCATAGGAACTGAAAAGTGGTCTGTGGTCACCACCTGCAGAACCACTCCTTTATTGGGGGTGTCTTGCTAATTGCCTATAATTTCCAACTGTTGTCTGTTCCATTTGCCCAACAGCATGTAAAATTGATTGTCTATCAGTGTTGCTTCCTGAGTGGACAGTGTGATTTCACAGAAGTGTGATTGACTTGGAGTTACATTGTGTTGTTAAAGTACACACGTTTTGATACGGTTTAGTCGGGTTTTGAGGAAACCGTTTTTCATCAAAAACCTTATACGGGAACTGCATTGCAAAAACATGGTGTGAACCCAGCCTCAGAAGTACTGCAAGTACTGCAGTCCAGTTTTTCAACTCCTCTAAAATACCAGACACCGAAAAGACCACATTAAAGTCAATGGGATCTGTAGCGATATGGCAGTGTCAGTTGTGCTCCAACCTGTTAAGGATCCATTTAGTGCAAAAAAAAAAAAAAAAAAAAGGTCCGAACAGGTCGGAGCACAATGGCAGTGTAAACTTAGCATTCTTATTATAATATCACATACCTCTCACTTCACTCCACCAGATTTTCCATGTCTGAATTTCAAAACCATGTAAAGTCAATCTGTTAAATAGCCCAATATGACTTCACAAGCAGGCACATAACAAACTATAATAATTATAAGAAGCTGGAGAGTGTAAGTAATAGGACGAGTGTTACCAGTTATGGATGTGTCCCTACACTGTCTGGCACTGTCAGCTTTCGTTGGATAGTCTCAGACAATGTTGGAGCATGCTTCCAGGTGGTAACACGTCGGAAAAATTGATCTGCCAACTGATGAGCTGAAGGAAGTCCAGGCAGAGGTACAAAATGAGCCATCTTAGAGAAACAATCAACGTCCACCCAGATGACCTTGAAATTGGAGGAGGACGGCAAATCAGTGATAAACCCATGGCAATGTGGGTCCACGGAAACTCAGGGACGGGTAAAGGCTGTAAGAGACTTGCCGGTTTGCTACGAGGCTTCTTCTCACGAGCATAAATTACACAGGAACGGACATGATGAGCAAAGTTGACTTCTGTATCCCGTAATGGACGCTCTATTTAAAATTTTTCAAACTTCTTAATCTTCAACACAACATGTTACCTTGCATTATCCGACTATATTATTAATTTATGTATTTTTCTACAAGTTACTTTCTGCATCTGGGAAAGCCGAGTATCACAAGCTCTCGGAGAGTGATTACCTTGCGCATCACATGTTCTGCAAGCTCCATTCACATTCATATGGAGAATCCTGACGTTCCTCTGTATAATCTCTATGTGCGGTGCAAGCCTCATCTCCATGTTTTATCTTCAATTGTAACATCGCGAACCTATGCAATATCCACCGCTGGTGTGCGGTACAAGCCTCATCTCCGATACTGCTGTCAAAAATGTAACTTTGACTGCTACTTTCAAAAAGACTTATGTATATTAGAAGCTAATTCTCCCATCATCCTTCAGCTACTATATTATAGATATTGTCTTTTTAAGTCCTTATTTCTGATTTTAGCTTGGATCGCTCTCTCTACCTGTCCCTATAGTCACATGACTTACCTGAACTGTATACCCCTCCCCCTTATAGCTCCACCTACAAAATCTTTGGCGTTTTATTTTTTATTTTTTTAGTGTATACATACTTACTTTTTTGTTGTCTAAGTCTAATGCCAATCTGAGGAAGGGCTAATTATACCCGAAACGCGTCATTGGTCAAATAAAAGATTAATTTTACATGAATCAGTTGGGAGAAGCAGCGCCTAGAGAGGGACCTTTCCATTTGTTTTTCTAGAATACATCAGTGAGAACCTACAGAAGGGCTTCATTCAGAAGTCTACCTCTTCTACTGGAGCCGGTTTCTTTTTTATGGAAAAAAAGGACGGTTCTCTCCATCCCTACATTGATTACCGGGGACTTAATAAGATCACCATCAAGAACCGGTACCCTCTCCCACTGATCTCAGAACTATTCGATCGCCTATGGGGAGCCAAGATTTTCACCAAGTTGGACTTGCGAGGGGCGTATAACCTTATCAGAATCCGGGAAGGAGACGAGTGGAAGATGGCTTTTAATACCCGTGATAGGCATTATGAGTACCTTGTTATGCCGTTTGGTCTCTGTAATGCCCCTGCCGTTTTTCAAGAATTTGTCAATGACATTTTCCAAGATCTCCTTTACACTTGCGTTGTGGTGTATCTGGACGATATCTTTATCTTCTCGCCCAACTTGGAAGTTCATCGCACTCATGTGCGACAGATCCTGCAACGCTTTCGGAGCAACCGTCTCTATGTCAAGCTCGAGAAATGTCTCTTCGAGAAGTCGACTCTGCCATTGCTCGGCTATATTGTCTCCAACCAAGGACTTCGGATGGATCCTGACAAGCTGTCTTCGGTTCTAACCTGGCCGCAACCTTCTGTTCTGTGGGCTATTCAATGCTTCCTTGGCTTTGCCAACTATTATCGGCAGTTCATTCTGCACTTCTCCACCCTGGTAGCTCCGATTGTGGCTCTTACCAAGAGAGGTGCCAATCCCAAGTCCTTGCCCCCTACTGCGGAGGAGGCTTTTTCTCGTTTGAAGTCGGCATTTGCCTCTGCACCTGTTCTGACGAGACCTGACCTGGACAAGCCGTTCTACCTTGAAGTGGATGCCTCTTCTGTAGGAGCCAGAGCAGTTTTGGCTCAGAAATCTTCCAAGGGCAAAACGGTGACTTGCAGCTTCTTCTCTAAAACATTCTCTCCTGCTGAGAGGAATTAAACCATCGGTGATCAGAAACTCTTGGCCATTAAGCTCGCTCTGGAAGAATGGCATCACTTGTTAGAGGGAGCTACTCATCCTATCAATATCTATACAGACCATAAAAATCTTCTTTTCTTACAGTCCGCACAACGTCTGAACCCCTGGCAGGCTAGGTGGTCACTTTTCTTTTTCGACCTGCACACAAGAACATCAGAGCCGATGCCCTCTCTTGAGCTTCCGATGTGGTGGGCCAGGAACCTATAGTTCATCATTTTGTGTCTCCAGATTGATTGGTTACAGCAGTTCTGGTCAATCTTCAGCAAGTTCCCCCAGGAAAGACTTTTGTGCCAACTCGCCTTAGGACTAAGGTGCTGAACTGGGGACATTCTTCTTTATTGGCCGGTCTAATAAAGTATAAATGAGTGTAGTCATAAGGTGCAGAGAAAATGGGTTAAAAACTGTATTGACATTGAACTGTATACCCCTCCCCCTTATAGCTCCCCCTGCCAAATCCTTTTTTCCATTTTTTTCCATTTTTTTTTAAGTGTATATATACTTGCTTTTTTGTTGTCTAAATTATGCCAATCTGAGGAAGGGTTAATACCCGAAACGCGTCATTGGTCAAATAAAAGATTCATTTTACATGACTATTTCGTCTGAGTGAATCAGTTGGGAGAAGCAGCGCCTAGAGAGGGACCTTTCCATTTGTTTTTCTGCACTACCTGTGGACAGTCCTGCATCTGTCTCAACTTCCCTACGGCATTGCAGCACTCCCGGGAATCCTCCACAATTTTGCACCCAACCTAATGGGGCGATATGCGCATATTTATTGTGCTCAAGGTGAGCACAATACCAGCATTTTAACAACCTCATTTGGTACATTGGGATAATGCACTAGGCGCCTTGTGCGATTCTTTTTGTCTCCTTTCTCCACTGATGTATTCTGACATGGCCCGTGTCTCAGGAGCTGACAAGGGATAGATTCTTCCCCAAGGGGCGAAGAACCCAGCAGAAGCTCAAAAGGACAATCATAGGGACGATGAGGATGAAGACTCTCTGCTTGCTTCTCGCAAAACACGTCAGTGAAGTCTTGGTATAGGGTAGGCAGACCAGGCAGAGAGGAGCTAGGAATCGGATGCTTCAGTTGAATAGTCTCCAGACAGCAGTTCAATTCTGGTCCCAACGAGAGACTTCTCCGGAGCACCAATCTAGAACCAGGGTGTGGCATTGCAGCCATGGTAGACCGAGGAGAACCAAGGAAGAACGGTGAGAGAGCACATAGAACTTGATCCACTCCTTGTGTATAGCACCCACTTGCATCTTCAAAGGTTCAGTGTTGTACTTCACTGAGGAATTCAGGCACTCCCCATTGTTAGTAGAGATGTACAGAGGCTCAGAGAGTTGTGAGACTGGGAGATTATATTTATGGACCAGAGAGGCATCCACCAAGTTCCCTGCTGAACCAGAGTCCACAAAAGCAGAAACGAGAGACCGTTAGAGGAGAAGAGCCGGACAGGCATATATAAGCGAGGAGAGGGAGTATTCACACCTAGAAACGCCTCTTCCATGTTCCCGGACGCTGAGGCCGAAAAGGGCAGTTATTGCGAAATTGCTCCGGGCTGGCACAGTACAGGCACAGATTCTCTTCCCATTGGCGTGATCTCTCTTGTGGGGACAGGTGAGCTCAATCCACCTGCATAGGCTCTTCGGCAGAAGGCAAAGAAGTAGGCAGGGGCAGCCGCTGAAACACCGGAGCCAAACGGGGAAGACGACGTGAACGAGCAGGTTCACGTTCTTGAATGAGCTCCACTTGCTTCTCGGCAAAACGCACATCAATGTGTTCAGCTAGCAGAATCAATTCAGACAGGGAAGATGGTGGGTCCTGTGTGGCCAGGGCATCCTTTACCCTGCTAAGAAAGTCCCTTCTTGAAGGTGTCACACAGGGCTGCATCATTCCAATTCAGAAGCTAGAGTACGGAATTGGACCACATAGAGGAATCCCCTTGACGGAGGTTCAAGAGCGCGGTTTCAGCCGAGGAAGAACGTGCTGGCTCCTCAAAGACACTGTGGAATTTTGAAAGGAAAGCTTGCAGATCGGTCGTCCCCGGATCACCTTTGTCCCAGAGCGGAGTAGCCCAGGCCAGCGCCTTACCGGAAAGAAGGCTCACCACAAAAGCCACTTTTGCACGTTCAGATGGGAACTGGTCAGACATGAGTT
The DNA here is from genome assembly GCF_029499605.1 of Hyla sarda. Taxonomy (NCBI): domain Eukaryota; kingdom Metazoa; phylum Chordata; class Amphibia; order Anura; family Hylidae; genus Hyla; species Hyla sarda. The sequence continues at coordinate 177,499,684 of NC_079192.1, forward strand.
GCATGTGCATAGAGCACTGGGTGACGAAGCCTCTGCACAATTTAGGATCCCCTTCATACTTGGTTGCCAGAGACAGGCGAAGTTTGGGACCAAGGGATGCTTCGGAAGTTGCTGTCCCTGAAGGAGCCACAGGAGCGGGTTGCTGCTATTGCTGCTGCTGCTGCTGACAGACACAGAAAACCTTCTTGCCACAGCTTGCATTGATGTGCCATCCTGGATGAGCTGCACTACCTGAGCCACTTGTGTGGGTTGTAGGCTCAGTCTCATGCTACCACTAGAGTGAATGCACCGCCAGCATTAAAAAATGACCAAAACATCAGCCATGAAGCATAGGAACTGAAAAGTGGTCTGTGGTCACCACCTGCAGAACCACTCCTTTATTGGGGGTGTCTTGCTAATTGCCTATAATTTCCAACTGTTGTCTGTTCCATTTGCCCAACAGCATGTAAAATTGATTGTCTATCAGTGTTGCTTCCTGAGTGGACAGTGTGATTTCACAGAAGTGTGATTGACTTGGAGTTACATTGTGTTGTTAAAGTACACACGTTTTGATACGGTTTAGTCGGGTTTTGAGGAAACCGTTTTTCATCAAAAACCTTATACAGGAACTGCATTGCAAAAACATGGTGTGAACCCAGCCTCAGAAGTACTGCAAGTACTGCAGTCCAGTTTTTCAACTCCTCTAAAATACCAGACACCGAAAAGACCACATTAAAGTCAATGGGATCTGTAGCGATATGGCAGTGTCAGTTGTGCTCCAACCTGTTAAGGATCCATTTAGTGCAAAAAAAAAAAAAAAAAAAAAGGTCCGAACAGGTCGGAGCACAATGGCAGTGTAAACTTAGCCTTCTTATTATAATATCACATACCTCTCACTTCACTCCACCAGATTTTCCATGTCTGAATTTCAAAACCATGTAAAGTCAATCTGTTAAATAGCCCAATATGACTTCACAAGCAGGCACATAACAAACTATAATAATTATAAGAAGCTGGAGAGTGTAAGTAATAGGACGAGTGTTACCAGTTATGGATGTGTCCCTACACTGTCTGGCACTGTCAGCTTTCGTTGGATAGTCTCAGACAATGTTGGAGCATGCTTCCAGGTGGTAACACGTCGGAAAAATTGATCTGCCAACTGATGAGCTGAAGGAAGTCCAGGCAGAGGTACAAAATGAGCCATCTTAGAGAAACAATCAACGTCCACCCAGATGACCTTGAAATTGGAGGAGGACGGCAAATCAGTGATAAACCCATGGCAATGTGGGTCCACGGAAACTCAGGGACGGGTAAAGGCTGTAAGAGAGTTGCCGGTTTGCTACGAGGCTTCTTCTCACGAGCATAAATTACACAGGAACGGACATGATGAGCAAAGTTGACTTCTGTATCCCGTAATGGACGCTCTATTTAAAATTTTTCAAACTTCTTAATCTTCAACACAACATGTTACCTTGCATTATCCGACTATATTATTAATTTATGTATTTTTCTACAAGTTACTTTCTGCATCTGGGAAAGCCGAGTATCACAAGCTCTCGGAGAGTGATTACCTTGCGCATCACATGTTCTGCAAGCTCCATTCACATTCATATGGAGAATCCTGACGTTCCTCTGTATAATCTCTATGTGCGGTGCAAGCCTCATCTCCATGTTTTATCTTCAATTGTAACATCGCGAACCTATGCAATATCCACCGCTGGTGTGCGGTACAAGCCTCATCTCCGATACTGCTGTGAACAATTTAACTTTGACTGCTACTTTCAAAAAGACTTATGTATATTAGAAGCTAATTCTCCCATCATCCTTCAGCTACTATATTATAGATATTGTCTTTTTAAGTCCTTATTTCTGATTTTAGCTTGGATCGCTCTCTCTACCTGTCCCTATAGTCACATGACTTACCTGAACTGTATACCCCTCCCCCTTATAGCTCCACCTACAAAATCTTTGGCGTTTTATTTTTTATTTTTTTAGTGTATACATACTTACTTTTTTGTTGTCTAAGTCTAATGCCAATCTGAGGAAGGGCTAATTATACCCGAAACGCGTCATTGGTCAAATAAAAGATTAATTTTACATGAATCAGTTGGGAGAAGCAGCGCCTAGAGAGGGACCTTTCCATTTGTTTTTCTAGAATACATCAGTGAGAACCTACAGAAGGGCTTCATTCAGAAGTCTACCTCTTCTACTGGAGCCGGTTTCTTTTTTATGGAAAAAAAGGACGGTTCTCTCCATCCCTACATTGATTACCGGGGACTTAATAAGATCACCATCAAGAACCGGTACCCTCTCCCACTGATCTCAGAACTATTCGATCGCCTATGGGGAGCCAAGATTTTCACCAAGTTGGACTTGCGAGGGGCGTATAACCTTATCAGAATCCGGGAAGGAGACGAGTGGAAGATGGCTTTTAATACCCGTGATAGGCATTATGAGTACCTTGTTATGCCGTTTGGTCTCTGTAATGCCCCTGCCGTTTTTCAAGAATTTGTCAATGACATTTTCCAAGATCTCCTTTACACTTGCGTTGTGGTGTATCTGGACGATATCTTTATCTTCTCGCCCAACTTGGAAGTTCATCGCACTCATGTGCGACAGATCCTGCAACGCTTTCGGAGCAACCGTCTCTATGTCAAGCTCGAGAAATGTCTCTTCGAGAAGTCGACTCTGCCATTGCTCGGCTATATTGTCTCCAACCAAGGACTTCGGATGGATCCTGACAAGCTGTCTTCGGTTCTAACCTGGCCGCAACCTTCTGTTCGGTGGGCTATTCAATGCTTCCTTGGCTTTGCCAACTATTATCGGCAGTTCATTCTGCACTTCTCCACCCTGGTAGCTCCGATTGTGGCTCTTACCAAGAGAGGTGCCAATCCCAAGTCCTTGCCCCCTACTGCGGAGGAGGCTTTTTCTCGTTTGAAGTCGGCATTTGCCTCTGCACCTGTTCTGACGAGACCTGACCTGGACAAGCCGTTCTACCTTGAAGTGGATGCCTCTTCTGTAGGAGCCAGAGCAGTTTTGGCTCAGAAATCTTCCAAGGGCAAAACGGTGACTTGCAGCTTCTTCTCTAAAACATTCTCTCCTGCTGAGAGGAATTAAACCATCGGTGATCAGAAACTCTTGGCCATTAAGCTCGCTCTGGAAGAATGGCATCACTTGTTAGAGGGAGCTACTCATCCTATCAATATCTATACAGACCATAAAAATCTTCTTTTCTTACAGTCCGCACAACGTCTGAACCCCTGGCAGGCTAGGTGGTCACTTTTCTTTTTCGACCTGCACACAAGAACATCAGAGCCGATGCCCTCTCTTGAGCTTCCGATGTGGTGGGCCAGGAACCTATAGTTCATCATTTTGTGTCTCCAGATTGATTGGTTACAGCAGTTCTGGTCAATCTTCAGCAAGTTCCCCCAGGAAAGACTTTTGTGCCAACTCGCCTTAGGACTAAGGTGCTGAACTGGGGACATTCTTCTTTATTGGCCGGTCTAATAAAGTATAAATGAGTGTAGTCATAAGGTGCAGAGAAAATGGGTTAAAAACTGTATTGACATTGAACTGTATATCCCTCCCCCTTATAGCTCCCCCTGCCAAATCCTTTTTTCCATTTTTTTCCATTTTTTTTTAAGTGTATATATACTTGCTTTTTTGTTGTCTAAATTATGCCAATCTGAGGAAGGGTTAATACCCGAAACGCGTCATTGGTCAAATAAAAGATTCATTTTACATGACTATTTCGTCTGAGTGAATCAGTTGGGAGAAGCAGCGCCTAGAGAGGGACCTTTCCATTTGTTTTTCTGCACTACCTGTGGACAGTCCTGCATCTGTCTCAACTTCCCTACGGCATTGCAGCACTCCCGGGAATCCTCCACAATTTTGCACCCAACCTAATGGGGCGATATGCGCATATTTATTGTGCTCAAGGTGAGCACAATACCAGCATTTTAACAACCTCATTTGGTACATTGGGATAATGCACTAGGCGCCTTGTGCGATTCTTTTTGTCTCCTTTCTCCACTGATGTATTCTGACATGGCCCGTGTCTCAGGAGCTGACAAGGGATAGATTCTTCCCCAAGGGGCGAAGAACCCAGCAGAAGCTCAAAAGGACAATCATAGGGACGATGAGGATGAAGACTCTCTGCTTGCTTCTCGCAAAACACGTCAGTGAAGTCTTGGTATAGGGTAGGCAGACCAGGCAGAGAGGAGCTAGGAATCGGATGCTTCAGTTGAATAGTCTCCAGACAGCAGTTCAATTCTGGTCCCAACGAGAGACTTCTCCGGAGCACCAATCTAGAACCAGGGTGTGGCATTGCAGCCATGGTAGACCGAGGAGAACCAAGGAAGAACGGTGAGAGAGCACATAGAACTTGATCCACTCCTTGTGTATAGCACCCACTTGCATCTTCAAAGGTTCAGTGTTGTACTTCACTGAGGAATTCAGGCACTCCCCATTGTTAGTAGAGATGTACAGAGGCTCAGAGAGTTGTGAGACTGGGAGATTATATTTATGGACCAGAGAGGCATCCACCAAGTTCCCTGCTGAACCAGAGTCCACAAAAGCAGAAACGAGAGACCGTTAGAGGAGAAGAGCCGGACAGGCATATATAAGCGAGGAGAGGGAGTATTCACACCTAGAAACGCCTCTTCCATGTTCCCGGACGCTGAGGCCGAAAAGGGCAGTTATTGCGAAATTGCTCCGGGCTGGCACAGTACAGGCACAGATTCTCTTCCCATTGGCGTGATCTCTCTTGTGGGGACAGGTGAGCTCAATCCACCTGCATAGGCTCTTCGGCAGAAGGCAAAGAAGTAGGCAGGGGCAGCCGCTGAAACACCGGAGCCAAACGGGGAAGACGACGTGAACGAGCAGGTTCACGTTCTTGAATGAGCTCCACTTGCTTCTCGGCAAAACGCACATCAATGTGTTCAGCTAGCAGAATCAATTCAGACAGGGAAGATGGTGGGTCCTGTGTGGCCAGGGCATCCTTTACCCTGCTAAGAAAGTCCCTTCTTGAAGGTGTCACACAGGGCTGCATCATTCCAATTCAGAAGCTAGAGTACGGAATTGGACCACATAGAGGAATCCCCTTGACGGAGGTTCAAGAGCGCGGTTTCAGCCGAGGAAGAACGTGCTGGCTCCTCAAAGACACTGTGGAATTTTGAAAGGAAAGCTTGCAGATCGGTCGTCCCCGGATCACCTTTGTCCCAGAGCGGAGTAGCCCAGGCCAGCGCCTTACCGGAAAGAAGGCTCACCACAAAAGCCACTTTTGCACGTTCAGATGGGAACTGGTCAGACATGAGTTGCATGTGCATAGAACACTGGGTGACGAAGCCTCTGCACAATTTAGGATCCCCTTCATACTTGGTTGCCAGAGACAGGCGAAGTTTGGGACCAAGGGATGCTTCGGAAGTTGCTGTCCCTGAAGGAGCCACAGGAGCGGGTTGCTGCTATTGCTGCTGCTGACAGACACAGAAAACCTTCTTGCCACAGCTTGCATTGATGTGCCATCCTGGATGAGCTGCACTACCTGAGCCACTTGTGTGGGTTGTAGGCTCAGTCTCATGCTACCACTAGAGTGAATGCACCGCCAGCATTCAAAAATGACCAAAACATCAGCCATGAAGCATAGGAACTGAAAAGTGGTCTGTGGTCACCACCTGCAGAACCACTCCTTTATTGGGGGTGTCTTGCTATTTGCCTATAATTTCCAACTGTTGTCTGTTCCATTTGCCCAACAGCATGTAAAATTGATTGTCTATCAGTGTTGCTTCCTGAGTGGACAGTGTGATTTCACAGAAGTGTGATTGACTTGGAGTCACATTGTGTTGTTTAAGTGTTCCCTTTAGTTTTTTGTTTTTTTTGAGCAGTGTATAATACTATTAGGTGTATAATACTATTAGGTATACATCTAAAAGCAGATTCTGCAGTTGCTCAACCTTCAGAATTTGAAACAAGTGTTAACACAGTTCTCTTCCTTCCTTGTTATCACAACAGTTACAATTTCTAAATCAGCCAACCAAACAGTAAAGATAGTACAGTCATAACCACTGTGACAGAAATGTTCAGGGTCAAATGTATATTGTACGACATCTCATACATTCTTACCAAGAAAGACATTGGCCCTCAGTGGAGTGTCGTTTTCTTTGTTGGTTTTGATTCCCAACAGGTATTTTTCCATGGTAATTACTTGTCTTTCCCTACGTTTTGCACTTTTCCCTACATTTTGCTTATTTTTTACAACTGCTCTGAGCTGTGGGGTTTTCAGAACTCAATTTCACTAAATTTTCTGTGGAAACATTAGTGAATATGTTGTAGTTTTTTTTTAAATGTCGGGAACACGCCCCTTTCTGCAGCCACGCCCCCTGTCTCCAGTAGACAATCCCCTTTTTCAGGTTTTCTGCGTAAAATGGAGAATTGGTCAGCTTTTTTAAAAAATATTTATGGGTCACAAATTCTGGCGCACTGCACCACATATTGGCGCACAACACGACAAAACAGGTTGGGTTTACAATAGTAAATTAAGGCCTTGTTTAAAAAAAAAAAAATCTATTTGGCTCCTCTTCTAGGAACAACCACAGATTTTCCTGAAAATACTAGGCCAATCGAATGAATTAAAGGGCTCTTTTCAAGCTGCCATGTATACATTGCATGTAACCAGCATTGTGTGACATTAAGGTATCAGATTGAATGCCTAGGGCAATCTAGATGGTGCAGTGATCTTTTTCTGAAGACAGTCTTCTGTATTTCTAAGTGCACTATAAAATAACTGCTAACATTTCAAGTAAATACGTCCATACTTACATTAACATCAGTAAGTAAACCTGGTGTCCCTATCAACCTGCTGTCATCCAGACATGTCAAAAGCTTAAATCGTAGCGGGTCTCAGTCCTTCACTGCCTGGCCGGAATTAATCAGATTTGACAGACATCACACTTCAATACACTTTATCAGGTTATAACTCACGATCGCAGTAGGTCTCAGGAGTGAGACACAACATGGGCAAAATGTAAAGGTTTATATTAAAGGGGTATTCCAGGCCAAAACTTTTTTTTATATATCAACTGGCTCCGGAAAGTTAAACAGATTTGTAAATAACTTTGATAAAAAAAATCTTAATGCGATAGTTATTAGCTTCTGAAGTTGAGTTGTTTTTTTTCTGTCTAACTGCTTTCTGATGACTCACGTCCCGGGAGCTGTGCAGTTCCTATGGGGATATTCTCCCAGCATGCACAGCTCCTGGGACGTGACATCATCATTGAGCAGTTAGACAGAAAACTTTAGAAGCTAAGAACTATTGAAAAGATTAAGATTTTTTAATAGAAGTAATTTACAAATCTGTTTAACTTTCCGGAGCCAGTTGATATATAAAAAAAAGTTTTTGCCTGGAATACCCCTTTAATGACTAACGCCTCAAGGGTTCTGACTATGCCATCACATGTCTCCAGAGTTATTGTACATATGTATGGTACTGAAAAGACTGCACTGTGCACACGGCGGAATTTCAGTGGCAGATATTTATGTTGCGCAAATCACGATTCTGGCGTCCGCATTGCCTTAAATGGGCACTGTCAGATATAAAAACTTTTGATATGTGGTAAAGCATGCAAAACCAATAGGTTTTGCAATTGCTTTCCTTAAAAAAATATCAGTATTTCATACTGAAAAAGCCGGGCAAAAAACTGCCTCCTGGGATACATACCAGCCTGGCTGTGTCCACTCGTCATCACCTACGTCAAGGACCCACTTCATGATTGACAGGTCTGCAGATCTAAAGCTGCTGTGATCGTCTCCCTCATTGGCCCTGATTTATCAATCTGTCTGAAACAGAAACTTGAGGGATTTTCCCAAGCAATCAATCACTGCTCAGCTTTCATTTTACCAGAGCTCCCTAAAATATAAAACATGAGCAGTGATTGGTTGCTTGGAAAAATCACTCCAGTTTCTGTCTCAGACAGATTAATAAATCAGGGCCCTTGTCTGTGTTTATGTTACGCCGAGCGCTCCGGGTCCCCGCTCCTCCCCGGAGCGCTCGCTACACTTCCCTCACTGCAGCGCCCCGGTCGGTTCCACGGACCCGGGGCGCTGCGTTACCACCTCCGGCCGGGATGCGATTCGCGATGCGGGTAGCGCCCGCTCACGATGCGCACCCCGGCTCCCGTACCTTACTCGCTCCCCGTCAGTTCTGTCCCGGCGCGCGCGGCCCCGCTCCCTAGGGCGCGCGCGCGCCGGGTCTTTGCGATTTAAAGGGCCACTGCACCGCTGATTGGTGCAGTGGTTCCAATTAGTGTTTACACCTGTGCACTTCCCTATATCACCTCACTTCCCCTTCACTCCCTCGCCGGATCTTGTTGCCCTAGTGCCAGTGAAAGCGTTCCTTGTGTGTTCCTTGCCTGTGATTCCAGACCTTCTGCCGTTGCCCCTGACTACGATCCTTGCTGCCTGCCCCGACCTTCTGCTACGTCCGACCTTGCTTCTGTCTACTCCCTTGTACCGCGCCTATCTTCAGCAGCCAGAGAGGTTGAGCCGTTGCTAGGGGATACGACCTGGTCACTACCGCCGCAGCAAGACCATCCCGCTTTGCGGCGGGCTCTGGTGAAAACCAGTAGTGACTTAGAACCGATCCTCTAGCACGGTCCACGCCAATCCCTCTCTGGCACAGAGGATCCACTACCTGCCAGCCGGCATCGTGACAGTAGATCCGGCCATGGATCCCGCTGAAGTTCCTCTGCCAGTTGTCGCTGACCTCACCACGGTGGTCGCCCAGCAGTCACAACAGATTGCGCAACAAGGCCAACAGCTGTCTCAACTGACTGTTATGCTACAACAGTTACTACCACAGCTCCAGCAATCATCTCCTCCGCCAGCTCCTGTACCTCCTCCGCAGCGAGTGGCCGCTTCTGGAATACGACTATCCTTGCCGGATAAATTTGATGGGGACTCTAAGTTTTGCCGTGGCTTTCTTTCCCAATGTTCATTACACTTGGAGATGATGTCGGACCAGTTCCCCACTGAAAGGTCTAAGGTGGCTTTCGTAGTCAGCCTGCTGTCTGGAAAAGCCCTGGCTTGGGCCACACCGCTCTGGGACCGCAATGACCCCGTCACTGCCTCTGTACACTCCTTCCTCTCGGAAATTCGAAGTGTCTTTGAGGAACCTGCCCGAGCCTCTTCTGCTGAGACTGCCCTGTTGAACCTGGTCCAGGGTAATTCTTCCGTTGGCGAGTATGCCGTACAGTTCCGTACCCTTGCTTCAGAATTATCCTGGAATAATGAGGCACTCTGCGCGACCTTTAAAAAAGGCCTATCCAGCAACATTAAAGATGTTCTGGCCGCACGAGAAATCCCTGCTAACCTACATGAACTCATCCATCTTGCCACTCGCATTGACATGCGTTTTTCCGAACGGCGTCAGGAGCTCCGCCAGGATATGGACTCTGTTCGCACGAGGCGTTTCTTCTCCCCGGCTCCTCTCTCCTCTGGTCCCCTGCAATCTGTTCCTGTGCCTCCCGCCGTGGAGGCTATGCAGGTCGACCGGTCTCGCCTGACACCCCAAGAGAGGACACGACGCCGCATGGAGAATCTCTGCCTGTACTGTGCTAGTACCGAACACTTCCTGAAGGATTGTCCTATCCGTCCTCCCCGCCTGGAAAGACGTCCGCTGACTCCGCACAATGGTGAGACAGTCCTTGATGTCTACTCTGCTTCTCCACGTCTTACTGTGCCTGTGCGGATGTCTGCCTCTGCCTTCTCCTTCTCTGCTGTGGCCTTCTTGGACTCTGGATCTGCAGGAAATTTCATCTTAGCCTCTCTCGTCAACAGGTTCAACATCCCGGTGACCAGTCTCGCCAGACCCCTCTACATCAATTGTGTAAACAATGAAAGATTGGACTGTACTATACGTTTCCGCACGGAGCCCCTTCTAATGTGCATCGGATCTCATCACGAGAGGATTGAACTGTTGGTCCTCCCCAATTGCACTTCTGAAATCCTTCTTGGACTTCCCTGGCTTCAACTCCATTCCCCAATCCTGGATTGGTCCACTGGGGAGATCAAGAGTTGGGGGCCCTCTTGTTCCAAGGACTGCTTAAAACCGGTTCCCAGTAAACCTTGCCGTGTCCCTGTGCTTCCTCATGTAACCGGTCTCCCTAAGGCCTATATGGACTTTGCGGACGTTTTTTGCAAAAAACAAGCTGAGACTCTACCTCCTCACAGGCCTTATGATTGTCCCATTGACCTCCTCCCGGGCACTACTCCACCCCGGGGCAGAATCTATCCTCTGTCCGTCCCAGAGACTCTTGCCATGTCTGAATACGTCCAAGAAAATTTAAAAAAGGGCTTTATCCGTAAATCCTCCTCTCCTGCCGGAGCCGGATTTTTCTTTGTGTCCAAAAAAGATGGCTCTCTACGTCCTTGCATTGACTACCGCGGTCTTAATAAAATCACGGTTAAGAACCGCTACCCCCTACCCCTCATCTCTGAACTCTTTGATCGTCTCCAAGGTGCCCATATTTTTACCAAACTGGACTTAAGAGGTGCTTATAATCTCATCCGCATCAGAGAGGGGGATGAATGGAAAACGGCATTTAACACCAGAGATGGACACTTTGAGTATCTGGTCATGCCCTTTGGTCTATGCAACGCCCCTGCCGTCTTCCAAGACTTTGTTAATGAAATTTTTCGTGATCTACTATACTCCTGTGTTGTTGTATATCTGGACGATATCCTGATTTTTTCTGCCAATCTTGAAGAACACCGCCAGCATGTCCGTATGGTTCTTCAGAGACTTCGTGATAATCAACTCTATGCCAAAATAGAGAAATGTCTGTTTGAATGCCAATCTCTTCCTTTTCTAGGATACTTGGTCTCTGGCCAGGGACTACAAATGGACCCAGATAAACTCTCTGCCGTCTTAGATTGGCCACGCCCCTCCGGACTCCGTGCCATCCAACGTTTTTTGGGGTTCGCCAATTATTACAGGCAATTTATTCCACATTTTTCTACCATTGTGGCTCCTATTGTGGCTTTAACAAAAAAAAATGCCGATCCCAAGTCTTGGCCTCCTCAAGCGGAAGACGCCTTTAAACGACTCAAGTCTGCCTTTTCTTCGGCTCCCGTGCTCTCCAGACCTGACCCATCTAAACCCTTCCTATTGGAGGTTGATGCCTCCTCAGTGGGAGCTGGAGCTGTCCTTCTACAAAAAAACTCTTCCGGGCATGCTGTTACTTGTGGTTTTTTTTCCAGGACCTTCTCTCCGGCGGAGAGGAACTACTCCATCGGGGATCGAGAGCTTCTAGCCATTAAATTAGCACTTGAGGAATGGAGGCATCTGCTGGAGGGATCAAGATTTCCAGTTATTATTTACACCGATCACAAGAACCTCTCCTACCTCCAGTCTGCCCAACGGCTGAATCCTCGTCAGGCCAGGTGGTCTCTGTTCTTTGCCCGATTTAATTTTGAAATTCACTTTCGGCCTGCTGATAAAAACATTAGGGCCGATGCTCTCTCTCGTTCCTCAGATGCCTCTGAAATTGAACTCTCTCCTCAACACATCATTCCTCCTGACTGCCTGATTTCCACTTCTCCAGCCTCCATCAGGCAAACTCCTCCAGGAAAGACCTTTGTTTCTCCACGCCAACGCCTTGGGATCCTCAAATGGGGTCACTCCTCCCATCTCGCAGGTCATGCGGGCATCAAGAAATCTGTGCAACTCATCTCTCGCTTCTATTGGTGGCCGACTCTAGAGACTGATGTGGTGGACTTTGTGCGAGCCTGCACTATCTGTGCCCGGGATAAGACTCCTCGCCAGAAGCCCGCTGGTTTTCTTCATCCTCTACCTGTCCCCGAACAACCTTGGTCTCTGATTGGTATGGATTTTATTACTGACTTACCCCCATCCCATGGCAACACTGTTATTTGGGTGGTCGTTGATCGATTCTCCAAAATGGCACATTTCATCCCTCTTCCTGGTCTTCCTTCAGCGCCTCAGTTGGCTAAACAATTTTTTGTACACATTTTTCGTCTTCACGGGTTGCCTACACAGATCGTCTCGGATAGAGGCGTCCAATTTGTGTCTAAATTCTGGAGGGCTCTCTGTAAACAACTCAAGATTAAATTAAATTTTTCTTCTGCATACCATCCTCAATCCAATGGACAAGTAGAGAGAATTAACCAGATCTTGGGTGACTATTTACGACATTTTGTTTCCTCCCGCCAGGATGACTGGGCAGATCTTCTACCTTGGGCCGAATTCTCGTATAATTTCAGAATCTCTGAATCTTCCTCCAAATCTCCGTTTTTCGTGGTGTACGGCCGTCACCCTCTTCCCCCCCTCCCTACCCCCTTGCCCTCTGGTCTGCCCGCTGTGGATGAAATTTCTCGTGATCTTTCCACCATATGGAAAGAGACCCAAAATTCTCTCTTACAGGCTTCTTCTCGCATGAAGAGATTCGCAGATAAGAAAAGAAGAGCTCCTCCCATTTTTTCCCCTGGAGACAAGGTATGGCTCTCCGCTAAATATGTCCGTTTCCGTGTCCCGAGCTATAAGTTGGGACCACGCTATCTTGGTCCTTTTAAAGTTTTGTGTCAAATTAATCCTGTCTCTTACAAACTTCTTCTTCCTCCTTCTCTTCGTATCCCTAATGCCTTTCACGTCTCTCTTCTTAAACCTCTCATCCTCAACCGTTTTTCTCCTAAATCTGTTCCTCCCACTCCTGTTTCCGGCTCCTCGGACATCTTCTCTGTCAAAGAGATTTTGGCCTCTAAAAAGGTCAGGGGAAGAACTTTTTTTTTAGTGGATTGGGAGGGTTGTGGTCCAGAAGAGAGGTCCTGGGAACCTGAGGACAATATCCTGGACAAAAGTCTGATCCTCAGGTTCTCAGGCCCCAAGAAGAGGGGGAGACCCAAGGGGGGGGGTACTGTTACGCCGAGCGCTCCGGGTCCCCGCTCCTCCCCGGAGCGCTCGCTACACTTCCCTCACTGCAGCGCCCCGGTCGGTTCCACGGACCCGGGGCGCTGCGTTACCACCTCCGGCCGGGATGCGATTCGCGATGCGGGTAGCGCCCGCTCACGATGCGCACCCCGGCTCCCGTACCTTACTCGCTCCCCGTCAGTTCTGTCCCGGCGCGCGCGGCCCCGCTCCCTAGGGCGCGCGCGCGCCGGGTCTTTGCGATTTAAAGGGCCACTGCACCGCTGATTGGTGCAGTGGTTCCAATTAGTGTTTACACCTGTGCACTTCCCTATATCACCTCACTTCCCCTTCACTCCCTCGCCGGATCTTGTTGCCCTAGTGCCAGTGAAAGCGTTCCTTGTGTGTTCCTTGCCTGTGATTCCAGACCTTCTGCCGTTGCCCCTGACTACGATCCTTGCTGCCTGCCCCGACCTTCTGCTACGTCCGACCTTGCTTCTGTCTACTCCCTTGTACCGCGCCTATCTTCAGCAGCCAGAGAGGTTGAGCCGTTGCTAGGGGATACGACCTGGTCACTACCGCCGCAGCAAGACCATCCCGCTTTGCGGCGGGCTCTGGTGAAAACCAGTAGTGACTTAGAACCGATCCTCTAGCACGGTCCACGCCAATCCCTCTCTGGCACAGAGGATCCACTACCTGCCAGCCGGCATCGTGACAGTTTACTTCACAGTCTCCTGTGTGAGGAGAAGGGGGGAGGGGCGGGAGTACACTGCTGCCTGTGAGCAGATGATGAAAAGCTGGTGACTGAAGATGGGGACTGAATGGAGGAGTTTTTGTTTAAAAAGTAAGTGTCCCTGCATGTATTTATGTGTGTGTGGAGATATATGTATGTATGTGTGTAAATCTGTGTTGTCTAGGTAATGTGCATGTGTATGAATAAATGGAGTCAATGTGTGTGTGTGTGTGTATCTAATGCAGGGGGACTACAATCATATGCCTCCAGCCAAATGATGTGTGGGCATGCTGGGAGTTGTAGTTTTGCAAAAGCTGTAATCACACAGTGTGTGTGTATAGCATAAAACCAGAAAGGAAAGGGTTACAGATGCTCACTCCCGAGACCAGTGACTGAGGAGAGTGAGGGAGGGGGAGTGGTTATCACCTGAGGAGAAGAAAGGGACCCGCCCCTCTGCTTCTGGTCAACAACATTAAGGTACTTCAGAAATAAAGCTAATTCTGAGAGAAATATAGGTCATAGACACATAAAAATGATATGTACATGATCAGGAGGAGATACTGAGCAACATATAATATATATATTTTTTTTTGGGTGATCTGATAGGTACGCTTTAAACTTTAGATCTTGTAGAGACCACCCAGTTTTCAGAAAATGCAACAGTGCTGCCAATGGTTGTTCAGCAGGGTTGGACTTGCATATAACTGTGTCTTTTTTTTTCAATAAACTCATTATTTACTGCTGCTAAATCATCTGGGTTATTTTCTCTAATCTCCACTATAAGACAACCTCTCTCTTTGCTCCTACCACTTCTTGCACCATATTCTGACATTTTGCCAAGATGGTCATCTTACAAATGTATGGTCTCCCTTGCAGATAATAAAACAAAATGGAGACTACCACATTGTTTAAAAACAGTTGTCAATACTATTTAGTTTTTTTACCTGAACACTCCACCTACCTGCTCAATGCATTTATGTAGCACAATCCCACTGCTGGTGGGTAGTTCTGTGTAAATGCCTGTAACAACCTGTAAAGTAATCTCAACTACGAAAGAACAAAAGTTTCTAGCGATTATCTCCACCATGTCAATTGCTGCCATTCAGACAAAAAATTATCGGTCTTCATTTGCCCAAAAAACTTCTAAAATGATTCTTGTAAAAGTACGCTTAGAGAAGCTCACATTTGGTTGCTGGTGATGAAACACCATGTTATGTTTAAACAACAATCTGCAAAAAAATGTGTTTAAAATTAGGTTACCGGCCTGACAAATACAGTCATGGCCGTAAATGTGGCACCCCTGAAATTTTTCTAGAAAATTATGTATTTCTCACAGAAAAGGATTGCAGTAACACATGTTTTGCTATACACATGTTTATTCCCTTTGTGTGTATTGAAGATTGTGCACTTTTCCAGTGCACAGATGATAAGGATATTTCAGCACTGTCCACAACCAAGGTAAGTAATTAGAAGTTTTTTATTTTACATGTAACGCGTTTCAAGGACGCTCCGTCCTCTTTCTCAGACATGTATAGAGCTAAAAAGTGCAGCAATCATATATTGCTGCACTTTTTAGCTCTATACATGTCTGAATAGGACGGAGCATCCTTGAAACGTGTTACATGTAAAATAAAAAAACTTCTAATTACTTACCTTGGTTGTGGACAGCGCTGAAATATCCTTATCATCTGTGCACTGGAAAAGTGCACAATCTTCATTACACTTTCCCTATGCCTTGCCGAGGGCGGGATAAGCTGCAGTCCGAGGTGGATGTCCGGGCGGGATCTCCACTACAACCCTCCGAAAGGATTACATGCATACAAGAGTGTTGTGCCTCTCCTTTAGCACAACACTGGTGAGTTGCTCTATTGATAGGGGCTCACCTTTTTAAATTGTCCTTCACAGTGGAGTACTTTTCCATCCTTTTTATTTCACTTTGTGTGTATTGGAACTAAACCAAAAAAGGGAGGAAAAAAAGCTAATTGGACATAATGTCACACCAAACTCCAAAAATGGGCAGGACAAAATTATTGGCACCCTTAACTTAATATTTGGTAGCATACCCTTTGGGAAAAAATAACTGAAATGAGTCGCTTCCTATAACCATCAATAAGCTTCTTACACCTCTCAGCCGGAATGTTGGACCATTCTTCCTTTGTAAACTGCTCCAGGTCTCTCCTATTGGAAGGGTGCCTTTTCCCAACAGCAATTTTAAGATCTCTCCACAGGTATTCAATGGGATTTAGATCTGGACTCATTGCTGACCACTTCAGAACTCTCCGGCGCTGTGTTGCCATCCATTTCTGGGTGTTTGGTAATTGGTATTGTCGCGAAACATAAAATTTTCGTAAAAGTTCGCGAACCGGCGAACCGCTATTGACTTCAATGGGCAGACGAATTTTAAAACCCACAGGGACTCTTTTTGGCCACAATAGTGATTTAAAAGTTGTTTCAAGGGGACTAACACCTGGACTGTGGCGTGCCGGAGTAGGATCCATGGCAAAACTCCCATGGAAAATTACATAAATCACCTATTATTCCTAAATGGTTTGGAATAACGTGCTTTAGCCCACCGTTAGGAAGCACATAGAGCCCCCCTTTAGGCATCACATAGTTAGATTCCCCCCTTTAGACAGCACATAGATTCCCCCATATTAGGCAGCACATGGTTAGAGCCCCCCTTTAGGCATCACATAGTTAGAGCTCCCATTTAGGCAGCACATAGTTAGAGCCCCCCTTGAGGCAGCACATAGTGGGATTTGAACACAAGGCCCCAGCGCTGCAAGGCAGCAGTGCTAACCTCTGAGCCACCATGCTACCCTTAGCATACATCTAATATCCACGGTGGCTAAAATGGACAGAGATGTCAGCAGAGAGTACCAGAAAAATTAGGCATGTACACATGCCTGAAAAATGTTGTATTGTTGCAGCCGCTTCTGTAGCAGTGGCCATAAAAATTGCAGCACCATAACAAGTGCAGCAGCAGAGGCCAGAAAAATTAGGCATGTACACCTGGCTGGAAAATTTGGTATTGTTGCAGTTGTAGCAGCGGCCATAAAATTCCAGCACCATAACAAGTGCAGCAGCAGAGGCCAGAAAAATTAGGCATGTACATATGGAGGAAAAATTGGGTATTGTAGCAGCAGCCAGAAAAATTGCAGCACCAGAAAAAGTGCAGCAGCAGAGGCCAGAAAAATTTGGCATGTACACCTGGCTGGAAAATTTGGTATTGTCGCAGCTGTAGCAGCGGCCATAAAATTGCAGCACCATAACAAGTGCAGCAGCAGAGTCCCGAAAAAATTAGGCATGTACACCTGGCTGGAAAATTTGGTATTGTCGCAGCTGCTGTTGTAGTAGCGGACAGAAAAATTTCTGTTTGTTTCGCCAGGCAGAAAGTGCCCTAAAACATTTTGGCTTGAACCCTAGTTGGTGGCAGATAAGTCACGCAAGTCATCCGGCATTCAGAGTACAAATACAGCAGCGTGTGGACCATTTTTAGCCCAAGGCAGCTCATCTGATCAGGCCTTGTTCAGTCAAATGTATCGCCCAGTGTCAGTCCCTTCGGGATTCATCCCTCATTCATCTTAAGAAAGGTGAGGTACCAGACTTTTTTGACCAAGGCGTCTCCTCTTCTCAGTGACAATACCTCCTGCTGCACTGAAGGTCCTTTCTGACAGGACACTTGAAGCGGGACAGGCCAGAAGTTCGAGCGCAAATTGGGATAGCTCAGGCCACAGGTCAAGCTGGCACACCCAGTAGTCAAGGGGTTCATCGCTCCTCAGAGTGTCGATATCTGCGGTTAAGGCCAGGTAGTCTGCTACCTGTAGGTCAAGTCGTTCTCTGATGGTGGACCCCGAAGGGCTGTGGCGATGCATAGGACTTAAAAAGCTCTGCATGTCCTCCATCAACAGCATGTCTGTACAGCATCCTGTCCTTGCCGGCGTGTTCGTGGGAGGAGGAGGAGGATTACTTTCACCTATTCCCCCGGTTAGATCCCTGCTGTGCTGTGACATGACCCTTATACGCTGTGTACAGCATACTTCTTAATTTATTTTGGACCTGCTGAATCCCTTCCGCCTTGCTGTAATGCAGTAACATGTCAGGCACTGTATGTTTATACCGTGGGTCTAGTAGCGTGGACACCCAGTACAGGTCGTTCTCCTTCATCCTTTTTATACGAGGGTCCCTCAACAGGCACGACAGCATGAAAGACCCCATTTGCACAAGGACGGATGCCGAGCTACTCATGTCCCGTTCTCAGTGATGTCAGGGAAGGTATAATCTTCTTCCCCCCAGCCACGTACCACACCACGGGAACCAGATAGGTGACAAGGAGCACCCTGGGATGCCTGCTGTGGTTGGTCTTCCTCCTCCTCTTCAAAGCCACATTCCTCCTCTGACTCCTCTTCCTCACAATCCTCTTCCAGCGTTGCCGCAGGTCCAGCAAGCGATGCTGATAAGCCTGTTTCTGGTGGTGATGGTGTCCACAACTCTTCCTCTTCACGCTCATCTACTGCCTGATCCAGCACTCTTCGCAGGGCACGCTCCAGGAAGAAAACAAATGGTATGATGTCGCTGATGGTGCCTTCGGTGCGACTGACCAGGTTTGTCACCTCCTCAAAAGGACGCATGAGCCTACAGGCATTGCGCATGAGCCTCCAGTAACGTGGCAAAAAAATTCCCAGCTCCGCAGATGATGTCCTAGCATCCCGGTCATACAAATATTCATTGATGGCTTTTTCTTGTTGGAGCAGGCGGTCGAACATTAGGAGTGTTGAATTCCAACGTGTCGGGCTGTCGCAAATCACTGTCGCCTCACTGGCATGTTGTTTCGCCGCTGGATAGCTGACAAGTGCGCCATGGCCGTGTAGGAACCCCTGAAATGGCCACACACCTTCCTGGACTGCTTAAGGACATCCTGTAAGCCTGGGTACTTGAGCACAAAGCATTGTACAATCAGATTACACACATGTGCCATGCACGGCACATGTGTCAACTTGCCCAACCTCAATGCTGCCAACAAATTTGTTCCGTTGTCACAAACCACCTTGCCAATCTCCAGTTGGTGCGGAGTCAGCCACTGGTCCACCTGTGCGTTCAGGGCCGACAGGAGCGCTGGTGCCGCGTGACTCTCCGCTTTGAGGCAAGTCAACCCCAAGATGGCGTGACACTGCCGTATCGGGGATGTGAAATAGCACCTGGGGAGCTGGAGGGGTGCCGGTGATGTGGAGCAAGACGCATCAGTGGAAGAGGACTCGGCCGAGGATGTTATGGAAAAGGATGGAGTAGGAGGAGTAGAGGAGGTGGCAGCAGGCCTGCCTGCAAGTCGCGGCGGTGTCACCAACTCCTCTGCAGAGCCACACATTCCATGCTTGGCAGCCGTCACCAGGTTTACCCAATGCGCAGTGTAGGTGATATACCTGCCCTGACCATGCTTTGCAGACCAGGTATCAGTGGTCAGATGGACCCTTGCCCCTACACTGTGTGCCAGACATGCCATAATTTCCTTTTGCACAATGGATTAAAGGTTGGGGATTGCCTTTTGTGCAAAAAAATTTCGGCCGGATACCTTCCACTGCGGTGTCCCAATGGCTACAAATTTTTTAAAGGCCTCAGACTCCACCAGCTTCTATGGTAAAAGCTGGCGGGCTAGCAGTTCCGACAAGCCAGCTGTCAGACGACGGGCTAGGGGGTGACTTTGAGACATTGTCTTCTTGCGCTCAAACATCTCCTTGACAGACACCTGACTGTGGGCAGATGAGCAGGAACTGCTCAAGGCGAGAGACGGAGAGGCGGATGGTTGAGAGGGGGCAAGGGGGGCAGCAGTGGTTGACCTGGCTGAAGATGCTGGACCAGGAGGAGGATGGTGGCTTTGACTTTGTGTGCTGCTTGTACTGACTTGTTGATCCCATAGGCGTTTATGATGTGACATCATGTGCCTTCACAAAGCAGTTGTGCCTAGGTGGGTGTTGGACTTCCCACGACTCAGTTTCTTCTGGCACAGGTTGCAAATGGCCTCGCTGTTGTCAGAGGCAGACACACAAAAAAAATGCCACACTGCTGAGCTCTGCGATGACGGCATTCTGGTGGTGGCAACAGCATGCGTTGATTGGCGTCCCGTCTGGCTGACCCCGGGTGCCGATGCTGTCTGACTGTGCCACTAGCTCCTTGCGACGACCTCCCCCTGCTTCCAACTCGTCTCCTCCTCCTCTCTGTCTCCCCATCTGAACTTTCACCTCTTCTTCTCTTCTAGCGGGCACCCACGTGGCATCCACGGACACATCGTCATCATCAACACCTTCAACGCTATCTGACACCTCAAGAAAGGAAAAAGCAGCGGGTACAACATCATCATCACACCGTACGTCCATGTGTGTAATGCTGCCTGACTGAGACATATCCCTGTTAACTACATCCTCTGGCAATAATGGTTGCTCATCACTCATGTCTTCAAACTGATGTGTAAATAACTTCTCTGACGGATCAAGTAAAGCTGCTGCGGTGCTAGTGTTGGTGGTGGCGGCAGGCGGGCAAGTGGTAGCATGAGAGGTGCTCTAGGTGCTAAGCTATAGGAGGAGAAGGATGGTGCGTCAAGGTTCTGACACCTTCCATAATTTTTTCTCTTCCGTCAACACCCAGGGAGATTAGTTACAGTGCCATAGGTTGCAAACTTCTTGATAATGTTGCGCACTGTGGACAAAGGCAAATCTAGATCTCTGGAGATGGATGGATATTTTTCCACAATTTGGGTTCTCAAGTCCTCAGTCAATTCTATTCTCCTTTTTCTGTTGTCCATGCTTAGTATATATATATATATATATATATATATAGAGAGAGAGAGAGAGAGAGAGAGAGAGAGAGAGAGAGAGAGAGAGAGATACACACTTATTTATACACTTATTTGTATATACACAGACTTAAATTTAGCTAAAACAACCTTATACGTGCACATATCTTTAAACATTCCTGTATGAAGACACACATTTCAATGTACATATGTATATTTTATATCTACACATGTAAAAATGCTAATATCCATATAAACATACTTGTATACATCATGCATATATTCTAGCTAATCTGCTGATGTGCTGGGCCTAATATGAAAAGGTTTTCAAGGGAAATGTTAAACTTTTGTATATGCTTCCCCCTGTATTAAAACAATAAAAGACTGCTTATTTATCTCCCCCGATGCTGCCGCTATCAGATCTTATGTTCCACGCTCTACACTGTTCTGCCAGCTTCCCATGTCGTCCTGCCTCCACTCTGTGATTGGCTGAGCGGTGAGTGGGATGTCATTAGAAGGAGGAAGACCATAACAGGAAGCCCAGACTGGAAGATCTGACAGCAGAAACACCAGGGGAACAGAGTAGGTAAGTATGCAGACTTTTATTGTTTTAAGGCAGAGGGAGACACATAGTAACGTTTGACATTTCCCTGGAAAACCCTTTTAGGCCTGGAATTTAGAGAAACATATTTGCCCTTGTACCCCTTGGGTAACAAAAAGAGAGAATAATTATATGCAAACTTCTCTCTAGTGTTTAGTGTAACCTATTGGAAACAACCCTGTAAATCATGGTCCGACCAATGTAAATCATTCTCCTCCAAAAAGAAGAGAAACCTCATTGTACACAGTTGTTTCCTTTTTTTTTCATATCAGCTGGCTACAGAAAATTAAACAGATTTGTAAATTACTTCTATTATTTTTTTTATCCTACCAGTACTTATCAGCTGCTGAAGTTAAGTTGTTCTTTTCTGTCCGACAACAAAGCTCTCTACTGACACCTCTGTCTGGAGGTGTCAGGAACTGTCCAGAGCAGGAGTGGTTTGCTATGGGATTTGCTGCTACTCTGGAAAGTTCCTGAGACAGACAGAGGTGTCAGCAGAGAGCACTGTTGTCAGAAAGAAAAGAACAACTTAACATCAGCAGCTGATAAGTACTGGAAGGATAAAGATTTTTTTAATAGAAATCATTTACAAATCTGTTTAACTTTCTGGAGCCAGTTGATATGGAAAAAAAAGATTTTTCATGGAATACCTCTTTGATGAGAGTCAGTATTCATCACAGACATCTGATCTAAACTGATGAGTGTTTCGTCCTATTGGAGAAGACTCTGGGTTGGCTAATAACCCTAATAATATTCAAAGCTCTTAAATAACTGGAGTGGACATAGCTCTATAGTGTAGCTACCTAGAAGTGGCACCAGAGAAACACTTTTATTCCATCTGGAAGAGAGTAGTTTGCATACAGACAAAGGGTCTATTCAAACAGAAGGTATCCTGTGCATATTTGAAGCTGCAGATTTACATTGCAACATGATATCTTCAGCTTCAAATATGCAGCATCAAATATGTGCAAAATGCTGTATATGTAAATACACCCTTCAAATGAAATATAAATCTGGCAGAGAACTTTTCAAAAGTAGTAAAACAGCATTCTGTTAAAAAAAATATGACTAAAAGTGAGTCATTGACAAGTCTCGTCCCTTGTATGCATGCACATACATTAGTTCAAGTTATTCTGGCATACAATACCATTTCCCCTAGGCTACTCTTCAACTTGTAGCAGTAGAAATAAATTTTAACTATTACGTGACAGCTGTAGCTTGATATCTGTTTTGTAACGCTACTAGAAGTCGTAGTGTGAGCCTAGGTAGGCTAAGCTCACATTTCATTTTCTGCAGCCTATACATTGGAAAACTGCCAACATGGGATGCTGACACTTAGGCTAGGTTCAGACTACGGAATCTCCAGGCAGAAAATTTCAGCCCGGAGATTCCGAGTGCGGCCAGCGCCGGCTGAATCAGTCGGCGCTAGGACCGCGCGGACACTGCAGTCTCCAATAGACTGCAATGTGTTCTGCGCTGATTTCCGCCTGAAGAAAAAGCACCGCCTTTCTTCAGGCGGAAATTTCTAAGCGGATTTTCAAAGCGGATTTTACGCTTCACAAATTCCGAAGTGTGAATTTGTGAACAGAAACCCATTCACTACACTAGACATTTTAGCAAGCGGAATTTCTGACGGAAATTTTACGACTGAATTTCTGTCGGAAATTACGTTGTCTGAACCTAGCCTTAGGGTCTATTCACATGGCAGAATTTCCACTTGCGGAATTTAGCCTTAAATTAAAGCCCATAGACTTCTATGGGATTCCACACTCCTGTTCACACTGCTGAATTTCCGCTCACAGTGTAAATGGGAGTGTGGAATCCGCTCGCTTGAAATGTGAGGAATTCTGATGAAGAATTCCGCTGTAAATTCCCCGATATTTATAGCTCATAGACTTTTATGGGATTTCGCTGTCCCATTTACACATCTGAATTTCCGTGGTGGCAGTTTCGCCAAGGAAATTCCACATTCCTCAAAATTTAAAGACCAATCTTTAAGTTTGCAGAATTCCATGGCAGAATCCAATTGAAGTCAATGGAAATTTTGTATTTTGAGAACCAGCTAAATTCCGCAATTCCATTCAGCAACTTTTGGGGAATGGAAATTGTTTGGAATTATGGAAACTTTGCAGTCAGAATATGGCTTTAGACTATTTCCTATTAAAGTTGATGGCCCCACCGGCAACACGTCTGGTTATATGTTGGCAGGTTGCTGACATATGACCTGATGTATGGCAGAAAAACCAGTGTGAATGTCACAAAATACTTGCCCATCCGCCCTAAATAATGGATCAACAACTTGGAGCTGGTCTCTTCCTTGCGCTAAAGTACATTGATGTCGAAGTCAACAAAACAAACAGAACTGTACAAGTCAGGAGCATAACGGGAATTCAATAACCAACAAACAGATATAAAAATACAAATAAGGCAGGATATATCATACTGACATTAAACAGTTCAGGAAATCAAGAGCACTGTTCACACTGGACACAGAAAGAGGAATACACCAGACACCCCACTCAGAGCATGGAGGGACATCAATACTAAAGCCACACTCTCCACAGAGTGATCAGGATACTGGCCTACAAGAAAACAGAAATCCTAAATACAAGCAAACACGGGTACAGGCACATGACTCATTCTATCCTAGGAGATCCAGGATCAAACAAGGTCAAACAAGACTGACAAAACTCACAACGGACTAAGATATATCAAGGTAGACAAACAAGTGCAATACAGAAATCTAAAACCCCGACAAAGGTACTCAAACAAGGGAAGCTAAAATCTATATATCAAACAGGACAGATAACTATGGTTAAAACTCAGGATAATTGTGCTCAAACAGACATAGCTACGGTGCATCATAAACAAGACATGGTCAGAGTACAGGTCTAATAACCAGACAAGAGTTCCAGCAGAGCTAGGGTCTAACTAACCCCACCCGGGATGCCATAGGCTGGAATCATTAACTCTTCCCAAACCAGGGAGAATAAACACAGAAACTGTTCAGACAAAAACAATGTCTGAAGAGGACCCAAAGCAGAAAATACAAAACCCAAATAAACAGACATTACAGTGAACTGACGCTTATGTTCATTCAATACTGCTCACTTTTAATAACTACTGTATTTTGTAAGATAAAAATCTTAAATAAATAAATGACAAAGAGATAACTCTACAAGATTAAATTAAATAAAATAGTAAACTCCAGAAATGTGTCTTGTCTATTTGACTTGCAAATCATTTCTCCATAAGGTTTGCAAGTGATGTAATGTGCACCTTACACAGTTTAAGAATTTACATAATTGACATATGATCTACAACATTTTCCATTCTTCCATCTCCTACAAAAGCATTGGATTGTTATTAACGTCCATCTTGTTTTTTCATGTACCTGTACAACATACAATAATCTGTGGAAATTTGGAAGGATCAAGTATATAATAAATATTATTGGGAAGGGGGGGTTGAAAGGCAATGCCTGAAAAGTTGCTTTTTTCGTTTAGTATCTGTTGTTATCAGTGGTCTAGTCTCTGCAGCCACTGAGACAGAATGGATCTACATGGAGGGAAACGTGTACTGGGGTGCTCTGGGGCTGGGCCACAAATCAGCTCAACAGCTGCCCTGATGTGACATGGTCCCCCCAGATCTGGTCATTGGGTGAGAGGAGAGTATGAAACAAGGTACTTTGTGCCTTAGGGAGTGGTGACCTTGAGGTGTCGGAACCCAAGTGGTGGTCATTGAGTGGAGGCAGCCCATTGAGTGGAGGCAGGGGCAATACAACTATTACCTTTTTGGCACTCACCTATTGATTCCCGGCCTTTTGGCTGTTGTCCACCCAGATTACCGGGATGTGCATTTCTTGTATTTTGTTTATTACTGTGCCTCTATAAGCGTGTGTTTGTACACTAGGATTGATCAGGGTGTGGTGCCCTTTCTCACCTCCCTGAAACCCTGAGTCCTTGCTTTGGCAGGGATTGCACCTTGTTGGCTTTCTGGCTGATACTTGGGTTGCTGTGCAGCTTTAGCAAAGGGAGACTTTGATCTTGAACTCTTAAAGGTGCCTTTTGGTTCAGAGGGGAAGGGAATGAATTGTTGGGTTTCCTCTCTCCTTTGAGAGAACCACATCCCTGTGCATGTTTTGTGTGACAGGTTTACACTTTTTTTGTACCAGGGTTATAGAGCACATTCCTTGGCTGTTTAAAAAAAATGGTTATCCCTCCTCTGTTATAAGCACATAGCTAATTCAGCTTTTAGCTCATATCTGACAAGCTGGTTGCTAGAAATAGGCAACATTTCTATCAGGTCTATCTAATATTACTAAGGCTGGTCATACACAAAATATATAACTGTTCTACCAACGGCTATCTCTCCTGGTCCATCCATGTGCATGCATGTTTGCTCAGCTGGAAGTTAATGGGTGAGATTTATCAAAACCTGTCCAGAGGAAAAGTTGCTGAGTTGCCCATGATTAACCAAAAGAGGAAACTAATATGTCACTCCCTCAATGTGACCAAAAATGTTAAAGCCCTAGGAGACGTGTAATTGAATGTACAAACTGAAATAATCCTCCAATGAGGCTACAATACAAGTAATATTGAATATTGTGGAAACCAATGTACAATAACTACTCATGCTCCTTTTCCAACGTGTTTCACCCACTAGTTGATTTAGTATTCATCAGGGGTTGAGAAGAGTTTAAGGTACATTTATAATAGCATACTCAGACATATCCTTGATTAAAACAGTGAACGGAGACTGAGCCTTTACAGTGAGAACAATTAGAAACAGAACATAAAGTTAAGGAATTACAAAACAGACTATAAAGATAGGGAATAATGTCTGTCACACATTAAGTTAGTGAATGTTAGTTGTTGTTGACATAGGTGTGTCAAAATAATAGGTCATGGATGATTAATAACGTCACAATTGTCAGCAAAGGACTGTCAGGGTCAAGCAGATGGTCACATAGAAGGTCCAAGACAGACAATAGATAGATAATGAACATCTATATGTATAAGTCACAGAATTGTTCAAAAATGTTGCACGCAAGGGTAGATATTCACAGTCCTTGTCCTTAGTTTAATTTCACATAGGCACCTGATGTCACAGAGGCACCTGTTGTTTGGACTTCAGAAATCACACCTCCAATTTATGGATGTGGCATATGGTATTGACAATATGCGGAGGCATGTGTACAGCGGATCTGAGATTTCTGTGACCAGGAGGACAATCAATTGGACCCTATTAACTGAATGACCACAACTGATAAGAGCTATTATACCGCGATGGGTACCGGACACCCATCTGAATGGACTCACAGTCTTGTGATATCAATGTTAGATAGACTGGAGGCGTGGGTTGGAGTCCCAGGTGGTGCTAGGTAACGCAGATATTAGATGATAGTAGATAAATGACACCCATCCATATCTTGTTTTCAATTTTTAACAAGCTTTTTATATGGATATCAGCAAAAGTTAGAATTTATTATATCATTCAGTCTTTGAGTGGATGAATCCTTGAATCAATATTAATATTACTTGTATCGTACCCTCATTGGAGGATTATTTCGATTTGTACATTGAGTTGCCCATAGCAACCAAATCAGATCGCTTCTTTCATTTTTCATAGGCCTTTTCAAAAATGAAAGAAGCAATCTGATTGGTTGCTATGGGCAACTGCACCACTCTTCCTCTACACTGGTTTTGATGAATCTCCCTCTATGTGTTCTCAATAGGTAAAAAAGTTGGTTGTAAAATATAACAATGTAAATATACAGTAATTTCCGTAAATGTTGGTACTCCTGAAACTCCTGAAAGAAAATGAAGTTTTTCTCACAGAAAAGGATTGCAGTAACACATTTTGCTATACACATGTTTATTCCCTTTGTGTGTATTGGAACTAAAGCAAAAAAGGGAGGAAAAAATGCAAATTGGACATAATCTCACACCAAACTCCAAAAATGGTCTGGACAAAATTATTGGCACACTTTGAAAATTGTGAAAAAATAAGATTGTTTCAAGCATGTGATGCTCCTTTAAACTCACCTGGGGCAAGTAACAGATGTGGGCAATATAAAAAAATTCTGAAGTTCACTTAGTCTTTGCATTGTGTGTCTGTGTGTGCCACACTAAGCATGGACACCAGAAAGAGGAGTGTTACGCCGAGCGCTCCGGGTCCCCGCTCCTCCCCGGAGCGCTCGCTACACTCCTCTCACTGCAGCGCTCCGGGCCCGGGGCGCTGCGATACCGCCTCTGGCCGGGATGCGATTCGCGATGCGGGTAGCGCCCGCTCGCGATGCGCACCCCGGCTCCCGTACCTGACTCGCTCTCCGTCAGTTCTGTCCCGGCGCGCGCGGCCCCGCTCCCTAGGGCGCGCGCGCGCCGGGTCTCTGCGATTTAAAGGGCCACTGCGCCGCTGATTGGCGCAGTGGTTCCAATTAGTGTTTACACCTGTGCACTTCCCTATATCACCTCACTTCCCCTTCACTCCCTCGCCGGATCTTGTTGCCTTAGTGCCAGTGAAAGCGTTTCCTTGTGTGTTCCTAGCCTGTGTTCCAGACCTCCTGCCGTTGCCCCTGACTACGATCCTTGCTGCCTGCCCCGACCTTCTGCTACGTCCGACCTTGCTTCTGTCTACTCCCTTGTACCGCGCCTATCTTCAGCAGCCAGAGAGGTTGAGCCGTTGCTAGGGGATACGACCTGGTCACTACCGCCGCAGCAAGACCATCCCGCTTTGCGGCGGGCTCTGGTGAAAACCAGTAGTGACTTAGAACCGATCCTCTAGCACGGTCCACGCCAATCCCTCTCTGGCACAGAGGATCCACTACCTGCCAGCCGGCATCGTGACAGTAGATCCGGCCATGGATCCCGCTGAAGTTCCTCTGCCAGTTGTCGCTGACCTCACCACGGTGGTCGCCCAGCAGTCACAACAGATTGCGCAACAAGGCCAACAGCTGTCTCAACTGACTGTTATGCTACAACAGTTACTACCACAGCTCCAGCAACCATCTCCTCCGCCAGCTCCTGTACCTCCTCCGCAGCGAGTGGCCGCTTCTGGACTACGACTATCCTTGCCGGATAAATTTGATGGGGACTCTAAGCTTTGCCGTGGCTTCCTTTCCCAATGTTCATTACACTTGGAGATGATGTCGGACCAGTTCCCCACTGAAAGGTCTAAGGTGGCTTTCGTAGTCAGCCTGCTGTCTGGAAAAGCTCTGGCTTGGGCCACACCACTCTGGGACCGCAATGACCCCGTCACTGCCTCTGTACACTCCTTCTTCTCGGAAATTCGAAGTGTCTTTGAGGAACCTGCCCGAGCCTCTTCTGCTGAGACTGCCCTGTTGAACCTGGTCCAGGGTAATTCTTCCGTTGGCGAGTATGCCGTACAATTCCGTACTCTTGCTTCTGAGTTATCCTGGAACAATGAGGCCCTCTGCGCGACCTTTAAAAAAGGCCTATCCAGCAACATTAAAGATGTTCTGGCCGCACGAGAAATGCCTGCTAATCTTCATGAACTTATTCACCTAGCCACTCGCATTGACATGCGTTTTTCCGAAAGGCGTCAGGAGCTCCGCCAAGATATGGACTCTGTTCGCACGAGGCGTTTCTTCTCCTCGGCTCCTCTCTCCTCTGGTTCCCTGCAATCTGTTCCTGTGCCTCCCGCCGTGGAGGCTATGCAGGTCGACCGGTCTCGCCTGACATCTCAAGAGAGGACACGACGCCGCATGGAGAACCTCTGCCTGTACTGTGCTAGTACCGAACACTTCCTGAGGGATTGTCCTATCCGCCCTCCCCGCCTGGAAAGACGTACCCTGACTCCGCACAAAGGTGAGACAATCCTTGATGTCCACTCTGCTTCTCCACGTCTCACTGTGCCTGTGCGGATGTCTGCCTCTGCCGTCTCCTTCTCTTCTGTGGCCTTCTTAGACTCTGGATCTGCAGGAAATTTTATTTTGGCCTCTCTCGTCAACAGGTTCAACATCCCAGTGACCAGTCTCACCAGACCCCTTTACATCAATTGTATAAACAATGAAAGATTGGACTGTTCCATACGTTTCCGCACGGAACCCCTTCTAATGAGCATCGGATCTCATCACGAGAGGATTGAACTTTTGGTCCTCCCCAATTGCACCTCGGAAATTCTCCTTGGACTTCCCTGGCTTCAACTTCATTCCCCAACCCTGGATTGGTCCACTGGGGAGATCAAGAGTTGGGGGCCCTCTTGTTCCAAGGACTGTCTAAAACCGGTTCCCAGTAACCCTTGCCGTAACTCTGTGCTTCCTCCAGTAACCGGTCTCCCTAAGGCCTATATGGACTTCGCGGATGTTTTCTGCAAAAAACAAGCGGAGACTCTACCTCCTCACAGGCCTTATGACTGTCCTATCGACCTCCTCCCGGGCACTACTCCACCCCGGGGCAGAATTTATCCTCTCTCTGCCCCAGAGACTCTTGCCATGTCTGAATACGTCCAGGAGAATCTAAAAAAGGGCTTTATCCGTAAATCCTCCTCTCCTGCCGGAGCCGGATTTTTCTTTGTGTCCAAAAAAGATGGCTCTCTACGTCCTTGCATTGACTACCGCGGACTTAATAAAATCACGGTTAAGAACCGCTACCCCTTACCCCTCATCTCTGAACTCTTTGATCGCCTCCAAGGTGCCCACATCTTTACTAAATTGGACTTAAGAGGCGCCTATAACCTCATCCGCATCAGAGAGGGGGATGAGTGGAAAACAGCATTTAACACCAGAGATGGACACTTTGAGTATCTGGTCATGCCCTTTGGCCTGTGCAACGCCCCTGCTGTCTTCCAAGACTTTGTTAATGAAATTTTTCGTGATCTGTTATACTCCTGTGTTGTTGTATATCTTGATGATATCCTAATTTTTTCGGCCAATCTAGAAGAACACCGCCAGCATGTCCGTATGGTTCTTCAGAGACTTCGTGACAATCAACTCTATGCTAAAATTGAGAAATGTCTGTTTGAATGCCAATCTCTTCCTTTTCTAGGATACTTGGTCTCTGGCCAGGGACTACAAATGGATCCAGATAAACTCTCTGCCGTCTTAGATTGGCCACGCCCCTCCGGACTCCGTGCCATCCAACGTTTTTTGGGGTTCGCCAATTATTACAGGCAATTTATTCCACATTTTTCTACCATTGTGGCTCCTATTGTGGCTTTAACCAAAAAAAATGCCGATCCCAAGTCTTGGCCTCCTCAAGCGGAAGACGCCTTTAAACGACTCAAGTCCGCCTTCTCTTCGGCTCCCGTGCTCTCCAGACCTGACCCATCTAAACCCTTCCTATTGGAGGTTGATGCCTCCTCAGTGGGAGCTGGAGCTGTCCTTCTACAAAAAAACTCTTCCGGGCATGCTGTTACTTGTGGGTTTTTTTCTAGGACCTTCTCTCCGGCGGAGAGGAACTACTCCATCGGGGATCGAGAGCTTCTAGCCATTAAATTAGCACTTGAGGAATGGAGGCATCTGCTGGAGGGATCAAGATTTCCAGTTATTATTTACACCGATCACAAGAACCTCTCATACCTCGAGTCTGCCCAACGGCTGAATCCTCGTCAGGCCAGGTGGTCTCTGTTCTTTGCCCGATTTAATTTTGAAATTCACTTTCGGCCTGCTGATAAGAACATTAGGGCCGATGCTCTCTCTCGTTCCTCAGATGCTTCTGAAATTGAACTCTCTCCTCAACACATCATTCCTCCTGACTGCCTGATTTCCACTTCTCCAGCCTCCATCAGGCAAACTCCACCAGGAAAGACCTTTGTTTCTCCACGCCAACGCCTCGGAATCCTCAAATGGGGTCACTCCTCCCATCTCGCAGGTCATGCGGGCATCAAGAAATCTGTGCAACTCATCTCTCGCTTCTATTGGTGGCCGACTCTAGAGACTGATGTGGTGGACTTTGTGCGAGCCTGCACTATCTGTGCCCGGGATAAGACTCCTCGCCAGAAGCCCGCTGGTTTTCTTCTTCCTCTGCCTGTTCCCGAACAGCCTTGGTCTCTGATTGGTATGGATTTTATTACTGACTTACCCCCATCCCATGGCAACACTGTTATTTGGGTGGTCGTTGATCGATTCTCCAAAATGGCACATTTCATCCCTCTTCCTGGTCTTCCTTCAGCGCCTCAGTTGGCTAAACAATTTTTTGTACACATTTTTCGTCTTCACGGGTTGCCTACGCAGATCGTCTCGGATAGAGGCGTCCAATTTGTGTCTAAATTCTGGAGGGCTCTCTGTAAACAACTCAAGATTAAATTAAATTTTTCTTCTGCATACCATCCTCAATCCAATGGACAAGTAGAAAGAATTAACCAGATCTTGGGTGACTATTTACGACATTTTGTTTCCTCCCGCCAGGATGACTGGGCAGATCTTCTACCTTGGGCCGAATTCTCGTATAATTTCAGAATCTCTGAATCTTCCTCCAAATCCCCGTTTTTCGTGGTGTACGGCCGTCACCCTCTTCCCCCCCTCCCTACCCCCTTGCCCTCTGGTCTGCCCGCTGTGGATGAAATTTCTCGTGATCTCTCCATCATATGGAGAGAGACCCAAAATTCTCTCTTACAGGCTTCTTCACGCATGAAGAGATTCGCGGATAAGAAAAGAAGAGCTCCTCCCATTTTTTCCCCTGGAGACAAGGTATGGCTCTCCGCCAAATATGTCCGCTTCCGTGTCCCTAGCTATAAGTTGGGACCACGCTATCTTGGTCCTTTCAAGATTTTGCGCCAGATTAATCCTGTCTCTTACAAACTTCTTCTTCCTCCTTCTCTTCGTATTCCTAATGCCTTTCATGTTTCTCTTCTTAAACCACTTATCATTAACCGTTTCTCTCCCAAATCTGTTCCCCCCACTCCTGTCTCCGGCTCCTCGGACATCTTCTCCGTCAAGGAAATTTTGGCATCTAAAAAGGTCAGAGGGAAAACCTTCTTTTTAGTGGATTGGGAGGGTTGTGGTCCTGAAGAGAGGTCCTGGGAACCTGAGGACAATATCCTGGACAAAAGTCTGATCCTCAGGTTCTCAGGCTCCAAGAAGAGGGGGAGACCCAAGGGGGGGGGGTACTGTTACGCCGAGCGCTCCGGGTCCCCGCTCCTCCCCGGAGCGCTCGCTACACTCCTCTCACTGCAGCGCTCCGGGCCCGGGGCGCTGCGATACCGCCTCTGGCCGGGATGCGATTCGCGATGCGGGTAGCGCCCGCTCGCGATGCGCACCCCGGCTCCCGTACCTGACTCGCTCTCCGTCAGTTCTGTCCCGGCGCGCGCGGCCCCGCTCCCTAGGGCGCGCGCGCGCCGGGTCTCTGCGATTTAAAGGGCCACTGCGCCGCTGATTGGCGCAGTGGTTCCAATTAGTGTTTACACCTGTGCACTTCCCTATATCACCTCACTTCCCCTTCACTCCCTCGCCGGATCTTGTTGCCTTAGTGCCAGTGAAAGCGTTTCCTTGTGTGTTCCTAGCCTGTGTTCCAGACCTCCTGCCGTTGCCCCTGACTACGATCCTTGCTGCCTGCCCCGACCTTCTGCTACGTCCGACCTTGCTTCTGTCTACTCCCTTGTACCGCGCCTATCTTCAGCAGCCAGAGAGGTTGAGCCGTTGCTAGGGGATACGACCTGGTCACTACCGCCGCAGCAAGACCATCCCGCTTTGCGGCGGGCTCTGGTGAAAACCAGTAGTGACTTAGAACCGATCCTCTAGCACGGTCCACGCCAATCCCTCTCTGGCACAGAGGATCCACTACCTGCCAGCCGGCATCGTGACAAGGAGAAGAGAACTGTGTGAGGACTTGAAAACCAAAATTGTGGAAAAATATCAACAATCTCAAGGTTAAAAGTCCATCTCCAGAGATCTAGATTTTTCTTTGTCCACAGTGCGCAACATTATCAAGAAGTTTGCAACCCATGGCACTGTAGCTAATCACCCTGGGTGTGGACGGAAGAGAAAAATTTATGAAAGTTGTCAACGCAGGATAGTCCGGATGGTGGATAAGCAGCCCCAAACAAGTTCCAAAGATATTCAAGCTGTCCTGCAAGCTCAAAGAGCATCAGTGTCAGCGTGAACTATCCATCAACATTTAACTGAAATGAAATGCTATGGCAGGAGACCCAGGAGGACCCCACTGCTGACACAGACATAAAAAAGCAAGACTACATTTTGCCAAAATGAACTTAAGCCAAAATCCTTCTGGGAAAACATCTTGTGGACAGATGAGACCAAGAGAGAGCTTTTTTGGTAAAGCACATCATTCTACTGTTTACCGAAAACGGAATGAGGCCTACAAAGAAAAGAACACAGTACCTACTAGACATGTGCAATTCGGTTCGGCAAGAATGTCAAATTTACCGAATGTTGCCGTTTTCGTGCATTCGGGCCGTTCCGAATGCACGAAAACATTTTTTGAATATTTCCCAATAGCAATGATAAAACAAATAGCAACATAACGAATGCATACATTATTCTCCGAATGCATGCGGTAAAAAAAAACGAATTCATTCGTTATCTGAAAACAAATGCATTAATAATTTACCAAATGCATGCGGTAAAAAAACGAAAGTAAAGAATTCTTTCAAATTTTTTTATTGTTCCTTGCGCTACACTGTTTCTGACTGTTAGTTACTGTTTTACTGTTACTAGGGTGCCTCCAGCTGTTGCAGAAATACAACACCCACCCAGCATGCGGCTGTCTGGGCATGCTGGGAGTTGTAGTTTTGCAACAGCTGGAGGCACACTTTAGCAAACACATGCATTCGCGCAATGCTTTTTAATTCATTTTCAAATTCCGCTGGCTTTTGTCAGAAATGGGTGACCAGGTCAATGACATGCATAGTAATTGCCGTGGGAACATTTTTCATTCATAAAACTGCAGGCTTAATTGGATAATTGCCGTGTAGAATGCTTAGGACACCAAACATTCTACACTGCAATTATCCAATTAAGTCTGCGGTTTTATGAATGAAAAATGTTCCCACGGCAATTACTATGCATGTCATTGACCTCAATCACCCGACAATCAAACACATCGATCAAACACATCAATCATTCATACAGCATTCATTCATTCATTTACTCATTCATTCATTCATTCAACATTTCTTTATGTATTAATAATTTATTAATACATAATGTAATGCTAAATGAATGAGTAAATGAATGAATCCTGTATGAATGATTGATGTGTTTGATCGTCGGGTGATTGAGGTCAATGACATGCATAGTAATTGCCGTGGGAACATTTTTCATTCATAAAACTGCAGGCTTAATTGGATAATTGCCGTGTAGAACGCTTAGGACACCAAACATTCTACACTGCAATTATCCAATTAAGTCTGTGGTTTTATGAATGAAAAATGTTCCCACGGCAATTACTATACATGTCATTGACCTGGTAACCCATTTCTGACAAAAGCCAGCGGAATTTGAAAATGAATCAAAAAGCATTGCGCAAATGCGTGTGTTTGCCAGTGTGCCTCCAGCTGTTGCAAAACTACAACTCCCAGCATGCCCAGACAGCCGCTGGGCATGCTGGGTGGGTGTTGTAGTTTTGAAACAGTTTGATCGATGCGTTTGATTGTCGGGTGATTTATGTATAACATCATGTTATACATAAATCACCCAACAATCAAACACATCGATCAAACAAATCAATCATTCATACAGCATTCATTCATTCATTCAATTACTCATTCATTCATTCAACATTACATTATGTATTAATATAAATCACATAAAATTATATTATCTTACCTGTCTTCCAATGTTCCGATCTCTGCGGTGCCCTCTTTTCCTGCACACACTCCCGATAATGGTCCCCCTGCTTAAAAAAGATTTACCCGAATGTACCCGAATACAGAATGTATACGAAAAATCAAACCCACCTGAATACGAATGTATCCGAAAAAAAATCAAACCCAGACACCCGAATACCGAATGTATCCGAAAAAATTTACCCACCGGACGCCCGAATGCCGAATGTATCCGAAAAAAAATGAAACCTGGACACCCGAATACTGAATGTATCTGAAAATCAAAACTGAAAATATTACTGAACCGAAAAAAACGAAACGAAAAAAAAACTAAAATTTTTCTTCTGCACATGTCTAGTACCTACATCGATATATGGTGGAGGTTCAATGATGTTTTGTGGTCGTTTTGCTGCCTCTGGCACTGGCTACCTTGAATGTGCGCAAGGCATCATGAAATCTGAGGATTACCGATAGATTTTGGATCGCACTGTACAGCCCAGTGTCAGAAAGCTGGGTTTGCGTTTGGGTTTGCATCCAGCAGGACAATGACCCCAAACATATGTCAAAAAGCACCCAGAAATGGATGGCAACAAAGCGCTGGAGAGTTCTGAAGTGGCCAGCAATGAGTCCAGAACCAAATCCCATTGAACACCTGTGGAGAGATCTTAAAATTGCTGTTGGGAAAAGGCGCCCTTCCAATAAGAGAGACCTGGAGCAGTTTGCAAAGGAAGAGTGGTCCAACATTCCGGCTGAGAGGTGTAAGAACAATCAAATATTAAGTTAAGGGTGCCAATAATTTTGTCCAGCCCATTTTTGGAGTTTGGTGTGACATTATGTCCAATTTGCTTTTTTTTCCTCCCTTTTTTGGTTTAGTTCCAATACACACAAAGGGAATAAACATGTGTATAGCAAAACATGTGTTACTGCAATCCTTTTCTGTGAGAAATACTTCATTTTCTTGAAAAATTTCAGGGCTGCCAACATTTACGGCCATGACTGTATGAACAAAGAGGGAATCTATCAATGTGTGTGCCTAGCGCAGAGTGGCAATAAGTTGCAAGATGCTCCCGTTTTGCACAAAATGTATTCCACACTTGCTGAGTGTGCAGGGCTTGGACTCCGCACATCAAATTTAATGCCTTTACTACTTGCTAATAGGCGTAAATTGGACTTGAAACCTTTGTCATCTCTAAGCTGGAGATATTTATATATATTTCTATGGTCATGTATGTTCTCTTGCCTTTTTAAGTGGGAAATACAAAAAAAAGTAAAGGGTTAAATTGTATAGCTACAAAGTAATAAGATATTGAAACCTGTGGGATAAAAGACTGTACAATGAACAAAAAATACTGTTATAGGGTCTGCAAATAATATAATAGTGCCATGCTTGGCTGAAATAATTGGGCATCTAGATCTGTTGCATGTAGGCAGTACCTTCTAAGAAATGTAAAAGAGGTGTAAGAGGCCCTTTGCCCTTTATATATTAAAACCCAAAATATCCTGGGTAGTGCTGTTAGTGCATCTACCCTTTGGAAGTCTACATTAGGTTGAACGAGAAGAACACCTCTATTTTGCTACTTGTTAACTGACAGATAACGTGTTAATAAATGCAGCATGAGAACAAAGGATCTCAATGATGGGAAGACAAAAGATCATTTCATGTGACGTCCATGATTTGCCTTTATGGCGGCAATAACACATTGAGGTGTTATACTGGTTATTCAGTCTAATCTTCCTATCTCATACAGCTTTTTTTGCTAGTCTCTATAACGTCCTCTGGGCATTAGGGTGTCGTCTATAAATGTAAAATTCCTGTGATTTATAAAATGTATGTTTTTGTTTTCTGTAGACAGCCTATGAAGTTTTGGCACAGTGAACAAAAAACGTTGGCTTATTAAACATCGTAGCTGTCCTGTAGTATCCAGGCTTTTCCAGGTAACATTATGTTACACACGTATGTAAAAAAATATTTGCATCCATGAAAAGCAATATTTGCTAGTAAACTTTCATACAATGAACTGAAGAATGTGTTTTTTTTTATCATTGTTTAATGTTTAACAGCAACCAATGTAATGTGAGCAGAGACTATTTCTTACGCTCTGTTTCTGTAACAGTAGATGCATTGATCACTAGATGGAGAAGTGAAATAGGCAAATTATATGTCCCTGTATTATGTATATAAAAAACAGGTCGCCACATTGGGCATTCTAACATAAAAAGAGGGACCCATCCTGCAATGTCAAAAAATGACAATAAAGGGACATTAGGTAGAGGTCCAGTGAAATTGCCAGTGATGCAGAGTTCAGATGATGGTCTTCCTGACTGGTTTCATGGAATTATGTCACGGAGGTGAGTACATAAGGGTTTCAGGAGACCAAAATCTCCTAATGTCCTTTTTTACTTAGCAAAATGGGTGAAAAAAAAACACATTTTGGGAGATTTATTAAAAGCATGTGTAGAGAAAAAGTGGTGCAGTTATCCATGGCAACCAATCAGATTGCTTCTTTCATTTCAAAAAACGGCGTCTGAAATATGAAAAAAAATGAAAAATAACAAAAAAAGAAAAAACAATCTGATTGGTTACTATCCACAACTGCACCACTCTTTCCCTACAAATGTTTTGATAAATCGCCCGCAATGTAACTAATAAAATGGCGGTAAATGTCTCTATAGGGGGGCATCCAGTAAGCTTATTTAAGTGTTTTAAAATTTTAGCCTTAGCACATATTTTGGCACATCACTTTTTAATAAATAGTAACAAAATAATTGGATATTTTTTGTTAATCTATCCAACCAAATGTAACTTTTTTTTGTTACTAAGGATAATGTATGAATATGTATATATGTGTTTATTTATGGTGACAATTATTACAAGCAAAGCTTGTTAAAGGACATCTGTACTGCATGAATTTTACATATTCCTGTGCCCGGGCTGCAAAAATAAACAAAATAAACTTTAACTCACCTTCCGGCTAGAGCTCCTTACATGACAGTACGCTCAGCCTATCCCTGGCCGAAGCGGGACAGTGATACGCTGACGGCTCTGTGACATTACCATCCCCAGGAAGCAGCAAGAGGACCGCAGCGGAGGACCGTGAGGCCGGTACCGGAGCAACGGGGGGAATGTAGGAAGGTGAGTTAAAGTTTATTTTGTTTCTTTCTGCAGCCCGGGCACAGGAATATGTAAAATTCATGCAGTACAGATGTCCTTCAAGCTCAGCAGCCTTGCAATGGTGAGAGCAATTGAGGTGATAGCAGAGGTGAATCTTTTCTATATGAGCTCCATGTATGAAAGTATAGAGAAGTGGGGAAAAAAATGCTTTTCTCTTCATGGTCTTGACAGCAGAAGTAAAGACAATAACCTATGTTTTCTGGCATACACAAGAGCGTAGATAATTTTTTTCAAACAGGAAGATTAAAGGGACTGTAATGAAAAAAGAGGCAAAAACCCAGTGTACACCCACCCAAAAAAGGTTAGCTTGTATAATAACCTGCTCCCCTACCTATCAGCTTGGGGTAAGCCCTGGATTTTTAAAGGCTGGAAGGATCATTTAAAGGGGTTCTCCGGTGCTTAGACATCTTATCCCCTATCCAAAGGATAGGGATAAGATGCCTGATCGTGGGAGTCCCGCCGCTGGGGACCCCCGGGATCATGCACGCGGCACCCTGTTTGCAATCAGTCCCGGAGGGAACACGCTCTGGGGACTGATTACAAACGGGGTGCCGCGTGCAAGATCCCTGGGGTCCCCAGCAGCGGGACTCCCGAGATCAGGCATCTTATCCCCTATGGATAGGGGATAAGATGTCTAAGCACCGGAGAACCCCTTTAAAGATAACTCTCCCTTATTTACTAAATGTAATTATAAACTGTTGTTGAATGTGACAATTCATATATTAATAAATAAAATACATGTATTGTGTCTGTACACAAGCCATAAACCATATTGTATTTGTATAAAGAAAATAGCATTTTTAAATGTTAAAAGAACTAAAAAGGAATTATTTTATTTAGAAACAGTTGTTAAAATATATTCCATTTGTACTTTACCACTGACCATAGGCAGCCTGGACACCCAAGGCCTGTGGTCTACTCTGGACCAATGCCTCAAACCAACCTAGCAGCCAACAATTCTGCTATGTTACTACAGTCTTTCCTCGATGTGCAGTGACCCTGATTCCTGCATTAAATACAGTAAGAGCAGCATTACAAC
The DNA here is from genome assembly GCF_029499605.1 of Hyla sarda. NCBI lineage: Eukaryota > Metazoa > Chordata > Amphibia > Anura > Hylidae > Hyla > Hyla sarda. The sequence continues at coordinate 177,538,657 of NC_079192.1, forward strand.
CAATACAAATGCCAAGAAAGCATGTAGTATCATAGCATGTCCCATAGACAATAATTACAAATAGAATTTCCCTAAGAATCTCTGTAATTATTCATTGTACAGCATAGAATGCAGAGACATTGGCAGAAGTCCTTCCAATGCCTTGAGGTCACTCACTTTATTAAATTGCAGCCATATTGACTGGTGAAAGTCATGTTATGTTAGGTCTCTGTTACGGCAGTACTGTGGCTATCATTGTTTTGGGTGTTTTAATGGAAGCAATGTGGATGTCTCTGTTGGTACGGTAGTATCTTTGGCTGTCTTTGTTACGAATGCATTGTGGCTGTCATTCTGTCATTGTTATAGCAGTTCTCTTTGTTATAAAGTTTGTAAACTTAGATGCTTCATCCCATGAGCAACAATGTGCCAAGATAGTACATGGTTTGGGGTCTGGAACCTGGATCTTTTATGACTTACAATGCCTTTCCTATTCTGGTTAGAAACTGACTAACCAATCATTTTATTTTGTGTTTTTCAACTATTTACTAAAGTGTTGAATCTGCATGTAAAAGCAGAATATGGTAAAATTGTGTGTACAGACCCTATATGACAGTAGACTGGATCGCCAAGGGTCTTTTCTATAAACTGTGGGCATGTGGCTATCATACTTACTAAACCTAATCATTTTGCTGTAGTAAATAAACCAATAAGTCTACTGAACTTTATTTGATATATTTAGTAAAGTAATGTTTATTGAAAATGAATAGTGAGTTTGTAGTGTTGGCAACACAACATTTTATCCTATTCTATTAATGTACATTTTCTTACATGTAATAGTTGAATGTATTATGTAAATTTTTTTCTGAATTAGTATGTTGCATTTCATTTTAGAGATTGTGAAGAACTTCTGAAAAACAAGGATATAGGATACTTCATTATCAGATTAAGCCAGAGAACCTTTGGCTACATTCTGTCATACAAGTAAGGATACTTTTCCACATTACAAATGGTTTGGAGATCCTCCATCACCTATAGTCAATATAATCTTCAAACGATTCTGATTTATTTTTTGATCATTTTGTTTAATATCTTTATTAGTGATATTGCAGAAGGTCTCGATGGTAAGGTATTAGTCTTTTTGCTGATGACACAAAGATTTGTAACAAGATTGTTGTTCCTGGAGGGATACGCGAAATGGAAAATAATTTAGGTAATCTAGAAGAATGGACAGAACTCTGGCAACTAAAATTTATGTAGATAAGTGCAATATAATGCACCTTGTGGATAAAACCTTAGGGCAGAGTATAGAATATGTGATACAGTCCTAACTTCAGTATCTGAGGAAAGGGATTTAGGGGTAATTATTTCAAAATAATTACATGTAGGCAGACAATGTCATAGAGTGGGAAATGCTAGCAGAATGCCTGGGTATATAGAGAGAGGTATTATCAGTAAAAAGAGGGAAGTGCTCATGCCACTGTACAGAGCACTGGTGAGACCTCACTTGGAGTATTTTGCATAGTACTTGAGACCGTATATCCAGTAGGATATAGGTAGATTGGAGAGAGTTAAGAAAAAAGCTACTAAACTACATCATGGATTGCAGGATAAAACTTACCAAAAAAGGTTAAAGGACCTTAACATGTATAGCTTGGAAGAAAGAAGAGACAGAGGGGATATGATAGAGACTTTTAAATACATAAAGGGAATCAACAAGGTAAAGGAGGAGAGCATATTTAAAAGAAGAAAAACTATCACAAGAGGACAAAGTTTCAATTTAGAGGGGCAAAGGTTTATGCAGTAATATGAGGAAGTATTACTTTACTGAGAGAGTAGTGGATGCATGGAATAGCCTTCCTGCAGAGGTGGTAGCTGCAAATACAGTGAAGAAGTTTAAGCATGCATGGGATAAGCATAAGGTAAAAGAGAGGGCCAGAGTCTATTCATAGAATTTTGTACTGGGTAGACTACATGGGCCGAATGGTTCTTATATGCCAACACATTCTATATTTCCTCCAGAGTACCCCATGTCAGCTATACTGGGACCTTGCTGTGCAATACTTCTCAGACTCTTCCTCTGTCAACCTCTGCCCCCAGCCCATCAGAATTTCTCACAGTGGTTGTACTAGGTCCTGCTTGTTCTACACACTCACAGAGGTCCCTGTGGTACTACATGTGGCTATACTGCTGTTTGGTGTAAAACACACTCTTTTTATGGTCTAATTTGCCCTTGAATGAGAAAACACTTGCAGACACTTAAGGACCAGGCTCTATGGGGGCCCACATTGATTCTTTCCAACTTCTTCTCCCACAAGATTGCCGCCAGGAAATTATGTTTCCTGGTTCTTAGCGATATTGACATTACTAACTTTCTGACAGCTCTGTTGTGTTCAGTGGCCATTAGTAACACCAAGCAGACAACAAAAAAATACTGTAGGGCAATAACACAATGGTAGTTATGGGGGGCACAATGAATAAACTTACAACAATAAACTTTAAACAACAACAAAGACGTGGTCTCAAATGGCTGGAGGTGCTCAACCCCAAATGCAGTTGTGCATTTATACTGGGGGAGCAGATCCTACCCTTGTGATCCGTTGCTATGGGCGATCCCCAGCATAAAAATGCATACAATGGAGGATGCCTGCAGTGGACTACAAGTGCCACAATGGCATCCTACACCAGATAAACGGTGTGGATGTGTAACAGTTAGAGTACAATACAGGAAATTAGGTGCACTACTGTGGTAGATGTATACAATGACATTGGCTATCCCTCAACGCTGATGTTAACCCCTTAAGGACACATGACGTACCGGTACGTCATGTGTCCGCTCCCGATCTATAACACGGGGCCACGGCCGGGACCCGTGGCTAATAGCGCGCGGCATTGATCGCGGTGCCGTGCGCTATTAACCCTTTAGACGCGGCGTTCAAAGTTGAACGCCGCGTCTAAAGTGAAAGTGAAAGCATGCCGGTTAGCTCAGGGAGCTGTTTGGGATAGCCGCGGCGAAATCGCGGCATCCTGAACAGCTTACAGGACAGCTGGAGGATCCCTACCTGCCTCCTTGCTGTCCGATCGCCGAATGACTGCTCAGTGCCTGAGATCCAGGCATGAGCAGTCAAGTGGCAGAATCATCGATCACTGGTTTCCTATGAGAAACCAGTGATCAATGTAAAAGATCAGTATGTGCAGTGTTATAGGTCCCTATGGGAGCTATAACACTGCAAAAAAAAGTGGGAAAAAAAGTGAATAAAGATCATGTAACCCCTTCCCTATTAAAAGTTTGAATCACCCCCCTTTTCCCATAAAAAAAAACACAGTGTAAATAAAAATAAACATATATGGTATCGCCGCGTGCGGAAATGTCCGAATTATAAAAATATATTGTTAATTAAACTGCACGGTCAATGGCGTACGCGCAAAAAAATTCCAAAGTCCAATTTAGTGCATTTTGGGTCACTTTTTATATCATGAAAAAATGAATAAAAAGCGATCAATAAGTCCTATCAATGCAAAAATGGTACCGATAAAAACTTCAGATCACGGCGCAAAAAATTAGCCCTCATACACCAGATAGACGGTGTGGATGTGTAACAGTTAGAGTACAATACAGGAATTTAGGTGCACTGTGGTATGTGTAAAAATAAACTTTAAGGAGGAACACACACTTACTGTAAGGGGAGAAATATAATTTTACCTTCCTTACAAAATCATTATACCTGAAGAGGTCTTCCCTCCTTATATAGATAATAACTATAGGCTGCATGACAGTACCAATCTGCTTTATCCTTGGAAAGCATTTCAGTAAACACTCCCAGTTTAACACATTTGGAATTGATGTTTTAGTTTAATGTAATTTATGTGCAATTTTCTTGCTTGTTTTTCTCTTGCATACTTCCTGCTCTGTCAGGATTACTCTAATATAATTCTGTTCTCAGTTGCTAATGGTTTGGAGAATGATATTATCTGTGATATAAGAGACACTCAGGCTGACAGGCCAAACCAACCTAATACAATAATAACCTCTAAACCCTAGAGACTCAGAACATTTCAAATAAGAGAGTACAGGTGACATACCACGGCACAAGCTACTTGCAGCCCCCCCACCCAAAAAAAAATAAAAAATTAGAAAATTGTTGATTCTCTTAAGGATGTTAATCTGCACTTAAGGATATACTGTATACAGTCTGCAATGAAGGAGACCACTGCCAAAGATCAGCTTCTCTGGTTTAACTATTCACAGGTATGTGTTTGATTAACATGAACAGTTTTGTTTTATTCTGTAAACTACTGACAACATTTCTCCCAAATTACAAATAAAAATATTGATATTTATTTTTGTTTTTAGACCTCAAATAATTTAAAGAAAACAAATTCATATTCAGTTTTCAACAATAAAATCCTTATTTGTGGTCGAGGCTACATTGTGACCAGCTGCCTGCAACTAATCACTACAATAAAATAACACTCAATAATGGTAACAACATTAAACCGTAATGATGATACAGTGATAATAATAACAACGATTATAACGATTACCACAATAATGACAACAGTAATGACGATAACCATAATATTGATGGCAGTAATAAGAATGACCGTAATAACAATACCGTAATATTGATAAACGTAATAACAGTAATAATGATACCAGTGTGGTGTCTCAGGGTGCGAAGGTGAGGTGTATAGGGCAGATGTTGTAGCCCAGGGGCAGGTGTTATTAACCCCTAAATGTTCGTAATGCCAGGGAATGGTAACCACAGTAACCACCCGAGCGGTAGTACCGCTATACCAAGGTTAGGCAGGGCAATAATAGTCCAAGACCAGGTTAGAGTTATCGGTAGCTTTACTGAGGTAGACAGATGGAAACAGTCTTTACAGTTAGGCCAGGATCCAAACCATTGGTGGCCAGTAACACAGAAGGACCTCGCAGCTTGCTGAAACTTGTAGTGACTTTGGCAGACTTTAGGACAGCCATGCTGACTATAATAGACTTGACTATACTGTAGACTTGACTTGACTGTAGGCGGTGACAGCAGACATAGAAGACTTGACTTACTGGCATGTGGTTGTAGGTAGGCTTGAGGCCTCCGGATGTGCTGGACACTAGCTCTGAGACGTCTGGTCTTTACTGTGCCTCAGTAGGAGTGATAAGAGAGAGATTGTAATGGCTCCTCCTCTTATAAAGGGGGGATGAGCCAGAAGCCCATAGGTGAAGCTGCAGGTCACCTGGTTAGCTGGTGCTCTCTGGGTAACAAACACATCATGAGAACACATTCTCATGTGACTAACTCAAACCCCTTAACCCCTTAAGGACCCAGCCCAAATATACCTTAAGGACCCGGACATTTTTTGAACATCTGACCACTGTCACTTTAAGCATTAATAACTCTGGGATGCTTTTACCTTTCATTCTGATTCCGAGATAGTTTTTTCGTGACATATTCTACTTTATGTTAGTGGTAAAATTTTGTTGATACTTGCATCATTTCTTGGTGAAAAATTCCAAAATTTGATGAAAAAATTGTCAATTTAGCATTTTTTTTTACTTTGAAGCTATCTGCTTATAAGGAAAATGGATATTCCAAATAAATTATACATTTATTCACATATACATTATGTCTACTTTATGTTTGCATCATAAAGTTGACATGTTTTTACTTTTGGAAGACATCAGAGGGCTTCAAAGTTCAGCAGCAATTTTCAAATTTTTCACAACATTTTCAAAATCGGAATTTTTCAGGGACCAATTCAGTTTTGAAGTGGATTTGAAGGGCCTTCATATTAGAAATACCCCGCAAATGACCCCATTATAAAAACTGCAACCCTCAAAGTATTCAAAATGACATTCAGTAAGTTTGTTAACCCTTTAGGTGTTTCACAGGAATAGCAGCAAAAGCAGCAAAATTCAAAATCTTCATTTTTTACACTCGCATGTTCTTGTAGACCCAGTTTTTGAATTTTTACAAGTGGTAATAGGAGAAAAAGTCCCCAAAATTTGTAACCCAATATCTCTCAAGTAAGGAAATACCTCATATGTGTATGTCAAATGTTCGGCGGGCGCAGTAGAGGGCACAGAAGGGAAGGAGCGACAATGGGATTTTGGAGAGTGAATTTTTCTGAAATGGTTTTTGGGGGGCATGTCACATTTAGAAAGCCCCTATGGTGCCAGAACAGCAGAAAACACCACATGGCATACCATTTTGGAAACTACACCCCTCAAGGCACATAACAAGGGGTCCAGTTAGCCTTAACACCCCACAGGTGTTTGACAACTTTTCGTTAAAATCGAATGTGTAAATGGAAAAAAAAAAATCACACTAAAGTGCAGTTTTCCCCCCAAATTTACCATTTTTACAAAGGGTAATGGGAGAAAATGCCCCCCCCCCCCCAAATTTGTAACCCCATCTCCTATGAGTATGGAAATACCCCATGTTAGGACGTAAAATGCTTTGCGGGTGAACTACAATGCTCAGAAGAGAAGGAGTCACATTTGGCTTTTTGAAAGCAACTTTTGCTGAAATGGTTTTTTGGCGGCATGTCGCATTTAGGAAGCCCCTGTGGTGCCAGAACAGCAAAAGATACCCACATTGCATACTATTTTGGAAAGTACACCCCTCAAGGAACGTAACAAGGGGTCCGCCGAGCCTTAACACCCCACAGGTATTTGACGACTTTTCCTTAAAGTTGGATGTGTAATTGAAGAAAAATATTTTTTTACTAAAATGCAGTTTTCCCCCTAAATTTTACATTTTTACAAGGGGTAATAGGAGAAAATGACCCCCAAAATTTGTAACCCCATTTCTTCTGAGTATGGAAATACCCCATGTTAGGATGTAAAATGCTCTGCTGGCGAACTACAATGCTCAGAAGAAGAGGATTGAGCCATTGAGCTTTTGGAAAGAGAATTAGTTTGGAATGGTAGTCCTGGACCATGTGCGTTTACAAAGCCCCCCGTGGTGCCAGAACAGTGGACCCCCCTACATGTGACCCTATTTTGGAAACTACACCCCTCACAGAATTTAATAAGGGGTGCAGTGAGTATTCACACCCCACAGATCTTTGGAACAGTGGGCTGTGCAAAGGAAAAATTTTATTTTTCATTTTTACGGACCACTGTTCAAAAAATCTGTCAGACACCTGTGGGGCGAAAATTCTCAATGTACCCATTGATACATTATTTGAGGGGTGTAGTTTCCAAAATGGGGTCACATGTGTCGGGGGTCCATTGTTCTGGCACTATGGAGGCTTTGTAAACACGTGGCCTTCAATTCCGGACAAATTTTCTCTACAAAATACCAATGGCGCTCCTTCTATTCTGAGCATTGTAGTTCGCCTGCAGAGCACTTTAAATTCACATATGGGGTATGTTCTTACTCAGAAGAGATGGGGTTACAAATTTGGGGGGGCTTTTTTCCTATTTTCCCTTGTGAAAATGAAAAATTTAGGGTAACACCAGCATTTTAGTGAAAAAATGATTTTTTTTTAATTTTCCCATCCAACTTTAATGAAAATTCGTCAAACACCTGTGGGGTGTTCAGGCTCACTATACCCCTTGTCACGTTCCATGAGGGGTGTAGTTTCCAAAATGGGGTCACATGTGGGTATTTATTTATTTTGCGTTTGTCAGAACCGCTGTAAAATCAGCCACCCCTGTGCAAATCACCAATTTAGGCCTCAAATGTACATAGTGCGCTCTCACTCCAGAGCCTTGTTGTGCGCCCGCAGAGCATTTTACGCCCACATCTGGGGTATTTCCGTACTCAGGAGAAATTGCGTTACAAATTTTGGGGGTCTTTTTTTTCTTTTACCGCTTGTGGAAATAAAAAGTATGGGGCAACACCAGCATGTTAGTGTAAAATGTTTTCTTTTTTTACACTAACAGGCTGGTGTAGCCCCCAACTTTTCCTTTTCACAAGCGGTAAAAGGAAAAAAGACCCCCAAAATTTGTAGTGCAATTTCTCCCAAGTACGGCGATACCCCATATGTGGCCCTAAACTGTTTCTTTGAAATACGATAGGGCTCCGAAGTGAGAGAGCGCCATGCGCATTTGAGGACTAAATTAGGGATTGCATAGGGGTGGGCATAGGGGTATTCTACACCAGTGATTCCCAAACAGGGTGCCTCCAGCTGTTGCTTAACTCCCAGCATGCCTGGACAGTCAGTGGCTGTCCAGAAATGCTGGGAGTTGCTGTTTTGCCACAGCTGGAGGCTCCGTTTTGGAAACCCTGCCGTACAAGACGTTTTTAATTTTTATTGGGGGGACAGTGTAAGGGGGTGTATATGTAGTGTTTTACCCTTTATTATGTGTTAGTGTAGTGTTTTTAGGGTACATTCGCACTGGCGTGTTACGGTGAATTTCCCGCTAGGAGTTTGCGCTGCGGCGAAAAATTTGCCGCAGCCCAAACATGAAGCAGGAAATTTACTGTAAACCTGTCCGTGTGAATGTACCCTGTACATTCACATGGGGGGGGGGGGGGGGCAAACCTCCAGCAGTTTGAAAACTACAACTCCCAGCATGTACTGACAGACCGTGCATGCTGGGAGTTGTACTTTTGCAACAGCTGGAGGCACACTGGTTGGAAAACCTTCAGTTAGGTTCTGTTACCTAACTAAGTATTTTCCAACCAGTGTGCCTCCAGCTGTTGCAAAACTACAACTCCCAGCATGTATTAATCACCGAAGGGCTTGCTGGGAGATGTAGTTATACAACAGCTGGAGGTACCCAACTACAACTCCCAGCATGCCGAGACAGCTGTTTGCTGTCTGGGCATGCTGGAATTTGCAGTTTTGCAACATCTGGAAAGCTACAGTTTTTAGACCAGTGCACAGTGATATCCAAACTGTGGACCTCCAGATGTTGCAAAACTACAACTCCCAGCATGCCCAGACAACAAACAGCTATGTGGGCATGCTAGGAGTTGTAGTTTTGCAAGATCTGGAGGGATATAGTTTAGAGACCACTGTATAGTGGTCTCAAACTGCAGCCCTCCAGCTGTTGCAAAACTACATATTCCAGCATGCCCAAACAGCTGTCTGGGCATGCTGGGAGTTGTAGTTTTGCAACATCTGGAGGGCTACAGTTTAGAGACCACAGTCTCAGACTGTTACCCTCCAGATCAACTTACCGGCTTCCGTAGGATCCCCGTCGCCGCAGCCTCCGGATCGGTAAGTGGACGTCGGCGCCCGGTCCCCTTCGGTTCAGTAAATTTACTGACACCCACGATCCCCCTGTAGACATAGGAGTGAGGTGGCAGGGGTGCCACCCCTCCTATCCCTGCTATTGGTCTGCTATTGATCGTCAGAGGCGACGACCAATAGCAGACCGGGGGCGGGGGGGTAACTTTTGTTTTGCCCGTCCTGCCCACCCACAATAGGCGGGGCAGAACAGGGAAAACGAAAGTTAACCCCCCCGCCCCCGGTCTGCTATTGGTCGTCGCCTCTGACGATCAATAGCAGACCAATAGCAGGGATAGGAGGGGTGGCACCCCTGCCACCTCACTCCTATGTCTACAGGGGGATCGTGGGTGTCTTAGACAACCGCGATCCCCCTTATATTCCGGGTCACCGGGTCCCCATAGACCCGTATGACCCGGAATCGGCGCAAATTGCAAGTGTGAATTCACTTGCGATTTGCAGCGATCGCCGACGGGGGGTGGGGGGGGGGTTGTATCTGATAACCCCCCTGGGCATTTATGCGGGGTGCCTGCTGATTGATATCAGCAGTCACCCCGGCCCGGTCCCCGCCCGGCGCGCGTCGGGGACCGAAATTCCCACGGGCTTATGGATACGCCCTGGGTCCTTAAGTACCAGGACGTCAAGGCATATCCATACGCCCTAGGTCCTTAAGTGGTTAAGGACCCGGGGGTTTTCCGTTTTTGCATTTTCATTTTTTCCTCCTTACCTTTGAAAAATCATAACTCTTTCAATTCACCCAAAAATCTACGGCGAAACGGCAGAAAAAAATCATTGTGAGACAAAATAGAAAAAAAAGCGCCATTTTGTAAATTTTGGGGGCTACCGTTTCTACACAGTAAATTTTTCGGTAAAAATTACACCTTTTCTTTATTCTGTAGGTCCATATGATTAAAATGATACCCTACTTATATAGATTTGATTTTGTCGTACTTCTGGAAAAAATCATAACTACATGCAGGAAAATGTATACGTTTAAAATTGTCATCTTCTGACCCCTATAACTTTTTTTATTTTTCTGTGTATGGGGCGGTATGAGGGCTCATTTTTTGCGCCATGATCTGTGAGTGGCCCCAAGTGTGGACGAAACACACAGCAAGAGGTTGCAAACGCTGTGTGTGAACAGTGAGTAGAAGGTTGCAAGAGGCATAAGTTTAACTGGCTGGGAAAAGCCCACCAGTTGGTAGTCAGGGCATGCTGGATTGTTTAGTTAGTGACTAGAAGGTCTAGGCTTTTATTTGTTCCTGGCATATGTTTTTATTTATCCTGCAACCTGTCTATAAAACTGGCGAGGGTTGGGACTTGCATAAAGTACTGTTGTTTGCCTGCTGATTGAAGTGGAAACGTGTCCTGTGGTGGTGTCAAGGACGATCCCAGAGCCATCCCCATGGAGAAATCTTTACAATTGGTGGAGGATGCAGGCAGCACGTTGCTAAGAGCAACCATCGGTCGAGTTGCAATGAAGTTTTGCCAGGAGCAACCAACCGTGCATGTTACAAGTGGGACAAGCCCAGCAGGGGAGTACAAGAGCAGGACTGAGCCTGTGGTGAAAGCGTTGCTAGGGTCAACGGATCGCATCAAGCGAGTGAGCGCTCTCTCAGGTGAGGAGACAGGTGGATGGGCCACCTGCACAGCGCAACAGCAGTAAGCCATGTTGTTTGTTTTGCAAAGATGGGTTGATGTTGAAATGCCATTGCTAGGAGCAACCGATATGGCCAGAAACCGGTTGTCACCAAGAAGGATGTTATGGTGAGCACCTTGATGAAACTGGCTGCAGCTACGCAAGAGGATGACTTCACACCTGATGATCCTTGGGTCAGGACGCCAGAAAAGATGGATGTGAGGATCCGTGAGTTGATGGTGGGTGGTATCCCGTTGTGCGTGGAACTGGATTATCGACAGGCTGTATCCAGAGTCATGCCGGACATAATACAGTTTGTGAAGATTCGAACAGAATCTGGTAAGACTGTTCTAATTGACTTTAAAACATGTTATGGGACAATAAGCCATAAGCTGGAGGTGTGTGCAGAGATTAATGTGGAGATTATACTGGGTAGAGACTTCCCATATTTTTGGCAGTTGTTAAATGAGGAGAGTGTGCCAGAGAAACTGCACACAAAGGTTCCTGAGCTAATGATAGGTGGTGTGTCACTACTTGACTGTGTGAACTGTCCTGTAAATTTTGAACCAATGCAATGTGATGTTTTTTGTGAAAAACCCATGCCTAAGTTTACAGAAGTAACGTGTACTGCTGCCAACTCTGACAGGACAGAGGAAAACCTGTGTGAGCTGGTAGTAGGTAGTAAAAAGATGATTGCTTTTCTAGAGCATAGAGGTATATTAAGTCTGGTGAAGCCAGACCCTTTCATAGTGTCTATTCAGGCAGTTATTTGGGTTGTAAAACTGTTGATGTCTGTTTTTCTACTCCCTCCTTGGAGTTTGATGTAGTACTTGGGACGGATTTTCCATTTTTTTCAGCAGTTATGGGAAGACTGTCAGGTAACTGGAGCGGGTACACCTGATAGGCCGACAACACTTAACTTGCACCACACACTAGTTGAGAGTTACTTAGCAGAGGCAGAGGATGAGGAGTGTCAGCAGTCACTAGATATATGTCAGATTGGGGTCTGCCAGACTTCTAGGGGAGCCGAAGAACAGACCGTGAGTCAAGTCCAGGAGGATCCAGAGACTCAAGTGACAAGTGTGCCTCTGTCTCAAACAGAATCTTCAGTAAAGCCAGAAACGGATCAGGTACAGGAACATGGGTTCCATCCGCCAGCTGAAGATGAGCCCAAGGTGGGGCTAGAATTGCATGGTCATCTGGAAGAGGTGACAGGAAACGAAGCTACAGAGATGTCTGGGGATAATGCAGAAGTACTGAAGAGAGTACATGTGGAGCTGGGTGCTGCGCTTACTGTCATAGACTGAGTCCTGAGTGAAGGAGATGTGATGTCTAGACCAGAGATGGATCGTGGCCAGGAAGGTCAAACCACTGGACCAGATGTTGTTGCAGACCCAGGAGCTCTTGACGTTTCTGCGAGTGAGCGGAGAGACAGTGGTGAAGTGAAAGAGAAGTCTGCCAGAGATCAGAGAAACAATCCAGAGAGACTGTCCAGGGACTTCCCTGAGGCCCAAGGGGCCAAGATCCTTGCAAAGGGGAAGACAACCCCTAAAGGAGAAGGGTTGGAACAAGTTGGCTTGAAAGAGCAGGAAGCAAAGCTTCAGCTGCAGAAAAATGAGTTTGCGGCTCTGCAGGATGAACTGTACCGCTTCCAGGATCTTGTAACCAGCAAGGAGAGAGAATTGGAGAGTCTGACCAAGTAGGTCAGGAGGAAGAAGTGAATGTCCTGTGTGAGGCATATTTGGCTCTACAAAGTGATCACAAGGCTAGGTTGGTAGCCATGGAAGAGCTGGAGAAGGAGAAAGTAAAACGGCTCATAAGTTACAGAGCCGGGAGGCACAGAACGAAACGAATCTTAAGTCTCACGCAGCTACCTTGGATTCACTTGGAACGCAGCTCACTGAACAAGAGGCTCAGCTAAAAGTCTATGAGCAGAAAGTGTCCAAGATGGCGCAGCTGAATAAAGGCAATGAGCAGATGACAGAACAACTGCTGTCCCTGGAGTATACTGTCAAATACTTGCCAGAATTGCTGGAAAGTGAGAAGGTGAACTCTGCTAAGCTCTAGAGTGAGCAGCAGAAACATTTAAAGCTACTGGAGACTGAGATGCTTTCTCTAAAAGTGGCGAAGTCTGAGTAATGGACTCAAGAAACGGTAGAGTCTGAAGACCATGAGAGGAAGCCATATGAAAAGTCCTCTGATATGTGACACTGTGGCAATGGAAGGGTGTATTTCCCTAGCTAACCCTAGAGAAACCTCCACCTGTGGCCTAATTAATGAGGTAGCAGAAAGGGGAAGTGTGTTTAAAGGAAGTCAGACAGAATAATTGGGGCTCTCCCCAGAAGACAGCAAGGTGGCTTTGGGGGTAGGCAGGGGTCCTGGTGAGGAACACACAGCCCAAACTGTGAGTGGCCCCAAGTCTGGACGAGACACACAGCAAGAGGTTGCAAACGCTGTGTGTGAATAGTGAGTAGAAGGTTGCAGGAGGCATAAGTTTAACTGGCCAGGAAAAGCCCACCAGTTGGTAGTCAGGGCATGTTGGATTGTTCAGTTAGTGACTAGACGGTCTAGGGTTTTGTTTGTTCCTGTCTTATGTTTTTATTTATCCTGCAACCTGTCTAATAAAGCTGGCGAGTGGCCGGACTTGCGTAAAGTACTGTTGTTTGCCTGCTGATTGAAGTGGAAACGTGTCCTGTGGCGGTGTAAAGGACAATCCCAGAGCTATCCCCAGGGAGAAATCCTTACAGAGCTTTTTTCAAGCTTGAAAATGGTGGTGTGAGGCCACAGAAAAGTTGCCTGTATTTATATTGCCTGTATTTATATTGGAATAAATTCTTTTGCACATTTACTTGGAGTGCTGCGGTCGCCATCTTTGTTTGTATTACCTTTTGGACCCAGGACCGGGGTCCCAGAGACTGACTGCACCCACGCACATTTGGCTTGGGAGTGCTGCTCTTCAACTTGAATATATATATATATATTTTTTATTTTTTTTAACAATACTCCTACTGAAGCCAGGGACACTGCCGCCAGTGAAATTTCTACCTGTGCGCAGTGACTACGGCAGCTACCCATGTGACCCGGAGCCGTCATGATCACACCAACCATGCGCTTACCGGCTCCAGCGAGCCTGCAGGCATGATAGGACAACCCATGTGAGACAGAGCTAAAATATCAGAGGGTCTGACCTTTGCCACCATAGGTGATGCGCAGCCCAGCATCCGGCCCTGAGGCAGCCGACTGGGCTGCGCCAGAAGCCGGGACCACGTCACCCAGACTAAGCTTGACTGATAACGGGGTATTAAAAGCCAAACAGCCACCGGTGTGCAGAACTGCATGAAATTCAAATGCCGCCGCAGGACTCCGGCGCCATCTGAAAGCCTGTGCGCCCGGCAGGCAGAGATTTGCTGGCCACAATACTGCAGCACCCTGCTGCATACCTGAATGCCAGAGACCGGCACTTACCCCTTGGACGCCCCTAGCCCCACGTGTAGACACCTCACTTCCGCAAACGTCACGTCGCCAAACGCCTTACACACCCTGATCTGTATGCAGGAGGGCATTATGTACTCTCACACCCCTCCCACAAACTCAGCCTTAACAGGCTTACACGTTGTATTTTAGGAAGAGTTCAGAAATCAATATTTGGTGGAATGACCCTGATTTTTAACTGGTGTGCTCTTCACCAGTCTGTAACATTGCTGTTTGGTGGCTTGATACCACTCCTGGCATAAAAAATTCAAGTAGCTCAGCTTTGTTTGATGGCCTGCGACCATCATTGTTCCTCTTGCTCAAATTCCAGAAGTTTTCTATAGGATTCAGGTCTGGAGATTGGGCCAGCCATGACAGGTACATTATCTGGTGGCCATCCATCTACACATGATTTACTTAACATAGAGCATTGTCCTGCTGGAAAGCAATTCTGAAAGATGTGGAACACTGTCAGAGCATAGGAGAGCAGGTGATCCTCCATCCTTGCTGAAGCATCCCTAGATCACTACTGATCCTCCACCAAATTTCACAGGGGCTGAAGTGGCCTACAAGCCACAGTGTCTTGGTGTGGCTTGGTGATAATCTGGGGATGCTTCAGCAAGGCTGGAATCGGGTATGTTTGTCTTTGTAAAGGACTAATGAATCAAGATAAGTACAAGGTTACCTTAGAAGATCAACTGCTTATTTCTGCTCTGGCAATGTTTCCGAACATTGGCTCTATCAGTAGCTTATTTGTGGCAGCCACAGGGTTTAGAAAAGGCTTCAGGCTGCCCTGAAAGCAGTCGGTGCCAGGGTTACCAGTCATTCCACTATACCATCAATGATGCATCTTAAAAATGTTTAGATGCTGTTATCGCTATTGATTATGGCATCCTCACAATAGGCTGACATTCTCTGTTCTGTAGGGACCACTTCTCAGTAGTCATCTTATTAACTTTACATACAGGATTACAATAGAAGGTAGTACCTTTATTATGCTAGGTTTTCCACACAGGTTTTTTTTTCTGTTGTTTTTGTTGGAAAACTGCCACTGCAGTTTTTGAACCAAAGCCAGAAGTGTATTTATAAGAAATGGGGAATATGAAGAAATGACTTATACTCCTCCATGCTGACTTTGGCTCAAAATCTCAAAATGGCAGTTTAAAAAAATAAATAAAAAAATGCCAGAAAAAAACCTGTGTGGAGCATACCGTGAAATTATGTAAACAGCTCTAGCACAATAGCTGCCCCCATAATCATTTATAGAAAAGAGAATAAAGAAATTTACAATTAGAAAATAAAAATATCAGAACTAAAAATACCGGTAAGTGCCATTGTTGGTTTTACTTCTGCTACTGTAGCTGTGTGGCCCGAGGAAGATAAGTTTGGTATTGAAATGTATAGCCATTAAAAATGTATTAGGTTGCTATGAGAGTTACTTGGAAGTCTTGCAAGTCTAAACTAGCAGCAACCATTTCCACACCATTGGTTTGATGCCTGTAAAAAATGAAGCCATGATGCCAAGTGAGCACAGAACCTTATTTTTCTTCTCTTCTTTCAAACTTGTTTGTGGTGAACATATTTGATATATTTTCAAGATTTTTTTGGCATGTGTTTTTTTTTGCATAAAAGTAACGTAGTGTAGATCCGCTTTTAGCATCTTCTCACACAAAGGCATCTAAGTGTATCCCCATTGCCCCGTAGAAATTGACTAATGGATGCTACATTAGATAATGGCAAAATGGGAGAATTATTTATGCCTGTGAGGGCAATGTCTTGGAATCTGGATCCAAAAATAAAATCCATTGTATTTTCTTTTATTCTTGCAGAGGGAAAGACAGATGTCGACATTTTATTATAAACCAGTTGTCAAGTGGAGAATTGGTAGTTTCAGGGGATTCTCATTCCCATGCCAGTTTGCCTGCTCTGATTTCCTATTACCAAAATACACCTATTGAGCCCTATGGAGAGAAGCTGTCACTGTCTTATATTCAGGTATGCAATGACTTACAGAAGAACTATTAAAAATAGCAAAAAAACCTTTCCACACTAACTGCACATTATATATGAATTTTTTTTTAGAAAGTGTTGAAATTACATCATATGGCCCTTTTTTCCGAAAACACTTGTCAATTTTGTCTTTGGATGGTTCCATCCAATGGAATTAAAATTAATTGTAATTACAGAATGTACCAAGTTATTGTGATGCATATAAATGAAAGGTATATTTTGCACAAATATGACAAATACAGTATCATACCCAGGTTTGTAGTCCTAAAAAAGTTCCAGGGTTTCCTGATCGGAGGCAGTGTAGGTTGCAAGTGAAGCTAACAGCAAAAGTGAAGCTAGCAGTATAAGTGGCGGTTTCCCATTAGCACCATATTTGAAAGTGTGGTCATTCAAATAATGGTGTGGTTATGCATGTGGGGTCTATGGTAAGGCATTGTGGGATACCACTATACAATGACTATAAAGTAGTAACATACCATACTGTGCTCTCAATGGAGAGCGGAGGGGTAAGGTACTGTGAGACAGCTGATGTGGCAGCTTGGCTCATCCTAATAAAAGGGTTGGGAAATTGAAATCCAACATGGCTGACCCACTGATGTTGTTGGGGGAGAGAAATGAGGCCCTCTCACCCATTAAAGAGTGGCCATTATACTAGTAAAGCATAATTGCAGCGGTCTGTTTAAAAGTTTAATTTCACATTAGGAAAATCCGAGGTGCAATGGAAATTTTTTTCGAACAACCTTGTTAAAACTTGGCTGCTCTACTATTGCCCTGAATTTATAGCTCTATTATTATTACAGTAGCAGCATCCACTGGCAATGCAAACTATGCTGCTGGGACCATTACTGATCATAAGAGCTATGAGGCAATGATGCTTGATGGAGCACCAAGGTTTTTGGCGTAAACTGTGTCTTAAAATGTGCAACTTTCTCCTGCAGTTCTAAAAGGTGTCACGAATGTGGACATGCACCAACAAGAGTATGTGCACCACCAAAACAATATACTGAAAGTTTGGGTGCGACAACCTTGTAAGCACATTTTTAGTTAAGATTATGAAAGTGAACATGGGCATCACTAGGTGGATGTGGGCTCCAAGGGTTAGACTTATTTATATATCTACATCTGCTCACTTCAGGCCTAGTTTTCATCTTCTGATTTTACTGAAAATGTGTAAAGTCAAAGGTCATAGTCTGAGCTCAAGTAGCAAAGAGGCCATATAGAGCTGCAGGATGCACCCTTCCTTCCACATTGCACAGATGAAGTTGGTTCTGTGTCCCTCTGCTTGCAGAAGTACCATGACACCTCAGTCATTGAGATCGTTGGGGTCTCAGCAGTTGGACCCAAAACAATCAACATTAATAGCATATTAAGATCACTATTCCTGCAAACCCCCTAAATGAGTTCTTCAGTGAAAATGCTTTCCTGGAGAATAAGGGTTACATATATTTTTTTTAAATAACATTATTAGTTGTTTTTTTTTCAGCAATCTTAAGAGGCTTTTTTTTTTTTACTTCAAAACACCTTCATTAATTATATTTCTATTTCTCAGCACCTTGTAGTTAAGAATTTTATATTCAATCATAACCTTACTTATTATCTTTTTTTTTTAGCTCTTTTACTAATCATAATGATTATAAACATAATAAATAATTTGTTTTACAGTTTTCTGAAAATGACAAGTATGACAAAATTCAGAGACCAAATTCGAAGATAGAAAAATCAGTTTCTCAAAATAAAACAGGAATTCCTAAAATCAAAGGTGGCAATAACCCAATTGGACAAAATAAGCAAACCATGACCAATGCCCAGGTACATTTCATATTTACCAAGGTAGCATCATATGAGCAGCATGAGCTCCTGGCAGGTTCCTTGTTACTGGCAACTATGTTTTACTCTGAAACACTGTGGTACAACACTGATATACTAATAGATTTGTTTATAATTTCATCTATTACTCTAATCTGATTGCTAATCAGATCGTATTGACCAGACTGCTTTCACCCTTACAATCCACACTTACAGTAATTATCCCATGAAACTTATTTAGAGATTATCATTAAATCCCAATTTTAGGAGGCCTTGAGGACTGATACCCTTTGGGTACATCTGTTATAATCAGTTTCCACTAGAAAAAGCACATTACAAACACATTAAAACTGCAACCTCTGCATAAGTAAGCAATAAAAATACAAAATAAAAACCCATATCATATAAGGAACCTTTTCAAGATTATTAAGTTCAACCATTTTAAGACATTTTGAATGTTGTTTTAAACAATTGCTGTATACATAGTACAGATGGAATGGGATAATATTTTCATATATATGGTGGAGGGGCATAAATAATGTGCAAAGCAGTAGTTATATTACACCTGATGAAGTCAGGACACACCGGCCAAAACCAGTTGGACACAGTGACTGTGATAATTGATATTGAAGAGAATTGAATGAAAATACACCCTGTGGGGATTTAAAATTAGGCCATGCAAGGTGTCCTTTTCTTTCCCTATTTAAATACACACTTTCCCAAACGCTAAGGGTACTTCTGTACAATCCATTGAGCTCAAAGTAGTTATTGACAGAAAGTGGAGGGATTGGTTACAACATGGTAAGGACAGTAAATATGTGTGGAGCCTGCATGAGCATTTTGAGAGGACACATCAAGGAGCTTTACAAATGCAAATGCGATGCAGAGCCATGGATATTGCTCCTGAACACTTGCTATAGATGTTGAAATTTGGTGATAACAGTCCATTACTTTGTTTTTTTGCAACAAAAAGTTTTTTCCAACCCATAGGTTATATTGTAAGAGATAGTTTTCTTTTTGAAGAGACTATTGCTGCAAATAGGGCCTTAGGGTTAGTGGCATGAAGACCCCTGCTACATCACACTTTATTTCATTATAATTATGCATATATTGTTTTTTTTTTCTTACTAATGCAAACTGGTTTAAATGTGTTTTTTATTGTGCTTTTTATTAGATGCATTATCATATCAGAAGGTTAAATTCATTTATTAAGGGTATATTTTACTTCATGTATACTAGGATTAGTTCAATGTAGGAATGTACCAGTGTCACGCACCTGGATGCGGGCTGTCTGGAACAGGATGTGGATCCTCTACCTGTGTGGCTGATGACTCGGACCGTATCGGGGAGCGGAGTCTAAGGTGCCACTGGTCTTCAAAAGAGCCCGCCACAAAGCAGGATGGATTTGCTGCGGCAGGTGACACCCAGGTCGCTACCCCCAATACGGCTCGACCACACAGCTAACTGGGCAAGGCGAGGTAAAGGAGGATGAGACAGAGGCGTAGTCAATGTAGCAGAAGGTCAAGGCAGGCAGCAAAGGTTCGTAGTCAATAAACATAGCGGAAAGGTCTGGGTACATGGGTATGGCAAACAGGCAATAGGGTACGCATTCTCTCAGGCAAATGGCACTGAAGATCCGGCAGGGGGGTGTGGGAGGTGCAACAACTTTATAATGTGCTGTTCAAGTGCATTACTAATTATGGGCGTACTGTCCCTTTAAATCTCAGAGCACCAGCGCGCGCCCTAGGAGACGGGGACACGCATGCTGGAGCTGAGACACAGTGAAGGAGGCAGCAGAGGAGCGAGGTAAGTGACGGGCCGGGACTCGCATGCGGGCGCATCCAGCAATGCGAATCCCGGCCCCGCCGGGAGCAGAGACAGTGCGCTTGCGGCCGACATGTGCGGACGGAGCGCAGGTAGTAACAGTACCTTTTGGTCTCCCCCTCCTTTTGCGGCTAAGAAATTTCTTGAGCAGGTCTTTATCCAGAATATTGTCCTGCGGCTCCCAAGACCTCTCCTCTGGACCGAAACCTTCCCAATCAACCAGAAAAAAGCGTTTTCCTCTGATGAACTTAGAGTCCAAGATTTCCTTCACAACATACACATCTGAGGTACCAGAGATGGGAGCAGGAGAGATGTCCCTTGGAGAAAAACGGTTGAAGATGGCTGATTTCAGGAGAGAAACATGGAAGGAGTTCGAGATCTGGAGAGAGGAGGGAAGATGAAGGGAATAAGCCACAGGATTGAGCCGTTTCTTGACTTTATAGGGACCCAAATAACGAGGACCAAGTTTATAATTGGGTATCTTAAAATGGATATATTTAGTGGATAGCCAGACTTTGTAACAGGAGAATACTCAGGAGGAGGACGTCTCTTCTTGTCTGCCTGAACTTTCATGCGAGAAGTAGCCTGTAGAAGTGAAAGACGTGTCTTTTGCCAGATGGAAGAAAAATTCCGTACTTGTTCATCGACGGCAGAAACTCCAGAGTAAGATGACAAAGGAAGAGGAGGACGAGGGTGAAGTCCATAGACCACAAAGAAGGCAGAAGTACCAGAGGAATCGGAATCTTTGTGGTTGTAGGAAAATTCAGCCCATGGTAGCAGATCGCCCAATCATCTTGACGCGCAGAAATAAAATGGCGTAGATAGTCTCCCAACACCTGATTCACCCTCTCGACCTGTCCATTGGACTGAGGATAGTAAGCCGATGAGAAATCCAACTTGATTTGAAGACATGAACACAGGGCCCGCCAGAATTTAGAGACAAACTGAACCCCTCGGTCGGAGACAATATGGGAAGGAAGTCCATGCAAACAAATGATATGATGGAGAAAAAGCTTGGCAAGTTGTGGTGCTGATGGGAGACCAGGTAGCGGTACAAAATGAGCCATTTTAAAAATGATCTACTACCACCCATATGACAGTATTACCTTGGGAAGAAGGAAGATCTGTAATGAAATCCATGGCAATGTCAGACCAAGGTAGTTCAGGAACTGGCAAGGGTTGAAGCAGACCTACTGGCTTGGAATGGGGAGTCTTATCCCGGGCACAGACTGGGCAGGACCGAACAAAATCAACTACATCCTTTTTCAAAGTTGGCCACCAGTAATATCTTGAGATGAGCTGTAGAGTCTTACGAATACCAGGATGGCCAGCCAGAAGAGAAGAATGTCCCCATTTCAAGACTCGGAGTTTCATGTGAGGTGAAATGTAAGTTTTTCCAGAAGGCAGGTGTTGGAGACTTGCTGGTGCTGTAGTAATGAGACCCTCCGGCTGGATAATCTGCTGTGGAAGAGATTCCCCATCGTGCACATCTGAAGACCTGGAGAGAGCGTCAGCACGGACATTCTTTTCTGCAGGGCAGAAGTGGATGAAGAAGTGGAATCTGGAGAAAAACAAAGACCATTGTTACGCCTAGCGCTCCGGGTCCCCGCTCCTCCCCGGAGCGCTCACGGCGTCTTTCTTCCTGCAGCTCCCCGGTCACTCCCGCTGACCGGGAGCACTGCTCTGTCATGGCCGTTGGGGATGCGATTCGCACAGCGGGACGCACCCGCTCGCGAATCGCATCCCAGGTCTCTTACCTGACTCGCTCTCCCTCGGTCCTGTCCCGGCGCGCGCGGCCCCGCTCCCTAGGGCGCGCGCGCGCCGGGTCTCTGCGATTTAAAGGGCCAGTGCACCAATGATGGTGCCTGGCCCAATCTTCCCAATTTGCTTAATTGTCTCCCACCTGTTCCCTGGCTATATCTAGTCTCCTCCCTTGCACTCCCTTGCCGGATCTTGTTGCACTTGTGCCTAGTGAAAGCGTTTCCCTGTCTGTTCCTAGTCCGTGTTCCTGACCTCCTGCCGTTGCCCCTGACTACGATCCTTGCCGCCTGCCCCCGACCTTCTGCTACGTCCGACCTTGCTTCTGCCTACTCCCTTGTACCGCGCCTATCTTCAGCATCTTCAGCAGCCAGAGAGGTAAGCCGTTGCTAGTGGATACGACCTGGTCACTACCGCCGCAGCAAGACCATCCCGCTTTGCGGCGGGCTCTGGTGAAAACCTGTAGTGGCTTAGAACCGGTCCACTAGCGCGGTCCTCGCCATCCCTCTCTGGCACAGAGGATCCACTACCTGCCAGCCGGCATCGTGACAGTAGATCCGGCCATGGATCCCGCTGAAGTTCCTCTGTCAGTTGTCGCTGACCTAACCACGGTGGCCGCCCAGCAAGCCCGTCAGATCGCCCTTCTAACCCGTCAGCTGTCGGAAATGTCCACCATTTCGCACCAACTTCAGTCGCAACTTCTCCAGCAATCTTCTCCTCCGCCAGCTCCTGCACCTCCTCCGCAGCGAGTGGCCACTCCTAGCCTCTGCCTGTCCTTGCCGGACAAATTTGATGGGGACTCTAAGTATTGCCGTGGCTTTCTTTCGCAATGTTCCCAGCACTTGGAGATGATGTCGGACCAGTTTCCTACTGAAAGGTCTAAGGTGGCTTTCGTAGTCAGCCTTCTGTCCGGAAAAGCCCTGTCATGGGCCGCACCGCTCTGGGACCGCAATGACCCCGTCACTGCCTCTGTACACTCCTTCTTCTCGGAAATTCGAAGTGTCTTTGAGGAACCTGCCCGAGCTTCTTCAGCCGAGATTGCCCTGCTGAACCTGGCCCAGGGTGTTTCTTCCGTTGGCGAGTACGCCATTCAGTTCCGTGCTCTTGCTTACGAGTTGTCCTGGAATAGTGAGGTTCTCTGCGCGACCTTTAAAAAAGGCCTATCCAGCAACATTAAAGATGTTCTGGCCGCACGAGAGACTCCTGCTGACCTACATGAACTCATTCATCTAGCCACTCGCATTGACATGCGTTCTTCCGGATGGCGTCTGGAGCTCCGCCTGGATATGGACTTTGTTCGCACGAAGCGTTTTTTCTCTCCGGCTCCTCTCTCCTCTGGTCCTCTGCAATCTGTTCCTGTGCTTCCCGCCGCGGAGGCTATGCAAGTTGACCGGTCTTGCTTGACACCTCAAGAGAGGACACGACGCCGCATGGAGAATCTTTGCCTGTACTATGCCGGTACCGAACACTTCCTGAAGGATTGTCCTATCCGTCCTCCCCGCCTGGAAAGACGTACGCTGAC
Organism: Hyla sarda; assembly: GCF_029499605.1. Taxonomy (NCBI): domain Eukaryota; kingdom Metazoa; phylum Chordata; class Amphibia; order Anura; family Hylidae; genus Hyla; species Hyla sarda. Next base: position 177,561,846 of record NC_079192.1, read on the forward strand.
TCCGCACAAAGGTGACACAGTTCTTGATGTCAACTCTGCTTCTCCACGCCTTACTGTGCCTGTGCGGATATCTGCCTCTACCTTCTCCTTCTCTACTATGCTCTTCTTGGATTCCGGATCTGCAGGAAAATTTTTTTTGGCCTCTCTCATCAACAGGTTCTACGTTCCTGTGACCAGTCTCGCCAGACCCCTCTACATCTATTGTTTTTACAATAAAAGATTGGACTGTCTCGTACGTTTCCACACAGAACCCCTCCTAATTTGCATCGGACCTCATCACGGAAAAATTGAGTTTTTTTTCCTCAGGTTCTTTGGCCCCAAGAAGAGGGGGAGACCCAAGGGGGGGGGGTACTGTTACGCCTAGCGCTCCGGGTCCCCGCTCCTCCCCGGAGCGCTCACGGCGTCTTTCTTCCTGCAGCTCCCCGGTCACTCCCGCTGACCGGGAGCACTGCTCTGTCATGGCCGTTGGGGATGCGATTCGCACAGCGGGACGCACCCGCTCGCGAATCGCATCCCAGGTCTCTTACCTGACTCGCTCTCCCTCGGTCCTGTCCCGGCGCGCGCGGCCCCGCTCCCTAGGGCGCGCGCGCGCCGGGTCTCTGCGATTTAAAGGGCCAGTGCACCAATGATGGTGCCTGGCCCAATCTTCCCAATTTGCTTAATTGTCTCCCACCTGTTCCCTGGCTATATCTAGTCTCCTCCCTTGCACTCCCTTGCCGGATCTTGTTGCACTTGTGCCTAGTGAAAGCGTTTCCCTGTCTGTTCCTAGTCCGTGTTCCTGACCTCCTGCCGTTGCCCCTGACTACGATCCTTGCCGCCTGCCCCCGACCTTCTGCTACGTCCGACCTTGCTTCTGCCTACTCCCTTGTACCGCGCCTATCTTCAGCATCTTCAGCAGCCAGAGAGGTAAGCCGTTGCTAGTGGATACGACCTGGTCACTACCGCCGCAGCAAGACCATCCCGCTTTGCGGCGGGCTCTGGTGAAAACCTGTAGTGGCTTAGAACCGGTCCACTAGCGCGGTCCTCGCCATCCCTCTCTGGCACAGAGGATCCACTACCTGCCAGCCGGCATCGTGACAACCATCAGGCCTGTCGTGGGTTGAGACGATGAGCTGACTGAAGATAAAGCAGTTTATTGTGGTCTGAATAAATTGTGACAGGAAGTACCGAACCTTCCAAGAGGTGACGCCACTCTTCTAAGGCCAGTTTAATGGCTAGGAGCTCGCGATCTCCAATAGTATAGTTTCTCTCTGCAGGGGTGAAGGTTTTAGAGAAAAAGCCACAGGTTAAAGTTCTCCCTTTAGCAGACTTTTGTGTTAAAACTGCCCCTGCTACTACTGAGGAAGCATCCACTTCCAAGACAAATGGCTTGATAGGATCAGGTCTCAATAAAAAAGGATCAGAAGCAAAGGCGGACTTCAAATGTTTGAAAGCTTCTTCAGCCTCTGGTGTCCACACCCTGGGATTAGCCGTCTTCTTTGTAAGGGAGACGATGGGAGCTACAAAGTAGAGTAATGTGGTATAAATTGTCGACAGTAGTTGGCAAAACCAAGGAAGCGCTGGGTCGCTTTCAAACCAGAAGGTTGAGGCCAGTCTAGAACAGCGGACAACTTGCTGGGATCCATCTGGAGACCTTCACTTGTAACAATATAGCCCAAGAAAGGCTGTAAGACTTGGCGGAGATGAGAGCGATGAGATTGAGGATTGGACGAATAGATGAGTATGTCATCCAAATAGACCACGACACAGGTATATAGAAGATCTCGAAAAATATTGTTGCCGAACTCCTGAAAGACTGCTGGAGCATTACAGAGTGCAAATGGCATGCTAAGATACTCGGTCTTCCATTTGTCCCCTTTACAGATGCAAATCAAATTATATGCCCCACGCAGATCAAGTCTTGAAAAGATTTTGGCACCTTTCAGGCGATCAAATAATTCCGAGATTAGAGGTAGTGGATAACGGTTCTTTACAGTAATTTTATTTAACCCACGATAGTCAATACAAGGTCGCAAAGAACCGTCTTTTTTCTCAATGAAGACGAACCCTTCCCCAGCAGGTGAAGAGGACTTCCAGATAAACCCCTTCCGAAGATTTCCTTGGATATGGTCTGCCATGGCCTGGGTTTCTGGAACAGACAATAGGTAAATTCTGCCTCTGGGAGGAGTGGTGCCGAGCAGTAAGTCTATAGGGCAATCGTAGGGGCGGTGTGGAGGCAGTACTGCAGCTTGCTTTTCGCTGAAAACGTCCGGAAAGTCCTGGAAAAAAGTAGGCAGACCAGGCAGAGGTCTAGAAGTTGGTTCAGTTTAGTAACACGTACATGGATACAGTGACTGTTACAATGTGGACCCCAGCATAGGACTTCTCCAGTTTTCCAATCTGGAGCTGTAACCAAGGTAGACCAAGCAGGAGAGGAGAAGTACAGTGTGGGAGTACGTAGAAGGACACGTTCTCCTTATGAGAGACTCCGACCTGCATAGACAGGTGTTCTGTGCGGTATAGCACGGTACAGTCCAGTCTTTCTCCATTGACCGTAGAAATGTACAGGGGTTTCAGAAGGCGGGACACAGGAAGGAAGGAGTCCAGGAAGGCCAGAACGGAGATGAGCTCTTTGGAGGGAAGAAGGAGCTGGACTGTCAAATTTAAACGTGGAGAGGAGGAATTCACACCTAGAGAGGCCTCTCCTACAAACCCTAGGTGCGAGCGTTTCCCTGTGGCTGTGGACATACGGGACAATCTTTGAGGAAATGATCGGCACTGGCGCAGTACAGACACAGATTCTCAGCTCAACGGCGAGTTCTTTCTTACAGAGTCAGGCGAGACCGATCCACCTGCATAGCCTCCACTGCGGGAGGCAAAGCAGAAGGTTGCGGTGGTTGCTGGAAGACAGGTGCCAAGCGAGGAAAGCGCAGAGGTCGTGCTGATTCTCTTTCTTGACGTTGTTCCTCACGTCTCTCAGAGAAACGGATATCAATCCAGGATGCCAATTGTATCAGTTCATTCAGATTAGATGGCAATTCCAGGGCAGCAAGAACATCCTTTATTTGGCTCGATAATCCCCTCTTTAAAGTAGCGCAGAGAGCTTCATTATTCCAAGACAACTCTGACACCAGGGTCCAGAACCAGATGGCATATTCGCCCCCACAGTGGAGTTGCCCTGGGAAAGACTCGGCAAAGCAGTCTCAGTCGAGGAAGCTCGGACAGGTTCTTCAAAAACTGTGCGAAATTCCATCAGGAATGCCTGGAGGTTATTAGTGATAGCATCACTGCGATCCCATAGTGGAGTAGCCCAGGCCAAGGCCCTACCAGACAGGAGACTGATGACGAAGGCCACCTTTGCTCGTTCTGTGGAGAACTGGTCTTCCTTCTCAGGAAGCAACAGATGGAGTTTCGAACTGGAGACAACTGCAGCAGCGGGAGTCTGTACTGGAGCTGGAGGAGGCTGTGGATTCTGCTGGGCAGAGAGCAGCTGCTGCATCATGGCAGATAGCTGGTTGAGCTGCTGTGCCTGCTGGGCCAACTGCTGGGACTGAAGCGCCACGACAGATGCAAGATCCGAATCAGGCAGAGGAGCCCCAGTTGGATCCTGTGCCGAATCTTGCTGTCACGCACCTGGATGTGGGCGGTCTGGAACAGGATGTGGATCCTCTACCTGTGTGGCTGATGACTCGGACCGTATCAGGGAGCGGAGTCTAAGGTACCTCTGGTCTTCACCAGAGCCCGCCGCAAACAGGATGGATTTGCTGCGGCAGGCAACACCCAGGTCGCTACCCCAACAAGGCGAGGTACAGCAGGATGAGACAGAGGCGTAGTCAACGTAGCAGAAGGTCAAGGCAGGCGGCAAAGGTTCGAAGTCAGTAAACGTAGTGGAAAGGTCTAGGTACACGGGTATGGCAAACAGGCAATAGGGTACGCTTTCTCTCAGGCAAATGGCACTGAAGATCCTGCAGGGGGGTGTGGGAGGTGCAACAACTTTATAATGTGCTGCTCAGGTGCATTACTAATTATGGGTGTACTGGCCCTTTAAAATCAAACACTACTATATTATAAAATATTATAACCAGTAAAGGCAGTAATATAAGCACTAACAACAAATTAATTGTATAAAATTGTTCTAGGACACTGCACCACCATTGCCGGAGAGAAGCGGTTGTATAAATGAAGATGATGATAATGAGCTAATCTATGCAAAGCCTAGAAAAGAGGCCAATGGAAATAGTAATAAAGATGTCCATTATTCTCTCGTAAAAGACACGCAAATCAATCAGAAGAATGTCATAAAGATGAATCCCCAAAATGTGGTTTATTCTGAAGTTAAGACAGACCATAGTGTGCCTTCAGCCCTGGGGCACTTGCATGGTTCATCACAGTCCTTTGGTCCAGAAGCAGTTAAACTAGCAATGGACCCTAGAAATCCCAGCCTGATCTCCAGCTTGAACGAACTGTCAGAATGTGAGGTTATGGAGATGAGGTTTGCAACCTCTATTCAGACAGTTAACAGTAAAACAATGAGTGGTCCATTCTTACATTCTAGGGCTGAATGTCCCAGCAGCTCGTTTTTGTTTCAGACTGCGGTATCTGACCCAGAGGCTGAAGACACCTATGCAGAAGTGCCCTTCGGAAAGCCCTCCTACACAAATGAGTACCATACAGTGGACAAGATATCAAACTACTCTATGTGCACTACAAATACTTTTGATCATATTTCCACACATACATCCAAAGAAGTTACTTCTAGAGGATTTCACAAGAAAGTGGCCCATGCGAGTGCAGCACAAGACAATCTATATGAAACTGTATCCAGAGATTTCACAACGCTGGCTGTGAGAAAACAGAATGTTGCTAAGGTATGGCCATTACTGACTTTTTCTATTTGTGCTAAAAATGATGTGTTAGGCCATGTGTTTATACAATGTATTCAGAAAGTTTTTAGACCCTTTGACTTTTTTTTTTCACCTTTTGTTATGTTGTGGCCTTGTGTTAACATAAAATAAATAATCATTCTGCACTCAGTACCCCAAAGCGATAAAGTGAAAATAGAATTTTAGACATTTTTGCTAATTTATTTCAAAGTAAATACTAAAAATCTCATGGAGATAAGTAATTAGACCCTCTGCTATGGCACTTGCAATTTAGCACGGGGGGCTTCCATTTCTCTTGACCATCTCTGAGATTTTTCTGCACATTGATTGGAGTAACCTGTGGTAAATTCAGTTGATTTGACAGGATCTAGAAAGACACACCACCCCAGTCTATATAAGGTCTGTCTCACAGTTTAAAATGTATATCAAAGCAAAAACCAAGCCATGAGATTGAAAGAACTGCCTGTAGAGCTCAGAAACATGATTGTGTGGAGGCACAGATCTGGAGAAGAGTACAACAATAGTGGCCTCTGTATTTCTTGAATGGAAGATATTCAGGACAATCAGGATTCTTCCTTGAGCTGGCCAAATAATTGGTGAGAGAAGGGCCATGGTAAGAGAGGTTACCAAGGACCCAATGGTCACTCTGGCTGAGCTCCATAGATCCAGCAGCATTCCACAATCTTGGCTTCATGGCCAAAAAGTAGCTTCTTCTCAATAAAAGACACATAAAAGCCTACCAGGAGTTTGCAAAAAAAAAAAAAAAAAAAAACAGCTAAAGCAATCTCAGAATGAGAGAAACAAGATTCTCTGGTCTGATTAAGACATTGACCTTTGGGCCTCAATTCTAAGCGCCATGTCTGAAAGAAACCATGCACTGTTTATCACCTGTCCATTCCTATCCATGCAGTGAGGCATCATGCTGTGGAGTTCTTTTTTTTTCTTAGGAGGTCTGGGATAGAAAGACTGGCCAGGGCTTAGGGATAGCTAAATAGAGCAATGTTTAGAGAAATTTCTAATGAAAATCTGATCCAGTGTGCTCTGGAAAAAAGGTTCACTTCCAACAAGGCAATGACTCTTAGCACACAGCCAAAATAACACAGGATGTGTTTACAGACAACTCTGTGAATGTCCTTAAGGGGGCCCAGCCAGAGCCCTGACTTGACCCAACTGAATCTGGCTGAAAATGGCTGTCCACCGATGGTCCTCATGAAACCTGACAGAGCTTGGAAGGATCTGCATTGAAGACCATGTTGAAATCCATGTTGCAAACCTTCTAGCATCATGAAGACTAATAGATTTTAAAAAGTTTTATAAATTATTTTTGCATATTCTTGTTATGGGGTATTTGATTGATTTTCTGTGTATCTTACGTTGCATGTTGTCACTGATCTACAGAAAGGCTAGTACAGTCCTCTGCAGTCTGTACTGTAGACAGGACTGTTATATTATTGTCTATCTTTGACATCAGCAAGGCCCAGCAGTACTAGAGGAACTAGTCGCCTAAACATGTAATCCCTAAGGCTATGTTCACACATTGTAAAATAAATAGCAAAATATATCCATACAATAGGAATAAAATAAATACATTTTTTAAATCTAATAATGTGCATAATGAAAGTCTAAGGAAAAGTGTTCGTCAGTGAGCACACTGTTTAAAAAAAGGTCCTGTAATTCCAAGTTGGCATTGCAAAAAGTTTTTGCGCATTATCAGATTCCAAATATAGATGTACAGTGGGGATCAAAAGTTTGGGCACCCCAGGTAAAAATTTGTTAATGTGCATAAAGAAGCCAATGAAAGATGGAAAAATCTCCAAAAGGCATCAAATTACAGATTAGACATTCTTATAATATGTCAACAAAAGTTAGATTTTATTTCCATCATTTACACTTTCAAAATAACAGAAAACAAAAAAATGGAGTCTGCAAAAGTTTGGGCACCCTGTAGAATTTATAGCATGCACTGCCCCCTTTGCAAAGCTGAGACCTGCCAGTGTCATGGATTGTTCTCAATCATCATCATAAGCGCTGCGGAATCTGTAGGCCCTATATAAATAAAATTATTATTATTATTATCATCTGGGAAGACCAGGTGATGTCAATCTCAAAGGTTTTAAATGTCCAGACTCATCTGACCTTGCCCCAACAATCAGCACCATGGGTTCTTCTAAGAAGTTGTCTGAAACTGAAAATAGTTGACGCTCACAAAGCTGGAGAAGGCTATAAGAAGATAGCAAAATGTTTTCAGATGTCAATATCCTCTGTTCGGAATGTAATTAAGAAATGGCAGTCATCAGGAACAGTGGAAGTTAAAGCAAGATCTGGAAGACCAAGAAAAATATCAGACAGAACAGCTCGCAGGATTGTGAGAAAAACAATTCAAAACCAACGTTTGACTGCACAATCCCTCCAGAAAGATCTGGCAGACACTGGAATTGTGGTACACTATTCCACTATAAAGAGATACTTGTACAAATATGGTCTTCATGGAAGAGTCATCAGAAGAAAACCTCTTCTACATCCTCACCCCAAAAATCAGCGTTTGAACCTTGCAAATGAACATATAGACAAGCCTGATGCATTTTGGAAACAAGTTCTGTGGACCAATGAGGTTAAAATTTAACTTTTTGGCCGGAATGAGCAAAGGTACATTTGGAGAAGAAGGGGAAAAGAATTTAATGAAAAGAACCTCTGTCCAAGTGTTAATCATGGGGGTGGACCAATCATGCTTTGGGGTTGTATTGCAGCCAGTGGCACAGGGAACATCTCAAGAGTAGAAGGAAAAATGGATTCAATAACATTTCACCAAATTTTGGATGCTAACTTGATGCCATCTGTGAAAAAGCTGAAGTTAAACAGAGGATGGCTTCTACAAATGGATAATGATCTTATACAAACCTCGAAATCCACAGGGGATTACATCAAGAGGCATAAATTGAAGGTTTTGCCATGGCCTTCACAATCTCCTGACCTCAACATAAGTGAAAATCTATGGATAGACCTTCAAAGAGCAGTGCATGACAGACAGCCCAGAAATCCCAAAGAACTGGAAGACTTTGGTAAGGAAGAATGGGCAAAGATACATCAAACAAGAATTGAAAGACTCTTTGCTGACTACAAAAAGCGTTTACAAGCTGTGATACTTGCCAAAGGGGGCAGTACAAGATATTAACTCTGCAGGGTGCCCAAACTTTTGGAGATGGCATTTTTTTGTTTTCTGTTATTTTGAAAGTGTAAATGATGGAAATAAAATCTAACTTTTGTTGACATATTAGAAGAATGTCTATTCTGTAATTTGATGCCTTTTGGAGATTTTTCCATCTTTCCTTGGCCTCTTTATGCAAATTAATTAAAAAAAATTCCTGGGGTGCCCAAACTTTTGATCCCCACTGTATTTTATTCCTATTTTATGAACGTATTTGTATTTTTTTTTTATACTGTGTGAACATAGCCTTAAAAATATTCAGATTTAGTTATACATGGAAACTTTGTTGGGGAATATTTGGTTAGGTTTATAGGTGGGACAAAAATAGCTATACTAATATTATTTTTCTGTATCTGTGCATAGGTTGAGAAACCAAAAAGATTGTTTTTTGGAGACAAGAAGAAATAACACCTTCTTCTGAAGCGGAATTATAAACTTTAGAGAAAAGATGAACCACCTCTACATGACTGTATCCTGTTTGTCTTTAGTGATACATGTTTCAAATATTAGGAAATTGACTTCAGAAAATAAAGACAAAAACACATAGAAACAACGCTTAATGGACAAATAGCTAAAAATAGGAGATAGCTATTATAATATAAGCTGCAAAACACAGGTATGCATCACATCTGCTTATTTACAGCATTAAAGTGCAACATATTTAAGGGTTAAATAAATTCCCCCATAATTTCACTGCAAGAACCTATAAACATCTGAGGTGCAAGGTGGCTGCGGCATTATGGTAAATGTATCATAATCCTATGATATTGTGGATAAGACAAGCAAAATTGTGGGACCTCAATGTAAGAATCCCATGCTGCTTGGGACATCTGCAATATTTTATATCTTGTTTGTCCTACAGAAGTTGTGCAAACGAATTAACAAATAGGTGTTGCCCTGCATATGTCTTAGGTATATGGTGCATGCTTTTACAGTGCAGGTGATGTCCACACTACATAAACTGGATCATTTCCTTTCCCCCCCAGCATTTACTTTGTATTGTACTGTAGAACATGTGTAGTATGTAAACACTGAATTCCTGTAAAGTAAATATGTAATGTGCATCAGTGCTATGCATTGTAAATCTTATCTAATATATTATTCTTTGAAATAGGCTTGAAATGTTTCTATTTATTAAAAAGACCTTGTGGAATTCATTCTGACACCACTTAAAGGGAAACTTATCCAGTATCCACAGGATGGGGGGGGGGGGGCGCTAATCAAAAGGGATGGCAGGGGATCCGATTGCTATCCCATCGCCAAACACACTGACTTGTGATTTTCTTTTTTTTCCCCCATTCTATAAATACACTAGCTGAGTACCCGGGGTTGCCCGATTTTTCCTTCCTCATCCTTCCTCATCCCGTCCTCCTATCCTGACCTCCTATCCCAAATTCCTATCTCGACCTCCTATCCCGTCCTCCTATCCCGACCTAGTCTCTCGACCTCCTATTCCGTCCTCCTAACCCGACCTCCTATCCCGACCTCCTATCCCATCCTTCTATCCCGTCCTCCTATCCCGACCTCCTATCTCAACCTCCTATCCCGTCCTCCTATATCAACCTCCTATCCTGACCTCCTATCTCGACCTCCTATCCCGACCTCCTATCTCGACCTCCTATCCCATCCTATCTCGACCTCCTATCCCATCCTCCTATCTCGACCTCCTATCCCGACCTCCTATCCAGACCTCCTATCTCAACCTCCTATCCCTTCCTCCTATCTCGACCTCCTATCCCATTCTCCTATCCTGTCCTCCTATCTCGACCTCCTATCCCGTCCTCCTATCTTGACCCCCTATCCCGTCCTCCTATCTCCACCTCCTATCCCGACCCCTATCTCAACCTCCTATCCCGTCCTCCTATCCTGACCTCCTATCCCGACCTCCTATCCTGTCCTCATATCCCGACCTCCTATCCCGAACTCCTATCCCGTCCTCCTATCCCATCCTCCTATCTCCACCTCCTATCCCGACCATCGCTACCTCCTATCTCGACCTCCCATCCCTCCTATCCTGTCCTCATATCCCGACCTCCTATCCCGACCTCCCATCCCGTCCTCATACCCCCTATCCCGTCCTCCTATCTCCACCTCCTATCCCGACCCCTATCTCAACCTCCTATCCCGTCCTCCTATCCTGACCTCCTATCCCGACCTTCTATCCTGTCCTCATATCCCGACCTCCTATCCCGAACTCCTATCCCATCCTCCTATCCCATCTTCCTATCTCCACCTCCTATCCCGACCATCGCTACCTCCTATCTCGACCTCGCATCCCGTCCTCATATCCCGACCCGTAATATGTGTACCAGGTATTGAAATATCTCCAGCCGTACAGAAGTTATGTGGAAACATACATTTCCCATTGATTTGCATGGGACTTTAAACAAAAACCCCGACCCTAACAAATGGGGGTAGTTAAGGGTTAAATTAACTATCCTATATTTTAAGTGGACATATAAGTAACATGTGACCAAGTATTATCGAAATATCTCCAGCCGTTTGGAAGTTATGCTGTAACATGTATTTCCCATTGACTTGTATAGGACTTTAAACATAAACCCCGCCCCTGGCAAATGGGGGTGAGTAAGGGTTAAATCACCTACCCTATGTTTGTTGTTGACATATAAGTAACATGTGTGCCAAGTTTCATGTTAATATCTTTAGCCGTTTGGAAGTTTTTCTGGAACATACCCACACACACACACATTGAGTTTTATATAAGAAAAAACCTGACCCTCACAAATGGGGGTAGTTAAGGGTTAAATTAACTATCCTATATTTTAAGTGGACATATAAGTAACATGTGACCAAGTATTATCGAAATATCTATCTCCAGCCGTTTGGAAGTTATGCGGTAACATATATTTCCCATTGACTTGCATGGGACTTTAAACATATGCGCCGCCCCTGGCAAATGGGGGGGGGGGGGGTAAGGGTTAAATCACCTATCCTATGTTTGTTGTTGACATATAAGTAACGTGTGCCAAGTGTAATGTTAATATCTTTAGCCGTTTGAAAGTTTTTGTGGAACATACATACACACACACACACGTTGAGTTTTATATATATGTAGATTACTGATCTGCTATGCTTACTTAGCATTGTTTCTTAGATGCTAATTTTAAAAGGTCACTGTTATTTCAAAGAACTTCTCCTCCCGTAAAATTGCTTATGTTATACCAAAAATACTTCTTACTCCAGAACAGCGCTAAAGTCTTATCCACTAGGTGTCTCCCTTTCCTGACAGTTGTTAAAGCAATCTACAGTAACAGCCTATGACTATGTTGTTACTGTGTTTTAGGTTTCCATTTCACAAGTTTCAATTTCACATTTTATTTTGCTGTATACAATAGCATAGTTTTCTACATTCTTGTATACAGCAAAATAATTTTTTTTTTATAGATTGTAATTAGTTGTAAGTCACTGTTTAAGTATACATCTTTATCCTTCTCAAGAGTATAAAACATATACATTAAGTGTAAACACAAACTCACTGTGAACTTAACCTTAGCAAGATGGATGACAGGATTACAGAAAGTGGAGATGGGTTTAGTAATTGCTCTGTGCTTGAGATTAGAGAAAAAGAAAGAATGTGTAGCTGCATCTATAAGTGTCCAGAGGCTCTGCACTGCCTATGCAGGGTGAAGTAAAGCTTCCCTTTCATCTTAACTGCAGTGCTTAGTGTAACCCTATCCTTACTTTGCTGCTGCAGTTTATTTCTTTTCTGCTGATAGCACCTTGCATTGCCAGTGCATCAGTAACCCCTTTCCCCCCCACATGCCATCTATAGTTTACTGTAATCATAATTCCCCAGTACAGTGCCAGACTGTCCAGTGCTTATTGTAAATATTTCCTTGGTGTCCTGCTGTTTCTTTCAGGTCAGCTCACACAGCCCCATGCAAAAACCCAGTGCATCAATAACCCATTCCCCCTCTACATGCCATTTATAGTATTGTAAAGTATAAATCATCAGCTCAGCACAGTGCCAACCTGTTTAGTGCACTTTCACTAGCACTATGTTATGGCAAAGTAGAAAGGAGTATGTGATGAGATATGCTATGATTGGCTAGAGAAGTAAGATAGGAGGTAGATATGTGTATACAACTAGTAAACAGACAGCTCTGGTCCTTCCCCATGAAACTGAATAAATGAGAAATAGCTTAGCGCCATAGAGTGGACTTTAAGTGGTCAATAACAGCAGTGAGAGCAATAAGATCACCTTGTCACCACTCAGAAGGGTTAAGCTAACAAAATCATAAAGGTTAAAAAAAAAAAAAGAAAGAAAAGAAAAAATATTGAAACAATAGGTACTCTTTAACTAAACTGCAGTCTTTAAAGGGGTACTCCGCCCCTAGACATCTTATCCCCTATCCAAAGGATAGGGGATAAGATGTCAGATCGCCGCAGGGACCCCCGGGATCCCCGCTGCGGCACTGCGCTATCATTACAGCACAGAGCGAGTTCGCTCTGCACGTAATGAGGTGCAATACAGGGGACGGAGCATCGTTACGTCACGGCTACGCCCCTCGTGACGTCACGGCCCGTCCCTTAAATACAAGTCTATGGGAGGGGGCGCGGCGGTCGTCACGCCCCCTGCCATAGACTTGCATTAAGGGGACGGGCCGTGATGTCACGAGGGGCGGAGCCAATACGTCACGCGGCTCCGTCCCCTGTATCGCCCGTCATTACGCACAGAGCGAACTCGCTCTGTGCTGTAATGATAGCGCAGTGCCGCAGCAGCGATCCCGGGGCTCCCCAGCAGCGGCACTGCGGCGATCTGACATCTTATCCCCTATCCTTTGGATAGGGGATAAGATGTCTAGGGGCGGAGTACCCCTTTAAGGTTTAGTTACATTGTTATATATATAACAAAGTCAAAACATAAAGAACAAACGCATCTGTTACTGATTTAATCTTGTAACCACTTTTACATGTTTGACATTAGTCAGCATATTATAGCTGCATAATAACCATCTAGGATTCATGATTAACATTACAGATCCTTAGCTATAGAATTAGAATAAGACTACTAAGTGCAATACAATGTATGTCATCTATGGGTTATCAAGGAATAGAAAAACAGAGCTAATTTCTTTCAAAAAACGCTCACTGTCTGTCTCCATGTTGGGTGTGGTATTACTACTTGACTCTTTTCCCTTCACTGGAAATGAGCTGCAGAACCACACCCAATTGGAGACAGTCAGGGAGCATTTTAAAATAAATTAGCTCTGTTTCGTGGATAACCCCTTTAACCCCTTTAGGACCGGGGGTTTTTCCGTTTTTGCATTTTTGTTTTTTGCTCCTTGCCTTTAAAAAATCATAACTCTTTCAATTTTGCACCTAAAAATCTATATGATTGCTTATTTTTTGCGCCACCAATTCTACTTTGTAATGAAGTCAGTCATTTTGCCCAAAAATCTACGGTGAAATGGAAAAAATAATAATTGATGCGACAAAATTGAAAAAAAAACGCCATTTTGTAACTTTTGGGGGCTTCCGTTTCTACATAGTAAATTTTTCAGTAAAAATGACACCTTATCATTATTCAGTAGGTCCATACGATTAAAATGATACCCTACTTATATAGGTTTGATTTTGTCGTACTTCTGGAAAAAATCATAACTACATGCAGGAAAATGAATACGTTTAAAATTGTCATCTTCTGACCCCTATAACTTTTTTATTTTTCCACGTACAGGGCGGTATGAGGGCTCATTTTTTGTGCCGTGATCTGAAGTTTTTAACGGTACCATTTTTGCATTGATAGGACTTATTGATCGCGTTTTATTCATTTTTAAATGATATAAAAAGTTACCAAAAATGCACTATTTTGGACTTTGGAATTTTTTTGCGCATACGCCATTGACCGAGCGGTTTAATTAACAATATATTTTTATAATTCAGACATTTACGCACGCGGTGATACCATATATGTTTATTTTTATTTACACTGTGTTTTTTTATGGGAAAAGGGGGGTGATTCAAACTTTTAATACTGAAGGGGTTAAATGATATTCATTCACTTTTTTTAAAAACTTTTTTTTGCAGTGTTATAGCTCCCATAGGGACCTATAACACTGCACACAGTGATCTTTATCATTGATCACTGGTTTCTCATAGGAAACCAGTGATCGATGATTCTGCCGCTTGACTGCTCATGCCTGGATCTCAGGCACTGAGCAGGCGATCGGACAGCGAGGAGGCAGGTAAGGACCCTCCTGCTGTCCTGTAAGCTGTTCGGGATGCCACGATTTCGCCGCGGCTATCCCAAACAGCCCACTGAGTTAACCGGCAGCTTTTACTTTCACTTCTACTTTCACTAAAGGGTTAATAGCGCGCGGCGCCGCGATCGGCGCTGCGCGCTATTAGCGGCGGGTCCCGGCTTCACTATGTCGCCGGGCCCGCCGTGATATGATGCGGGGTTACCGTGTAACCCCGCGTTATATCACGGGAGCAGGACCAAGGACGTACCTGTACGTCCTTGGTCCTTAACCCCTTAAGGACACATGACGTACTGGAACGTCATGTGTCCACTCCCGATCTATAACGCGGGGCCACGGCGTGGCCCCGCGTCATAGCGGGTCGGGCCCGGCCTCTAACAACGGCCGGGACCCGTGGCTAATAGCGCGCGGCATTGATCGCTGTGCCGCGCGCTATTAACCCTTTAGACGCGGCGTTCAAAGTTGAACGCCGCGTCTAAAGTGAAACCGAAAGCATCCCGGCTAGCTCAGTGGGCTGTTCGGGATAGCCGCGGTGAAATCGCGGCATCCCGAACAGCTGACAGGACAGCGGGAGGGCCCCTACCTGCCTCCTCGCTGTCCGATCGCCGAATGACTGCTCAGTGCCTGAGATCCAGGCATGAGCAGTCATCCGGCAGAATCGTTGATCACTGGTTTCTTATGAGAAACCAGTGATCAACATAGAAGATCAGTGTGTGCAGTGTTATAGGTCCCTATGGGACCTATAACACTGCAAAAAAAAAGTGAAAAAAAAAAGTGAATAAACATCATTTAACTCCTCCCCTATTAAAAGTTTGAATCACCCCCCTTTTCCAATAAAAAAAAAAACACAGTGTAAATAAAAATAAAAATAAACATATGTGGTATCACCGCGTGCGGAAATGTCCGAATTATAAAAATATATCATTAATTAAACCGCTCGGTCAATGGCGTGCGCGCAAAAAAATTCCAAAGTCCAAAATAGTGCATTTTTGGTCACTTTTTATATCATTTAAAAATGAATAAAAAGTGATCAATAAGTCCTATCAATGCAAAAATGGTACCGTTAAAAACTTCAGATCACGGCGCAAAAAATGAGCCCTCATACCGCCCCATACACGGAAAAATAAAAAAGTTATAGGGGTCAGAAGATGACAATTTTAAACGTATTAATTTTCCTGCATGTAGTTATGATTTTTTCCAGAAGTCCGACAAAATCAAACCTATATAAGTAGGGTATCATTTTAATCGTATGGACCTACAGAATACATATCAGGTGTCATTTTTACCGAAAAATGTACTACGTAGAAACGGAAGCCCCCAAAAGTTACAAAACAGCGTTTTTTTTTTCAATTTTGTCGCACAATGATTTTTTTTCCCGCTTCACCATAGATTTTTGGGCAAAATGACTGACGTCATTACAAAGTAGAATTGGTGGCGCAAAAAATAAGCCATCATATGGATTTTTAGGTGTAAATTTGAAAGAGTTATGATTTTTTAAAGGCAAGGAGCAAAAAACGAAAATGCAAAAACGGAAAAACCTCCGGTCCTTAAGGGGTTAAGGGGTTAAAGTCATTTCTGTTGCAGATTTTTGGGGCGGACCCATGCATAATTTATCATACGTGTGATAAATAATGGGCAAAACTAATTGACTTCACAGCACCATTTCTCACTGTGTAAAGCAGATTTCTAGAGCAGCACTGAAGGTGGTCTATGTTTACAGGTTTTTTTCAACCACTGTGTTGTAAGTTTGCATATTCTCTTTTTTAAATTGCAAATAATAAATTGATTACTACTGCATGTAAAGTGACCTACATAGACAAGCCTCCAGAAATCACTTAAATTGTAAGTTTAAAAAAAAAATGAGACCAATAACAAGTAAAAAGATTCATAAATCTCCCCTAATATATCTGAGATTATACAGCTGTCAGTAGAGCACCTATAATCTTCTATAGTGTTTTACAGGCAGTGGTGATAGCCAAATAGGTTGT
Organism: Hyla sarda; assembly: GCF_029499605.1. Classification (NCBI taxonomy): domain Eukaryota; kingdom Metazoa; phylum Chordata; class Amphibia; order Anura; family Hylidae; genus Hyla; species Hyla sarda. Next base: position 177,578,125 of record NC_079192.1, read on the forward strand.
TCAGTAACACAGTGGAAGCTACTCCCAAGACTTTGATACATACAGTATAAATGCATAATGATTAATTCACATGAATGCAAAATAGAGTATAAGTGGTGACAAGATTCAACTTACAGCATATATTTGCTTTTTAAACATCTTTTCATTTTGGCTTTGTTATATATAAATAAAAGTAAAAGGCTATGTACACCTTTGAAAAGAATTCTGTGTTCTTAACTTAAAAAAAAATAAAATAAAGAACAAGAACAAAACACTTTTTTCATAGGTCTTTATGTAAGAAAATGTTTAGTTTGTGTTGTATTCTATTATAAGTGAAGTCCATCAGAGAAGCAATTCTCTATTCTTTGGCTGGTTTTACACAGCAGTATTTTGCAACAATGTTTGTAGGCCAAAATTAGAAATGGAACCTACCGAGAAAAAAAAGCTGTGTTTTGGACACACTGGGGGAGATTTATCAAAATCTGTGCGAAGGAAAAGTTGCCCAGTTGCCTATAGCAACCAATCAGATCACTTCTTTTATTTTGCAGAGGCCTTGTTAAAAATGAAAGAAGCGATCTGATTGGATCTGGACAGGTTTTGATAAATCTCCCCCACTGGTTTTATCTTACAAATATTGATGCCAAACAATGTTCCAAATACTGCCATGTGAAACTGGGATTTCTCTTCTCTCCTAAACTAACTTCTAAGCCGAATTATAACCAGATCACAGGTCAACTTTGATATAGTCATAAATCACTTAAAAGTTCCTTCAGGAGAGGAAAGAAGGCTGATAAGAAGCTGAACAGAATTGTTGTCACACAAAGTCCTTTTATATACCATAATAAGTACAAAGCAATAATGTAAAATGTTTTTCAAAGGAGTTCATAGCCTTTAAGTTTTAATAATTATAGCAGGTGGAAAATAGGCCCTATTGTAGCCATTGGCAGAATGTATAGAATATAATCAAATATCAACCGACCAGTTGTTTGGGCCAACAATGCGTTTTTGACTACTTAGCCCTGTAGCACCTTTAATTTTAAATCCCTTAAGGACAATGGGGGAGATTTATCAAAACCTGTGTAGAGGAAGAGTGGTGCAGTTGCCCATAGCAACCAATCAGATTGCTCCTTTCATTTTTCACAGGCCTCTTTAAAAATGAAAGAAGCAATCTGATTGGTTGCTATGGGCAACTGCACTGCTCTTCCTCTACACAGGTTTTGATAAATCTCCCCAATGGGCGTAAGTTTACATCCAATGCCCACTCCTGTTATATGAAGCATGCTCAGATCTAATGGCGGATAACTCCTTTAACAATTCTTCCGGATAAAACAAATAATAAATAAAAAGAGCAACAACCATTGACTGTGCAGCAATTTTTTCTTTACTCAGAGCAGAATTCATATTTCATGTATTTAAGTGAATAAGATTCTTTTCAGAACAAAGAAAACAAATGTATCCATTGTTTGAAATGCACGGAAACTCACAATGGTTATAAAAGGCACCATGTTAACTTCGGGAGAATCTTTAATACCTCTATGTACATCTCCCACATCCAGCAATGCCCATTTAAAGTCTATTGATTTGTCACTGTAGAGGATTCCTCATTTTGTGTCTTCCAATTTCATAGACTGCATGGATTAGAACAGCTGTCCTTGCTTTCAGGCTAGCCCTTACATTTGTCCTTTCTTTTATCGTAGTCAGTGTGAAGCTCCATGAATACTACAATTGAGAGCAAGTTCATTTAAAGAAATGAGGTCATCTGTAGATATCCATTCACTGGGTTTTCATCCTCAGACACAAGATATGACACAGAAAATTGTTGTTGAAAACACAAATGAGTCATAATGGTATGCAACATTGCTTTGCAATGCATATACGTGACTACAATAAGCCACCGTATGTCCACAGGATTTACAAAATATTATATTTGTTTATTTAGCCCCATTATACCTTTGTATATGGTAAATTCTGTTATTAGATCTCCCACTACTTTTCTGTACCAAGACTTTCTTTAAAAGTATACCTCTATCCATATGTTCCTGAGACATCTTGAATGCCATCCAAAGACAGTTCAAAGTGGCATTCTGTTCTAAGCTACGGCACAGTCCTTTTCTCCACTAGGTATAAGCCCTTTGTATTCCATGTTGTTCAGATGTACATATTTAGACTAATAGGAATAAGGAACAGTTATGTAAAAAACAAAAATAAGTGAAATAATGTTAAACAGGTGGATGGTTTAAGCAATACTTTGTGCAGTTCTATATGTACATGTATGTGTTAAGGCCCTGCAAAGTGAGCTTTTATCCTTTATTCTGGAGGACATTCTGTACAAAATCCTTTTTTTTTTGCTTTGACAATAACAAAAGTTTCAAAATACAAAAATGCAGGCAAATTCATCATTCAATTTTTAGGAATCCTGAACTTCCTGTTGTGACGTTGGCTTTCTTTGTAAAGTCAGCCATGATATTTTTTTGCAGTTCGGAGAGGCTGGGTCCTGTGGATGCCTGAGATCCAATTGTATTCAAACCAGTGATTTGATTTAATCACAGCATGTTCATATTCTTATATGAAAGGTACTAGAAGAAAAAGAAAGTGGTTAACAAGATAGCCGCAATATGAAGTGTGAATACAAATAAAGTTAGTCACATTAAAAAGACAAGGAAAGCAATATATACAATCATTGACAAAAAATGCACCAAGGAGTTGTTGGACTCCAGTGATTCTATGGGGGATATTTATCAAAGCTGTCTATGTCCCGCATCAATATAGACCAAACTACAGAGTGTTAGGCTGGTCTATTGTGCGCCTAATTTATCAAAAGGCGCACGGCTCTTGATAAATTCTGCGCACGGACTTCAGGATCTATGCTTTAGACTGTATTTAAACCTGCTCCAGCATGGTCTGACATTTCAGAATGGAAAGGAGGCCCTAGTAACCTTATGGGCCTCTAGCATGGATATAAGATGAGATATGGTTGGGCTTGGAGGCATACGGGTTCTGTATGGTATCCTGCAAAAGATTTACCTACAGATGTTGAAACTGGGCCTGTAGATCCTGTACACTCATAGGCTGATTAAGCTAACTTGCCATAAATACTCCATACTGGTGATAAATCTGGTGACCCGGCAAGCCAAGGAAGTGTTGCAATCTGGGGGAGACATTCCTGGGAAAACCTTGCTGCGTGTGGGCGGGCTTTATCCCGAAAAATGCCAGTTGGAAGCCCTGCCATGAAAGGCAACACATGTGACCACAGAATGTCCTGCATATATAAGTATATAAGTTGTTGGGGTTCCGCATATAACTTCTAGGGGTGCCCAACTGTTGTATGTGATGACTCCCCAGAATTCTGGTAACCCTTTAGGTGATAATCCACCAAATAATATAGGCTAGACATGCCTTAATACAAAGGTATGATTTCCTAGAAGCATTGCTTGGTAACCATATAGCAACACTGAGGGGGAGATTTATCAAAACCTGTGCAAAGGAAAAGTTGCTGAGTTGCCCATAGCAACCAATCAGAGTGCTTATTCATTTTTCACAGGCCTCTTCAAAAATGAAAGAAGCGATATGATTGGTTGCTATGGACAACACAACAACTTTTTCTCTGGACAGGTTTTGATAAATCTCCCCCAGAGTGCCTAAGGGTTGTAAAATGGACTCAATGTTCTACCACACAGGGTCTGTGTATGTGACCTTGAAGTTTGCTACTGCTGATAGAATAACTATAGAAAAAAAAACTCACTTTGGCAAATATTTGATTTTCTCTACTTCCTTTCTATGCATCAGGATAAGATTTAGATCACTAAGATGCAGATATATGTAACTTCACATATGTATTATTCTTGTTAACAAAGATTTGATTACCTGAGAAAATCTGGTGCTTTAGAGATCATATTTTCAAAGTCTGCAAATGCCAGTTTTCCATCACCATCCATATCTGCCTCCTCAATAACCTTCTCACAAACCAGTGTCACCTCTTCCTCCTCTAGTTCTTCTCGAGTCAGCTTATTAAGAGTTTTCTCCAGATCTGATTTACATATAAAGTTATCTGTGTTGAAATCTATGCAAAAAAGGAAAAGTAATAACACAGCAGATAAAGAATAATACAAAGCTTGTAAATGTATAATAAAATATGGGTGTATACATTGTTAAGAAAATACAGCTTTTTAAAATGAATAATATAAATATTGATATTGATACTGTACTCAGTGTTAGTCACTGATAGAAATATGACAATTCCCAAGTACAATGTCTCATACTTTTTCCCTTTCAATCATTTCTAGCATTGTGTTCCTTTCTAGCAATACCATAGGATCTTTTATGTGCCACTAAGTAGTATCCATTCTAGTAACACTTATGCTAGGTTTCCATTTGTTTAAAAAAAAATATATTTTTTTACACCTAAAATAATGCCAGCAAAAACACCAGAAAAACTGTCACAGCTTTTTCCTGCATCTTGGCAGTTTTTCTGGCATTTTTTCTGGTGTGGAAACAGCCAAATTTGTCCCCTGTGGCAGTCTTTTCACTGTCTTCAGGTACCACTCTGTGGGTCGGATGCTGAGCGCCCGGTCCACAGAGTGTAAAGAGATGAGGAGTGATGTACAGCATAACTACTCACCTCTGCCGGCCGTATAGTATACAGGAGCCGGGAATCCCGTCACCAGACTGACAGGACTCCTTGCTCCTATAGCCCCTTTGGGCGGTGTACACTATATACAGCCATCTATAGATAGCTGTATAAAGTGTATACAGAAGAGGAGATTCCCTTACCTCCCTTGCTACCTGTCCCTGCCAGGTCCGTGTAGCTCTGCCCCGAGTAATGACGTAATCAGGGGGCGGAGCTACAGACGGGAGGCAGAGTGGTAAGTATGAGGCTCTGTTCACATTGTATATTTTGTCTAATATGAACCGACCATTCTGCCAGTGTCTTCCCAGACAGGGAGACTCCAGATGTTGCTAAACTACAACTCTCAGCATGCCCAGACAGCCGAAGGCTGTCTGGCCATGCTGGGAGTTGTAGTTTTTCAACAATTGGAGGCTCTTTGTTTGAGAAGACATTGCATTTTGGGTGCTCTCCCCCGCGGAAAGCACCAAAAATGTCCTAACCCATTTTTTGTGCTTCTTTTTTCTTCTCGTTTCAGATCTGTGTATGCCAAGGATTGCAGCGGATTCGGTGGATTACTGCGATGAACTAGATTTTTTTTCTTTCAATAAAATGGCTAACGAGGGCTGTGGAAGAGTGTTTTTAAAAATATTATTTTTTTAATGTGTCGTGTTTAAAAAAAAAAAAAAAAAGAATTTTCAGGCTTAGTAGTGGAAGTCGTCTTTTAGATGGAATCCATTACTAAGCCGGGGCTTAGCATTAGCCCCAAAAACAGCTAGCGCCAAATTATTACCCCAGTACCCACCGCCATAGGGGTGACAGGAAGAGCCGGTACCAACAGGCCCAGAGCATCAAAAATGGCTCTCCTGGGCCTAGGTGGTAACAGGCTCACATTATTTAGGCTGGGGAGGGCCAGTAACAATGGTCCTCACCCACCCTGGTAACATTAGGCTGTTGCTGCTTCGTAGGTATCTGGCATAAATAAATTAAAAAATAAAAACTCATAGGGTTCCCCGTATTTTTATTCTCAGCCAGATACCAACCAAGCAGCAACAGCCTGACATTACCAGGGTGGGCAAGGACCATTGTTATTGGCCCATCCCAGCCTAAATAACACCAGCCTGTTACTGTCTAGGGCCAAGAGCACCATTTTTGATGCTCCGGGCCTGTTTTCAGTCCCATAGGCACCCCTGTGGCGGTGGGTACTGGGGTAACAATTGGGGGTTAGCGCTAGCTGTTTTTGGGGCTAACACTAAGCTCTTGCTTAGTAATGGATTCCGTCTGCAAGACGACTTCCACTACTAAGCCTGAAAATTCAATTTAAAAAAAAAACACCGGAAGCACCGTGATAGGACTAATGATATGAATAATAAACATTCACAGTAATAATATACAGTATTGCTCAATCTAACAAGTGCTGCAGGTCCACAAAGAGCATACTACTATGAAGCTATATATACAGACACTCTGCTCCCTGCTGGGAGTTGTAGTACCTTTACTAATAGTTTTTACTATTAATGCAGGTACTACAGCACCCAGCATGGAGCTGAGTGTGCTCCATGTTGGGAGCAGTACCTGCAGTTAAGGAAAGATCACAGCGAGTGTCACTTCTGACACCGGCTGTGATCCTTCTGTATAATGTATAGATGCGGGCCGCTCTTCTATGGTCCCCTGCACTGCTGTATATATACACCTATTCTTATTTCCCACAGAGAGTTGTGATTGGCTAGAACCATCCGGCCAATCATAGCTCTCTGCGGGAAATATGAATAGGTGTATATATATATATATATATATATATATATATATATACACACACACACACACACACAAGATACCAACAGAGCAGCACATCCAAAAAGATAAATAAGTAAAAGTGGTGCCAGCAGCAATATAGCCCGGTCCAGACAGTCACACATCCAAAATAGTAATCCGCGGCACTCCAGGAGTAAGGTGCAAAATAAAAGTGCTTTATTCCATACTAATACAGAGCAACGTTTCAGCTGCCATGCAGCCTTTCTCAAGCATCATAGTAGTGACAAACAGGAAGTATATAAAGGTGTACAAGTGATTAAAACATTATGAGTATGCAATCAAATCACTAAGGCATACATAAAGTGTACAACATAGTAAGATACAGGGTCATACCACCACTGTAATTTAAGACAAGCAGTGAGCAGTGTATTAAAAATAGAAAATGCAGATCAAAGGCTGCAGAACATTATAAAGATCGCCAAAGTGCATTAACAATCATAATTAATAAACATGTGCAAAATTTTAAATGACAATCAAGTGGGCGGAACATGACGGCTGCACTCACCCTGTATCCATATAAGGGAAACGCCATGATAACTAGTTCATATCCCGGAGCGTGTGGCGTGTTGGTAGATGGAGACGCCAGGTCACATGACCTGTTTCGCCATCACACGTCACATCTGGTGCTAAAGTAAACAAATCTGGTTGTCATGCAGGGAGTCGGGCAGGCCGATGATTCCGGAAGCGGGGCCGGTCATGTGATAATCACATGACTCAGTCTCGCTCCGTTTGCATCTTTCTGTCCTATATTCTCCTTTCTGCGCTGCCGCGCTGATCAGGGGAACATCTCTGTTGATGAGTGCAACAAGCGCTGTGTGACCATCACCCTTAGCAACACATAGTTATAAATAAAAGAGTATAAAAAATGCAGAGAAAATTATTAGGAATGATAAGTGGTGAATAAAAAGGGAAAATTAATAGTAAAAAGTAAAAAAAAATAATATAATAATAAAAATAAATAGAAAATAGAAAATAAAAAAAATAAAAAAAATGTGGAAAAGTAAATATAAAAAAATAAATATAAATAAAAAATAATAAATAATGATAAAGAAAAAATAATTAAATGAAATAGAAATAATACTATGTTGCACAGTATCTGTTCTGTTATTACACTGTGGCACATCCTTTCCTCTCATATATAATATACACGACAGTGCAGGGGACCATAGAAGAGCAGCCGGCAGCCCGCCCACATTTATACATTATACAGGAGGATCGCAACGTGTGTCAGAAGTAACACCCGGGGTGATCTGTCGATTAGTACATGTACTACTACTCCCATCACGGAACAGTGTGTTCCATGCTGGGAGTAGTAGTACTACCTAAAAAATGTAAAAAACGAAAAAAATTTGAAAAAAGTTAACACACACTTTATTCAACACATTATCAATAAAAAGTTTAACAAATTAATTATAACAAATATATTTTTACATTTAAATGGCCGCTTTCCCTGCCTGCCCACATAAATTGATCCGTTTTAAAATTAATAAACATTTTGTTATTAAAAAGAAAAATTTAGTTCAATACAATTTTTTCCATCACTACTGTATCTTTTTTTTATTTTTATGGTACTCTATGAAATTATATTAAAAAATCACGTTTTTGGATCGCTAAAGTCCAAAAAAGAATAAAAAATGCCTGCAAAAATGCTAAAGTTAAAACTCACATGGCGTTTTTCTTGGTGTTTTTTTCACTCCCATAGACGAAAATGCCAAGATTTTCCTTAAAAAAACGCCAAAGTCGCAATAAGAGGTCATTTTTGAAAAAATGCCAAGGAGCCAAAAATAGCTGAAAAACACCGAAAGGATAAAAAAAACGGCAAACTGAAAAACGCCAAGTGGATAAGGCATTTTTCAGTTCCCTATTGACTTGCAGCTAACATCTGGCGGCTGCATTTGTTCCCCAAAAAAAACGCCTTGCGGCAGAATGGGCATTTTTATTGGCGTTTTTGAAAAAAAAACAACAACAAGTGAAAACCTAGCCTTACGGTACGTTCACACGAGCAGATCCCCAGCGATTATTACACTGTGGATCCGCCGTTGAAGGATCGCTGTATGCTGCCTTTACAGGTGCCTCCACCGCTATGAGCAGTCACACTGCGATGTACGAGTCGCCGCACGCATGCGCAGTATACTAGCACATCGCGGCTGCTCCCGTGCTAGCTCAGGGAGCAGGGAGAGCGGCCGCAATGTGTGCGAGTACACCGCGCATGCACGGAAACGCGCACATCGCAGCAGTGTGCCTGCTCGTAGCGGCTTATTGCCGCTCCGAGCAGGCACATCTAAAGGCACCCTGTAGGGGTCCTTCAGCGGCGGATCTGCAGCATAAAATACGCTGTGGATCCGCTCGTCTGAACGTACCTTTATTCCAGTTATGCCTTGTATGTGTCTCAGTATTGTGGTCATGTTTTCCTGCTTTATCCTTCACATATGGTCTCTTATCCACTCTTATGGCTAACATCATTCTTTTTTCCCACTTCTCAACCCCTTTTATTTCTCAGCAGCACACAGTGCAAATTGAAAAAAAGGATACAAGAATATTTTTATGATGGCCAAAATCCTATGGCTGTTAATCCTTTCAATGTCTCAAGAAACTTCAGTGTGGAACATAGAGATGACTTAACTGGATTTTGTTTCCGTGGCTTCGAAATGGTTAACAGACCAAAGAGAAGCACTGTTAAATAGAGAAACTTACTGGATTTTCATGGTAAAGGGAACCTGTCATGCTGCACGGACCACGGGGAACATAAAACTGGTGCAGGCTGCACAATCTTGACAAATATGATTTACTCTAAACTAGGGATGCACCGAAAGGGAAATTTTTGGCCAAAAAAGCTTGGCCGAAAATGCATTGCCCTGCCCCCTTTTTTAAATATAGTTTTTGTTACATTTTATTATGATTTTTGCATATAGAATTTTTTTGCATTTACACCGTTCACAATGCAGGATCAGAAACATAATATTTTAATAGTTGGGACAATTACGCACGTGGTGATACCAAAAATGTTTATTTTTCATATTTTTTATATAGAAAATGGGAAAAGGAGGGCGATTTAAACTTTTAATATGGAAGGGGTTAATGAGTGTTAATATGCAAGGGGTTAATGAGGGTTAATGGAACTTTTATTAAACTTTTTTTTTCTTTTACACCAAGCATGTCTAACTCAAAGGCTAACATGGGCCAAAAAACCAAGGTTTAAGTTTATGTGGGCCCCGCATCCAAAAAAGGACGTAGTAATGCCGGCCCTTGAATTCTGGGAGCGTGAGGTGAATGAATGTCAATACGAGGCACCCACATTAGGTGCCCAGTACAGTTCCCCCACATTAGGTGCCCAGTACAGTTCCCCCACATTAGGTGCAGTATAGTTCCCCCACATTAGGTACAGTTCCCCCACATTAGGTGCAGTTCCCCCACATTAGGTACAGTTCCCCCTTATTAGGTGCCCAGTACAGTTCCCCCACATTAGATGCACAGTACAGTTCCCCCACATTAGGTGCCCAGTACAGTTCCCCCACATTAGGTGCCCAGTACAGTTCCCCCACATTAGGTGCAGTACAGTTTCCCCACATTAGGTGCCTAGCACAGTTCCCCCACATTAGGTGCAGTGCAGTTCCCCCACATTAGGTGCCCAGTACAGTTCCCCCACATTAGGTGCCCAGTAGAGTTCCCCCACAGACATACAGCCTCCAGCCATATACACTGTATGCCTGGAGGCTGTATGCCTGTGTACTTCAGTGCTCTGACCACCACTCCTCCGGTCCGGCCATAGCTGTAGGTCCTGAGACCAGAGCAGCGGTGGTCTGACCACCGAAGCTGACGTGCCGCTGGTCATTTACCATGCTGGCCAGCACGCACCTTCCACCTTTATGTTCCGCTCCTCCGCGCCTCTGTTGCTATGGGAGCATGCACAGGACGTCAGTGAAATCCCGGCATGCGCTATCTCCCGGCGGCCCCTGCGTTTTTAAACTTAACGCTGGATCGCTGAAAGTTGACGGGGGCATCCCTGTGTCCCGAAAACATCTTTCGGGACACAGGGATGTCCGGGCCGCAAATATATTCATTGTAGGCTGAATGAGGCCCACGGGCCGCATGTTTGACACCCATGTTTTACACTATTAGCTCCCTTAGGGGACTTTTAGGAGAAATCATTAGATTCCTCATACAGATTAATGGATTTCCATAGAACTCCATTGATCTGTGTGATCTGTGCTCATTTGGTTGAGCCTGCTTCAGCCAGGCTCAATCAAATGAAGAGCCACAGACACCAGGGAAAGAGAGGTAAGCCCTCCGTTATTACAGGCAGATGTCAGACCCGTGGACCCGCATCATATCCGCCCACCCAACAAATGACCTACACCCAACCCATGACGCCCCTCGAAATTATCGGTGGAAAATTCACTCAACCGAAAAGGGCTTTTTCGGCAGAAAATTTTTGGCGGACGAAATTTTGGTGCATCACTACTAAACCGATCCAAGAAATCATCTGTGTCTGGGTAGACACGTGTCACTCACACGCACTTTCAGGGTGGAGAACAGCCGCTGGGACCTGCCCCCATGACTAGTTACCAGTGTTTTATCTGCATTTTAAATCTTTGATTTCTCTGAAACGTCCAAGTGTTTCAGAGTAAACCATGAGGTGTCAGGGTTGAGGTGCCTGTACCAGTTTTATGCAGAATGCGGTACTGGCAGCTGACTAAGGCCCATATGAGCCAGAAACACGTCAGTCTGCTGTATTTCCACGTCTTTAAGCTATTTCTGTTTCTATGTGTTGTTGTAATGACCATTTTATGCATTTGGTTTTCATAGACTTTGTAAAGTTCAGCTGAATCTCTTGTGACACGTCCTTTTTTTTTAGATCTAGTCACACAGCTACACAATATATCATGCTACATAGAAATTACCATAAATCTTAAAGGCATAGATTGCTTTCAGCTCACGTGGCGCCATCTCGCTCATCACAGAGAACATATCGACAAAGTCATTGAAGCTAAGGTTCCCTTCCCCATCTTCAGAAAAAGACTGCACAATTCTCTCCTTGAAAGGATTTTCCTGGAAAAAAAGTAAAAGGTCCTTAAGGATGAACTCTGATGTATGACCCAAGTTTGCCTAATTCTGTTTTTTAACGGTTATGGAAGCAGTGTAGCTCACGGTTCTATACTGTTCATGTACCTCCTTATAAAGTCAATAGGAGCTATGCACATTGTGTTAAACAGCCAATTACCTGAAGCTTTTTTCTGGTTTTTAACCACGCCAACCACCACAAGTAGGCTGGATGAGGATGGGGGGGGGGGGCTTAGGGGGAGGCATGGGTTGCAGCGCACATCCGCTGTATGTCACATAAAGGTTAAATAAGTCAGACAACCTTTGTCACATGATGTTATTTGAGATTTACTGGTTAAATGACAATCTGCCAGCCTTCCTGATAGGTCTGTAGTGCAAATATGGCCTTTCCTCCATTATTTCTCCTGGTAGCTTTCATGCCAGGTTGTATTTCTGATGAATAAATTGCCAGTGAGGCAGCACTTGTTGCCCTATGTCAGTGGGGAATATTCTTACATGACTGACAGTAAGGAACCAGTATTCTTATTATGCCAGTAAAATGCAGGAAGGCGGCAAAAGGCATTAGTATGTTGTTAGTACAGCAAGATCATGCACTGGCATGGTCAGTAATGATTTTGACAACCAGACAGTAATACTGGGCAAAACGTCTTATGGCCAATTTCTTTATAGATTATAATACTACAATTACAGGGAAAATAGATTAATAGTAGAAAGGAGAGTATTAATGAAAGGTGTCTGAGCATTATGTTGTCAGGGAATGCACATACGTAATTAATACAGACCTTTTAGAAGACATAAGAGATTATTTTATGGTTACTTATACAGTGTAACCACCTCTTTGAGAAGACCACTCCTCTGTCTAGACAGATAATTCCAATGGCAGGTTTTCAGTTCCACCCTTCCGCAAGACCACTTTTTAACACAATTTTGGGTGGTCATCTCGAAGAGGATTTTCTGTAATGTATATCTTTTTACACAGTCATGTTTATATTGTAGATAACCTACCTGAGTATTTTTATTTATTACAGACATTTACAAAATGTTGTTTTCTGAGGTGAATAGGTATATATTCTAACTATTTCATAGATTGCTGTAAGATAAATGTAAAATACTGTAAAATATTATACATAAAACTCTTTTCTCTAAACTGTAGTAAAAGACACTACAGTACATCTCAACTATTTGATCATTTACTTTGCAGTGGTCCATGGTGTCTTTCCAGGAACTATTATTGGTTTTACAAAACAAAGGGCAATAGTTGTGTCAGTGGTATTGATGTTTCCATGTGCAGCTTTCCATGTGTCAGCAAAGTGATCTCTAAAAAATATATCTATCAATGTCTGGCACTTCTCTTTCCATCATTTACATGACTGATCAAACAAAGGATTCAACTGTTTCATCAATATCCCATAACATTTTGTTTTCTTTCCTTTCCGTTCATTTTCTGCTTGGTTAAACATGGGCTTCTCAGCTGATCTCTGTAGTGGCATACATTCTCAGAAAGCTTTATATGGTACAGCTTTGCCTTCCATAGTCAATATTTAGTGTCTTAAGCTGAAGTGCTAAATATCCATACATAATAAAAAGTACCATATCAAAATCTTTAAAAGAAGATCCTTTGTGGTAATGGTATCTGAGACATGCAAGCACAGTCACAGGCACATGTTAAGGATTTACACTGTAGTTCCTGATACTTTATAGTGGGATAGTTCAGCAGTAAAACCCTTAGATCCTGCAAGTCACAACACTTTAACATTCTTTCCTCCCTTTCATAACATTCGATGATGTTTCAGCAGCTAAAGCTCACCATTAGTTCAGGCATATTAATGATCAGTTGCATGGGTAGTTTGCAATCGGGGTCATCGGTATAATCCATTGGAACTATACTAGGAGCCAGTTCATAGAATCTTCCGTGTAACCTGCAAGAAAACCATAAACATCTGCTCTGAATTGTGTAAACATATTAACCCATTCAGACACTTTATTAACCAGTCATTTGCAAATAGTTATAACTTAATAGTTATAGCCTTGTACCCATGCATCACCTAATAGGACTATTTATAGTAATACGTAATACTTACATATTGGAACTTATGTCAGAAGTCTCCCTAACACACCCTCCCATTCAGTAGAGGTCAATAACAATGAATTGCTGTCTATTCATCTGTTGTCATGCCCCAACAGATTTGCCAAAGTGTCCTTGGATATACACAGTATTATTTGTTTAGCCAGCAGTGACCTAGTAAAACTATGGTAGACCCACACAGAAGAAAAGTATCTGTATTAGGATTTGTGAGCTACAATATTTTCTAGTCACATGAATTCTGATTATCAATAATACAGTACTACACCAAAATGAAGCAAGGCTGGGTTCACATCAGTGTTTTTCATTTCCGTTCTTCAGATTTGTTGTGAAACTGCAATGAGTGGATCCCATTGATTTCAATGGGTGATTTGTTAACCTCCGCTAGCATCAGTTGCGCTTGATGTACATTATTTTGATGGGAAAAATACTAGGCATGCACTGATTTGTGTTCCGTCAAAAATAATGGAAATCATAAGGTCCGATATAAATTTTACATTGAAGTCTATTGTGACATCGGTCAGTAATTTTAACAGATCTTTTCAAAACTACGGTAATTTTAAATAACGGACCGTTAGCATTCGTTTAACATTAGTTCAGAATTAGGTCTGCTGAATGGCAATAACGGATCTAACAATGGATGCTCCTACAGCTGATGTGAACATTGCTTAATAAAAGTCTACCTAAAATGGCATAATGAGAGATAACAAAATATAACTAGTACTGTGTCTCTATGCCATATATTTTAAGATAATCCAAAAAATTATTATTACGTTCAGTAAGTCTGATTAAAAAAGTAGGGGGCTATAAATAGGTGCAGTATACTGTAGATCTGTGCTGCCGTATACCCGCAGGACAATATTTATCTCAATGCGCCGGGCGGAGTCAGACAGTGTCTGGCTTGAAAGTCACACAGTTACAATTCACAGATGTGGCTGTTTGAAAAGAATTAAATCATTATCCACATTATAGCACATATTTATTTAGAAAGGTATAGCAATCCAAACACAAAATCAGTTGAAATCAGTGGGTAAAAAAAAATAAATGGCGGCAAAAAATATGGCTGTTTTTTTGTGACAAGAGATGGGGAAAAATGATATGCAAAGATAGGCCTAAGCCTGTAAAAAAAAAATAAAAAAATTTTGTAATAATAATAATATATATATATTTACAGGCTTTATTTGCAGGAAAAAAAAAGGGGGCACCAAACACTGTGTGTGAACATAGACTTACTCACATTTTATTTTGTCAGTTCCAGTGAGCACTGCTCAATCTATCATGTCTACATTACACAGAAAGTGATACAGATTTAAAAATCTTAAAGCGCAACTGTCATGAAATTTTGGTGCCATAATCTGCACACAGCCATTGAACTGCGTACAGGTGGTGGGTATAGCAAATATTTGAACCTGAAATTTGCAGGCTTTCATAACTGCAAAAAATGCTTTTATTCAAAGCCACTGATGGTCGGATAGGCAAGGTGTGAGGTACGCGATGCCCTGCCCACCCCCACGCCTACCCCGTATGTCAGCGCTGGGACCGCTGTGTGATTAACACACAAGTCCCAGCACATGCGCCCTTCAGCTAATCTAACCTGCGCGAGCAAGTGCTGTATCCCGCCGCCGTTTTCCTCCTCAGTGCGCCTGCGCAGAGCAGCGCGCAATCAGGTTAGTTTTTGATACTAGGTGCAGACAGGAAGCACGCTCTCTGCACCTAGCACTGCGCAGGCGCACTCAGGAGGAAGACGGCGGTGGGAGCGAGCGTTTGCTGGATGACACAAAGTGGCGCGCAGGTTAGATTAGCTGAAGGGCGC
Source organism: Hyla sarda (assembly GCF_029499605.1). Taxonomy (NCBI): domain Eukaryota; kingdom Metazoa; phylum Chordata; class Amphibia; order Anura; family Hylidae; genus Hyla; species Hyla sarda. Next base: position 177,593,479 of record NC_079192.1, read on the forward strand.
ATGCGCTGGGACCTGTGTGTCAATCACACAGAGGTCCCAGCGCAGACATACGGGGTAGGCGTGGGGTTGGTCATCGCGGCGGCGGGGCATCGCGTACCTTGCGCCATGCCTATCCGACCGTCGTTGCCTTTGAATAAAAGCATTTTTTGCAGTCATGAAAGCATGCAAATTTCAGGTAAAAATATTGCTATACCCACCACCTGCACACAGTACAAAGGATGTGTGCAGATTATTGCACCAAAATTTTATGACAGTTGCGCTTTAAGCCTTCCAGTACTTATCAGCTGCTGTATGCCCTGGAGAGAGTTGTGTAGTCTTTCCAGTCAGTCACCAGTGCTCTCTGCTGCTACTTCCTGTCAGGAACTAACCAGTGCAGTAGCAAATCCTCATAGCAAATAAGCAGCTAATAAATACTTAGAAGGCTGAATTTTTAAAACAGAAGTCATTTACAAACCTTATAACTTTCTAACATCAGTTAAAGGAGTATTGTGGCTGGACCTTTTAAGCTCCTATTGTGCCCGGGCTGCAAAATGTAACAAAACAAAAATTAACTCACTTTCCGTCCGGGCAGCAGGGAGAAGGCGGGACCTAGACTCCTTACATGACAGTGCACACAGCCTATCACACTGACCGCAGTATGACAATGCGGTCACATGGAAGTAGGAAGGAGACCGGCATCAGAGGACCAAAGACCGAGAGCGGCACAACGGGGGAATGGCGGAAAGTGAGTTACTTTTTGCAGCCTGGGCACAACAGGAGCTTAAAAAGTTTGGCCACAATATTTCTTTAATTTGAAAATATATTTTCCTCTAAAGTTTATGTTCTAATAACCCATTGAAGACCTATAATAACCAGCTAACCTCTGCTGGGACTTTACTCCATGTCACTATAGCAGTTGCTTGGTCTGCCTTCATGGTTTGGAAGCTCTTAGGTGAAGCTTTTAAGCTGTAAACATCAGATTTAGTAAAGCTCTTAGGTGAACCTTTTAAGCTGTAAACATCAGATTTAGTAAATCTTAAACAGTACTTGTCACCAAACTAAACTTTTAATATATTGTTCCTTATGTAATTAGAAGACACTTTGCTATTTACTTGCTGTTAAAATTCTCAACCTTTATATGTTTTTAGTACAAGCGTGTGTGCCGCTCAATACCCCGTAATTCAGTGCATCACCTGTGCAGGGACGCGCAGGTCCCACCCTCGGCTTGGTGTGCAAACTAGAAGAAAGAAGTTCATCCAGCACTCGAGGTATGCAGATAAAATCTTGCTTTTATAATCTTCGGACAGAAGTCACAAACAGAGAATATTTCTGATGCGTTCCGCACCTAAGTGCTTAATCGTAGACAATCTACGATTAAGCACTTAGGTGCGAAACGCATCAGACATCTTCTCTCTTTGTGACTTCTGTCCGAAAATTATAATAAAGCAAGACTTGATTTTATCTGCATACCTCGAGTGCTGGATGAACTTCTTTCTTCTAGTTTATATGTTTTTAATGCTCTGTTCTGTTTCCTGTGCGAGTCAAACAGTTAATTTGGTTTCCTCCCGACCTGGCAGGAGACTAAACTCAGGAAGTGTGTGCGGGGCATTGCATGCCACAGCTCTAATAGGCTTCAGTGATGTCGCACCTGCTGGGTAATGCCTGCCGGGAGCTAACACAACGTGAGCAAGGGGAAAGGTTTGTTACAGAGCTTTTTAAAGCTCGGGAAACATTTTTTTTTTAGGGCAGGAGGGGTGTTAGGAGTAGTTAGGGAATACAATGTGAGTTAGTTTAGAAAATATGGTTTGATGACAGGTATTCTTTAAATGTCTTTTTCTGTTTTTTGGCATATAATACATGATATTTAAAGCTTTTAGATACCAACATTGTACAAAGTCAACACTGGCATAGCTTAGTTGACTATGAAATAGACATGATATAGATAGATAATCAGTACAGAATTTTCACCCTAAAAACGATCAGTTGGCAGTCATTCTAATAAAAGGCATAGTAAATTTGGTCGAGCATTCAGTAAGCAGTAATGTTATGGGGCCTTTTGAATTCTGTGTATACTTGTGGTTGATCCTTACCGGAGAATCTCTTTGCGTGTGAAAAAAGTGCAGTCCTAAAAGAAAAAAAAGGTTTGTATCAAGTTACAAAGAAACAGCAATTGGAGTTATATACAAACTTTGACAGCAGAAAAAGACCACCTGTTCCATCTTCTACTTTTATCTTAGGAAAGATATAGCTGCATCCAAGGCATACTTAAATCCATGTACTGTGTTAGTTACCAAACTATTAACCTATTTTGCTGTAAGTTTGTTCAAAGCATCTACTACTCTTTCAGTGAAATAATATTTTACCACCATTTGCAGTGGCCCCTCCCCTCAGCTGTCCGGAGATTTCCAAACATACAGCGAGGGGAAGGCAGAGCTGTGCAGGACGCAGGGGGACGTAGATTGTCACCGCCCCGTTCCTGGACGTAGATTTTGACAGCTGTGCAAGCGGCACAGTGAGAATCCCTCTCCTCCTGAGGGAGGTAAATGAAAATTTACATCCAGGAGCGGGGCTGTGGGATTCCCTCTCCTCCTGAGGGAGATGTACGAAAATTGCGGGGCTGTGGGATTCCCTCTGCTTCTGAACAATGGCTCCATAAGTCACACAATCACAAGTAGATTTTTACAGGCCCGTGGACGTAGATTTTCAAAGCTGTGAAAGTCTACGTCCAGGATCGGGGATCGGGGCTGTGAAAATCTACATCATCGTCAGGGAGATGCAGAGTTGCGACCTGCACAGCTCTGCCTTCCCCCTCCTCTCAATGTATGTTCAGAAATCTCCAAACAGCTGAGGGGATGTTTGGAGATGACCACTGGACACTGCAGGACTGATATGTGTCCCAGGAGCCAGGGGGACCTCTAGTGGCCACTTTTTAAACTGTCTTTTAAGTATGAAATACTTAAAATTTTCTGATGAAAGCAATTGCAAAACATGTTTTTGCATGCTTTATCACATAATCAAAAGTTATTTTATCTGATAGTGCCCATTTAATCTATTTAACGGTTTCGATCATGCTCCATCTTTCAGACTATACAGGTTTAATCTGATGCATTTTATTGGTCAAACCTTACACCATTTTAGAAGCCTATTTTTGGATCCCTTCTACTACGACCCCTCTGTTATTATCATCTTTTTTTTTTTTTTTTTAGGTGAGGACTCCAGAACTAACTCCAGTATTCCAGCTACAGTGGGATCCCAATCTCCCTCTTCATACTAGTTATTCCTCTAGCTATGCAGCCAAGCATTCGATTAGCTTTCTTTACTACCTGGCTGCACTGTTGACTCATTTTGAGTCTTTGAGAAATCTCTGCCGCTAAATTCTTCTCTTTAGTTTTCACTAACACAGAACTGGCAATGCTCAGATAGGGGATTCCTTCTCCCCAAGCGCATTGATATATATTTGGCAGCATTGGACTGCAGTTTTGATTGTTTAACCACATATCTAGTAAAGCTCATGATCCCTGGCTGCACATCTCTTATTACACATGGAGTTGTGACACAGAGGAACAATGATATTTAAGTAGGCCAAAAACTAAATGACCAACCAACAGGGGAGCATTTGCTCATTCATTGGCTGATCGCTGGCCCTAATACACAGGCTAATATATTGCCCTAATTCTGATTTTAACTACTACTTTATTCAACCTTAGTTGCTGAAGCCATTAAACTGAGTCTCCTCTAGTTCTCATCACCGCTCCTGACTTTTTTGCTTTTGTTATGTTATTGATTTTCTCAATAAAGACGGTTCATATAACCTGCTTATGACCACTAATACGCCTTTTTACAGTGGTCATTAATTGTAGTTATTGTGGCCCGCTGTGTTTTCACGGGCTGTTCTTCTGTGCAAGGATTGCAGGAGCTTGGCCATCAGCTTGATGGCCAGGCTCCTGTTGCAGCTAAGAGGAGTGGAGAAACCTCCATTCCGGAAGTTTAACCCTTCACATGCCATGGTCAAATCATGACCGCTGCATGTGAAGAGTGCCACTTACTTCTGGCATCTGTCCCGGCTATGTAAAGCCTGGCTCAGGCTTCCATGGCAGCTGAAGGTCCTGTGAAAGGCCTCAGGCTTGCTATAGGTGTCTGTGCAAACAGCTGCCCTGTGCAGCACAGCCTGGTACACAGCTTGTCAGCGTTATGCTGAAAGGCAGAATACACTGCACTAGTATACTACTGAAGTGTATTAAAAGGGTGATGCAGTGGTCGCTGAACCCCCCCCCCCCCCCCCATACACACACACACACACACTTGCTGAACTAGTGAAAAGTAAAAATAAAATGTACATATAATAAAGCTCTGCGTCCAAGGTGACGTCCGGCCATCCTATTAATGCTTCCTCCCCTTTGCTGAGCTCCTCTCCTCTCTGCAGAATATAGCTCCACATAGGGGAGGTGCCATTAATAGGAAGATGCAGGTTGAACGTACCGTGTATGGGTAGCTTGGAAACTGAATTCTTTTAAGCAATAAAAACATATATAAAGCCCAAAATGGCGACATTAAAATGTACAACTTGTCTGGCAAAAAAACAACCCCTTATATGGCTATGTTGATGGAAAAATTTAAAAGTTACGCCACTTGGAAGGCAACAATGAAAAAACTAAACAAAAACAAAAAAGCCTATACGTTGAGACATGCCAGGGAAAAGGGTTAAAAATAAATAAAGAATAGGTTTCATAAAATAACATTTGGGTCAAGACTTGTAATCAGTCTCTTTTCAGAATGCTCTGTTTGGTACTTCCCTAGAAGCTACTTTGTGACATTATACATGGGAAAAGTGCAGAATTTTAATAGGAAGATGTAAATACTAGACAAACACAAAAGCAAATAAGCTATACGTGAACAGTATATTAATATTTAGATATGTATAATAATTTTAATATGTGTAAGGCACTCAATAGATAAGCTAAAGCATGGGCTTCCAGTATCAGATTTTAATATATGCATATGTGTTATAGCAATCTACTCACATTTTCTTCTATAGGACCTGTGGCTTTCAGCACCTGTTGCATAGTAGAGAGTGACTGATACCTCAGTAACCGCTTAGCATTACAAGCTTTCAATTCTCTCATTCAGTAGTGTGAAGGAACTGTTTTACTAATAGTTACTGCACATACCAATTCATGACACTGGGGAGGCCACTGTAATCTCTAAAGAGTATAAAATACTATTTTCTTTCGGCTGGAACTCCACTGAGGGTTTTTTTCAAAAACGCCAATTTTCCCATACGGCGTTTTTTCAGTGAAAAAACGCAGCGTCCAGATGTTAGCTGCAAGTCAATGGTAAACTGCAAAATGCCAGATTCACTTTGCTTTTTTCAGTTTGGCGTTTTTTTTTTTTTATCCTTTTGGCATTTTTCAGCAATTTCGGGCTCAGAAGCTGGATTTTCAAAACGCCTGCCAAAACCTAGTTTGGCGTTTTTTCCCCGAAATCGTGGCGTTTTCATCCCATAGAAGTCTATGCGAGAGCAAAAACGCCAAGAAAAACGCCATGTTGGTTTAAAATTTTGCGTTTTTGCAGGCGGTTTTTATTCTTTTTTGGACTTTAGTGATCAAAAAAAATTATGGAGATACCTTTTTTATTAAAAAATGTGTTCCATGCTGGGAGTAGTAGTAATACATAAAAAATTTGAAAAAAAAAAAGGTAAACACACACACACACTTTACAAAAAATTTTATTAAAACTTTGTTATAAAAAACTAAAATTTAGTTAAATACATTTTGACATCCCTACTGCATCCTTTATTTATTTTTAATTTTTTTGGTACCCAACTATTTTGTAAAAAAAATGCAAAAAGGGGCCAAAAAAGGCAAATTCCACACAAAGGTATAAACACCAGAAAAAAACGCCAAGACGCAGGGAAAAAATGTGGCAGTTTTTCTGGCGTTTTTATGCCACAAAAATCGCAGGGCAAAAATCTCAGAGGAGTCCTAGCCTTCTTCTTGCTTTTCTTTTGAGAAAAATACTATAGTACTTAAATATTTTTTATTCAAGAAGAGTAAAGAATTAATTTTGCTACATTATTCTAGAAACAAGTATGTCATCTGGGACTAACTGTGGCTAAACATTTGAACAATAGCAGAACACATAAAAATGTCATGAAAACGTGAGTACTGCTTCTTGCCCAAACCACATACAGTCATAAACTACTAAAATAATAGTGCCATCTAATGCCCAAACAATACTACCAAATACAGTGTAAATGACACTGCTATTATTCACTGTGCTCTACTACTACTACAATATACCATGACATATGTATATAGACAAATGCAAACAACACAAGTCTTTCAATCAATTTTCATTAAATGCTTGAGCAATAGTTATTAATAGCTTAGTGAACAATTTTTGAGTACATGTATACCAGTTCCTTACCAGCTTGAGCCTGTTTTAGAATGTATTAGAGAAATTCATTATGACATTATCGTGATAGTTCTAGCATGGATGTAACTAGAGATGGGCGAATTTTTCAAAAATTAGAATTGGCTGATTCGTGGCAAATCGCTATTAATGACGGTTATTTCAGGGCTACAAAGAGCCTCAATAGGGGTGTAGAACACTTTGCCTTGCCGTAACACGCATAGGGAGTGTGCTGGGGTAGGGAAATAATACTGTTATTCAGTATGACATGTAGAGTCTAGATGTGGCAGCAGGGTCCAGAAACCATATGGCGTCACAATTGAAGAGATTTTTGAGATGTCAATTGAAGAGTTTAAAGAGATTAACGAGTCTAATGTGTACCAGTGGCTGAAGTACATGCAAAGTTTTCTGGCCATTTTTAGGATGTCTTGCAGATAGGTGGAAGACTTAAGGAACCGCTTGACAACCAGATTGAACACGTGTGCCAAGTAACGGTTTATTTTTATCGTTCCAACCCGTTTCCTTGGAGCCTGGATGTGGCAGCAGCCTGACGAGACCATAGGGCCTCACATTTTTTAAATGTCAATTGAAGATTTTGAAGAGATTAACAAGTTTAATGTGCCAACAGCATGAGGAGATCACATGGCGACACAATGACACAACGTGGAAGTGGCGGCAGCCTATGTAGGCCATAGAGCGGCACAATGACAGAGTTTGGAGGTAGCAGCAGCATGATAAGACCATGGGGGGGCACAATGACAGGGCCTGGATGTGGAAGCAGCATGAGGAGAGGCAGCATGTTTGATTCCAGACTTCTCACTGCTGCCACCATGCTGTCTCCCAACCATGCTACCTCTGGCTCAGCTGCTGCCTCATGGGCAACCTGCCACCCTCTTCTCCTGATCAGGATGAAGCCCCTTCTGCACTCCGCTCCCAATTGCGATCGGTTTCATCATCATCAAGTTGTGTCTGCACGTCACTGATGTCATCCTCAAGTACCTCAACGGTGTCTGTTTCAGGAGCCTGAACACTCGCAACACCACCTCCCACGTCACTCTCCTCGTCACTACTTGCCCGCCTAGGGGAGGAAGCGGCAGATGTCTCCTCCACATCTTGGCTGGGGCACTGTCCTCTAGTTGATCATCCTCGCTGTATAGTGGAGCTAAGCCTACAGCATACAATACTTCTCTGCGTGAGGGAACAGCATAGGACAGAGGCAGTTGGAGGACAGGGCTGCTCCCGGGCCATGCGAACTGAGGGTTGAGTCTGAGGAACCCACTGACTGTTGATTGGGGGTGTTGGATGTCACTTGGCTTGAAGTTAACCAATCAATGACGGCTGCTGGGTTGCTTGTTGAGGCACGACCGCTAGTTGACACCTGGAGCTCAGAACTCTTGCTGCGACTCCTGCTGCCCTTCACCCCTACTCTGCTGCGACCTCTGCCTGTGCCTGATAAATTTAGGCCTCTGCCACTCCTGTGTGCACGGCCTGGCACTTCTCTGCCAGACATACTTGTAGAACAGTGGTGTGCGTATATATTTTACTTTTTATAGAGCAATACGCCCCTATACAGCTGCAACAGAAACTTGTGGAACACTCAAGGGGGGAGATTTATTAAAACCTGCCCAGAGGAAAAGTTGCTGAGTTGCCCATAGCAACCAATCAGATCGCTTCTTTCATTTTTCACAGGCCTCTTTAAAAATGAAAGAAGCGATCTGATTGGTTGCTATTGGCAACTCAGCAACTTTTCCTCTGGACAGGTTTTGATAAATCTCACCCAATGTGTGTGTGTGTGTGTATATATATATATATTTATATCCCTGCTTTTACACTAATTGAAACTGAAAACACATATATAACAGCAGAGAGTACTACGTCCCAGTGCGGTAGCACCAGAAATAAGCGTAACAATCTAGTGCGCAAGTCTTTCAGTGCTTTTACACTTACTGCCCCCTATTAGCTTTAACCAGAAAAATACGTAGAACTGTGGAGTGCGTATATTTTTCACTGCCCACATGGAAAATCTCTTTGCGGACATTCCCCTGACAGTTGAGCACCGGCATAACATGCTGGAGCTAGAACTGCTCAGGAATGCGCCATCTCATAGATGGTAATGCATTCCATGAGGAGTCCACAGAAAGAATAGCCATGTGAACAGCGCAACAGAATTTCACTGAAATCACCTCCGGGTTTCTGGGACTAGGGACGTGACGTCACGCCGCGCCCCCTCCATTCATGTCTATGGGAGGGGGAGTGATGGCCGTCACGCCCCCTCCCATAGACATGAATGGAGGGGGCGTGACGTCGCATCCCCAGTCCCGGAAACCCGGAGGTTTCCTAAACTGGAGACGCAGCCCAGCATAGAATGCGGGTGCTGCAGGGAGATCGCGGGGGGTCCCAACAGCGGGCCCTCCGCAATCAGACATCTTATCCCCTATCCTTTGGACAGGAGATAAAATGTTTTTGCCCGGAATGCCCCTTTAACACATCTATACAGAGGCAAGTGCATTTAGGGACAAAAGCTATGGCTCACTACACTGTATCTGAGTCAGACAGGAAAAAGGGATTTGTGAATGATGAAAATATAGATTTATTGCTAATTTCCTTCCAAAACCCTTTCTCTTTGTAATGACCCTTTCCCAAAGCCAAGAAATGAAATGCATGCAGTGCAACAAGAACTCCCAGTGACCTTAGAAGCATCAGTGCGTTCATCTCAGCACATTCCTACAAAGATGCCATCACTTTTATCCCCGGCCCGGAACACACTGAATGTGCTGCAGCAGCAAAATCTGAGTTCAATGAAGTGGCCAAAATGAGCTCATCATAATCCTGCAGTTTACCTGACGCTGATGGATTATTCACTGGTAAGTGACCATGGAAGTGGGCTGAGAATTTAAAAAAAATGTGCCGTATGTAAAAAATTTTATTATTTGCATTGGCACAAACGGGGGTAAACAAAGGTGGATCCTTCACTTCAGACGCTCAGGTCTTCTTTCATACTTGGCCAGGTCTCACATGCTGGAGTGACAGTTTATCATCCTAAGGGTATGTTCTGTAATTCCCGCGAGACCTGTTCACACAGGCATTTCAGCGGCAGACAATTCCACCTCTGAAAATGTTCTACGCAAAGAAAGAACATGTTCACTCTTTGCGTGGAAGTCTGCGAGCACTGCATTGCCATCAATGCTAACTGCGCAGTGCCGCGCGGTCCTACCGCCGAAGAATTTTGGCGGCGACCACCAGATAGAATCTCCGTTCGTGGAAATTCAGTGAGCGGGGATTCTGAAGTGTGAATGTACCCTTAGTATCGCTTCATATATTGGTGTACTTTGTAACTTGTCAGGATGCTAGTCATAGAGGGGCACAAGGTAAGAGGTATTTTGTGACTCAGGACCAGATACAGTTTAGCTGCTTTAGCTTGTGTTAGTGATTTTTATTTTTTTAGCTTAACTACGCCACTGTTCTCGATCTATGCTGCATACATGTGAGTTATGTGAGAACTCGGCCTTATCTTTTAGTTTAAGCAGGTGGTGTTAATAGAATTTATCAATAAAAAAAAAAAAAAAAAGCTAAGTAAGTTCCAGTTCACACTACGTTTGTAATGTACGGGTGCTGGATCCGGTTGGGAGGAGCAATAACCGGCCGCTCCCGTATCCCAGCCGGATCCCCATTCATTTCAATGAACCGACCGAAGTCAAACGCTGACTCTGGTTGGCTCATTTTTGCCCCGTATGCGGTTTTCCCATCGGACCTAAAACCGTGGTACACCACGGTTTTAGGTCCGGTTAGAGAGTCGTACACGGTTTGACTCCGGTCAGCTCATTGAAACGAATGGGCTTCTGGCCGCATCTGGCTGGGATACAGGAGTGCCCATTTTTCGCTCCTCCCAACCAAATGTGGCACCCGTACACTACAAACGTAGTGTGAACCCAGCCTTAAAGGGTTACTTCGCTCCCCAGCATCCGGAACATTGAGTTCCTGAACGCTGTGTGTGGGCTTCTGTGTTCACGCCCGCCCCCTCGTGATGTCACGCCCCGTCATGTGATGAACGTCCCGCCCCCTCAATGCAAGTCTATGGGAGGGGGCATGACGTCACGCCCCCTTCCCATAGACTTTCATTGAGGGGGCAGGCCGTGACTCACGAGGGGGCGGGCGTGAACACAGAAGCCTGCACACAGCGCTCAGGAACTCAAAGTTCCGGATGCTGGGGAGTGGAGTAACCCTTTAATAAACAAAAGACAAACCTAAATCAAATTAATCTTTGGTGTGACCGCCATTTGCCTTAAAGAGAATCTGACAGCTATACTGGGTTATAGTGCAGGCGAATAGCTGTAAAAAGAGGTGTTACTTACATATTTAGGTGAAGTATTTCCTGAGTTATGCCCGTTACTAATATTGTTGGCATTGTGCTCCCACCGTAAACTCTCAAGTCACTGAAGGGGGCAGGCCGAGGATGGAATCTTGATGATGCAGGGGAGCTGGGCGAGCTGGCTCACCACCTTCACTGCGCACACGAGCGCAATGCCAATGATATTAGTAACGGGCATAACTAAGGAAATACTTTACCTATGTAAACTGTCAGTTTCTCTTTAAAAACAATCAATTCTTTAAGGTACACTGGTACACAGTTTGAAGGAACTCTGCAGGGAAGCTGTTTCAAACATCTTGGAGAACTAACCACTGATCTGTGAATATAGGCTTTCTTAATTCCACCTGTCTCTCCGGGTTCACACTACGTTTTGTCCCATACGGGAGCGCATACGGCAGGAGGGAGCTAAAAGCTCGCGCTCCCGTATGTAACCGTATGCGCTCCCGTATGTCATTCACTTCAATGAGCCGACCGGAGTGAAACGTTCGGTCCGGTCGGCTCATTTTTGCGCCGTATGCGCTTTTACAACCGGACCTAAAACCGTGGTCAACCACGGTTTTAGGTCCGGTTGTAAAAGCGCATACGGCGCAAAAATGAGCCGACCGGACCGAACGTTTCACTCCGGTCGGCTCATTGAAGTGAATGGCATACGGGAGCGCATACGGTTACATACGGGAGCGCGAGCTTTTAGCTCCCTCCTGCCGTATGCGCTCCCGTATGGGACAAAACGTAGTGTGAACCCACCCTAATCCTATACAGACAGTGATGTTGAGATCGCAGCTCTGTTGGGGCCATATCATCACTTCCAGAACTCCTTGCTCTTATTTATGCTAAAGAGTTCTTATTTTTGTTTGTTTGGGGTCATTGTGCTGCTGCAGAATTAAAATTTGGAGCCAAACAGATCCCTAAGTGGCAGGGGCTCTGTAATGGAGCACAGATAGCATTCCCAACATGGCTCTGTGGTGGGGAGATGGCACCTACTGACAGGGAGAACTACAAAGAAAAATAAAAGTATTAGGGTGCATGCGCACCACTTTTTTGCTATACAGTTCCCGTATACGGTTTCAAGTTAAAAACCGTACCGAACTGTATGGAAAACTGTATGCATTGACTTAAAGGGGTTCTCCGGTGCTTACACATCTTTTCCCCTATCCAAAGGATAGGGGATAAGATGCCTGATTGCGGGAGTCTCGCCGCTGGGGACCCCCGGGATCATGCACACGGCACCCCGTTTGTAATCAGTCCCCGAAGCTGGTGGTCGTCTGTAATCAGTCCCGGAGCGAACATGCTCCATGGACTGATTACAAACGGGGTGCCGTGTGCATGATCCCGGGGGTCCCCAGCGCCAGGACTCCCGCGATCAGGCATCTTATCCCTTATCCTTTGGATAGGGGAAAAGATGTGTAAGCACCGGAGTACCCCTTTAACATTATAAAACATATGTCAAACGCATCATCCGGTTTAGTCTGTTCGGCATCTTATACGGTTTTGTCTGTTTTTTTTTTTACCCGTACCCAAAACCGTAGTCTACCACGTTTTTTGGTCCAGGTGAAAAACTTTATTAAACTGTATATGTGTTTTTTTTTTTGTTTTTTTATTACATGGGAGTCAATGGGAACCGTACAGAACTGTATGTGCGTATGGTTCCATACGGTTTTTGGCTTTGCACAGTTTTTTTTTTCTTGGAATTTCACTCAAACAAGTGAAACTTTATTCAAAATAGAGTGAAAAGTTAAAAACGTATAAGTTTTTTCTTAAAAAACGGATGCAACCGGACACCATTTTTCAAACCGTATACGATTTTCAACCGTATATGGGTTGAAATTTGTACACACGTTTTGATACAGTTTAGTCAGGTTTTGAGGAATCAATTTCTCATCAAAAACCAGATACAGGAACTGTATAGCAAAAACGTGGTGTGCATGCACTCTTACACTGATGTTGGCTTCCTGCTGAAGAATCGTGAAGAAATTCTTGCCACCACATTTCTCCTATACATTTCTAGACATAGCTTCCACCCCTCACCAAATGTAACCATGAATGTCATGTCACAGCTGAGGAGATGGAAGAAAGATGAGGGAGCCCAAAAGTGGAGCGAGTCTAAAGCTACGTTATTTGTGTGAAAAAACTACGGCCAGATGTTAGCTGCAAGTCAATAGGGATTTATGAAATGATATGCCCGCTTGGCATTTTTGTCTGTGGCGTTTTTCACTCCTCTTTGGCATTTTTCAGTATTTGTGGGCTCAGTGGCAGTTTTTTTTTTTTTTTTTTTTTTTTTAAAGCTTCACGTTTCTCTCCCATAGAAGTCTATAGGAGAGAAAAAACTTCAATAAAAATGCAATGTAGGTTTTCCATGGCATTTTTTCTTGCCTTTTTACATATTATTTGTAAATTAAAAGTAAAAAAAAGGGGTGCGAACAGGAAAAACTGCCAAAGGAGAAAAAAATAAAAAAATATTTCCACACAGAGGCAAAAACACCAGAAAAACTGCAAAAAAAACAAAAACACAGAAAAGTGTAGTGGCAGATTTTCAGACTTTTTTTTTCCCAGCATTTTTTTTTTTTGCCTTTCTATGTTTTCTTGGTGGCCCTGGCTGTACACAATATCAGATTCATATCAGTGGTTAATATGAGCGGTTGTTATTAACGTTATTGTTATGTCCTCTGCACAAGTTGGTATGACTTTTGTAGAGGCTGATAATCAGGTTCTACAGAAGTTCGAATCAGCAAAGGTAGCCAGTGGTAGTGATGAATATAATTGTATTTGGATCCCATAAAACCACATGCAAGCGGGATAACAGCCATCAAACAACTCACAACAGGCGTGGATGCGTTTCGGGTATGCACTGATAAGTGCTAAGTCGAAGGGTGCATACCCGAAACGCGTCCACGCCTGTTGTGAGTTGTTTGATGGCTGTTATCCCACTAGCATGAGGTTTTATGGGATCCGAATAAAATTATATTCATCGCTACCACTGGCTACCTTTGCTGATTCGTTGTTGTTCCTTGGAGTATACAGCCGTGTTGGGGGTCCTTACAGCCGACCATCTCTTGTGTTCCTACAGAAGTTATTTCATCTGTGGTCATAGGAGCCCTTAGTCTAGTCATGCTATCTAGTTCTGCTGGGTCATTTTAGCCCCAAATATTACCACAGCGATACTGATATGACTGATATCACTGCATTAGAAACAGCTGGTGCCTGACATCTAATGCCAGTCAGGGGTAGACCACGATATCAGGAGTGTACCAAGACTGTATGACCTTTGACAGAAATCTGACAGAAGATCACACAGTGGCAGGCCACATGTGGTTTATCTCAGATGGAAAGATTGGGTGGCAGATTTGGCATCTCCCATACAGCTACAGCAGGATAATGATTTAAAACATGTGAAAGGTTGGCAAGATTGACTTGAAGATCAAGATAAGTGCAAGAAACGCTATCATGGACCTTCCTGCACAGTCACCTGGCCTCAACCTCATCGAACATTTATGGGGACGCGTAAAAAATGAGAAAGCCAAGTACACAGTTATCAGATAGTGTCCATTTTTTACTAGTGATCTCAGATTTCCTTTAAATCCCTACACTGCTTTGGTGTTAGAGAGTAGGATATGTATTGTAAGCCCATCATAAGTGCATTCTGTGTACTGCTCTGCACTACGCTAAATATGTGGGTGGTAAAAACAAGAGGAAATAAACATTTAAGAGAAATAATAGTGCATCACATCATAAACACAAAATACATGTGTAGTTCATAGAACGTAAATAAGACTGCTTTCAGATGGCTATTATATGGCTGAACGTGGCCTAAAACTCCTTTAGAGCAGTGCATCTTCAAACAGGGCCATTACACCGATACTGTTGTGCTATGTGTAGTGTTATTTAACATACATCACAAGCAGTCATAGGGTTAATGACTACTGGAGGGGGATGGGGAGAAAAGCTATCAGAATGTTCTGGAGGATATGTTATCATTGTCTAGAGTTCCAGGTCTGTTCTCTAGAGTATCTGGGATGAATAATTCAGGCCTGTGCTAAGGATAAGATGGCACTCTGCATATATATATATATATATATATATATATATATATATATATATATATAGTGGCTCTAAATATATTGCATTTTCTCTGGAATCAGGTATTCCCTCTCTTCACAAGGAACTGTATCCCCTGTATAGTATGTAATTAACTAATATGGCGTATGACATAATCACCAAGTTAAACAACAAAAAAGTAGCAATATAAACAAAAACAAAATTATTTTTACGTTATTTCTTGTTTGCTGTTATGTTAACTACTGTTTTTTCTCCCCCCCCCCCCCCCCCCCCCCTGTGCTCTCAGTGGGTCAAGATGAATTTTGGTCTTGACAAATAAAATATAATAGTCATTTTATTCATAGAGCTATAGCAATTAACAAATAACCTGTCTGTAAAAAGTATGAGTAGGTTGTCGCCTTCAAATCATGGTGGATTTGAAAGCTAAGGTTGTTACTGATAATCAGCCAGGCCTGGCCACAGTTATAAAGATTATACCTATTAATGCCCCTATCAATATATAGATGATGATGATAATAAATATATGTAATGATGAAAACACAGACTACGTGTGTCATTTAGAACTTGGTCTTCATGTCAAGCCACAATACATGTTGTATGGCCTATCAGGCTTCACAACCCTAGATGGAAAGTAATGCTGATAGCCAAGCCTAAAATGTGGTCCAACCGCCTTGAAAAACCGCGCTTTACTAGAGAATAAATTGATACTGGGGGATGCAACTGCTGTTACTGGTAGACGATAAAAACACAATGTAAATGATTAGAGTGTACCTGTTGTTAAAACCTTTTGATATAAAGTAGATAATCCTATTATATATATATATATTTGTATATTTTTGGGTGAAAAAATGCTGTCCCTGCTGCTATTGCCTGTGTGTCTCTATGAGGAGTCCAAATACAGGAAGTGAGGGCAAGACAAGCAGGGCTCTGTGCAGGCTCCTGGCTTGTCATTCATATATAATGGTATGATCTACATCATAAAAGCGACAGGTACACTTTAAGGTCATTGCACTTTGCAGCATCACATTATGGTGCCTATTGGCATGATTGGCATTCATTTATTTCAATAGATGCTGGCAGTCCTCCAGAATGGAGGCATAAAAAAATATCACCTCTGGGTGGTGGTGGGGATCAACGAATAGATCAGTGTTTCCCAACCAGTGCGCCTCCAGCTGTTGCAAAACTACAATTCCCAGCATGCCCGGACAGCCGTAGGCTGTCCGGGCATGCTGGGAGTTGTAGTTCTGCAACAGCTAGAGGCATACTGGTTGGGAAACACTGGATTAGATTGTGAGACCACTGGGGTCAAGGCGAAGTGCAATACAAGTATCTTAAGATACCCTCAGTTGAAATGAGTTCTCTCCATTTTTGTCATACAATCTTAATTCCTTTTCCCCCACTCATTGCAGCTGACCCAGTTGACCACAGTAATGTCCTATGCACGCCATGGCCTTCCTACCATGGACGCTGCCTCTGGTAATGTTCTGATGTTGTTATGCCATCCCCCTTAGTAGAAGAATCATGTTAAGGCCATTTAATGATCATTCTATGAGTCACACAACAGTAAGATATCATTTCCTGTGTGTTTGCGCATCACAACAACTTAATGGAGTTTGGATATAGTTCATATGCAATATAGCTGGGTATCACACCATTTACAAAAAATAAAGGCAAAATAATATGCCAAATAAACCCAACATACCTTAACATTTGAGCCTTTATCATATAGTTCAACACAATAAGCATAGGAACAATACATTACATGTATGCTAAACATCTGTATATATAAACGCATACATATATATCTATAAATTCCTGATCATTGTAACACAAAAAAAAAAAACAGATGCTTTATAAGCAAAGCTACATGTTCCCATACCATACATATACAGTGTGCTAAGCCTTACCTGATAGGCATCTAACTGTTCATCAGTAAATATAGTTTGCTTATTTCCCATGATAGATGAGGGATCCTTGGTCTCCTGAAATGCATCACACAGGGAGGAGTAGGAGGGCTACCTAGTCTAGGCATTGGCATTTACAAAGAGGCAGCTGGGGCAATAAGAGGCATCTGCTGCATAAGGAAGCTTCTTCAAAGTAATAATTTAAAGCAAGGCCTTAGGAAACATCCATTAGCTGTAAACCATTCTTCAGTCTGTTTCTTAAGGGTTAAAGAAGGTTTCATTGCAGCTCCTTGCCTCCAGATCATCTGTGCATGTTTTATGTGCTTCTCTGTGCATCAATAAGAACAAGACACTCCCTCTGAATTGATAGATCTCAGCAAATCTGCAAAAGGCCATTAGAGGGCGCTAAGAAAGCAGATACAGTCCATACAGAATTGCAGTCTAATCAAAAGTATGGGGTGATTGGCAACATTAATACAGCTGTAAGGCATAAACAAAGATATATATTGCATCATATTAGTAAAATTGGATATCTTACATATATTATATTACAATCAATAAAGGGGGGAATAGAAATAGCTAATATACAATATTTCTGCACAATAAAACAACACATTTTCAAAATGATTTCAGATTATTAGGTTCATTAACTCTAAAATCAAAGATGTTACAAAGGGACCATCGTTCTGTACATAGAGATATTAAGTGTGTGTGCAATTTTACTGGAGCTCCCGCTATGGCAATATATAGCAGGATAAAGGGGGTCACAGTACCAACATTATCAAACATGTACTCAAGTATATTATGGGTTGTGAACTTTGATGAAACTCATTTGGGCCACATTTACTAAGATTTCCCACCCCGCTAGATTTATTATCTACTCATTTCCACATATGACTCTGTGCGCCTACCTGTTACAATGTGTGCCACTTTGTGCCAAACTGCACCAATCATGACACCAATGTAAGAACAGACCAATTTAACCCCTTAAGGACCAGGCCATTTTACACCTTAGGACCAGAGCGTCTGACCACTGTCACTTTAAACATTAATAACTCTGGAATGCTTTTAGTTATCATTCTGATTCAGAGATTGTTTTTTCGTGACATATTCTACTTTATTTTGGTGGTAAAATTTCGGCGTTACTTGCATCCTTTTTTGGTGAAAAATCCCCAAACTTCATGAAAATTTAGCATTTTTGAAGGTCTCTACTTGTAAGGAAAATGGATATTCCCAATAAATTTTATTTTTCTTCACAAACAGAATATGTCCACTTTATGTTGGCATCATAAAATGGACATATTTTTGCTTTTTGAAAAAATTAGAGGGCTTCAAAGTAGAGCAGCAATTTTCAAAAATTTCATGAAAATTGCTATATCTGAAGGGACAGATGTTACAGAACTACAACTCCCAGCATGCCTGGGCAGTCTAGGCATGCTGAGAGTTGTAGTTTGGCAACATCTGGAGGGCTATCGTTTTAACAGTGGTCTCCAAACTGTGACCCTCCAGATGTTGCAAAACTACAACTCCCAGCATGCCCAGACAGCCTTTGGCCTTCCTAGTGGTTGCCACAGTAAAGATCACGTTACTTTCACTTTCAATTCCCCCCTCCCCCACAGTAGTTTCCCTACCTGACCCAGGATCCAGCAGTCTCCAGCAACCATCGGGGTCTCCAGGCATCTTCTCCTGCAGGTACCGACCTCCATCTTCTTCCCACGATCCCCTCGACATCCATGGATGGCCAGAACGGGGGGTTGCCATGGCAACCCACTGTCCTGCTCTGCCATTGGTCAGAATCAAATCGCAGCATTGCGACTTCACTCCTACCCTTCAGGATGATGTGGGCTGTCACAGACAGGTCAGATCATCACAATTTTCTGGGTGATCGGGTAACCAGAGACCCGATCAGGCCGGAATAGGAGAAAATCGCATGTCTGAATTGACATGCGATTTTCTGCGATCGCCGACATGGGGGGGTCCCGGGACCCCCCTCGGCATTTGCACGGCATGCCTGCTGAAGGATTTCAGCAGGAATGCTGTTCCAATCTCTGCCCGGCGCGGCAGAGACCGGAGAAACACCAGGACGTTCTGGAACGTCCTTGGTCCTTAAAGCCCAGGGTGCGGGGACGTTCCAGAACGTCCTTGGTCCTTAACTGGTTAAAGTTGGTCAAAATAAGACAAGAAAAAAAAAACACCATACGGCTCTTTTGTGCCATTATGAGACAATTTTTGCCCAAAAGTGTAGGAAACCCCTTGGTAAATATCTCTGGACATATGGAAAAGGGCATGCCTACTTTTTAGGGTTTCTAAGCTGCTTTGTTGGTCTTACGGCAAAATAAGGAAATGTCTGACAGACTCTTTGATAAATCTGTCTGAAAAACTTGCTAAAAAAGACCAAAAAAGTACAAGAAGTGTTTGCTTTCAGATTAGTAAATCTAGGCCATTCTGTTCCGCAACATGCAATGAGTAGAGGTTAACCTCTTAAGGACCCAGGACGTACGGGGACATCCCCGCACCCTGGGCTTTAAGGACCCAGGACGACCCCGTACGTCCTGGCGTTTTCCGGTCCCTGCCGCGCGCCGGGCAGAAATCAGAAGTGGATCCAGGCATCCAGGGCAAACGCCGAGGGGAGTCATGTAGGTCCCCCATGTCGGCGATCGCCGCAAATCGCGAGGGAAATCGCCCTTGCGATCTGCGGCGATACCGGGCTGATCGGGTCTCTGGGACCCGACCGCCTGGTAATTTCGCATGATCCCGGCTGTCACAGACAGCCAGGACAATGCTAAAGTATAGGAGCGAGGTGGCAAGCCTGCCACCTCCCACTATCCCCTGCGATTCTTCGGTTAGGTAACCGACCAATCGCAGGGGGGGGGCGGTTACTTCCTTCAGCCCTGCCCGGCCCCTTGAAGTCCGGAGAGGATGGGAGGAAGACCGGAGGACGCGGCGGGGGACGGGGGAGTGCTGGGGCCCGGCCCCGGTACTTACCTCGTCCCTGAAGATCCGGATTCCGGCGATGAAGACGGCGGCGGCGGCAACAGGTGAGTTCCTCTTCAGCCGCGGTCGGGCCCTTTACAACAATGCACGTCGTAAAGCGACATGCATTGCTGTATTGGGACCCTGTATACTACAACTCCCAGCATGCCCAGAAAGCAGTTGGCGTCTGGGCATGCTGGGAGTTGCAGTTTTGCAACTTCTGGAGGTCCACAGTTTTGGGACCACTGTGCTTTTCCAGATGTTGCAAAACTACACATCCTCAGCATGCCCTTACTGTCCAGGCACGCTGGGAGTTGTAGTTCTGTAACATCTGGCCCTTCAGATGTTGCAGAACTACAACTCCCAGCATGCCTGGACAGTTTTGGCATACTGGGAGTTGTAGTTTTGCAACATCTGGAAGGGCACAGATTGGAAACCACTGTATTAGTGGTCTGCAAACTGTAGTCCTCCAGATGTTGCAAAACTACAACTCCAAGCATGCTGGGAGTTGTAGTTCGGCAACATCTGGCTCTAAAGATGTTGCCGAACTACTACTCCCAGCATGCCTGAGAATGTTTGGGAGTTGTGGTTTTGCAACAACTGGAGGCACACTGGTTGGGAAACATTGTCTGTTTCCTAACTCAGTGTTTCCCAACCCGTGTGCCTCCAGCTGTTGCAAAACTATAACTACCAGCATGCACTGATAGACTGTGCATGCTGGGAGTTGTAGTTTTGCAACAGCTGGAGGTCCCCCCCCCAGTGAATGTACAGGGTACATTCACATGGGCAGGGGGCTTACAGTGAGTATCAGGCTGCAAGTTTGCGATGCAGCAAATTTGGTGCGGCAGCTCAAACTCGCAGCGGGAAACTCGCTGTAATCCCCACCCGTGTGACTGTACCCTAAAAACACTACACTACACTAACATAAAATAAAAAGTAAAAAACACTACATATACACATATCCCTACACAGCCCCCCTCCCCAATAAAAATGAAAAACGTCTGGTACGCCACTCTTTCCAAAATGGAGCCTCCAGCTGTTGCAAAACAACAACTCCCAGTATTGCCGGACAGCCGTTGACTGTCCAAGCATGCTGGGAGTTCTGCAACAGCTGGAGGCACCCTGTTTGGGAATCATTGGCGTAGAATACCCCTATGTCCACTCCTATGCAAATCCCTAATTCAGGCCTCAAATGCGCATGGCGCTCTCACTTCGGAGCCCTGTCGTATTTCAAGGCAACAGTTTAGGGTCACATATGGGGTATCGCCTTACTCGGGAGAAATTGCCTAATAAATTTTGGGGGTCTCCTTTCACCCCTTATGAAAAGGTAAAGTTGGGGTCTACACCAGCATGTTAGTGTAAAAAAAAAAAATTTTTACACTAACATGCTGGTGTTGCCCTATACTTTTCAGTTTGACAAGAGGTAAAGGGGAAAAAAGCCCCCCCAAATTTGTAATGCAATTTCTCCCGACTACGGAGATACCCCATATGTGGGCGCAAAGTGCTCTCAGGGCGCACAACAAGGCCCAGAAGGAAGAGTGCGCCATGTACATTTGAGGTGATTTGCACGGGGGTGGCTGATTGTTACAGCGGTTTTGACAAACGCAAAAAAAAAAAAAACTACATGTGACCCCATTTCGGAAACTACACCCCTCACGGAATGTAATGAGGGGTGCAGTGAGAATTTACACCCCACAGGTGTCTGACAGATCTTTGGAACAGTGGGCTGTGCAAATTCAAAATTTTGTACAGCCCACTGTTCCAAAGATCTGACAGACACCAGTGGGGGGTAAATGCTCACTTTACGCCTTGTTACGTTCCTCAAGGGGTCTAGTTTCCAAAATGGTATGCCATGTGGGGGTTATTTTGCTGTCCTGGTACCATATGGGCTTCCTAAATGCGACATGCCCCCCGAGCAAAATTTGCTCTCAAAAAGCCAAATATGACTCCTTCTCTTCTGAGCATTGTAGTTCGCCCATAGTACACTTCAGGTCAACTTATGGGGTACCTTCATACTCAGAAGAGATCGGGTTACAATTTGGGGGGGGGTATTTTCTGCTATTAACCCTTGCAAAAATGTGAAATTTGGGGGGAAACACACATTTTAGTGAAATTTTATTTTTATTTTTTTACATATGCAAAAGTCGTGAAACACCTATAGGGTATTAAGGCTCACTTTATTCCTTGTTACGTACCTCAAGGGGTCTAGTTTCCAAAATGGTATGCCATGTGTTTTTTTTTTGCTGTTCTGGCACCATAGGGGCTTCCTAAATGCAACATGCCCCCAAAAAACATTTCAGAAAAACGTACTCTCCAAAATCCCCTTGTCGCTCCTTTGCTTCTGAGCCCTCTACTGCACCCTCCGAACACCTTACATAGACATATGAGGTATGTGCTTACTCGAGAGAAATTGGGCTACAAATATAAGTATAAATTTTCTCCTTTTACCCCTTGTAAAAATTCTAAAATTGGGTCTACAAGAACATGCGAATGTAAAAAATGGAGATTGTGAATTTTCTCCTTCACTTTGCTGCTATTCCTGTGAAACACCTAAAGGGTTAAAATGCTGACTGAATGTCATTTTAAATACTTTGGGGGGTGCAGTTTTTATAATGGGGTCATTTGTGGGGTATTTCTAATATGAAGACCCTTCAAATCCACTTCAAACCTGAACTGGTCCCTGAAAAATTGTGAGTTTGGAAATTTTGTGAAAAATTGGAAAATTGCTGCTGAACTTTGAAGCCCTCTGGTGTCTTCCAAAAGTAAAAACACGTAAATTTTATGATGCAAACATATAGTGAACATATTGTATATGTGAATAAAAAAAAATGTTTTGGAATATCAATTTTCCTTACAAGCAGAGAGCTTCAAAGTTAGAAAAATGCAAAATTTTAAAATTTTTCATCAAATTTTGGGATTTTTCACCAAGAAAGGATGCAAGATACCACAACATTTTACCACTATGTTAAAGTAGAATATGTCATGAAAAAACTATCTCGGAATCAGAATGATAACTAAAAGCATTCCAGAGTTATTAATGTTTAAAGTGACAGTGGTCAGATGGCCGGGTCCTAAGGTGTAAAATGGCTGGGTCCTTAAGGGGTTAAAGATATCCACTCTCACATGCAGAAAAGAAACTACAAATGCCTCATTAATCATTTTTATCATTAGGTAATTTTTTTTAACAATAAAAATTTATATTACTTCTATATGAATGCATTGGGTATTCCATGGATGGAGTGTTAAGGAAAGAGATTGTCTACATGACTACCCTTATCAATGTGTTTTTTGAGGATATATGAATGTCAAAGGGGAAGGGGTTCCCACTTAGGTTTCAAACTGTAGAGACCACTGAGCCAGAACATTGCTTGGGATTTACAGTAGGCGAACCCAAAGAAACCAGCTGATCCTTGTGCTGGTTTTACTAAAAGAGCAGTTATCTTGGTGAGATAAACCATTTAAAAGCGTTGTCTGCAAAAAAGGTCTGCAATGCAAGATAGAGCCCAAATATAAAACTAGCACTACTCCCAGTGCTTTTCTTTTTTTATATATTAACCACTTAGGGACCCAGGGCGTACAGGCACGCCTTGACTCCCTGGTACTTAAGGACCCAGGGCGTACCTGTAAGCCCGTGGGAATTTCGTTCCCCCCCCCCCATGTCGGCGATCGCAACAAATCGCCAGTGAATTCACATCGGCGATTTGCGGCGATCCCGGTGATGCGGGTGACCCGCTGACCCACAGATACATGGTGATCAGGGTTGTAGAACACCCCCCAATCACCTCCTGTATCCATGGGGAGGTGGCGATTTTGTAACACCCCCCCCCCCTCCCCCGGATCGCAGCTATTGGCTGGACAGCAGCTGGCAGGGGAGGGGTTAATGACCTCTTCTTGCTGGCAGAGTCCTAACTGAGTCCAGTCAGAGGGCAGAGCTGCAAGAAGGAGCCAGCCCCCCCCCCCTCTGCGAGATCGTAGCCCCTCAGTGAAGAAGACACCCCCTTAGAGCAGGGAAAGAATACATTAAGGGACAGGTAGGACTGTAAAAAAAAAGTTAATAAAAGTTAAAAAGCTGCGATCTGCCCCCCTTTTTTGGGCCATAGTGTTTTTTTTTTTTTACCCCATATAATGGTGTGTGATTATCTATTCACACACCGTTATAGATAAAGTTACACCAACCACACTCACTACATACTTCCCCCCCCCACCACACACATCCCCCACCGCCCCGTAGAAAAAAGGCAATGGCGCGCCGGGCATTTTTGGTGGCGAAGGCATACGCTTTTCTTGCCTCCGACTCCGAATCTGCCAGTGAGGACAGGGAAGATCCTACATTCCTGTGTTCTTCCTCATCATCTAGCACTGATGATGAGTCCCCTGTACGATGTAAACGCCGCCAGGCGAGGCCACGCACCCCCCATGAAAGTGACCCAGTGGCTGACACTAGTATGAGCGTCCATGTTGCTCGTACTAGGAGTCCGACCCCCAGACAAGTGTACCGGACCCCCCAGATAAGTGTACTGGAGCCCCCTTCCGGTGAACCTGTCTGGAGACCCTCAGAGGGTTATCAGCCATGGATTCCTGAGTTTGTTGGCGGCTCAGGAATCCGGATTGACATGGCTGGATTCACTGAAATTGACTATTTCGGTTATTTTTTCAGTGACAGCTTTGTCAATCTAATGGTGGAGCAGACGAATCTGTATGCCCAGCAGTTCATCTACCACCACACAGATTCTTTTTTGGCCAGGTCTAATTAATGGTACGCCGTCAGTGCAGCCGAAATGAGGACATTTTGAGGCCTCATGCTGCATATGGGCCTGTTCAAAAAGCCCAGTTTCAGACAGTACTGGAGCGGGGACATCCTATACCAGACCCGCTTTACAGTATGGTCATGACACGGAAGCGGTTCAAGGCCATTCAGAAATGCCTCCATTACACTGATAATGCGGCATGTCCACCCCAAAGTAATCCCACCTATGACCGGCTTTACAAAGTGAGGGGCCACATTTTTGGAGGCCTACGTACCCTTCAGGGAGATCTCAGTAGATGAGTCTCTTATCAGTTTTAAGGGGAGACTCATCCTCCGCTTGTATATTCCCTCGAAGCGGGGGTGGTATGGCGTGAAACTCTACAGACTTTGTGAAAGTACCTCCGGGTACACTTACAAGTTTAGAGTATATGAGGGACGAGATTTCCGTATTTAACCCCCAGAATGTCCCCCCACTCTGGGTGTTAGCAGGAAAATCGTTTGGGACCTTGTGCACCCATTGCTGGATAAAGGTTACCACCTTTACGTGGACAACTTTTATACCAGCATCACTCTGTTCACATCCCTTGCCGCCAGATCCACGTCCGCTTGTGGGACCGTGCAGAAGAACCAGAGAGGCCTCCCTCTAAATTTTGTTAAGACACCTGTGTCCAAGGGTGAGTCCCGTGCCCTTACCCATGAAAACCTCTTGCTGGTCAGGTATAAGGATAAGAGGGATGTCCTTATGCTGACCACAATTCATGGTAACGGCAGCTCACCTGTCCCTGTGTGAGGTACCACAACACAGGTCCTCAAGACCGATTGTATTCTGGACTACAATCGGTATATGGGGGAGTTGCTCTTTCTGATCAAATCCTCATGCCATAATGCCATGCACAAAACACGGGTATGGTACAAAAAAGTTGCGGTCTACTTTGGTACAGGTTGCCATGTACAACTCTTTTGTACTGTCCCAGCAAATTGGCAACACAGGGACATTCCTCCAGTTCCAAGAAGAAGTTCTAAAGGCCCTGATCTTTGGTGACCGGGAAAGAGCAGGCCGGAGTTCCCAAGGAACTGAAGTTATAGGTGCCAGGATCGTCCCAGGCCAGCACTTTCCAGGTGAGGTTCCCCACACTGGAAAGAAGGGACGATCCCAGAAAAAATGCAGAGTGTGTAACAGGAGGGGGCGTATCCCTCCACTCAGTGTGACACTTGCCCCGATCATCCGGGCCTCTGCATTAAAAACTGCTTCAGGGAGTATCACACTTCCATGCAGTACGAAATTTTTCCTTCTCATTTTAATTTTCCATTTAATTTTCCCTAATGTACCAAGTCCAGAGTACATTCCAAGTTTTAACCCCATAAACCACAAAATTGTAAAAAAAAAATTTCATTAAAAAAAAAAAAATGATAGGACCTGGGGGTATTTTTTTTCCAAAAATGGGTCATGGGTCACTGAGTCACTATCATCGGGGACTTTTTTATGTTGCCTCAAATGTGCAGCGCTCTCTCTCCACCTGAGCGGGGTGTGCATTTGAGGCAACAGGTTAGGGACGGCCACACACGTCACATTCCCAGAATGATGATTCAGAGCATAAGGTTTGGGGTGGGCATAATTTTTGGTTTTGGCTATGCTCTGATTCATCATTCTGGGAACATAACCTGTTTTATAATTTTATGGCCCACTGTACCCCAGTTATTTACCCCATGTAACGCTCCTTGAGGGGGGTCCCACTGTACATAGGCAGCTATGCAGAAGCTCAAGGCCCCTGACTGCACTCCTGCTCTTCTGTAACCGGTGTGCACCCGCAGAGCTACTAACGTCCAGATATGAGGCATGTCCTTACTCCAAAGAAATGTATTTACAAATTTATGGTAACATTTTCTCCTATTACCACTTGTGAAAAAGAAAAAATTGGGGTAACCCAAGCATTTTAGTGCAAAAAAATCAAATTTTTCCTTTTCACATCCCAATATAATGAACATTTATCAAACACCTGTGGGGTGTTAAGGCTCGCTGTACCCCTTGTTACGTGCCCTGAGGGGTGTAGTTTCCAAAATAGTATGCCATGTGGTTTTGTTTTTGCTGTTCTGGCACCATAGGGGCTTCCTAAATGTGACATCCCCCCCCCCCCCATTTCAGCAAAATTTGCAACTGTGACTCCTTCTCTTCTGAGCATTGTAGTGCGCCTGCAGTGCGCTTGACGTCCATACATGAGGTATTTCCATACTCAGAAGAGATGGGGTTACACATTTTGGGAGCATTTTCTCCTATTACCCCTTGTATAAATGTAAAATTTGGTGAAACCCCAGTATTTTAGTAAAAAAAAAATAATAATTTCACATCCAAAGTCGTCAAACACCTGTGGGGTGTTAAGGCTCACTGAACCCCTTGTTACATTCATTGAGGAGTTTAGTTTCTAAAATATTATGCCATGTGGGTTTTTTCTTGCTTTTCTGTCACCATAGGGGCTTCCTAAATGCGATATGCCCCCCCCCCCCATTTCAGCAACATTTGCAAAATTTTCTCTTCTGAGCATTCTAGTGCGCCCGCAGTGCACTTGACGTCCACACATGGGGTATTTTCATACTCAAAAGAGATGGGGTTACACATTTTGGGGGCATTTTCTCCTATTACGCCTTGTAAAAATGTAAAATTTGGGGAAAAACCAGCATTTTGGTGAAAAAATAAATAAATTACATATCAAACTTTAACGAAAAGTCGTCAAATACCTGTGGGATGTTAAGGCTCACTGTACCCCTTGTTACGTTCCTTGAGGGGTGTCGTTTCCAAAATAGTATGCCATGTGGGGGGGTTTTGCTGTTCTGGCACCCTAGGGGCTTCCTAAATGTGACATGCCCCCCAAAAACCATTTCAGCAAAATTTGCTTTCCAAAAGCCAAATGTGACTCCTTCTCTTCTGAGCATTGTAGTGCGCCCGCAGTGCACTTGACATCCACACATGGGGTATTTCCATACTCAGAAGAGATGGGGTTACAAATTTTGGGGGACATTTTCTCCTTACCCCTTGTAAAAATGTAAAATTTGGGTGAAAACCAGCATTTTAGTGAAAAAAAAAAAAAAAAAGAAAATCATTTACACATCCAAATTTAACGAAAAGTTGTCAAACACCTGTGGGGTGCTAAGGCTCATTGTAACCCTTGTTACATTCCTTGAGGGGTGTAGTTTCCAAAATGGTATGCCATGTGTTTTTTTGTTTTTTGCTGTTCTGGCACCATAGGGGCTTCTTAAATGTGACATGCCCCCCAAAAAACAGTTCAGAAAAACTCACTCTCCAAAATACCACTGTCGCTCCTTTCCTTCTGAGCCCTCTACTGCGCCCACAGAGCACTTTATGTACACATATGAGGTATTTCCTCCCTCGAGAGAAATTGGGTTACAAATTTTAAGAAGATTACCCCTTGTAAAAATTCAAAAATTGGGTCTACAAGAACATGCAAGTGTAAAAAATGAAGATTTTGAATTTTCTCCTTCAATTTGCTGCTATTCCTGTGAAACACCTAAAGGGTTACCAAACTTTTTGAATGTCATTTTGAATACGTTAAGGGGTGCAGTTTTTATAATGGGGTCATTTATTGGGTATTTCTAATTTGAAGGCCCTTCATATCCACTTCAAAACTGAACTGGTCCCTGAAAAATTTTGATTTTGAAAATGTTGTGAAAAAATGGAAAAATGCTGCTGAACTTTGAAGCCATCTGATGTCTTCCAGAAGTAAAAACATGTCAACTTTATGATGGAAATATCATCTATTTTCCTTATAAGCAAATTTTTCATTTTTTCATCAAATGTTTGAATTTTTCACCAAGAAATGATGCAAGTATCGATGAAATTTGACTAGTAGAATATGTCACGAAAAAACAATCTCGGAATCAGAATGAAAGGTAAAAGCATCCCAGAGTTATTAATGCTTAAAGTGACAGTGGTCAGATGTGCAAAAAATGGCCGGGGTCTTAAGGTGAAAATGGGCTGGGTCCTTAAGGGGTTAAAGGGATATTACAGCCCCGGAATGTTTTATAAAAAAAAAAAAAAAAATGTGGGTTTCAGAAATTAAGAGGAAGCCATACTTACCTTCCCCAGTCTCCTGCTGCTGCCCTTCTGATCACACCTGGTGCCCTCTGTTAACTGCAGCTTCCTGGCTCCTGTGACCTGTAAATCCTGCAGAAACTACTCACTTAGTTGGTCATTGGTTAAAGTGTGTCGCTGCTGCAGTCAGTATTTGGCTGAGCAGGCAGTTCCTCTGGGGTTGATGCATCTCAGGAACCAGGAAGCAGCACTGAGCAGGGGAGCCAGGTGTTGTCAGAACATGAGCAGCGAGTTATCAGGGCAGGTTAGTATGGTTTCTTTTTTTTTAATTATTTATTTATTAATATTTTTTAAGCACCCTGGCTCACTTAAAAAAAAATTCTGGGTCTGGGATACCCTTTCAAATCTCAGATAACCTCTTTAAAGGGGTACTCCGCTGGGGACCCCCGGGACCTACCATGCAGCATCCTCCTTTAGCGGTTTCCGGAACCGCTGGAGGTCCTCAGGCTGAGTCCATCTTGACCACAAGGATGTGGTCCATTCCCTCAATGCAAGTCTATAGGAGGGGTGTGACAGCTGTCACGCCCCCTCCCATAGGCTTGCATTGAGGGGGCGGAGCATGACGTCACACGGGGGTGGAGCCGTGACGTCACTATGCTCCGTCCCCGTGATCGCCAGTAATCAGACCCGGAGCAAACACGCTCCAGGGACTGATTCTAACGGGGTCCCTAGCGGCGGGACCCCCACGATCAGGCATCTTATCCCCTATCCTTTGGATAGGGGATAAGATGTCTAAGCGCCGGAGTACTCCTTTAATACCCTCCTTCTTTTAGTAAGCTCCTCCCTCACCTAACTGTGGTCTATCAATATTCACTACAAGCTTTAGAACCTGATAATAAGCTTCTTTGTAACAATAACTGGTTTGTCACATGCACATAACAGGCTCCTGCCATATGACAGTGGTTACATTATAGAAACATTCTTCATAGTCCATTTTGTGGACAAGGCTCAAAAATAGTATATAACATCATGTCTGTGTTATATAGCATTCAGCATTGTGCATTTTTCATGTCTCATGTGGCCTGTAACTCAACTCTTTTCGTATCCTATGTGAAGTAGTCTCCTATATCACATACACCTAGGGGTGATTACATGGGTAGGATTCATGAATAAATGATACCCCTAAACTACAATTCCTAGAGGTGAAACAGTAGACATGACTTTCCTGAGTTATCTTTGATGCAATAAAACCCTATAGCTATTGTATGCCAGCAGCTTGCTGCTATCACTGGAAACATTACTCTTCAGTGGAATGGAGATTAATTCACTTATATAAGACAGAAAAGTTAGTTTAGCAATATTTTAAAAGACATTAAGGGTACGTTCAAATGTATTTTCACAGCATATTTAGCTGCGGATCCGCTGGTGAAGGCCCTGCTCTTTGCTGGCTTTACATGTGCCTGCTGGTAGCGGCAATACGCCGCTACCAGCAGACACACTGCAGCGATGTGCGCAGCGTACTCGCACATCGCGGCCGCTCTCCCTGCTCTGAGTTAGGCAGAGAGCTCCCGCGATGTGCGAGTATACTGCGACTCGCACATCGCAGTGTGCCTGCTGGTAGCGGCGTATTGCCACTTTGAGCAGGCACATGTAAAGACAGCATAGAGCGGGCCTTCCCCAGCGGATCTGCAGCGTAAAATACGCTGAAAATCCGCACATGTGAACGTACCCTAAAGGAGAACTTAAAAAAAAAAGCGTACCTGTCAGATCCCACAAAAAAAAATATATATTTTTTATATCACTCATTACCTAATCCTGACCATGTACATCTAATTTTTATGTGTCTAGCACCTTTTTTTTTTTTTATTACACTTTTTATTTAGCTCACTAGTCTGAATTCCTCTCAAAGGGAGGGGGCGTGGCCTCACTGTGCAGGTCTCCGCCCCCTCCCTCAGTATGCTGTCTGCTCACATCTCCCCTAGCATCATAGGCGTGCGCAGCCTATTGCATTAGGGTGTGCACCCTAAAGCACAAACTCACGCTGCACGCGTATATGTCCGCCATTACCAGCGGGTCCCTGGCTGCGATCAACAGCCGGGACCTGCCGCACATGATCCGGGCATCGCTCCGATGCCCGTGGTTATGCTTAGGACGTAAATGTACGTCCTGGTGCATCAAGTACCACGTCATCAGGACATACATTTACGTCCTTCATCGTTAAGGGGTTAAATGGAACTTAATAAAAGGTATATTTTATCATATGGAAGGTCCCTATTCAAATCAGTGCCTATAAGGTATGTAGGTTGGTTTTTAGCTAGCTAGGTCAGTTGGTAGCTAGGTGGATTGGTAGTTGATAGCTAGGTAGATAGCATGTAGGCAAAGTCAGATCACAATACACAGTGTCACTTCACACTTTGTATGTTTAGTTTACAAATAGAGCAACTGATAGAGTCACTTCATACAATCATAGATGCATAGCCTCTAGTGTTATTCATAGTGCACATATAATTAGGTGTTACTGTTTCACATTTTGTGTAAACTGCGCATTCATAAACATAAGATGCATAACTTTGCCTTGATGTCAGGACCCTTGTATAGTTGCACAAAGTCCTGTGTATTACATCGGGTCCCTATATTAGCACCAGGTAATGTATTCACTGTTCACGTCCCAACACTGCGCTATTGCATTAGTGCCCGTCACTGGTGGCCCGGGAAGCGATATTAGAAGAATACACGCTACAACGTGATCCCTGATTAATTAAAGCATGTAGGATCGCCTATGGCAATGTGAACGGAGCCCAAATACTTGAAACCAGCTACCACTAGGAAACAGCGAAGTGCAATGGCATAGTGTTATACAATCTGCAGCCAATGCATAACAAAGGAAGCTGTGTGGATTAGGAAATGGAGTGACGGGCACTAGTGCAATAGCGCAGTGTTGGGACATCTGCAATAAAGTGAACAGTGAATACATAACCTGGTGCTAATATAGGGACCCCATGTAATACACAGAACTTTGTGCAATTATACAAGAAGGGTCCTGACATCAAGGCAAAGTTATGCATCTTATGTTTATGAATGCGCAGTTTACACAAAAAAAACCAGTAACACCTAATTATATATGCACTTTGAATAACACTAGAGCAGTGGCTGTCCGGGCATGCTAGGAGTTGTAGTTTTGCAACATCTGGAGGTCCGCAGGTTGGAGACCACTGCACTAGAGGCTCTGCATCTATGATTGTATGAAGTGCACTCCATCAGTTGCTTTATTTGTGAACTAAACATACAAAGGACATTAACTCAAATATAATTGGACTGCAAAATAAAGAGCAGTAATAAAAATTCATAGAAGTAACTGCATAATAGCGTGTCTATGTGAAAAGGGTCCAGTAGAGCAGTGTTTCCCAACCAGGGTGCCTCCAGGTGTTGCAAAACTACAACTCCCAGCATGCCTGGACAGCCAAAGGCTGTCCAGGCATGCTGGGAGTTGTAGTTTTGCAACATCTGGAGGCACCCTGGTTGGGAAAAACTGCAGTAGAGTAAGTGTGAAGTAACACTGTGTATTGTGACTAAAAGTCCACCCCACCCCACCCCACCGGGTCACCACCCCACACGATTCCCCATCCCAAAGTACCAAAGAAAATAACAAAAAAAAACTCACCTAGTCCCACGCAGCGATCTCCTGAAGAGCCGGGCCGCGTTCTCTCTTCTCCACAGTGCAGGCGCTGATGATTGACGTCATCAGCGCCTGCGTCTGGGAAGGGGTCACGGCCTTCTCTGAACTGTGTGCGCACACAGTTCAGAAGCTCCGGCAGAGAGTGAACAGCTATAAATGCCTCCCTGGGTTAAATAGACCCAGAGAGCATATAATACAGCAAAGTCTGCGGGCAGAACTGGGGAGGATTACCCCATGATCTGTCCCCCTGCATGATTTTCTGGGGGGATGTGTCCTCCCGATTCCTATGCTCCCTGGATATCCCGAATTTGACGGAGCCTGGGCTTGATTGACGGAGCCTGGGCTTGATTAGGGTGTGCCCAGGCACACCCCGTGCGCACGCCTATGCCTAGCATTAGCATAACTACAACTTCCAGCTTGTCCTCACTGACAGTAGCGGGACACAAGCTGACAGTGGGAGGATTTTTCCTCCAGCTGTGACCCCTGCACTCACAGCTGTCAATCAAGGAAGTGTGTCCATGACATAGGTGATGAGGCATGGACACAGCAGGACTAGTATGTGTGTCCAAGCAGACAGGGGGGGGGGGGGGCAGTTGTTTGACTGTCTTTTTCAGTATGAAATACTGAAAATGTTCTAATGAAAGCAATTACAAAACCTATTGGTTTTACATACTTTACAACATATCAAAAGTTTTTGTATCTGACAGTGCCCATTTAAATCAGTCAGCAGCAACCAGTTTGCAGCCTGTCATATAGGCTGGGCCTGCGGTACTGGAGTATGCGGGACCACCCACTTCCACCTGTTGCAGCCTCATTCCCACACATGCCCACATGTTTTTTTATTGGGTCACGCTGAATCCCAATCCCAATGCAGGACTTCAATCCAGTGCAAGAGACACCTTTATGATGTCTACATTCCCTAATAGAGTTATCATTGATACAGCACTCATGTATATACAGTGCTACCATAGAGAAAAAATGGAGAGCATGCCATTGTGGCCCCATTGTGGAGATCGGGCGGGTCCCAGAGGCTCTGTAGATAGGCTGTTAAATTCTGCAGTAACCCTTTAAGGAATGAAAGCTTAAAGAATTATCATGGAAAAAAACGTACTCCCTAACCAAAGGATAGGGGATAAGTTTTAGATCGCGAGTGGTCCGAGTGCCGGGGTCTCCCGCAATCCCCTGTTTGGAGCCCCAACTCTTCTTCACAGTGGCGCATCACGACCCCCGCCCAAAGCGGAGGCCGCCATGCCCCCTCTATATAGCTCTATGGTAGAGCCGAAGATTGTCAAACGGCTCTCTCATAGAGCTATATGGAGGGAGCATGGTGGTCCACGCTTCGGGCGGGAGTCATGACGCGCCGTGAAAGAGAGTGGGGCCTCCAAACAGGAGATTGCGGGGGGCCCGATGCTTGGACCCCCGTTTTCTAAAACTTATACCATATTCTTCGATAGGGGATAAGTCTTCTACAATGATACTACTCCTTTAGTGGGATTGGTTGTTATGGGCAAATCAGACTTGTGTGTGTGATGATGTCATGGAAGCCATACACACATAATCCAGTTTTCTGTCTCTCTGTGATTATCTTCTAACACTAAGCAACCAAGGCTGGAATCACACATCCTGTTTTTAAAGCAAAAGCCAGGAATGGATTCAAAAGGAGCAGGAAATATAATGAAAGATCTTATACTTTTGGCTGTGAATACAAAAGAGGAGAAAAAAAATGCAAAAACTAGATGAACATGTACTATGGATAAAAATGACATGTGCCCAGTACATCTGCATCCATTCTTTAGCATCCTTTTTAAGTACTGTATACCTTAACTACATTTGCCAAGTGTGATGTGGACATAAACTGTATGCTCTGAGGTTCCCATGTCATGACACAGGTCAGCAGTACTGTATTAGGACTTTGAGATCTTCCTAATCATTAAGGTCATCATACTCCCATTGCAACAGAATGCATGTGCCAAGGAGGTGTGCCAGCGATTTTCTGGAACCAAAGATAATCATTAATCCCTATATCGCCCATTTCTAATTTTGGAAAGGGGTCAATGTTTATATTATTGGGACTGTGTGTATTCCTCTCTGGCCTCTGCGGAGCAAGAGGAGAGGTGGGAGAAAAAAAATAAAATCCTGTGGATTTCCTTAGATTTTGTTATTGTCTTACCTGAGCTAAGACGGTCATGACTTACACCTTATAGGATGCAGAGTTAGGCTGGAGCTACTTATCAGTCATGCTGGGAGTTGTAGATTTGCAACAGCCAGTGTTTAAAGCAGTGTTTCCCAACCAGTGTGCCTCCAGCTGTTGCAAAAGTACAACTACCAGGAAGGCATGCTGGGAGTTGTATTTTTGCCACAGCTGGAGGCAAACTGGTAAGAAAATACTGATTAAGGTATTTGTATTCTGGGAGTTGTAGTTATATTAAAATACCTCGCCTCAGCATTTTATATTGGACTTTCTGCATTTACAGTGCAGATAAAAGGATGGCACACATTTATTCCGAGTTGTATCATTACTCTTTTGCAGTGATACCTGTGATTGTCTAGCTGTTGCAAAACAACTACAAAGACATGGTCTCAAATGGCAGGAGGTGCTCAACCCCAAATGCAGTTGTGCATATATACTGGGGGAGCAGATCCTGCCCTTGTAGTCCGTTGCTAGGGGCGATCCCCAGCATAAAAATGCATACAATGGAGGATGCCTGCAACAGATTACAAGTGCCACAATAGAATCCTACACCAGATAAACGGTGTGGATGTGTAACAATTAGAATAATACAATAATTTAGATGCACTGCTGTGGTAGATGTAAACAATACATTGGCTATCCCTCAACACTGATGTTAAAATTGAGACATTAGCCAGTATATCCTTATATGAAGGACATACCTGAGCCTGCACACCAACGCCAAGGTTTCTCAAGTGGCACGGGCCTAACACTAACCTACCTGTGCGTGATAAGCAAAACAGGGGCCAGTGGGAGAAACCTTGGTGTTGGTGTGCGGGCTCAGGTATGACCTTCATACAAGGATATACTGGCTAATGTCTCAATTTTAACATCAGTGTTGAGGGTTAGCCAATGTCATTGTATACATCTACCACAGCAGTGCACCTTAATTCTTGAATTGCAAAACTACAACTCCCAGCATGTCCTGACAATTCAAGGCCCCCAAAATAAGCTTTAGGAAGTGGGCAATATTGTTAGGATATGCCACCCTTCTCTGAGGTGCTACATGTGTACACTATCACATTGCCGCCTTCCTATCGGCCTCCATCACTGACATATACTGGCACCACTGTACATTTCGGTAGGAGGATATCACATTCTCCCCTCTAGTAACCAAGCAACGTCTACTTCTGGCGAGCTGAAGACGCTTCCGGTAAGGTGTATGGGCGCTTCTTAGTGACGTCACTCTGTTGCTCTTCCCCTCACGGTACCGCATGAACATGGCTGGCAGCACCTGGAGGTCACTGGTATGTAATGGTGTAGATAAGACATAGCGGTAATGGAGACGATCGATTGGCACAGAGGGTGGTTTACCCGGACTGGGTTTAGTGAAGGGACTTAGTGTGGTGAGGATAAGGGCGGGCGGAAGAATGCGCATAGTAGTGTGAGAGCTGAGCGCAAGGTTATTGGGGTTAGCCATGTGATCGGCTCTGAGGGGCTGCAATGTGCGTACTGCACCTCTAACATCAAACGTGCCAGGCTGTGTATGTGCCTGATGCCAGGCCTTATGTGTGCCCTGTGCCAGGCCGTGTATGTGACACTCTGTATATGTGCCTGATGCCAGGCCTTATGTGTGCCAGGCCGTGTATGTGACACTCTGTATAGGTGCCTGATGCCAGGCCTTATGTTTGCCCTGTGCCAGGCCGTGTATGTGACACTCTGTATAGGTGCCTGATGCCAGGCCTTATGTGTGCCAGGCCGTGTATGTGACACTCTGTATAGGTGCCTGATGCCAGGCCTTATGTGTGCCAGGCCGTGTATGTGACACTCTGTATATGTGCCTGATGCCAGGCCTTATGTGTGCCCTGTGCCAGGCCGTGTATGTGACACTCTGTATAGGTGCCTGATGCCAGGCCTTATGTGTGCCAGGCCGTGTATGTGACACTCTGTATATGTGACACTCTCTATATGTGCCTGATGCCAGGCCTTATGTGTGCCAGGCCGTGTATGTGACACTCTGTATATGTGCCTGATGCCAGGCCTTATGTGTGCCCTGTGCCAGGCCGTGTATGTGACACTCTGTATATGTGCCTGATGCCAGGCCTTATGTGTGCCCTGTGCCAGGCCGTGTATGTGACACTCTGTATATGTGCCTGATGCCAGGCCTTATGTGTGCCCTGTGCCAGGCCGTGTATGTGACACTCTGTATATGTGCCTGATGCCAGGCCTTATGTGTGCCCTGTGCCAGGCCGTGTATGTGACACTCTGTATATGTGCCTGATGCCAGGCCTTATGTGTGCCCTGTGCCAGGCCGTGTATGTGACACTCTGTATAGGTGCCTGATGCCAGGCCTTATGTGTGCCAGGCCGTGTATGTGACACTCTGTATATGTGACACTCTCTATGTGCCTGATGCCAGGCCTTATGTGTGCCAGGCCGTGTATGTGACACTCTGTATATGTGCCTGATGCCAGGCCTTATGTGTGCCCTGTGCCAGGCCGTGTATGTGACACTCTGTATATGTGCCTGATGCCAGGCCTTATGTGTGCCCTGTGCCAGGCCGTGTATGTGACACTCTGTATAGGTGCCTGATGCCAGGCCTTATGTGTGCCAGGCCGTGTATGTGACACTCTGTATATGTGCCTGATGCCAGGCCTTATGTGTGCCCTGTGCCAGGCCGTGTATGTGACACTCTGTATATGTGCCTGATGCCAGGCCTTATGTGTGCCCTGTGCCAGGCCGTGTATGTGACACTCTGTATAGGTGCCTGATGCCAGGCCTTATGTGTGCCAGGCCGTGTATGTGACACTCTGTATATGTGACACTCTCTATATGTGCCTGATGCCAGGCCTTATGTGTGCCAGCCCGTGTATGTGACACTCTGTATATGTGCCTGATGCCAGGCCTTATGTGTGCCCTGTGCCAGGCCGTGTATGTGACACTCTGTATATGTGCCTGATGCCAGGCCTTATGTGTGCCCTGTGCCAGGCCGTGTATGTGACACTCTGTATATGTGCCTGATGCCAGGCCTTATGTGTGCCCTGTGCCAGGCCGTGTATGTGACACTCTGTATATGTGCCTGATGCCAGGCCTTATGTGTGCTGTGCCAGGCTATATGCGTGCTTTGTGCCAATTTGTATGTGCTATGTTTTATATGTGCCCTATTCCAATCTGGGCATGTGTGCACTCCAACAATCTGTGTATGCAATGTGCTAGTGTGTGTGTGTGTGTGTGTGTGTGTGTGTATGTATATATATTATATACATACTGATCCCTCAACCTACAATGGCCTCAACATACAATAGTTTTAACATACAATGGTCTTTTTTTGGACCATTGTAAGTTGAAACCAGACTCCACATACAATGTACAGACAGTCCAGATCTGTGAAATGTGTCAATAGCCAGAAGAACTGACCAATCAGAATGGGCAATTTACTGGTAAAACACCTGTATTACTGAAGCGTATGCACTGACATGTCTGGTAGCGCCCCCTACAGTACAGGGAGGTATTACATGTTCTTCTGCACACTTTACCTGTACCAGGGTTACCTGCCCCTTTGGACACCAGGTAAGGGCGACTCCATGTTACTTTTTTAGGACATTGCATGTACTGTACAGGACCCCGAAGAAGCTCCTGTCCTCTACATAGACCAGTGTTTCCCAAGAAGGGTGCCCCCAGCTGTTGCAAAACTACAACTCCCAGCATGTCCGGGCATGCTGGGAGTTGTAGTTTTGCAACAGCTGGAGGCTCCCTTCTTGGGAAACACTGGCATAGACAGTGATTTACAGCTCCCAGCAGATCTTTCTTACTTTTATATGGAAGGATTTGATTTATCTATATTACTTATCTACTTATGTATCTTTAATCCTCACTTTTTCCTATTTTTAGATGACATTTTGGTGGCTTCCGAACCAATTACCAGTTTTCCATAGAGTTCTGGTCTCAACATACAATGGTTGTCCTGGAACAAATTAATGTTGTAACTTGAGGGACCACTGTATATATGTCTGTGTGTGTGTGTGTGTATGTATGTGTGTGTGTATATATATATATATATATATATATATATATATATATATATAAATAAATGAGAGAGAGAGAGTTTTACTGGTATAGAGGAAGCATGGTGCAGTTGCCCATATGTTGCTACCTTCATTTTTCTGAGGTCTTTCTAAATATGGAAAAGCAATTTGATGTATCTGATGTACAACGGCACCCCGCGATATCTCCCCCATATTCTGTACCAGGCTGTGTGCGCAGTAAGCAAAGAGGTGTATGTTTCCTAGAAGAATACTCCATGTCCTATATGATTCCCTCCGTTCACTGTTTGGGGATCTTATAGGTGTGATGTTGAAGCCAGGGCAATTCCTTTTGGGATTGTGCACAGTTCAGGTGGATTCACAGGTTGTGGAATTGCTGACTGTTTTACATGTGGATGCGCTCACAGAAAATCTGCAGCAGATTTCAGTATGATACATGTGATGAGACTTATTCATCCAACAGATCAACTTTGTTGTTTTCAATATATAACACTATGCATGTTGTGTTGATCCAATATAAAAATATTTCTATTCCACTTTTTAACAATAGCAAAATGGGCAAAGAGTCCAAGGGTGTGAATACTTGCAAGGCACTGTATGTGTAAACAAAGCAATTAGCAGCCATTTTTCTGAATTCATAGAATTCCTTCAGATGTTGATTTGAGGACATTTACAATAATTGTTATAAGTTTCGTAATAAGTTTTAAAGGAGATTAATGTTCTAACCATGACCACCGCAATAACATGCAAGAGCAAATTCAGGTGTACTGTGCTTCAGTTTACATTGTTCTTTCTTTTTACAGATCAGTCGCTTGGCAGGAGCCATCAATACTCCTCAGAATGGAGTCAGAGCATTTTCTAGCCATGTAAGTATACATCTGACACTTGCCTTTCATACCGGTCATCCTTTTTAACCCCTTAACGACGCAGGAGGTAAATGTACGTCCTGGTGAGCTGGTACTTAACCCACCAGGACGTACTTTTACAGAGCAGAAGAAGACCGATAACACTGATCAGTTCTATGTCCTATACATAGCACTGAACAGTATTAGCAATCGAGTGAAAATAAAAGTAAAAAAATTAAGTGAAAACCCCCCTCCCCCAATAAAATAGTTAATTATAAAAAAAATATTGTATATACATATTTGGTATCGCCGCGTGCGTAAATATCTGAACTATTAAAATAAAAATTTAGTTTTTTATATGCAAATATGGTATCAATAAAAAGTACAGATCACGGCGCAAAAAATGAGCCCTCATACCGCCGCTTATACGGAAAAATGAAAAAGTTATAGGTCTTCAAAATAGGGGGATTTTAAACATACTAATTTGGTTTAAAAGTTTGCGATTTTTTTATTTATTTATTTATTTTTTTTTTTTTTAAGCGCAACAGTAATAGAAAAGTATGTTATCAAGGGTATCATTTTAATCGTATTGACCCAAAGAATAAAGAACACATCATTTTTTACCGTAAATTGTAGGGCGTGAAGACAAAACCTCCCAAAATTTCGGTTTTCTTTTTAATTTGCCCACACAAATAGTATTTTTTGGGTTGTGCCATACATTTTATGGTAAAGTGAGTGATGCCATTACAATGGACAACTGGTCCCGCAAAAAAAACAAGCCCTCATACTAGTCTGTGGATGAAAATATAAGAGTTATGATTTTTTGAAGTCGAGGAGGAAAAAGGAAAAAAATGGGCTGAGTCTTTAAGGGGTTAAAACATTTTTCGGTTATTGCCTTGTGTGGTTTATTTATGGACAATTCCTGGTGTAACAAATGAAAGCGCTTTGTGTCTGCCTTTGGCTGTCCATGCATGCTGAAAGTTGTAGTTTTTCAACAGCTGGAGGCACCCTTGTTGGGAAACACTGCTCTACATACTTTTAGTTCAGTCTCATAAGTATTTATTATGCATGAATTCTCTTAGTGCACAATAAAGATAAGCACAAAAGATGAAGGGGGAGAGTTATCAAAACCTGTGCAGGGGAAAAGTTGAGCAGTTGCCCATAGCAACCAATCAGATGGCTTCTTTTTTTTGTTCTATTTTTTCAGAGGCCTCATTAAAAATAAAAGAAGCAATCTGGTTGCTATGGGCAGCTGCTCCACTTTCCCTCTGCACAAGTTTTGATAAATCTCCCCGGATGTTCTGAGAACCTCATAAGCTTCTACCTCTCCTGCTGAGCAGCAGCACAATAGGCCAGTAAGCAATGGCTGCTAATGTGTGTCTGGCTCCCACATGTTTCATTAACACATGTATTCCCCGTTTCTTGTATACCTGTGTGTGACCCCAGCGTTTACAGCAGAATTTGTTGTCCAGTGTAGTAGTCTTGACATTTAATTTATAACATAGCAATGTAATCCAGATGCATTTTAGGCCGATGAAAGAACTTGACAATGTGAATCTTTTCCACAGGTGCAGACTGTCACACTCATACCAGGCGATGGGATAGGACCGGAGATTTCCTCAGCAGTAATGAAGATTTTTGAGGCAGCCAAAGTGAGTGTGATGAGTAACTATACATTTTTCATATGCCTGCAAGCAAATAAAATAGTTGTGTATGTGCGCATTTTTGCTTACCTAGATCACTTGATAAAGAAAGTGATAAACTGGGAAATCGAATTTTTAAAATCAAGGAAATCCTCAGCTGAGGGGAAATATCCCAGCACTCCAAGCAAGGCAATCTTGTAAAACTTGCAGCTTTATTTCAACTCTTAAAAATACAAAAGGGAGGAACTGTAAAATAGCAAACTACCAACGCATTTCGGGGTTTCGCAGAGACTAGGAGATCCGATCCGGTTTACCACCATCTATATTTATAACCTGCATTTAAATGCCATTGTCAACTTTGACAGCAGCATTTAAAGTGTTAATAGTTGGGCCGCGCCAATTACAGTATGTTGGCGAATAGCGGCGGCTCTCAGCTGCTAAAATCATCCGAAGGTCACAGAGTATAGGCTCGAGTCAGGAGCCCACTGCATGCATACAGCGCTGCCCAGCTCATTGATATTCCTCTCCTCCCTCCGCCTCTCCCTCTTCGGCCCACTCTGTAATGAAGAGAGAGGGGAGGAATATTGATGAGCTGGGATTCGCTGCGGCCAGCGGCACTGATGTCACTGTGCACCCCATTAGCATATACCGAAAATAGAAGATTACGGCTGAATGGCGCGGTGGATCCGGGCACGGTAAGCATCAAACTGATCAGCTTCCCCCGCACTACCAGCCAGTACCGCTGGTTAGTGCGAAGGGAGAAAGCTGACAGTTTTCCTTTTTTTTTTTTGTATACACAGTAGTTTACCTGACTATGCTTTTGCATACAGCTACATTAAATGGGAACTCCAGTGAAAACTTTATTTATTTATTTTATTTTTTTTAATCAACTGGTGCCATGAAGTTAAACAGATTTGTGAATTTCCTGCTATTAAGAAATCTTAATCCATCTAGTACTTATCAGCTGCTGTATACTACAGATATACTTCAGAGAAATTTGTGAAGTTCTTTCCAGTCTGACCACAGTGCTCTCTGCTGACACCTCTGTCTGTGTCAGGAACTGTCCAGAGCAGGAAAGGTTTTCTATGGGGATTTGCTTCTGATCTGGACAGTTCCTGACATGGACAGAGGTGTCAGCAGAGAGCACTGTGGTCAGACTGGAAAGAACTTCACAAATTTCTCTGAAGTATATCTGTAGTATACAGCAGCTGATAAGTATTGGAAGGCTTCAGATTTTGAAATAGAAGTAATTTAAAAATCTGTTTAACTTTCTGGCAACAGGTGATTTGAAAACATTTGCTTTCTACTTGTTTCCACCGCTGTTCCCCTTTTAAGCATTCTGTAATGAAAACTAGAGACAAACATGCTAGCCTAAAATGAAAGCTCAACACCATACAAAGGGGATCAACAAGAGGCAGGGAGCCTAAATAATAAGCAGATGGTGTGGGTTCAGGACAATACACCTTTTTGAAATTGTGGTATGGGACAGAAGAGGAGAGAATTGGTTGAGCTTTTATGTGGGGATCTATTTTCTTGTTTGGGTTTTATGCGTAGCATTCCTTTGTACTCGCGTCTCTGCTTCCTGGAACACTTGACATTGAGAAGTGGGATAGTGAGGTTGTTCCAGTCTGCAAACACTCATAAGGGATTGTCTCTACCAGAGAACTCAGACTAAAGCTGCTTTGGTGATCAGCTGATTTAACCCCCGTAGCTTATGCTGCCTGTGCGACTGAATGAATAATGAATAAGTGACCATGATGTAGCATTTGGCTGTATAAAGTCTTTTAGAGCTAAAGCATTATGAAGGAGATTTATCATTCTTTTCAAACGTATGGCTTTTATGACAATTTTTTTTTTTTAACTTACTTTTGCTTACATGCGACCTATTCATCAAATAGTCCTTGATAAATAAATCACACGTAAGCAAAACCCGGGAAACCCACTTACAAAAGCATTTTTTAAAGCAGAAAAGTTTTGCCTTATGTTTATAGCCAAAGGTCTTTATCTACCCTTTATTACCAGTAGCGTTGCTAGAGAGTGATGGGGGGGGGGGGGGGGGGCGTACCGCATCGGGTGACACCCTGACAGGCCTGCCTGGCACTAAATAGCTGCACTCCAACTATCCCACAACAACCCATCCACCCTCCTCAAAAATATATTAAAAACATACTATGCCGCACCATGAGTATCCGTACTCTGGAGGCTTTTTTGTTTGATTTTGAGCCCGCATTTTGTGATGTTGGTGGGCGGAGTCTTGTGTCGCTGCGCTGAGGCTGGAGTTTACATCAGGAAGGAGGACAGCGCAGCACCAACAGGCACATAAACAATAGTGAAGCCACAAAAAAACGGCTCGGTACATTACCCACCCCAAAATGTACATGAAGCTGTATTACTATGGATGTTTTTTTTTTTTTTTTTTAAGGAAAGATTTTATGCCACATATGGGTTATTTACGTAGTCTGTAAAAATTCTTACACAATTATTTTGTGCCTTATTCTATTTTAACCCAACATTAATTTTAAAATTATATATAAACTGGCTCTGGAAAGTTAAACAGATTTGTAAATTACTTCTATTAAAAATCTTAATGCTTCCAATAGTTATTAGCTTCTGAAGTTTTCTGTCAAACTGCTCAATGATGATGTCACGTCCCGGGAGCTGTGCATGATGGGAGAATATCCCCATAGGAACTGCACAGCTCCCGGGACGTGAGTCATCAGAGAGCAGTTAGACAGAAAACAACAACTCAACTTCAGAAGCTAATAACTATTGGAAGGATTAAGATTTTTTAATAGAAGTAATTTACAAATCTGTTTAACTTTCCGGAGCCAGTTGATATATAAAAAAAAGCTTTGGCCTGGAATACCCCTTTAATGTAGTAGCTTTGTTTCATGATACAGAGCAAGAGCAGTTGTTAAAGTGGGTGTTAATGTCCTTTTCTGCAGACGTATGCACTTTCTGTAAGCCAGGTTGGACCTGGAATACATATGCGACTTTTAAATGGAGATGCAACTTTTTTCTTCATAAGTAGCGACTATCGCATTTGATAAATACATGACCTCTGCAAAGTAAAAAAATAAAATAAAATTAATAAATACTGCGTGAGCAGATTTCAGAAATGTGCTTTGGAATAAGCAAAAATCAAAAAGGCAAAAAAAATAAAAAATCTACTACGGAGCTTGCTAAATCTCCTTTTGGTGTTCACAGAGGGATGTCTTGGGCATGGATCTCCCTGACAACCATATGTCCTAGTATAACTGATCTATGTGTCATTTTAAATATGTAGTGTTGTCTGTAAACTCCAGAGTGTGTTTATGTATAAGCATGCATGTTCATACTGAAACCATAAATATTCTGTTACTAAATGTGTGTATGGACATGGATTCCACTTATCTAAACTTATCTGACTTCTTTAACGTGCTTGCATTTCAGTATTCTCATGTAAGAGTAATGTAAGCCATCTTTTATTTTTATTAAAAAATATAGAAGAAAAATATATTT
Source organism: Hyla sarda (assembly GCF_029499605.1). NCBI lineage: Eukaryota > Metazoa > Chordata > Amphibia > Anura > Hylidae > Hyla > Hyla sarda. The sequence goes on from NC_079192.1 coordinate 177,637,837, forward strand.
GCATAGGTATATACACTGATCATCCCCTGCAATCTCCCTGCTGCACCCAGCATTCGTTTAGAGCATTTGGTGCAGCGCCGGAGGCTCGTGACGTGACGGCCGCGGCCCCCTCAAATGCAAGTCCTGCCCCCGGAAATGGTGATAGAAAATGTTTTGGACGTTTATGAACGTCCATTTGCGTTAAGTCACAGGAAAAATGAATGTTCATAAACGTCCATTTGCGGGAAGGGGTTAATGTTTCAATTTACTGGAGTCACAATTTGGGTGAAACCACAATTGCAAATAAATTAAATCGCCTGCTTAAATGTTTTTCAGTGTTTCACTGTTCCATTTCAGTAAAAAAAAAGTGTTTGAGAATGTTAGGGCAAGCTCTGCGCTATTAGCCTCGGCTAGTGCTTGTGTGCTCAAAGCAGCAAGTCAAGACCTTTTGTAATATGACGGTGTAAAATGTTTATAAAATTTCTTCTGAAAATCCCACCACTAGGGGCTCCCATACCTACTGGGACACTGCAGCACTAGCAGTCCTGCAGCAGCAGTATCAGGCTTGTCCATGAGTCATGGACAAGAGATGACTGATGGACAAGGATGCATGAGCAGACACACCAATCACCTCCCACCACCACAAGGGAGGGACACGCCCCCTTCACCTGAGAGGATTTCTAACACTGGGAGCTAATGAAAAGAGAGCTTTTTATAATAAGTATAGATGATAGAGGCATAAAAATGAGAGGTCTCTGGCTAATTGTCAGCTGACAACTGATTAACAACCAGGCGGCTCCCATGCATTCAGGCCAGGGGCTCCTTACTCCCATGCATTCAGGCCAGGGGCTCTTTACTCCCATGCATTCAGGCCAGGGGCTCTTTACTCCCATGCATTCAGGCCAGGGGCTCCTTACTCCCAAGCATTCAGGCCAGGGGCTCCTTACTCCCAAGCATTCAGGCCAGGGGCTCCTTACTCCCAAGCATTCAGGCCAGGGGCTCTTTACTCCCAAGCATTCAGGCCAGGGGCTCTTTACTCCCAAGCATTCAGGCCAGGGGCTCTTTACTCCCAAGAATAAATCCAGCACAATATGTGGTAAATAAATGCAAAACAAGCGGCGATTGTGTAAATCCAATGACTTTATCCATAAATTTTCAACTGACATACAAAAACAGGCATAGAATGGATACAACAAGGATAGTCACCCAGTGATAAAGTAGAAAAAATCCGTCACTTTTAGGATTTCACCAGCCTCTCCGAGGTCTCCTGTTCCTGGCCGTGATTCATTGCATCTCCTGAAAGTCAAGATACTCAGCAGGTCCGAGTGCCGACCGTAGATCAGGTGCTCGGATCTTCTGAGCAGCTCGACCTTCAGCCTGCAGGGGATGCAATGAATCACGGCCAGGAACAGAAAACCTCAGAGGCTGGTGAAATCCTAAAAGTGGATTTCTAAAAGTGCCGGATTAATTTTTGCTACTTTATCACTGGGTGACTATCCTTGTTGTATCCATTCTATGCCGGTTTTTGTATGACAGTTGAAGAATAAAGTCATTGGGTACATGCAATCCCCGCTTGTTTTGCATTCATTTACTACATAAAAATTAGATGTACGTGGTCAGGATTGGGTACATTTATTTATTTATATTTATTTTTTTTATTTTTTTTTGTGGGGGGGGATCTGACAGGTACGCTTTAAAGGGGTTGTCCAGTGTAAAACATTTTTACAGTAATGTCCCCAGAATGCCTAATAAAAACTTTAACTCTTGTTCTTCCACTCCCTTGTAGCCTCCGATATCAGGATGCTCTGTCTGCAGCCGGTCTCAGCTGACAGTCTGCTTCATTGGTCTGTACACATGACATCCCAGCACTGCTCCGCCGATCACTGGCTGCAGCGCTATCCTGCCTCGGCCAGATATTGGGTTTTACACGGGGCAACCCCTTTTTAAATATGTGCTTTTGCATGTAAAATTATATATTTTTCTTTCAGAATAATTGATATTATGAGTAGTTATACTTATAGTTTGTTGAACTGCGTGATACTATTGATATTATTAGTAATATATACAGTTAAAGCTTGGTGCAATTGATTTCCTCCTAACTGAGACACTATATTTCCAGGCACCTATCCAGTGGGAAGAGAGGAATGTTACCGCTATTAAGGGACCTGGTGGCAAATGGATGATCCCTCCAGAAGCCAAAGAATCCATGGATAAAAATAAGATGGGGCTTAAAGGTATGCTGAATTCTTAAAGGGGTTTTCCCACAAATAATAAATACTGACACCCAGCCATCTCCAGGGATGATTGGATGCCAAAAACAGCGTTAGGTTAATAGCGTAGCTCCCAGGGCTATGCCATTTGCGCACTTCTCATTAATGTTAATGAGCTTTTCAGAAATTGCGTTACACAGCTGACTCGGATATTTTCTGCAAATGACCTCTTCTGCTGGCCACAAACAGGCTGGAGGTGGCCATATTTACAAATTGTGGAAGGACCCCTTTAAATAATCATTTTCAAAGACACGTTTATGTATTTAATTTCACTCTCTGATTTATTGACCTTATCTGTTGCCCATCAGGACCTTTGAAGACACCAATTGCTGCTGGACATCCATCCATGAACTTGTTACTTAGGAAAACATTTGATCTTTACGCGAATGTGCGTCCATGTGTCTCCATTGATGGCTACAGAACTCCTTACACTGATGTGGATTTGGTTACCATACGAGAGAACACTGAAGGAGAATACAGTGGGATCGAGCATGTGGTGCGTGACACTGTATGAAGTCTGTGGGGAATTGTCATCTATAGGGAGTATAGTTTATCTTCAGCCTGACATTAACACTTATAACTTATGCAATGAAGCTACTGAATTAGTATAAAGCATATGTGTTCTTTAGGGACCTATTTGTGTGTGGCCTGTAGGAATTGCCAAGGCTTATTGTTTCAGGGGGACATGAATGTTCCTATTATCTGTCTAAAAATGTACAATTAGTAAAGCAAAATATTCTTTATCTAACAGGTCCTTCTCCAACCCTGAATCGCAGTATTGTTTAGTTCCTACTATTTTAGTAAGTTTCATTTTTCCTGATACTATTTGGTGTCTTTTAGATTGTGGATGGAGTAGTGCAAAGCATTAAACTGATAACAGAGCAAGCCAGCCACAGAATTGCAGAGTTTGCCTTTGAATATGCGCGGAACAACCAAAGAAGTACTGTAACAGCAGTGCACAAAGCCAACATCATGTGAGTTTCTGTTTACACAAATCGGTTGAAAAATAAAAACTTCATATTGGCATCAGGGCTTCCATTTGATGCATAATAAATCTGTCAGGTGTCTGCACTGTGTGAACTGCTTTGCTTGTCTTGTAAGATCTTGATTTAGGATGCATATTAAAAATTCTCTTAAGATCCCTGACATAAATTAGATTTTCCACTGCTTGATAAGTTCACTGTCATTGTTTACAGGAGAATGTCTGACGGGCTTTTCTTGAAGAAGTGCAGAGAAGTTGCTGAAAACTATAAAGACATCAAGTTTAATGAAATGTACTTGGATACAGTGTGCCTCAATGTAAGTGCTCAAGCTTAAAGGGGTACTCCACTGGCCAGCGTTTGGAACATTTAGTTCTGAACGCTGTGCTTGCGTTGCTGGGGTTGGTCACGCCACACCCGTAGCACACGCACAGCGTTCGGAACTGAATGTTCCAAATGCTGGCCAGTGGAGTACCAACAAAAATAGCTAAAAATTTTACAATTTTAGAAAATTACTCAAAAATCCTATAACAATAATATCTATAAAATCAGTAAACATAGAGAGTCAAGAGTCTCTAATGCACTGGCTCTCCTGAGGGTCAGTCCCCAAATTTCTCCCGACATGTTTCCCCGTATATCCAATAAAACTGGTTCATCAGGGGTTTTCTTGTGTGTACCAAGAATAGAGTGGAGAGGGTAATATACAATAAATGATTCCATTCTTTATGGCAGACAGACACAATGGCCCAGATTTATTAAAGAATGTCCCATGTTTATTTGAGTGGTGGGTTTGACTAGCGTGAATCTTATTTATCAAGAAGGTACAGCAGGATGATGAATTTTGCGCAGCTCTTCTGTGGTGGGAAAAGCTCTACCACATACCCTTTTTATATACACTTGTGAGGGAGGAAAGTAGACACTTTCCCGGGTCCTGAATTTGGCAGGTTAGGTGTTTTTACTTACTTTCAAAGAGCTGCCTAGACAGTTTTACTTACATTTTAGACACTGCAATCAAATTTGATTGCGGTGTCTAAGGGGTTAAAGCCGGGCATCACCGTGATCAGTGATGCCTGACATTAGAGATGGGTCCTGGTGGCAGATAGCTGCCAGGACCACCCAGCTATGATCTGCGCTCAGCTCCTGAGCATGTGTTATAGAAGGGGAGTGGGACGCTGTTGTCCACAAGGGGTTAAAGGTTGAATTGTAGAAGGTAGAAGTGATTCTCACGCCTACTGGTAGGTGGTGTAGCTTTGCGCCTAAAAAAGTCGCAAATGATAAATACGTGACCACTGCATGGTCAAAAAGAAAAAGTTCTACGGGTAGGCAAAAAGAGTGAAATGGTCTATATCAAAAGGAGCATACAAATCTCAAAAAATGCTGCTTACGCCTGAACTGCGCCTAAACATAGACTAAAAAAATGCTCTAAAAGCAATGATAAATCTCCCCCAATGAGCAAAAGTATAACGTATGGCAGATGAAGATAGAACAATACATTATGCAATACTAATCATTTTCATCTAAGGTACATGTTTCCAGAAGTGAGCTGTCATCAGGCAGACCCTTGAAGAATGATGAGTAACCTCAAGATATGAGCCTTATTCCTTTAGATAAAATAAAGGTACATCAAAATTCTCCAGCACAGGATAACATGAATATGGGGACATTATCCATCTTTATTTCATAATGGCCCCCACTGGTTGGATAATTATTCTCCACATGTATATTCACATAACAAGCTGCTAGATATTAATCCTAAAACTACTGGAAACTCTCTCATAAGCTACTATCATGCCACTTCAATCAATGTGCTAGGTAGCACAGAAAAAGGATATAGAGGAACCTATAGATACCACGGACAACAATATATCCAAGAGTTTGCTGTCAGTATCAAATGCATCCTGCCGCTACACAATTGCCATATCTCCACTGCTTACAGGTCACTATAAATGACCACTCCAGTCTCTGATTCCAACTGGTTGATTCCAGCTATAGCGGCAGGACGCATTTGATACTGACAGCAAACTCTTGGATATATTGTTGTCCGTGGTATCTATAGGTTCCTCTATCATTTTTCTGTGCTACCTAGCACATTGATTGAAGTGGCATAATAGTAGCTTATGAGAGAGTTTCCAGTAGTTTTAGGATCAATATCTAGCAGCTCGTTATGTGAATATACATGTGGAGAATAATTATCCAACTAGTGGGGGCCATTATGAAATAAAGATGGATAATGTCCCCATATTCATGTTATCCTGTGCTGGAGAATTTTGATGTACCTTTATTCTATCTAAAGGAATAAGGCTCATATCTTGAGGATACTCATCAATCTTCAAGGGTCTGCCTGATGACAGCTCACTTCTGGAAACATGATCAGTATTGCATAATGTATTCTATCTTTGTCTGCCATATAGAATGGAATAATTTATTGTATATTACCATCTCCACTCTATTCTTGGTACACACAAGAAAACCCCTGATGAACCTTAGTTTTATTGGATATAAGGGGAAACACGTCAGGAGAAATTTGGGGATTGACCCTCAGGAGAGCCTCTGCATTAGAGACTCTTGACTCTGTATGTTTACTGATTTTATAGATATTATTGTTATAGGATTTTTTTTAGTAATTTTCTAATAAAGATTGTAAAATTTTTGCTATTTTAGATTTTTGTTGGTTGTGAAATTAGCTAAATTGGATGGGATAATCCAGCTTTTTCAGTTATTGCCAGTGGAGCACCCATTTAAATGCCCAGTACTAATCAGTGATGATGCTGAATATTCTGCTGCAGCTCTGATGAAAAGTCTGATTATCTGTTTTTTTTTTTCTCCTTAGATGGTCCAAGATCCTACACAGTTTGATGTTCTTGTAATGCCAAACCTGTATGGAGACATCTTAAGGTGAGTTTGTTATATAAAATGTTTTCTAAATGTGAACAAATTTTGTTGCCTTTATGCTGATGTCACATAAGTTGTGTGTGCTTAGCATGTATACTAGCGAAAACCCCAGCGTTCATGCTAAGTATCTGTAGGGCTCCATTCACTTGACAGAGACTAAAAGAGCTTGCTTTGCATCATTACACATTGGTATACTCCAGAAAAAGTATGTAATAGTGTAAAGGAATGTGATAAGCCATATCTAAATGCGATTTCTGTAGTGAAAATCAGAAGTGCAATCTTAAAGGTGAAAAGTAATATAAAAATTAATTTCTCCTGTGTTATGTTAGCTCGCAGTTTTGGCAAATAAAAACCCTTAAAAGTCACCAAAACAGCATTTTTTGAATGAGGTTTTTTCCTTACGCCATTGAAGTTTATCTGACTCGTTATCCCTAGGAATGGCTATTTTTTATAGCAGATCAGTACATTATATTCCAGTTGGCAGAAAGCTTGATTGTTCACGTGTTCAGACGTGGATCTGCTGATGTGCTGTGTTACGCAGTCCGCTCTTTGTCTGTAGATACAACTCTAGATAGTTTTAGTTGGTCAGATGTATCATTAGTTTTACAGGGATGAGTTTTGGTTCTTTTATTTAAGTGACTGAGATGTGTCACAAGGCTTATTAGATATATAGCTCTAATACTATATGTTGTACTAACACAGGCACAATCTCTCCATTAGTCTTGACTTGTCACACATGTTCGGTTTATGATAAAAGGGGGTTTTCTGGACCTTTTGATTGATTGGCTTATATTTGCCATAGTCTTTAGAGAAGGATGCAGGCAGCTCTATACATTGTATAGTGGCTGTGCTGGTTTACTGCAAGTCAGTTCCTTTTAATGTGAAGTAGATCATATCTGCATTATCCCGCCCAGCACAGCCACTACACAATGGATGGAGCCGTCTGCTTCCAGTTCTTTTAATGTATGCCAGTACCGTAGCTCTCAACAGCCTTAAGGAGGAGGTTCTGAGTGTCAGACCCCACTGAATACATATAAATTGCCCATCCTGAGAGTTATCAATCAATCAAAAAGTCCCAGAAAACCCATTTCAAGGAGACATTTTTTGGCTTGCAAACTTAGCATCTGTGATGTCCATATTAAACTGATTGCGTAAGCAAGTAAAAACATTGGCATGTACAAGTGTACTACTATTTGTTTCCTTCTTCTCTCCTTACCTTATGCAGTGATCTGTGTGCTGGACTAATCGGTGGGCTCGGGGTTACACCAAGTGGAAACATTGGTGCTAATGGCGTGGCAATATTTGAGTCGGTAAATAAATGAATCCAAATGCTTTAGTTTTTTCTTATTCTACTGGAGTAAATGTATAAAGCGATTCCTCTCATATAATTGACATATGTGAAAGTAATTGTAACCTCAATATGCATTACTTAATCAAGCAGAAGTGTGTTGCATGCGCTTGACTTCTAATGGAAACCACCGGTCTGATTTATAAGTTCTTTTATTTTTAGGTCCATGGTACTGCCCCTGATATTGCGGGTAAAGACCTAGCAAATCCGACTGCTCTTCTGTTAAGTGCTGTTTTGATGCTGCGGCACATGGGGCTACATGAATATGCACGGAAGATAGAGAATGCCTGCTTTGAAACCATAAAAAATGGCAAGGTAAGAGTAGATGATGGCTGCTATGAATTTGAAGAAATTGTGGCATCTTAATTAGGGATGCACCGAAAGGGAAATTTGGGACCAAAACCGAAAATTTAGGCTGTGCTTGGGCGAAAACGAAACCGAAAATGCATTGCCCCGCCCACTTTTTTCCAATATAGTTTTTGTAAAATTGTATTATCAGAATTTTTTTAGTTACTGATGTACTTGAAGGTGACACCGGAACACATACAGGGTGGACCGCATTTTTAGACCGCAATCAGCTTTGAATACTCCTAAAATTTAGGGCATGGTTTTCAACCTACACTCTCTCTAGTGTGAGTATCGGCACTTCACACCGGCGCTACAACCCTCCGGTCTCGTGTACTCACACCGGAGAGAGTGTAAGTTGAAAACCATTTCCCTATTTTAGGCCACGCCCGCCGACATTATCGGCAGGAAATCCCCTAAGCCGAAAAGGCTGAAAGGAGCATTTTTGGTCGATAATTTTCGGCGGACAAAATTTTGGTGCATCCCTAAATTTTATTGTCCTCTATATACTGCCATTATTTTGTGGAAGGGGATACTTGAGCATTAGTAAGGAAGAAAATAAGTTTAGAGGGCTTAATAGTGGGTACACTTCTTCTGTTAAACCCATATGACAGTGCCACTGTCCCACAATTTAGGTCGAGATGTAGATATTTTCACTCTGATTGCTAAATTTTTCTTGTCGTTTTTTATTTTTTTATTTCTCGCAGACATTAACTAAAGACTTGGGCGGAAATGCAAAGTGCTCTGATTTTACAAATGAAATCTGTCAAAGAATACGGGACAGCGAATGAGTCTCTGCTGGTTCCTGTATTAAGCTTGGCCAGCTGACATCACACGCACATCTTGTTCTGCTGATCCTGCTTTCATTTATCAACTCTTTAACCCTTCATTGACTGTGAGCAATAGAAAATACAAAGATGTGGGTCAGTGAAGATCTGATGGAGAAGGGAAGACAATACCAAACCCACCAATTTAAATTAACTGCAGCAAATGACAGTGGAGTGTTACAGTCAAATCTACAAACAAGAAGTGTGAGAGGTTATATGTGACGCCTTTTCAAATGTGCTCTACAATAATGTTGATGGTGTGAATGTGTTCACCTGATAAGCTGTGCTTTTTTCTTGAATAGTATGAGCAGCTGCTATAAAATGAGTATGTTTGGAGGGAGACCAAAAATTCACTGTACACTCATTGCTTCTGCAACACTTCAAATTTTTTTTTCTGCAATATATATCAGATATTGATCATATTGACTCAAATGATCACTCTTAATATTGTATAACATTACATTATGCATACCATCCCTATTTTATTTTCCCCTTTTCATTATATCCCTGTTAAGTACTATATGAAATTCTAGACAGTTTCTTTATGCAGGCTTGCAAAAGTAATCGGGCATTCAAAAAGGGGGCCTTATCACTTTGCTTATCTGCAACTGGATTGCTCTGATTGGTAAACCCCTAAACAGTGACGTTATTTTGTAAGTATCATGCCATATCAGATACACTACTCAAAAGTAGTGGTTCAGTCAACCACTAGAGGGTGCTGCAGCACATTGTTTAATTGTGGGATAAAGCACAGTCCAAATCAGAACCCACGTGTATGAATGTCTTGTCTTGCCTTAATCTGTTGCTCTATTTATTATGATGTTTTGAAGAGCTTACCGTGTACCTGTTATCTCTGCGCTGCTGTGTTCGTATTGCACTTTTTTTTTTATGCAACTTCATTAAATGTGCAAGGTGTACCAAAAATGACTGGATTTTATTCTGTTATTTCTAGCCAGACCATCTTATAAAAATCGACAGGTGCAAATCACTGTAACTTAAAGAACTGGCTATGTAAAGGTAATAGCATTAAAGGGGAACTCCGGTACTTAACAACTTATCTCCTGCCCAGTGCCCCTGGCTCTTCCCATGCACAGAGTGGTGGTTGACATGCTCCCTCCATGCATCTCTGTTGGAAAGCCATAGAGAAACACGAGGAGTGGTCGACACAGCTCCATGCATGGGGATAGCCAGGGCACCAGGAAGGAGATCGCAGGGGGTCCTAGCAGTCGGACTCCTCACTATCAGACCCTTAACTTATCCCCTATCCAAAGAGTTCCCCTTTATTGTTGTCATAGGTTGAAAACCATATCTATAGGGTCATTTATAGACATCATGTATTATTTGCCCACTGTGCACTCATTTCCACACTAAAAGACAAGTGACATCCCAGTTGGATTATACGTTTATTTTCAGGTAGAATGCAGTTTTCTATTGAAGGTGTACACAATCAGAGGCGTTGATGGGGCATCTGAGGAAAGAGGTGTACATTTTTATTCCACAGATATCTAGATAACTTTATTGTAGTTACATTTTAACATGGTAAACATTTTTTATCGCCTACTTTAACTTTTTATAGCACACATTATACTTTATGGGACTTGTCAGAAAATATTTTTAGATACTACAAATATAATTTCTTCAGTAGACTTTATTTTTATTGATGGTTTTTATTGGAGCAAAATTCTTCTGGTCAATAGAAAGCTTCTACATCTTTACTGTACTTGTCTAAGATGGCATGCCGCTTTATTTTCATTGTTGGTCCTAAAGAGTTTGAGGGAGGAGATAAACATAAGCACAGTATTAATGTGGCCATAAAGATTTATCACAGTCTTAATCCATTTTAAGTGAATGCAGATTTTGGAGAATAATGTAATAAGATACTAGCGTCTCACCCAATTCACCACCAATGATTGAGAAATCCTTAGGGAGGATTGTCCATTTCTGGATACGCTGAGCGTTAGACACTGCTTTACTGTTGACCTTGTCTATGCCTTCTTGTATAGCTCTGTAAACAGCCTTGTCTTTTTGTCCCACAATCTCAGATACTGTTGTTGCTTTACTGCCAACTTCAAGACAAAATAGTTTTGCTTCTGGGGTAAGTTTATCCAGTGGTTCCAAAGTATCTAGGTCCACAGTGCTCTGGTAAGAAATGTAGTTACATTGTATTAGATGTAAATTTCAGTTCCTAGCAGCAATGTATCGGGTACAATACCTTAAGGGTAAGAAGCATGGACAGAAACTTCTTTCGATCTCCAATAAGCACTGCATTGCTTACAATTGGTAAGTGTCTTTTTACGGCATCTTCAATCAGAATAGGAGGAATGTTCTCTCCACCCGCAGTAATGATCAGCTCTGCTTATACAAAACATATCTTTAAAAGCATTACAATGGAAAGTATTTCATTTTCTAAAAAAAAACAAGGGACAGGCTTTCCATTGAAATTGTAACAAAAAGCAGACTGCACCACATTTTTATTATTAGACACTTTTTTTTTTTTCTGCCACACCTGATAAAGAGACAAAGCTCTGTAAAAGGAATGTGCCTTAAGGGTCTATTCAAACGTACAGTATTCTGCGCAGATTTGACGCGCAGGATTTGAATCTGTGTTTAATTCAGTTTACATTGACATCTGCAGCAGAAAATCCTGCGCATCAAATCTGCGCAGAATACTGTACGTGTGAATAGACCCTAAAAGGTGACAACCGCCAAGATTGCACCAGAATTTTGGCACAGGATTCAGGTCCAAATTATCCAAAGCAATAGGTTGTGTGCACGGTATTCTGTTTTCTAAGTTACACTAACTTTTAAATGATATGTTTAGCTGTCTAAATGCCTGAACGAGGCGCTGTTCTTTCCACCGTGCCGCCCCCCCCCTTTTTTTTTTTTATATAAAATTGACATAACTATGAGAGGTACACCTTAAAACTTTGCTACTCAAATGATTTTAGAACAGTTCCACAGTACCTTTGATTCTGCCTGTCACTTGCAGGAAGCCTTCAGAATCTATCTTCCCAATGTCTCCTGAATGTAACCAACCATCCTCGTCAAAAACTTCTCTAGTCTTATCCTCCATATTCAAGTAGCCCATGAAGACTGTCCGCCCCCAGAAACAGATTTCTCCATTTCCATCTGAGTCTTTGTTCACAAACTTCATTTGGCATCCGGGAACAGCCTTGCCACAACTGTAATGATAACATTCTACTATACAGATTAAGTACAATTTCTAGTTAACAAATAATTCTGCTGCCTTGGTCCCACTGCAGTTATTTGTTATATAATATAAATATATATAGATAGACATGAATTTGTAGGCTAAAGGGAAATAATCCGTTGTAGTAGTAGGTATGGATCCTAAAAATAGGGCAAGTGTCATGGCTCTTTTGGACAGTTTATCCTGTTTCTTTCTAAATCATAAAAGGTATATATGCCTTTTTTTTCACCAATTCTGCAATTTTCTCCATGTGCTGTGTTTGTGGGGTGTTTTTTTTTGGTTGGAGTTGCAAGATTTTGGAAACACAAAAAAAATAAAAATTTAGAAGGGTTTTCTTACTTTGCATTGATGGGATCTAATTATAGATGAACATGATTGCACAATGCTGTGAGGAACACACAGAACTGTGCTACATGACACGAGAATTCTCTCTGGTGTTCTTTTGAATCTCTATGTAGCATACAACACTCAGGCCTTGTAACAGGTATCATCCAGCATTTCTAGTTGGCTGGAGTGCTTCTTTAAATAACCACCTCTGGAAAGCTGTGTCTGTGTAAAATATTTATTAGCATGAAAAGCAATCTAAAAAGTATATACACATGGCCAGTGAATGGCTGCAGCGGCCTGTGCACAGTAAACTTCACTAAACACATCTGCCATGGAATCTGATTTGGCAGCAGCACAAGAGTGAGAGGAATGGTTTTGTTTTCTTTTCTACAGGAGTAGCATCTGAATAATTTTTTTTATTAATTTTTTTTTCCTTTAAAAACAAATTTGTATAATATGGAGCATAAGTTTACCTGTCTAAGAGTCCTTTTAATATGCGAGGGCCCATGCTAAATATGAGGATTAATATAGTAGTTTAGCACTTGTACAGCCCATTCACTTACATCATTGTTGGCCGCACACCCCTATGAAGTGATGTGCGGCCGAATATTGATGATTTTTCGTTTACCTTTTTTGTTTAGCTGACTGCTGGGCCCTTTGTACAGGGGACCCATTTGGCCAATAATCACCATGTGACAGGCCCTATAAATGTTAGTAGTTTTGTAAAGAACTAAACACAAAGGCCCACATTTATCATTGTAGGTGTAAGTGAAGCATCTTTTTACACCTTTTTTTTGTGTGCTGGGAATTAGAGATGAGCAAACTTACAGTAAATTCGATTCGTCACAAACTTCTCAGCTCGGCGGTTGCTGACTTTAGCCTGCGTGAATTAGTTCAGCTTTCAGGTGCTCCGGTGGGCTGGAAAAGGTGGATACAGTCCTACGAAAGAGTCTCCTAGGACTGTATCCACCTTTTCCAGCCCACCGGAGCACCTGAAAGCTGAACTAATTTATGCAGGATAAGTCATCAACTGCCGAGTCGAGAAGTTTGTGACGAATCGAATTTACTGTAAGTTCGCTCATCTCTACTGGGAATGTGTAGGAGAACCAAATTTATTAAATTGTCAGAGCATTTGATAAATTTTGTGCAGGTCACATTTTCTCAAATTTCTGTCTTCACATACACCAAAAAGCTACACCATGTCTGGGCTGGTGTAGTTTAGAGACTTCTCAGTGGCTTTGTGCCTTTTTACAAAAAGGTGCAGGTCATAAAACCCTTCCATATCATGTGTATTGCCAAAATCAGTGGATTGCAACTCAAAATCAGCAGAAATGTGTAAACCAAAAGGCGCAAATAAACCCTGCTTGCTCCTTTTTGTGCCTTTTTATAGACACAAAAAACAGTCTAAAGACAATGATAAATGTCGGCCAAAATGCGTAGTATATAACAGTATAGCACGAATGAGGCCAGTGTTTCCCAACCAGGGTGCCTCCAGATGTTGCAAAACTACAACTCCCAGTATGCCTGGACAGCCTTTGGCAACACCTGGAGGCACCCTGGTTGGGAAACACTGCCTTAGGCTTTTAGAGAGGTTCGCCTGCATTCCCCTGATAGTTTTAAATCGTGTGGTTGTTTGATATTTTCCATCCCTATTAAGCAGTAATACACTCTAGTGAAGAAAGACTATATCCATGTGCATCAGATATACACTGATCTGCCTCAGCATAGGTTCACATTACTATTCTGATTACTATATTTCTATATCAAAACCTATGTAGAGGAATAGTTGACCGGTTGCCCATAGCAACCAATCAGATTGCTTCTTTTATTTTTCAGAGGCCTTTTAAAATGAAATAAGTGATCTGATTGGTTGCAATAGACAACTGGTCAACTTTTCCTCTGCACAAGTTTTGATAAATCTTTCCTCATGCCTTCACAGACCACGTCTTTGTTGTTGTTTAAATCTTATACTTGGAGGTTTATAAACTCCACATTTAATGCGCCTTGATCACTATTAAGGCAGCATTAAGGTTGCACCTGTGAGGCCGGCACACATATCAGCCAACTTAGGTGGGGCTTGTAGCCTGTCTCTCCCTCCTCCCATTGTATGTGTGCCCAGTCCACACTGGAGGTAACTGGGAGCAGGCTGTTAGTCGGACCTAATGCTGCTGTAATTGCCCACTGGCCCCAGGTTTTTGCTTATCACGCACAGGTAGGTTAGTGTTAGGTCCCGTGCCACTTGCGAAATCTTGGCGGTGTGCGGGCTCTGGTATGTCCTTCATCTAAGGATATACTGGCGAATGTCTCAATTTTAACATCAGTGTTGAGGGATAGCCAATGTCATTGTATACATCTACCACAGTAGTGCACTTAAATTCCTGTATTGTATTATTCTAATTGTTACACATCCACACCGTCTATCTGGTGTAGGATGCCATTGTGGCACTTGTAGTCCGCTGCAGGCATCCTCCATTGTATGCATTTTTATGCCTGGGATCGCCCTTAGCAACAGACCACAAGGGCAGGATCTGCTCCCCCAGTATAAATGCACAACTGCATTTGGGGTTGAGCACCTCCTGCCATTTGATACCACGTCTTTGTTGCTGTTCAATGCCTTCACAGGCCAGAGCTGTTGTAGTAGCAGAGGGGACCTACACGGTAAGGGTGCATTCACACTACGCAATTCCCGCGGGATTACGCGCAGTGAACTTTTACATCAGTGTGAATGGGTTTCCGCGAGACCCGTTAACACTGAGCAATTTCAGCGGCGGAAAACTCTGCCGATTAAATTGTTCCGCAAAGGGAATGAACATGTTTATTCTTTGTGCAGAATTCTGCGAGCACTGCATAGCCGTCAAGGGTGACGACGCAGTGCCACAGGGTCCTACCGACGGCTGCCAGGCTGAATCTCCACTCGCTGAATTCCGCGAGCGGAGATTTAGCATTCATTCCGCAGTGTGAACGCATCCTAATAGGTAAATGGTTCTGACTGGTGTAAATTTAGTGCTAATGCAGGTTCCATTCTGTCAGAGCAGAAAAGCCTTTCAAAAAGCTTCTTCCTTGCTTTTGGCATTTAAATAGACACCCTGGAATACACTTCTGCAAAAATATGTGCCTGCCAGCTTCTTCTGGTATCATCTGGGGTTTCAGCAGCTGGACCTTGACCAAGAAGCTGATCTCTAGAGGTTTAAATTTAGACATGGCTTTAGGTACTGATCTGCTATTTTTGTGTATTTATGAAGTAGGAAAAGAAATAGATATAGCTGGGCCTTCTGAAAAATGATTTTTTCGTATTGGAACCTACATAATATTGGAACCTACATAATAATTCACTTAATTTACCAAGATTATTGTGCATTTACATCATTCTGTCAATATATATATATATATATTTTTAATTCAGAAAGTTTTATTAAGGTTTTAGTTTTTTAGTTTTTGTTTAAAGGGGTACTTTAAACAACTGGAAAACATTTTTTTTTTTTAATCAACTGGTGCCAGAAAGTTAAACAGATTTGTAAATGACTTCTATTAAAAAATCTTAATCCTTCCAGTACTTATCAGCTGCTGTTATGATCCACAGGAAGTTCTTTTCTTTTAGAATTTCCTTTCTGCCTGACCACAGTGCTCTCTGCTGACACCTCTGTCCATTTTAGGAACTGTCAAGAGTTAGGAGCAAATCTCCATAGAAAACCTCTCCTGCTCTGGACAGTTCCTAAAATGGACAGAGGTGTCAGCAGAGAACACTGTGGTCAGGCAGAAAGGAGATTCTAAAAGAAAAGAACTTCCCGTGGATCATAACAGCAGCTGAAAAGTACTAAAAGGATTAAGATTTTTTTTAAAGAAGTAATTTACAAATCTGTTTAACTTTCTGGCACCAGTTGATTTAAAAAAAAAAAAGTAAAAAAAAAATTCCAGTGGAGTACCACTTTAACCTCTTCAGGACGCTGGGTGTATGCATACGCCCTGCATCCCGAGTCCTTAAGGACGTGGGGCGTATGCATACGCTCGTGGGAATTCGGTCCCCGCCGCTAGCCGGTTGGGGACCAGACCGGGATGCCAGCTGAAATCATTCGGCAGGCATCCGGGCACATCGCCGAGGGGGGTCCTGAGACCCCCCCATGTTGGCGATCGCAGAAAATCGCATGTCAATTCGCTCTGTGCGCTGAGGACAAGCGGGGCTCCGTTTACTGAGGAAAAGCAGGGCGGGCGTACTGGACATCGGCGGCGGCAGCAGTGAACTCCGGGGCTGCCGCGTTTAGCCATGAGGTTCATGTCACCGTGAGGCGTCACCTAAACTGCTCTCCCAGACAGCCACTGAGGTTCTCTTAAAGGGTCACCGCTACAGTGGCTGTCTGGGAGCGGAATAACGGTAACAGCTCTGGGCTATTTAAAAAAAAAAAATATATATATATATATATATATTTTTTAGATTCTATATGAGAGACAGCGGGCCCTTTTCCGAATAGACCGGAATCGCTCTAAAAGCTCATGCAAATTGAAAAGTCATGTGCTTTGAGCTAGTATTCCAGTGTGGTAGGCTGTACAGCTTACTAGCATAGAATACCAATACCTTCCTGCTTCTGGGGAAGAATATTTTTGTTCATATAACAATATGATAATTGAACAGAAATGTTATTTTGTATGGCTCCGTTTCGTTAGATCCATACAGGGGGCCCTTCCCCCTTTATGGGAGCACTGTTATGATATGGCCATGTATATGAGGTTTTAATGTGGGGAGGAAAAAAATAGTTGGGCATTTACAGTATAGGAATCTGATTATAAAAGGGGGCATATACTGTAGTACAAAAGACATTCTGCAAAAATGTTAAAATCAAAACCGCAATGAGGACTGTCACCATTAATGTGTACATTTCTTTTGTTCTAGTTTAAACTATGGAGATGTCATTTGAGCCTGATCAGAATGATCCAGGTAAGGAAGCACTAGACTGCCAATGCTCTGTGTATGATGGGCAGTTAACCTTTAACCAGTCTTTTTATAGAGCAGACATCTACAGTGCTGGTTTTCACCTTTGAACAAAGGTCCTTGTTGACATGGGATGTGCATTAGATTCCTGTTAGTATTGTGTAATGAATGAAAACATACTGTATCTAAAGGTCAGCATTTTATATCACTTGATAACAATAAAAAAAAGTTCTTAGAGGAAAAATGTCAGTCTTCCTACCTCTGAAACCGATGAATGTGAGGGCTCGACATCACGTGGGGCCCTGTGGTCTCACTCATGCCATAGGCTTCATATAAAGTAATATTGAGGCCCATGAAAAATTCCAGTGTTTCTGCAGAGATTGGAGCCGCGCCTGAGAAGTGTTTCTGGCAGTGGGAAAAACCCAACATCTTGCGAATTTTGGATAAGATGAAGAAGTCCGCCACAGCTGGGAGAAACGGCTTCAATTCACCACTAAGAACACATGGGGGGGGGGGTAGTCAATTAATGCCTTATATATTCCTTTGGAATTGTTAATAGAATGCATAAATATTTCAATTTATTAATGAGATAGGGTTCACTGAAACCACAAAAATAAGTAGTCGGGATAGATGAAAATATTATAGGCTGTGCCAAAGATATGTTTAACAGAATTATTCATTATTAAGACTGGTTTTGTTACTTTTTTTTAAATATAAGTACTGGAAGGATTAAGATTTTTTAATAGAAGTAATTTACAAATCTGTTTAACTTTCTGGCACCAGTTGATTAAAAAAAGGAATATATGTTGTGAATAAAAAATATTTTTCTATTTGTTTCCTTTTTTAAAATGTTTATACTATTTGACTATAGTAGCTGCAAAGGGAGTTCTTAGTGAAATTCATGACCTTTAAAGCATATAAATATTTTAAATCACAAAAACTACCCGAATATAGCCTTTAGGTAAATTGATAGGTCTGGTGGCAATAGTTAAAATGTACCTGTCATTTAGAAAAACTTATGACATGTCCTAGCAATATGTCAAAAGTGTTTATCGTCGGGAGTCTGAGTGTTCATGCTGGCATTTAAAAAGAACAAAAAAAAAATGTGATTACCTGCAGCTGCTCCCAGGGCCTTCAGTATCCTGCTCCTGTCTTACAGTGCGGTCTTCTTCCTGGTTCTTGCAGTCGACTCTTTCCACTGCTGCTCAGCTAATCTCTGACCACAGCAATGTCCCGCCTCGGCCAGTGAGAGGCTAAGAGGCAGTAGAAAGTATTGAGTTCCAGCACCAAGAAGACCGGGGCTGCACCTCAGTACATCGCACTGCCACTCAGCCTATCACTATGCGAGGTAGGACATGGCTGCGGCCGGTGATTAGTTGAGCTGCAGTGTGACAAGTCAACCACAAGAATAAGAAATAAGACCGCACTGGAAGCCGGACTAAAGTTTAATCCCAGAGCACCCCTTTAAATGATTTAAAATTCAGGTAAGGCATTTTTGGCACGATAAAATCACAATTATTTATTTAACATTCTCCTAAAAGACATTTTCACATGAAGATTTCTAGCAGTAACTGTAGGCCCACTTTTGCCATCATTAATTATTGATATGTAGCAGATAATGCAAGATTAAGACAATTTCTAATGTATTTCTGTAAAAAAATTATGCTTCCCTTACGTCCTAACCAGCAGCACAAGTGGGGTGTTCTGCCCCTGTGAAGCTGGCAGGACGGTGGAATTTTTAATTCCGCCCAAGCAATTTAAATTAATTAGCCCCCCCCATAAAAGGCCTCCTCCCCTAGGCCATCTCGCTTTTTTTCTGTCCTGTGTAAGGACAGCAGGACGGTGCAGGCTCCTTTGGAGCCTGCCTGGATGTCTCCCCTGTATTGGGGAGATATTTTTGGGGCGCAGTACCTTTTTTTCAACTGCCCCCTGTTTTTTTCTTTTTATATTATCTGGGCCTCCGGCCTGGTTTATCTTAAAACTATTTGTTTTGACTATTTTATGTTGCTACAGGGATCCGGTGATCCCTCATAGCATTAGGGATGCCGCCGCTGGTTTTTTTCTTACCCGCCTGGCGTCCCACGTGTCCCGGCGCACGCTCGCCTCCATTACACTGTGCGAGCCGTGGACCGGAAGTACGTCATCTGACGACTTCCGGTCCCGGCCTCACTTTCTTCAGCGCTTTGCGCTGCCTTTTAAGTTTTATATTTAGGTGAAAATTCAGGCGTGAGCCCTTTCCTAGTTAGGGAAGGGCTCAGTGGATAATTTTTATTAAAATTCCCTTCCGGGTGTTTCAGCCTATTGCAGGCTGGTCTTTCTCTGAAGGGGCGGGGCTTCCGGGCCCCTTCCCATATAAAGACAGCTTCATTCAGTCTCTGCTGCCATCATAGCTAGTCCTATTTACAAGCCTAGCGTTAGTGGTTAGAGCTCCTATCTGCATTATAGGTATCTCTCCCTCTCTATTTGGCGTTAGGGCGATAATAATTTTATTTATTATCCCTAACTTATTTTCTTTCTTTCCAGAGTCATGTCTACTCCTTCCTCTAGTGACCCACACTCTGGTGGTCGTAAGGCTAGCGCCAAAAAACGCCATCTAACTTGCGCCAATTGCGGCACTCCGCTTCCGGACGCTTACGAATATAACAGGTGTCCTGGTTGCCGTCCACCCTCTAATCCAGTTGAACCTACTGTCCAGGACATGTTCATCTGGATGAAGGAGTTTATGGGAAATTCCATATCTGAAATTAAGAGTGCTCTTGTTCCCAAAAGAGCTAGAACTGAATCCACTCCTCCTTCTGTGGCGCAAGAATCCGTTATGTCGGTCGATGTATTGGACCAGAGGTCATCTGTACAGTCTGAACAGCCTGTTGAGGTGAAGATGTTTCCGCCTCTTTTCCCTGCGGAAAAGACGCAGAGATTACTTAGGTCCATCCGGTCAAGGGACCAGGATGTTGACCAAGGGGAAGCCTCTGCATCCACCTCTAGAGAACCTTGGGTTTTCAAGGTGAATGATGCACGCAAAAAGATGATGAAGGCTGAGTGGAAGCACCCAGATAAACCTGCGCTTGTCACTCGTACCTTCAAATTGATGTACCCTCTCTCGGACGCGGAATCTGATTCCTGGATGCCACCTCCTAAGGTTGATATGGCAGTAAATAAACTGTCCAAGAGAGTCTTGGTTCCCGCGGATGATGGAAGCAACCTCCAGGACCCGCTTGATAGGAAGGTGGATTCCCTTCTCAGACGCACATATTCGGCAGCATCAGCGTCTGCCTCTGTGGCTATTGCCTCGGGAGAAGTGTCTGACTTCGTGAAGGAGCGTGTGGAGCGCATACAGACTGAGATTGACAACAATGTCCCCAGGGAAGACATCTTGGACAGCTTCAAGACACTCCTCCTTGGTATAGACTTCCTCTGCGAGGCCTCCCAGCAACACCTTAAGCTAGCTGCCAAGTCCATGGCACTCGCTTCTGCTAGCAGACGTCCCTTGTGGTTACGCCCTTGGGTAGCGGACAACACCTCCAAGTTTAACTTGTGTGGGATGCCTTTCGAGCCTACTTGGCTATTTGGTTCTGAGCTGGATCGCATAATGGAAGGTTATGCTGACAAAAAAGGCAGGTGCCTTCCTGTTCAGGCCTTTCGGGGTAAAGGTAGAGCAAGAGGGGGGAAGTCCCAGGGCCCTCCTAGATCCCAGAGACATCAGTCCTTTCAAAAACGTGGTGGAGGTCGCGGCCGCGGTAAAGACCGGAAGGCCGAGCTATGACTCTCCACTGACATCCACCAACGTTTTCCCTCTCCTTTCCCCTCAAGTGTTTGTTGCAGAGAATCTATCTGCCCATCCTCCTCCAGTAGGAGGACGTTTAAGTTTATTCCTTACAACCTGGATGCAAGAAATCCAGGATCCCTGGGTTCTGAAGGTTATTCAGTCGGGGTACAGGATAGAATTTACCTCCCCTCCCCCAAGGAAGTTTGTCTTAACAAAGTTACTTCCTCAGCCAAAACAGGCTGTCATAGAAACCTCAGTTCTCCAATACTTGGAAAAGCAAGCTTTGGAAGAAGTTCCCCCAGATCAAAGAGGATCTGGCGTCTACTCCCCGATATTTTTGGTTCCCAAACCAAATGGCGACTGGCGCATGATAATAGACCTGCGCTACCTAAACCGATTTATAAGGAAAAGGCGGTTCAGAATGGAAACCATTCGCTCGGTGGTCAGTATCCTGAACCCACAAGATCTCATGGTCACTATAGACTTGAAGGATGCATACCTTCATGTCCCTATATTTCCTGCCCACAGGAAGTTCTTAAGAATCGCCGTCACCATAAAAGGTATGGTAAGGCATTTCCAATTTGCTGTTCTACCGTTCGGCATTACCTCCGCTCCCCACACCTTCACAAAGGTGGTGGCTCCAGTTGTCTCTGCTCTAAGACTAAAAGGCCTAGAGATTGTTCCTTATCTAGACAACTGGCTTTTAAAAGCCGCGACTCTAGACATTCTTCAAGCTCATCTTCAACTGACCCTGGATTTTCTTCAACACCTAGGGTGGCTCATAAATTGGGAAAAATCCGAGATCATTCCATCTACCTCAAGAAGGTTCCTGGGGTTTGTCCTAGACTCCTCTCGGATGACGCTGTCTCTCACCCCAGAAAGGAGAGAGCGCGTCATAAGAGCCGCAGAGTTTTTGTCGGTACCTCGCAGAGTGCCCATCAGAACTCTAATGAAGATGTTGGGCCACATGTCAGCGTCTGCAGAAGCAGTCCCCTGGGCCCTGTGGCACCTCCGACCTCTCCAAGATCAGGTCTTGACTGCCTGGAATCGCAACCCCAGTGGGTTGGACAAAAAATGCACCCTGTCGTCCGAAGTCCGTGCCTCTCTCAGGTGGTGGACAAACCTGACAGATGGGAAGTCCTTGATTCAACCTCTGTGGATCACTCTGACCACGGACGCCTCCCTTCTAGGGTGGAGAGCCCATCTGGACGACCATCCGGTTCAGGGTACCTGGACCCCTCAGGAAAGGTTACTCTCATCCAACATGAGAGAACTGAGAGCAGTTCGTCTTGCGCTCCTCCACTTTGCTCCCCATATCTTAGGGAAAGCAATAAGAGTCCGGTCAGACAACACCACTGTAGTGGCTTATATCAACAGACAGGGTGGCACAAAGTCCCAAGTGCTCCTCAGGGAGACCGGACTTATTCTATCGTGGGCAGAGCTCAACCTATCCCACCTTGTTGCAGTCCACATCAAGGGGGATCTCAACGTAGTGGCAGATCGTCTAAGTCGCGGGCTTGCAGTCCAGGGAGAATGGTCTCTCAACGAGAAGATCTTCAGGAGGATAACCCTGAAGTGTGGTACACCAGAAATAGACCTCATGGCAACCCGGCTGAATGCCAAAGTGAGCAAGTTTTGTTCCCTTTACAAGGAGGACAATCCGGTGGCGATAGACGCTCTGTCCATCTCATGGAGGTTCAGGCTGGCCTACATATTCCCTCCACTTTCCATGATACCCAGGGTATTGATGAAAGTCAGGCAAGACCAGACCTCAGTGATTGCCATCATCCCATTCTGGCCGAAGAGGTCTTGGTTCACCCAACTCATGAGGATGAGTCAGGGGTGTTATTGGAGGCTTCCCCACGTGCAGAACCTTGTGTCTCACAACACAGGCTCCTGCCTAGATCTGAGGAGACTCAATCTGACAGCCTGGAGATTGACAGGACCCTACTAAGGAGTGGGCTTCCTGCGGAGGTCTTGAGAACTATTGCACACTCTAGAGCAGAGTCTACAAACAAGGTTTACTCCAGGATAAAGAAGATTTTCCTTCAATGGTGTGCAACGAAAGAGGTAGTTACCTCAGATCCTCCTCTTTCTGCAATACTGCGTTTTCTCCAGGATGGCCTTGACAAGGGTCTTAGCCCATCCACCTTAAAGGTTCAGGTCGCAGCACTCTCTGCCTTCCTAGCCAGGTCTCTATCACAAGAATCCCTGGTTAGAAGATTCCTCAAAGGGGCTGAAAGACTTAAACCTACAGTTCTCAGACCTATTCCCAGTTGGGATTTAACCACTGTTCTCAGGGGGTTATGCTCTCCCCCCTTTGAACCTCTGGAAGAAGTAGACTTTAGGTATTTATCCCTTAAAGTCACTTTTTTATTGGCCATAACCTCAGCCAAGAGAGTGGGTGAGCTTCAGGCCCTTTCGGCTTTCGAGCCTTATACTGTTTTTCTACAGGACAGAGTCCTGTTGAGGTTTTTACCTACCTTCCTTCCTAAGGTTCCGACTTTCTCCAATACCAACCAGGTTATTTCTCTTCCAGTTCTACTGCCTAGTCCATCCTCTCCTGAAGAAGCGGTTGACCACACTCTGGACATCTCTAGAGCTCTCAGAGTCTATATCTCAAGAACTGGAGAATTCAGGAAGTCGGAACACCTCCTTGTTTCTTTTTCTGGAAAGAACAAGGGCTTGAAAGCCTCTAAACCTACCCTAAGTAGGTGGATTAAGGAGGCAATCCGAGAGACCTTCATAGTCCAGGAGCTAACTCCTCCTGCTTTTATCACTGCCCATTCCACTAGGGCAGTCTCTACTTCCTTTGCTGAGAAAAGGTCTGTTCCTCTGGAACAGATTTGTGCTGCTGCTTCTTGGAGCACCCACAATACTTTTTTGAGTCATTACAGGGTTAATGCCAAACGATCGGAAGAGTTGGCCTTTGGGCAGTCAATCCTAAGTGCCACTCTGCCGTAGTCCCTCCCTATTTGTGTTGTTACTCGCTAAGTCCCCACTTGTGCTGCTGGTTAGGACGTAAGGGAAGCGTTAATTTTTAACGTAAATTTGTTTTCCCTTAGTCCTAACAGCAGCACACAAATTTCCCGCCCTAAACTTTTTTGTTACTTGTTATTAAGCGAGATGGCCTAGGGGAGGAGGCCTTTTATGGGGGGGGCTAATTAATTTAAATTGCTTGGGCGGAATTAAAAATTCCACCGTCCTGCCAGCTTCACAGGGGCAGAACACCCCACTTGTGCTGCTGTTAGGACTAAGGGAAAACAAATTTACGTTAAAAATTAACGCATATATTACCTAATATTTGGCCATTATATTTCTGACTACTCAATGTCCCCATACTGGTCAGTTTGCAATCCACCCAACAGCCTTGTCATCTGTGTCTCTGCAGAGGAACACAGACCCCAGAAGTGTCTGCAGGAGATGTGAGGGCAAGATATGTTCTTGCTCACAGACACGCCCCCTGGTATGGAGAGGGATGCAGGAGAAGTAAGCAGCACAACGGGGTTGTTATCTGGACAGAACTAGAGTCCTCACAGATAAAAGTGACATTAACCTAATCCTTATTACAGTGTGAGTAACATCCTTGTTTTGATTTTGTTTTGTTTTTTTCCTTGGTTGGAGGTATGCTTTAAAAATACAAACATTACAAAAATGTATTTCTAAAGAAAAAAGTGATTTAAAAAAAATGTGTTTCATACTTCCTTGGTGGATTCTTGTTTGTCTCCTGACTGACAGACATTGCCCAGGACAGCATCTTTTTCCTGACTATTCCTGATTGTGCTGTCGCCTCTTTAATGTGCTCCATGATCTTCTCCCAGACTCGTGGGACTCCCATATGAGCTGTGGGTTGTACCTCTTTCAGTGTGTCCACCAGAGTACCCTGTTATCACAACACAGCACAATTACCAGTCATAGGTATATATACTGCCAGCATAATACATTAGAATTAATATCTAGAACAGCATAGGAATTGGAAATAGGCTGTTACATGTATAACATGGGGAACCACACTACTCTGGACGATCATTGTAAAGAGTTTGGAGGTAAGCCCTATAATCCTCAAGGTTCTGCAGATTTTCATTGAACACTTATAGTAGTATAAACTGGCTTAAAACAAGAGTGTTAGAAACAGGGCAAAGAATGTCAGAAAGCAAATATTTGTATTCATGTATTCAAACTGATGTTCAAACGAATGTACAGGAACAAGACATGAACACAAACTAATAGAGAAGGTAAAATTCGAAGAGCCACAACTAAAAAAAAAAAGTCCCCAACATTGACTGCAGAAAAGCCAAAACTAAAAAAAAAATGGACTGCTACATATGGTACATAGGTAATAGCTTGCATATAGTTTTAGAGCTGATTACTGGATATCCAATGCAAACATGTGATACTCAGTAGGAGGGACCAGAATTGGACTGTTAGCCAGCAGTACACACAGGGGTCCCTCCCTTATTTCCCAATCACAGTACAATACTTACTACTTTACCTCTGTGCCTGACATACTACAGTTGAATGTGCACTGGACTGAACAGGTTGGCACTAGTGATGAGCGGCATAGGCCATATTCGAATTCGCAATATTTCGCGAATATATGGACGAATATTTGTCATATATTCGCGAAATTCGCATATTCGTTTTTTTGCGCATATGCGAAAATATATGCGCATATTGGCGAATATTGAGCCCTCCCTTCTTTAATGGTATAAGGAACTGTTACTAGTGCATTAAAGGAGTACTCCGGTGCACACTTTTTTCATTTTATCCCGTCCGGGCTGCAAAATAAAAGAAAACACACTTTATCTTACCTGCCAACGAGCCCCCGGAGCTCCGGTACAGGTGTTCGGTCACCGGGCTGTATTCTTCTTACTTCCTGTTAGCCCGGCACGTCACACGGAGCTTGAGCCTATCACCGGCCGCAGCAATGTCCCGCCTCAGCCAGTGATAGGTTGAAGCTCCGTGTGACGTGCCGGGCTAACAGGAAGTAAGAAGAATACAGCCCGGGGACCGAACACCTCTACCGGAGCTCCGGGGGCTCATTGGCAGGTAAGATAAAGTGTGTTTTCTTTTATTTTGCAGCCCGGACAGGATAAAATGAAAAAAGTGTGCACCGAAGTACTCCTTTAACTCTGTGATTTTTTGCCCATTGTGGTCTATGGGGATCTCACAGCATATAAAACAGTAAGCTAAGCAGGACCGTCTCGGCAGCACAGTATATGGGAGACCACCATGGGTTTGAGTCCTGGGGTGGGACAGAGTTTTACAGTGTTGTGGTTTAACTTTACTTTCCTGGAAACGCTGCTGAGTTGCCCATAGCAACCAATCAGATTGCTTCTTTCATTTTTCACAAGGCCTCTGCAAAATGAAAGAAGTGATCTGATTGGTTGCTATGGGCAACTCAGAAACTTTTCCCGGAAACGTTTCTGAGTTGCCCATAGCAACCAGATTGCTTCCTTCATTTTTCTGAGGCCTTTTCAAAAATGAAGGAAGCAATCTGATTGGTTGCTATGGGCAACTGCACAACTCTTTCTCTACACTGGTTTTGATGAATCTCCCCCATAGAGGGAAATCAAAACCTGTCCAGAGGAAAAGTTTCTGAATTGCCCATAGCAACCAATCAGATTGCTTCTTTCATTTTTCACAAGGCCTCTGCAAAATGAAAGAAGCTTTCTGATTGGTTGCTATGGGCAACTCAGCTGCTTTTCCAGGAAAGTAAAGTTTAACTGTAACACTCTGTTCCACCCCGGGACGGTCTTGCTTATCTTAATGATCTACATGCCGTGAGATCCCCATAGACCACAATGGGCAAAAAAATCACAGAGTTAATGCACCAGTCATAGTTCCCTATACCATTAAAGAAGGAAGGATTCAATATTCACGAATATGCAGAAAACCAGTGTAGAGGAAGAGTTGTGCAGTTGCCCATAGCAACCAGATTGCTTCCTTCATTTTTGAAAAGGTCTCTGAAAAATGAAAGAAGCGATCTGATTGGTTGCTATGGGCAACTCAAACTTTTCCTCTTGACAGATTTTGATAAATCTCCCTCTCTGGGGGAGATTCATCAAAACCAGTGTAGAGAAAGTTGTGTAGTTGCCCATAGCAACCAATCAGATTGCTTCCTTCATTTTTTTAAAATCCTCTGAAAAATGAAGGAAGCAATCTGGTTGCTATGGGCAACTCAAACTTTTCCAGGAAAAGTTTCTGAGTTGCCCATAGCAACCAATCAGATCACTTCTTTCATTTTGCAGAGGCCTTGTGAAAAATGAAAGAAGCAATCTGATTGGTTGCTATGGGCAACTCAGCAGCGTTTCCAGGAAAGTAAAGTTAAACCACAACACTGTAAAACTCTGTCCCACCCCAGGACTCAAACCCATGGTGGTCTCCCATATACCGTGCTGCCGAGACGGTCCTGCTTAGCTTACTGTTTTATATGCTGTGAGATCCCCATAGACCACAATGGGCCTATTGGTTTCAATGGGCAAAAAATCACAGAGTTAAAGGAGTACTTCGGTGCACACTTTTTTCATTTTATCCTGTCCGGGCTGCAAAATAAAAGAAAACACACTTTATCTTACCTGCCAATGAGCCCCCGGAGCTCCGGTACAGGTGTTCGGTCCCCGGGCTGTATTCTTCTTACTTCCTGTTAGCCCGGCACGTCACATGGAGCTTCAACCTATCACTGGCTGAGGCGGGACATTGCTGCGGCCGGTGATAGGCTCAAGCTCCGAGTTAATGCACTAGTCATAGTTCCCTATATCATTAAATAAGGGAGGACTCAATATTCGCGAATATGCGCATAGATTTTCGCATATGCACATAAAATTTTGCATATGCAAAAAAAACGAATATTCGTAATTACGAATATATAGTGCTATATTCGCGAATATGCGATATTCGCAATTAAAATTTGAATTGTGAATATTCGCAAGCAACACTAGTTGGCACTGTACTGGGTGCTATGTGAGCAGAAAGGAAAGAATAAATAGCATGGAGGAACGGGTAACAGAAAGCAATTAACTGCTGCTGAGATGAGAAGGAAGCCTTGGTTTACCCTTCAGGGACAGGGTAGATTCTCTGAATGATGGGGACGGGCTTAGAGATTACAGGAACACAGCCCAGGCTCGCTTTTCCTATCTCTAGCACTTAGCACTAGCTAAGTTCCTCCCCAACTTCCTGTGTTCTGTCCTGGTCTGTCTTAGAGATTTCCTCTAACAACAAACAGTGGACAGCAGATTGCAGAAACGTGATACCTATTGGTCAAGATTTTGGGCTTTTTTCTGGGGGTAAGGAATAATTTTTGGTAAAATTAAATTATTTACAAATATTTTAGAAATCTCACATGAAGGGAAGTTGTTTGAAACAATAGTGAACATTTAAGTTTTATGAAATGTTATACCTTCTGACTTACCTTTAAAGCATCCGGATTTGCAAAGTACACATGTTCTCCCCACTTGATTCCTGTCCACAGGTCATATATTTGAGCAGCAATATGACTAAGAGGTAGGTAACTGACAACACACTCTTGTTGGATTTCTGCAGGATGCATGTCTCCAGCACGACTGGCATGAGCGGCTGTCCAGGTGATCTGTGTGAGAGTAGATCAACTCAATACAGAATAGAAAGATGGTGATTTAGTTTTTATACAAATATGTTGTGTATTCTGAAGCATAAAGAAAGGAATTTACTAAGACCTGCAATTCACACACCAGTCTGAAGTAAACACGCACCAGGGAACAGGAGATACAGATTTATCAAGAGGCACCCACCTCTTGATAAATCCAGGTGCCCGTGAGGCTGTCCTTTACCGCAGTGTCAGACATCTACACCAGCTCGGAGCTGGCAAAGATTTTCACCACAATTTACCCGTGCTAGCAGGCATAAATTGTATTAAACTCAGCACTCCGTAAGGGTAGACACGCACACTTCACTTGAAGCCATGTCCCTTTATGCCAGGCCCAATCCAATTGCCAAGCACAGTGCAGATCGGCCAAAAGTTTGTGGATTTGCACAAAATATTGTGAGTTTTAGCCTATCTGTGCCAAGCGCAAGACATTCTTTCCCAAAATGCTCAAATTACACCTCCAAAAGTCTTTGCTGCCCTAAACCTATACAAGTGCTCAAACAGCAATTACATTTGTAGCATGTGAGATGGGATGTGTTAATGCCATTTATGTCATCTTTCTTTTTTATACAGGACTAAATTTGCCATAACACTGATGTGTTTATGGTTGTCATCCCTTAGATTCCCCCAATATGTATGTTCAGCTTGGCCAAATGCATATACAGTACGGGGAAAACTCTCCACAAGACCACCTTATGGAAAATACCACATGACCAGATTTTGTGTAATGGATTTTTTAAGTCAACCATACATTTTGTATAGAGGCCATTTTCTTTGAGAAACTCACTCGCAAAGACTATTTTTTAATGTAATCTATCTTGGTCTTCTCAAAGACATTTTACTCTATTATGTCTATGAGTGATGGGCAGTAAGGAGTACGGCTGACAATCTATAATAATATCTCAAAGAAATGCACTATTCAATAAAAACACAATTGTCTTAAAGGAAAACGGTCACCTGTTCACCTGCACTATAACCCGATACACCGGGTTATAGTGCGGGTGAACAGGAGACCGATGGGGGGGGGGTCTTGGACTGCTATACCTACCTGCAGTCCAGATCCCCCTCTTTCAGCGCTTACTTGTGCTCTGGAGGTGGGCCCACTGGTTGGATTTAAATATTCATAAGCATTGGTCATGTGAGTGCTCAGTAGGCACGAGCGCTCACATGACCAGCGCTTAGGAATATTTAAATCCAGCTGGCAGGCCCGCCTCCAGAGTGCAAGTCAGCGCTGAAAAGGGGGGGGGGGGGGGTCGGGGTTCCGGACTGCAGGCAGGTATAGCAGTCCGAGACCCCGCATCGGTCTCCTGTTCACTGTTAACCCGGTGTATCGGGTTATAGTGCTGGTGACCGTTTTCCTCTAAAGATACACGTAAGGATACTTATGTATGGTGAGATGTGTATTCTTTCTCTTATCCTCTCTGTTGTACTGACAGTGCAGTAGGGGTCTGACAAAAAAGGTGAGAACTGAGATTCTCCAACATTATTGCAATATCTCATTGTGTGGTACTGAGCATTTTTGAAGGAGGGTCTTATATTATGCATTCGCTAAATCTCTATCAGGCTAAAAAATCAAACTGTACAGTGAGTTAAGTTCCTTTGTTATGAGTTTTGGCTACATACATACATTATCATGACTTAACATCACTCCTTTTGGGTTTCCAGTGGTTCCGGAGGTATAGATAAGAATGCAGCACTGGTTGGGCTTCTGGGAGTGTATGACATCATCCAGCTGGTCATCACTGATATCATTGCCCAGTTCCATAAACTCTTTCCACTAGAATTTGTATAAAAAAAAGAGAAATACAGAGGGTTGTCTGGATCTATACACTATAGAACATCTTATTCATTTTGTATGTCAACTTTACTATATTTATTTCTTATTTATTGTCTTGCAATGTATACACAATGTTGTATATTAAACATACACTGTATCTCCTACAAATAACTTATAACAAAGTTGCACATTTTTTGCAGGTGTCCGGTGTTAATAAACAGGGTAAGGCTAAGTTTCCACTTGGTTTTTTTTCTGGCAGTTTTTGGATATCTGCCACTGCAGTTTTTGAGCCAAAGTCAGAAGTGGATCCATAAAGGGGGCAGAAGTGTAAGTCCTTCCTTTATATGTCCTATTCCTTTTTAATATATTTCTGGATTTGGCTCAAAAACTGCTGTAAAATGTCCAAAAACTGCAGTGGCAGATGTCCAAAAACTGCCAAGAAAAAAGCCAATTGGAAACTTAGCCTAAGGAGTACTTTGCATGAAATGCTGATGCCACTGGACACAAAACTGCCCGTAGGGAACTATGGAATTAGGTTTTGTTTTGATCAGTACAAAAACGCTGCAGGGAATCCCGATAGAAAGGCTCCAAATATACATAAAGGATGCGGCCTTACAGATTAAAAACATGCTGGGAGTTGTAGTTTTGCAACATCTGGAGGTCCGCAGATTGAAGACCACTGGTATTGGAGGTTATACTCACCTGTCCCCACCGCTCCGGACCGTCACCGCTCGTCACTGCTGCCCTGGATGTCGCCTTCCATCGCTGTCGCCGTGTCCCCAACGCTCCGGCAAGGCCTCTGCTTCCCCGGCATCCTCGCTCTCCGTCGCCGCCATCACGTCGCTACGCGCGCCGCTCCTATTGGATGATGGGACGGCGTGCGCAGCGACGGGATGACGACGATGGAGAGCGCCGATGATGCAGGGGATCCCGAAGAGGATGCACCGGAGCCCCGAGAACAGGTAAGTGATCATCAGTGGACCACACGGGGCACCGTAAACGGCTATCCGGTGGCAGCTGAAGCAGTCTGCTCTGCCAGATAGCCGTTTATGCGATGGCCCCGACATACAAAAGCATCGTATGTTGATGCTGCCTTCAACATGCGATGGCCTCTGAGAGGCCATCGTATGTTGAAATGATCGTATGTCGGGGCCATCGTAGGTCGGGGGGTCACTGTACTGCTTTTGCACCATTCTCTAACATGAGCTTGGGAAAATTAGTGGGTGATGAAGAGGCATGGCAATTTTTTTTTTTTTTTACATAATAAAACAACCATAAATGAAATAAGAAAGCCCCTCTACTATATAATGAAAGTGATAAGTTATTTTTATCAAAGCTTCAGATATATTGATAAGACATCATATTTTTACCAACTAATATTATAGTCCGAATCTATACCAATAACAATTTTTGATGTGTTCCTCTTTTAGCCCCTTAAAGTAAACCACAGGCCTGCTACTTGGATTGTGCACAGTTCTATTTGTATGGCTTTCCATATTATTTTCAGAAATTATTTTTTAACAGAACCAATTAAATCGGCCATATTTCAGTTTAATCCTAAATAGAGATGAGCGAACTTACAGTAAATTCGATTTGTCACGAACTTCTCGGCTCGGCAGTTGAGGACTTTTCCTGCATAAATTAGTTCAGCTTTCCGGTGCTCCGGTGGGCTGGAAAAGGTGGATACAGTACTAGGAGACTCTTTCCTAGGAATGTATCCACCTTTTCCAGCCCACCGGAGCACCTGAAGGCTGAACTATTTTACGCAGGATAAGTCATTAACTGCCGAGCTTAGAAGTTCATGACGAATCGAACTTACTGTAAGTTCGCTCATCTCTAATCCTAAACATAAATAAATAAATAATGATGATTGAATTATTAAATAGGGAGAGTGAGTACAGCTAAACAAACAACTGTGTACGTGTTGTCTCTTGCCAAGTATCTGCATAACCTTGATGTCCTTAGTGTAACATTTTTTACCTACCGTGTATAGATCTGAACGCTTGACTTGTAAACTGCCTTTATATTGTACAACAGCTTTGAGATGAGGCAACTTTTCCCATATCTGTAAATGAATGAATTAGCATTCTTAAAATAGGTTTTATTTACTGCCTACAGCAATAGTCAAGACATATTCTGATTATTGTGGAACATAAATTATAGATATTCTCACATGAATGTGTACAGCCAGATGATGGAAACATTTGACTATCTACATACATGTATACAGTGCATACATGCAATAAAAATTATTCAACCCCCATTGCAAATTACGGTAGGTTTATTTGCAAAGTTTACAAGGTTTCAACTGTTTGCAAATAGATACATAAATTGAAAACAAATGTAAATAGTGCAAAAGTCATACAGCAAATGGTTTCTCCAAGTTCAACACAAAATGGTACTAATGACTACTTTAGGCAAGTGGTGTATTCCATCTCACTCTCACAGGTGCGCCCGGACTGGACTGGACGTGTCCACACAAATAGCAAGAAGAAACAGGATGTCCAGCGCAGATTCGTGAAAAGGAACTTCTTTATTTACACATCATAGTAGCCATAGGAAACACACAGGATTCAGTAAAAGTGACGCGTTTCAGCCTGCGATGCCTTAGTCATTCATATGTATGACTAAGGCCTCGCAGGCCAAAATCGCGTCACTTTTACTGAATCCTGTGTGTTTCCTATGGCTACTATGATGTGTAAATAAAGAAGTTCCTTTTCACGAATCTGCGCTGGACATGCTGTTTCTTCTTGCTAATGACTACTTTAATCTAAAAAATGATTCAACCCCTTCATGACAAGCGTCATAGTAGGGGTTGAATATTCTATGAGGATTCAAGTCGGGCAACTGTGATGGCCAATCCAGAATCTTCCAAGATTTCTGCTGAAACCAAGCCTTGGTGGACTTTGCGGTATGCTCAGGATCATTGTTGGAATGTCCAATGTCACTCGCGGAAGCATGATGTTTTCTCCTAGGATTTTGTAATACTTTTTTTTTAAAGGTTTTAACTTTGCCTTTCCAAATAACAAATGCAAGACAGCATTCATCTTCATGATAGCATGAAAAGAAAATCCCACACATAAACATCAAGAAGAGATATTATAGCAGAGGTCAAAATATAGTCAACATCCCCATAATTTAAATATATTCACACGTCATTCATACCACAATGAACCATGCAGCTTGATGAAATAATAAGGCAAGTGCAGATTGGGCATTTAAAGGGGTACTCCACTACTTTAAAACTAGGCCATCAATCATATAAACCTTGAAAACCCCTTTAAGGGTGCGTTCACATGCTATTACTAGCAGCAGGTTTCACGCTGAGGGGAAACCTGCTGCGAGTTATGCTACCATTGATTTGAATGGGTCCACAGACAGTCCGCAATAGTGTCAGATTTGCGGACTGTCCGCGGACCCATCTAAATCAATGGTAGGGTAACTTGGGGGAAACTCGCTACTAGCATGTGAACGCACCCTAAGGCTGGGTTTACACAGTGTAAAATGAAAACTTTAAAAACAGTGCAAAAAGAACTGCAGTAAATAAAATAAATGAAAAGCAGAAGTATTTTCGTTTCTAATAATGTGTTCTATTAAAGGCTTTGAAAAGAAGCCACCAGTGCTCACACATTGTATAAAATCTGCAGTAATTTTAATGTTGGAACATTATAAGATTTAAGAAACTGCTGCTTTTTATGCCTATTTTACCATCCTATTTTGTTTTCATTTTACACTGTGTGAACCCAGCCTAAAACTGTTTAAAAAAAAAAACTAGTCAGGGAAGGGGGAAAAACTAGACAACAGAACTCCATTATAGCAGCAGTGGCACGTGGTCAGGAAAGGTAAGAGTTGATCAAATTTTTTTTAAACAGCATATATATATATATATATATATATATATATATAAACATTCTTAATACATTAATACATAATTAATACTTTTCTTTTATTTCCCCTCCCCCCCAGCCTGTTGCTCGTATACCTCTATCTTTTCTTTTTAACCTCTATCTTTTTTACTTAGTAAGACTTCTTTTTTTTTCTCCTTGATGAT
Organism: Hyla sarda; assembly: GCF_029499605.1. Lineage (NCBI taxonomy): Eukaryota > Metazoa > Chordata > Amphibia > Anura > Hylidae > Hyla > Hyla sarda. Next base: position 177,672,158 of record NC_079192.1, read on the forward strand.
GTATAGCTTCATACTTTTTTAACTTTTTCCACTAGATTGATCCATGTTTTTCACGTGGGGGGCTTTTGGCGCAAACCACTTCCTAAGAATCACAATCTTAATCAGGCCCGCTTGAGTATTAGATTTTTCTTTTCCCTTATTTCCAGTCCCAAAACAGCGGTTGCAAAATTATAATTTAGTTTGACTCCAAAATTCTCCTAAATTTTCTTATAACCCTTTTCCCACAATGTTTGAACTTCTTTACACCCCATATCATATGTATAAGATCTTCTCTCTCAATCTTACATCGGGGACAATTTGAGTCAGTTCTTTTCCCCATTTTGAACAGCCCATCAGGGGTACAACAAAGTCTGTGGATGAATTTAATTTGTGATATTTTGTGGTTTGTGCTAGTAGATGATTTGTCTATATTTCTAAATATTTCCCACCAGTCTTCCTTTTCCAACCCCCTCCCCAATTGTTTCCCATTTCAACTTAACTTTTAGTGTATTTTATTTGCCACATGTGTGATCAGTGTATTATACTGTACATTTTTCCTAACCTAATCTTCAAACTTATTTGTGTGTTTACCAGAAGGTCAAACAATTCGTGATATCCAATTTCCCATGTAGAATTATCTTTTTCTGCCTTAAACGCATTTTTTATCTGTATATATGCATATTTGCATTCAGTGTCTAACATATATTGACTACTAAGAGTCCATGATAAGAGTTCCTTATTAACCACTAATTGTTCCACTCTGAAAATCCCATGTTCCTCCCAATTTACATATTCCCTCAGTTTACATATTTCTGGAAAATAAACATTACCCCATATCCTCGTAAATTTCAAACTACCTGATACCCCTAAGAACCTTTTTGTGAATTTCCAAATTTTATTCATCATTTTGAAAAATGGAGCATTTCCCAACTTTACTTCAAACAGTCCTACACCCTCTAATATTTCCCACACAGTGATGTTTTTCATCAGAAAAGAACTAACAAACCTACTTATCATACCCTCCTCAGTGCATAGCATATTAAGTTGCGCTGCTACATAATAGAACTGAAAATTAGGTATCCCCATTCCTCCTATCTTGACTGGTGGGTTAATAAGATTCAGTTTGATCCTCACCCGTTTGTGTCCCCATATAAGATCATTTCGTTTTCTTTCTAAATCTTTGAAGTACTTATCTTTAATCCAGATTGGCCCTGCTCTCAAAAAATGTAATAGCATTGGTAGCAACACGATTTTAATAAGTGCTGAGCGGTCAGCCATGTTCAAAGGGAGTTTAATCCATATTCATATTTTACCACTAATTTTATCTAGTATAGTAATATTCCTCCAATATATCCATTATATGTGGTATTGTCTCACTTGGATTTCTAACAAAAAGTAAAACATTGTCTGCATATAATAAGATTTTTTCCTGTACGCTGTTAATCCCAAACCCCTCAAATGTCTCTGTGTTTCTAAGAATACGTGCTAATGGTTCAATTGCTATAACAAATAAAGTGGAGGACAGTGGGCAGTCTTGTCTTGTACCTCTTTTTAGAGAGAAACTCTTAGCATCTAGGGACAGGATGGAGCGGGGTCCCTCTTCTCCAATCTGAATGTTTAGGATTGTTCTTTGTACAGGGTGGGCCATTTATATGGATACACCTTAATAAAATGGGAATGGTTGGTGATATTAACTTCCTGTTTGTGGCACATTAGTATATGTGAGGGGGGAAACATTTTTAAAGATGGGTGGTGACCATGACGGCCATTTTGAAGTTGGCCATTTTGAATCCAACTTTTGTTTTTTCAATAGGCAGAGGGTCATGTGATACATCAAACTTATTGGGAATTTCACAAGAAAAACAATGATGTGCTTTGTTTTAACGTAACTTTATTCTTTCATGAGTTATTTACAAGTTTCTGACCACTTATAAAATGTGTTCAATGTGCTACCCATTGTGTTGGATTGTCAATGCAACCCTCTTCTTCCACTCTTCACACACTTATAGCAACACCGCAGGAGAAATGCGAGCACAGGCTTCCATTATCCGTAGTTTCAGGTGCTGCAGAATGGGCAAAACAAAAATTGGAACAGGACCCTCAGTTGACGCAGAAGATTTTGTTCAGTGATGAGGCAAACTTTTATGAGAATGGGGAAGTTAACAAACAAAACCACCGCTATTGGTCTGACACTAACCCACATTGGATAGATCCTTCCAAGACTGTTGGAACACAAAAATTGATGGTCTATGGGGTACAAAGATAGTGGGGCCATTCTTCATCAATGGAAATCATAAGGCCACTGGATATGCAAAATTGCTACATGATGGTGTGTTTCCCTTTTTATGCACTGAAGCTGGCACGTTCCCTGAGTTTTTCCAGCAAGATGGTGCACCACCACATTATGGGTGTCAGGTCCGAGCATTCCTAGATGAACAGTTTCCTGAAAAGAGGATCGGTCGTCGTGGGCCAGTTGAATGGCCCCCAAGGTCTCCCGATCTGACCCCCTTAGACTTTTATCTTTGGGGTCATCTGAAGGCAATTGTCTATGCTGTGAAGATACGAGATGTGCAGCACCTGAAACTACGGATACTGGAAGCCTGTGCTAGCATTTCTCCTGCGGTGTTGCTATGAGTGTGTGAAGAGTGGGAGAAGAGGGTTGCATTGACAATCCAACACAATGGGCAGCACATTGAACACATTTTACAAGTGGTCAGAAACTTGTAAATAACTCATGAAAGAATAAAGTTATGTTAAAACCAAGCACATCATTGTTTTTCTTGTGAAATTCCCAATAAGTTTGATGTGTCACATGACCCTCTTCCTATTGAAAATACAAAAGTTGGATTCAAAATGGCTGACTTCAAAATGGCCGCCATGGTCACCACCCATCTTGAAAAGTTTCCCCCCTCACATATACTAATGTGCCACAAACAGGAAGTTAATATCACCAACCATTCCCATTTTATTAAGGTGAATCCATATAATTGGCCCACCCTGTATATTACTATAAATGTTTCTACCCTGGATCTCTCCTTTCTTATACCGCCTGGCGGCCATCTCTGATACGCGTCATCCTGCGTTCGGGCCCGCGTCACACCAATCAGCTTTCGCAACTCGCGAGAGCCCGGCCTCCACTGCATTTCGCCGGTACCTGTATCATTCCACAGAGCCTCCTCATGACCCTCGGGGCGCAGCTCCATGACACCACACCCGCCGTTTGCACCTCCAAATCCGGTGTTCCGCACCCGGGGAAAGACCTCGGGGACCCGAGCCAGAATCAAGCAGCAGCCACGGAGGTGGGAGGTCCTGGGACCGGTACTGACTGATCACGTCATTCCGTCACGTGTTCCGAGCAGGACCGTGTGATCTTTATATTACTTTTTTATTTTTTAACTAGTCAGGGAGCGGTTAAGTGTGATCTTTATATTACTTAACCCCTCCCTGACTAGTTTTTAAAAAGAAAATTACTTGCCGGACTAAACCTTTAGGCTATGTTCATATGCCAGAATTTCTGTGTGGAATTTCACATTGGAACTCCACACGGAGATTTAACAGCAGTAAAATTCCCATTGATTTCAATGGGATTCTGCTGTTCAGTGCACATAGCAGAATTTCTATGCTGAAAATATCTGACGTGGAAATTAAAATTCCTGTGTCCGCAGAAAGAATAGACCTGTCCATTTTTTCTGCATACTCCGCATGAAATGCATTGCTGTCTATGAGATGGTGCTCCGCTGTCAGGGCAATGTCTGCACAGAGATTCTCCATGCAGACATTCCCCCGTGTTAACATAGCCCTAAAGGATGAGCAATGAACCTGCTGCTCTGGATAGAAGGAAGAATCAGATTACCTGTAAAATCTTCTCCAACTGTTTGTGATTTTCAACCACTATAATGTTTGCTCTGCAGTCATTTGCGACATAATGGCATGCTTCAGGGGAATTGGTTGCGTAAATCCCAGTTGTAATTCCCCTAAAAATGAAAAAAAGAGTATGTTATTTTAAATCAGAGCTTTCCTCAACGGATTACGGTCACATGTACACAACTATATGACAAGATTCTAGAAAGAATTTATCTCTTATGATAAAATATAAGAAAATGCACCACGCAATAAAGTGTATTTACTAAAGTACATTAAATAAATATATAATAGAAGACATCATATCAGTCTTATATTCCAAATACCAGCACAAAACTGCAGTTAACACTTTTTGAACATTAGGTGTACATGTACATCAAAATGTCGGTAAGCTTGTATGCAGCAGGTGTAGAAGCTGAGTCCACTCCATGCATAGCAGGTGCCAGATGTTGACTAGAGTTCACACCTTCCATCAGAGGCCAGATCCTGGCTATGTAACCCACTAAGCCCCTACTGTGGTCAAAAACAGTGAAGATGGCAGCTGGCCACCTTGTGAAGGCCCCTAGGCCTGCCATCTTCATATTTCTAGTATACCCTGCTTAAAGGGGTTCTCCGGCGCTTAGACATCTTATCCCCTATCCAAAGGATAGGGGATAAGATGCCTGATCGCGGGGGTCGTGATCTTGCACGCCGCACCCCATTAAAATCAGTCCCCGGAGCGTGTTTGCTCCGGGTCTGATTACCGTCGATCACGGGGACGGAGCGTTCTGACGTCACGGCTCCGCCCCCGTGTGACGTCACGGCTCTGCCCCTCAATGCAAACCTATGGGAGGGGGCGTGATCGACGGTAATCAGACCCGGAGCAAACATGCTCCGGTAACTGATTTTAATGGGGTGCGGCGTGCAAGATCACGGGGGTCCCCAGCGGCGGGACCCCCGCGATCAGGCATCTTATGCCCTATCCTTTGGATGGGGGATAAGATGTCTAAGCGGCGGAGTACCCCTTTAAGTAATACAGTATATTAGCCAAGGTTTGAAAAACCATGTTTTGCTCATAATAAAAGTTCCTGTGAGTGGCAGAACAATTGTTGTTACAGACATACTATATTGGTAATGGACATCCTATGTTTCACACCTTGAAAAGGGCCAGTTAATCTTCAATGTAGCAGCCCACCCCAAAGAACTAGCTTCAAAAGGCAGTGACCCCAATAAAATGGGAAATAATGGCTGTGAGGCTAGAAGAGTATCCAGACAGAATGGTGGCTAAATGGTTTTAAGTTTGGATTTTCATCCCAGAGTTCTTTGGCTCTGGGTGACAATGGGTGGAAATTTGAAGTTGGTTGTTTTCTAATATATAGTAGAGAGATGCCTAGGACTAAATTGGTGAGGGAGTACTTTTAAGGCAGCCCTATTAGGAATATTTTTTTTTTTTTTTTTTTAGAGATTTACACTTTTCTCCTTTTGATTTAGTACCAAAAATGGTGCCAAATATAAATAAATACATTGCACAGTGCCTATGCAGTCATGGTCACAGCCGAAAGCATTTTGTAATGCTGTCGGTCTGCTTCTGTTGGCGTACTACTGATTACAGCATGCACAGCTGCCATGCAGTCTGGTCCGTAATCCTCTCTGCTGATGCGCCCTACTTATCAGTTCTGCATGATTGTAGGACCTAGATGTAAACATTGTACAGAACTTGAAGCCTGTAGCGCTTTACATTATATAGTGGTGATGCTGGGCTACTGCAGCACAGCTTCTATTGACTTCAATTCGAATTTTCTGCAGTAACCAGGTGCCACCTCTATACTATGTGCGGAGCCAAAGCTTCCTCCTCCTGTACATTGCTTACATCCGGCCACTGCCGATGAGCTATTGATGGTCTATCCAGTGGATTGGCCATGAATAGGTTTTCCTATCCTATTCTTCCACACCTCGTACAGTCTCCCTCCTCGGCTGTCACTAGATACGTAACTGAAATATTCAAACTCACTTTTTTCTGGTATCTTTCCCTCCTCTATCAAACACTTGTAACCCCATTGGTGGAAAAAATACTTATCTGGACCCATCCTGTGCAGCTAACTATAGACCCATCTCTAATCTCCCCTTTATTTCTAAACTCCTAGCACCCTTGGTCTATTCTCACCTAATCCACTATCTCTCTTGCTGGAAACACCACATGAGAGTTGATTTTTTTCACCCTGAACATACTATTCTGGGTATCCTCTGAGTTTAGTTACCAAGTGGAAGCAGATAGGGTATGCACCAGATTGCATTCTAGAGGGTATCCAGAGTGGGCTTTAATAGAGCTTAAAGGGGTACTCCGGTGGAGTAATCAACTGGTGCCAGAAAGTTAAACAGATTTGTAAATGACTCCTATTAAAAAATCTTAATCCTTCCAGTACTTATTAGCTGCTGAATACTACAGAGGAAATTCTTTTCTTTTTTTTTTTTAACACAGTGCTCTTTGCTGACATCATGACCACAGTGCTCTCTACTGACATCTCTGTCCATTTTAGGAACTGTCCAGAACAGCATATGTTTGCTATGGGGATTTTCTCCTACTCTGGACAGTTCCTAAAATGGACAGAGAGGTCAGCAGAGAGCACTGTGCTAGTGATTCAGCAAAGAGCTCTGTGTTCCAAAAAGAAAATAATCTTCTCTGGAGTATTCAGCAGCTAATAAGTACTGGAAGGATTAAGATTTTTTAATAGAAGTAATTTACAAATCTGTTCAACTTTCTGGCAGCAGTTGATAAAAAAAAAAAAAAGTTTTCCACCGGAGTACCGTTGCCCTCATGAACAGATTGGAACACTCAGGAGGTCCAATAAAAAACAAAGTAAGCAGCAATCCTACCTTTGTGACCACATATAGTTTAGAATTTCATTCCATTTTAAACATTGTAAAGACACAATTACCTGTACTAAAACACGTAGAGCAAGTAATAAGGAATGGAGTCAATTTCCCTAGCTGAAAAGCACCTACAATAGTATGTTAACTCCTATTATGCTCATTTCAAAACAAAAAGACACTTGGTTGTCTATAAAAGTGGTGCATGTGGTTTGTAGATATGCAGAGCCCTGTTCAGATATAGAGGATATGGTAGACCACAAAAAATATAATTTTTGCGCTTTTATTAATTGCAATATACAACATTTGTGGTCTAAAAAATTAATTGCTCAGAATGTAATGTCACAAACATCAGAAGCACAAAAAGACTGCTTAAAAAGAAAAAACAAGAGCACGTATGTCATTCAACAGGTCCACTAATAGTCCAGTAATAGTATTTCAAATGTATCTAAACATTTTTTTACAAAACACTTCAACATTACTTTCTCAGGAATTGAAATGGTTAAACAATGCAAACGGGGCAGGTATCTTGAACGGACCCTATGCAATAGGAAAACTTTATGAATATACCTGCTAGATGGTACACGGCCTAGAGGTTTAAACAATAGGACCAATCTGAACGCACTAAACGTACAATAGTATACATTTCTCCTTTGTGTTACATGCATATATTGTTTTAAGATATATGTTGACCTCTACACACATTTTTTATATGTGTGGGTTACCCCTCCCCTTCCTGTTAGGGGTTCACTAACCATAATATATAGGAGCCTTATTGGTTAGAAGTTAGGCTATGAGTAAGGACCTCTAGGTCAAAACAAGTTAGTCTGTCTGTCATGTGTTTTCTTCAGTGTTATTTGTAATATATTTTTATGTCCAGATGTTGCCATTCCATGTCTTGGACTTTTAATATGTTTTTCTAATAAAAATCACATATATGCAAGCCCGGGCACCTTCTTTTGGATAAATAGCTGCAAAAAGCACGTGCACTACAGTCCGCAGGTGAGCTGGGGCAGGTCCAAAATTTGCCCTGGGCCCCACAGGAATTTAGTTATTCAGCTGATTTCATGTGCATAGATAAAAGAGCTAACATAGCATAATACATATTGCATTCCTCCAGATTTCACAAGTTAGGTATATTAGTTAATGACATCAAATAACCAGACAGGCAGCATTCCATGTAATACTGACTCATTGTGATAGTTAACCAATAACAGTGCAGTGGAAGACCAGAGAATGAAAACTTTCAGAAACAATAACTATAAATGGATTTATAATGACATATTTATTTATTTTACTCTGAGTTATTGGAGAACTAAGTAAGAATCAATGAATAAATGCATTGTGTATAATATAAACTCCCCCATACCCCTGGCTCCCATTGGTGTATTTCCCAAATCGAGAATTTTTGAGATTTAAGTTATTTAAGGTGTGAAGTGTGCCTATGGCTGTTACTCAGTTAAAAAGACATCATTCATTGGGCACAATTCCAGAATATGTGGGCTTGTATTTATCAGAAACCAAAGCAATTATGGACCTAACTTTATTGTTTGTGCATATTGTGTGTTTCAATTTGCATTTCAGTTAATAATGTTCCTAGAGTATCAGGAACCTGTTTTCTTTGAAAATGATCCAGGATCCAGAGGTTAAAGAAGCAAAAATGTACTTATCCCCTATCCACAGTTCAAGGTTTATCACAGTGACTAATCCTGTCTGATTAATCTATTGTGTGCTTAGACTGTCTAGTCTATGTTTAGATGTGCTATTAGTTGACTCAAACTGTGGCAGAATTCTAGCACTTTTTACCCACTCTTATAACATCTTAAGCCTCACCCCACTGAAGAAGACACACCCTAATTTACCAGGACCATGCCCCTTTTTAGACTGGGCTTAAAAGTGTCTAAAGAATATAAGAAATGATATACAAATCACAAATTCTGGCACATTTGCAAGAAGAATTCTGCCCCAATAGCTGACCCTTCTCACGTGCACATTCAATATTTCTTTTTTTATTCTTTATTGAAAATACCAGGTCATGGCCACCAAATTCCACTTTAGTAATATTGTCATGTGTTTCTAATGGTAATAATCAGGTCTATTAACAATAAAATACATCTCACTTGTCCTCCAAAATACAAAATCCTGCTCTTCTACTCTGTCCACATCACCTGCGAATCAGAATAAGTGACTAAAAGGTGTGCATTTTTGCATGCAAGAGCATTAAATAAGAGCTACTTTACTTTATGGACATTAACTCCCAGTTAGTTATGCTTTTTTAGAATTTTTTTGATATTGATTGTCAAGGAAATGTAATTCTTTATTAAATAATAATTGATTCTGCATGCAAATCTAAGCCTAACTTATCTAGTATTGATTTTTATGCAATAAATCTTTCTATTGCATTGTTCAGCACAAGGCAGCTTGCTATAAACACATCTCTTTCTCCCTAAATGTCCCAATAAAGATATATATGTACATGTAGATATGACTAAGATATGATGCTATAGGTTGCAGGGGTTGGTCAGAGGTGGTGACATTAATCAGTGGGATAATATGTGGTGGATTTGAGCTCTGGAAAAAAAAATAAAAAATAAATAAAAAATAAAAAAAAAGGAAAATGTAGAGAAAATTGTAGTTTGCTTTCTATGTCTCTATTTGGCCCAGACAGACATGAAACTTTCTTCCAACAATAACTTGCCTCTATACAATGGCTACTTTCTTTATGAGCACACCCCAACCCCAAATACTGTTCCTGTTACTTGCCCCAATATGTCCCCTGTTGCTACCATCAGTACTGTTTGTACTGTATTAACAATATCATGCTTGCTACTGACTAATACTGTACCGACTGCTACCTCCAAAATTGTGACAGCTGTGCAGCTTCCAATCTATTCTGCTTCCTTGGCCCTGCTTCCCTAGTACATATGAAAGTCAACAATTGTACTTACCCAGCAAATATTGTTCCCACCGCTGATATAAACCATTCTGGTGAATTAAAGCCAAGAACACCAACACTATGGAATCGCTTCAATCCAAGCTGCAAATGAAAAATACAGAGAAAGCAGAATACATTATGACATGAGATCATATACGGTTATCTCCAAAATTGAAGGTCATGAATGGATATGGAGTGCACTAAGAACAGTCAGTGTCCATGATGCACACTGAAGAACGCTCAATAATGCTAATAGAAAATAATTTGATATGGTAGGATGTTCAGCCACTTCCGACTATTAAAGGGGTACTCCACTGGCCAGCCTTCCGGCTGCGTTCAGGACATTTAGTTCCAAACGCTGTGGGCACGCTGAGGGGGTCGGCCACACACCCTCATGCCGTCAGGCAACACCCCCTCAATGTAAGTCGTCACACCCCCTCCCATAGACTTACATTGAGGGGCGTGGTCAACCCCCACAGCGCACGCACAGAGTTCGGAACTAAATGTTCCGAATGCAGCTGGAAGGCTAACCAGTGGACTACCCCTTTAGGTCTTGGGGAAAAAACATAAGAACCAACAACAGAAGTAACTATCCTAATACCAAACTCCAAAAAGAGCAGCACTTCTGTAGTACATGCACGGGTGCCTATTGCAATATGGTCCTGGCCTAGGCCTTTCCACGTATACAGCAAACAAACAGACAGCGGCAGCTTTAGTAAAGTGAAAAAAGTTGGTGTCTTTATACACATAATGTGATACAACATTTCAGCTTGCTCACCAAGCCATTTTTAAGCAACAAATGAGTGTACAGGGTACATATTTATAGTCAAACAGGACCAGTGAAATAATTAATCAAATGCAATATACAATATAAAAGTGTAAAACATACAAACATTTTTACTTATTATGCTCATAAAGTGACTTGTACATATCATAAGGCAGTATTTAGGGTCCGTCATTATAAGGCTCATAGCATACATGATCCATGGATAAGATAATTTATTATATTTATATTATTATTATTATTATTTATTATTATTATAATTCTGTATTAATGTGCACATGTGAGGTGATTAATAAGATGGGTGGAAGAGACAAAATCACTCTCCCGATGTGTATACAGTAGCACCACGAGGATGCCGATATACAGCGTTTCAATGTGGATGAATGGCCGAAGCCGGAAGTGAGGTACCAGACAGTGTGTCAGCTGACATCATTGTCACGGCAACGTGTCTCTATGAGCTGCGCATGCGTGGTGTTCCAGCCAGAGATCACGCTCACCATCTTTAAACAGGTCAAATAGGGTATATGTGGAAACAGGCGCACAGCAATCTCCAATTGAACCTAGCGCACAGGAAAGCACTGAAGTGCAGCACATAGCGTCGCACACACAGGTCTTCAACCAAAGGACCAGCGGTATTACCAGAGGCAACTCAACTGATGCCAACAGGTGCTAAATGGTTATTTTTTGGAGAAGTGCAACCACACATTGTGTACTTAATGACCTGTTTACATAACATTCACAGCATAAGCATATGACAATACTAACAAAATTTCTGCTGGTAATAAATATATATTCATGGCATTGGTGCTTGCATACAAGTTTACATATATTTTCGTGATCGATCAATCATCCCTTCACACAAATCCATCTATAAATAAACAAACATAAATAGTATTAGTTACAGTAAAAATGAAAATATCAAAATTCAGAAATTCTTTTCAACCTTATACGGGTAGAACGAACAACATTATGCATTATAGATTTCTTGAGAAACTTTAAAATCAACATTTAATCCATATGGCTTCAATGTGTTCAGTGAATAAATCCACCACAGCTCTTTTCGCTTGAGAACTGCGATGCGGTTGCCACCTCTTTTAAGTGGGGGTACATGGTCCATAATGGTGAAGACAAGATCTTTTTTGCTATGTCCACATTCTATGAAGTGGTTGGGTACAGGTAAGTCCATAAGCTTTTTCGTATTGAGTAACGATGTTGGTTAATCCTAGTTTTTGTGGTGGTTTCTACTACATATAGTAGGTTGCACGACATCTAAGTGTGTAAATGACATGGTCAGTATCACTTATAAGGTAGAAGTTGATCTTATATTTCTTTAAGGTGGTGGAATGGACAAATTCTGTGCCTTTTTGCATACTGTTGATGCATGAAAGGCACAGAAACAAGCCTTTTTGACATGTAGATAAATAACACTGTTTTTAAGAGAAACATCAGCCTTAACAATCTTATCTTTCAGATTAGTGACACTCATGGCAGTTCGTTGTTGTTGTATTCTTGTCTGGATTTGGCCGTCTATGCCAGCGGCCTCCCCGCCTCGTCCGCTTTCTTTACTTTGATCCTGCACACCTAAAGAATGAGCATCATCTGAAGAAGGAAAATGAGAGTCAACATGTTTAGTGTCATCATTAGACCACCAAGAATACAACAACAACAACGAACTGCCAAGAATGCACCTCAACACAAACCACCGGCGACCAAGAAGAAAAAATAGTAGTAAATATTTCCTCAACTATTTTATCATCTGCACAGAAACAAATGTTATCTAAAGGTCTTAATTTCTGCCCAACACAAATGACAGACTGATTTCAACTAGAGCTTGATATGATACAATTTATCAGAATAAAAATAATTATAAAATAATGAGGTGTCCAGAACTACTAATGTAACAAATTTTGAGGGTTTTTCTCTGAGTGATACTAACATTAAGGTGGCTAGTGAATTTACACCAAATGCACCTTTTCCAGCTATTGATACTTTTTACACATTGGTCAAAAAAGATGTAGAAAAATTAAAACAATCCAAATATGACACATGATCAGCTGTGTGCATGACCACAACCTAGTGGTGAAACCAGCAGATAAAGGGGGCGCGGTTGTGGTCATGGACATATCGAAATATATTGACGAGGCAAACCGTCAGTTGAGTGATGAGTATACATACAAAAAAAAATTACCTCTGATCCCAAATGGGAGATTGGGTGGTATATTGAAACTATAGTAAAAGATGCCTTTAGTAAAAACCTCATTGATAAATTTTTAATGGAATATCTGATTGTAAAACATCCTGTAACAGCACAATTGTATTTACTGCCCAAAATACACAAAACATTGTATAACCCACCCAGCAGACCAATTGTTTTGGGGCAAGATTCATTTTGGGGCGAGCCATACCTCTATTTTTCTTGATGCTACTTTGAGGCCATATGTGTATACAGCCAAATCGTACATCAGAGATACAGGTGATTTTTTACACAAAAATTTATCATTTACACATTCCAGATGGCACTCTACTTGTGTCATTAGATGTGGTAAGCCTGTACACCTCCATCCCACATGACGGGGTGTACAGGCTGGCAGGTCAATGCTCAAGGATGATTTTTCACTAGAAAAGCTACAATTCATTCTTGATTTTTTTATGATATTATTGACCAATAATTACTTAATCTTTAATGATACCTATTATGTCCAACAGGTAGGGCCAGCCATGAGAAAAAACGTGCCCACCTACGCCAATTTGTTTGTCACCCACATGGAAGAGTCTCTCATCTATGTGTCCCCCCACTTCTGCCTTGTGCTGAAGTGGTGGAGATACATAGATGATATTTTCCTGATATGGATGGGTACCAGTGAACAACTAGACAAATTCCATAAACAGCTCAATTCCATGTTAACAGGCATACAATTCACCCTGACAGCATTAAATTCCTCAGTACAATTTCTGGATACCATGATTTCCATCTCAGGACACACATTAACATCTATACTAAGCCGATTGAATGTAACTCCACACTACGGTATGATAGTCATCATCCACGGAGCATGATCCTGTGATGACTGGTTCTGCCAGAACCCAAAGGGTTAATGATTTCTAGCCCTGTTGTTTGATTTGGTTGCTGGGATGATGCCTCTGTGCTCCTGGGTGTGGTTTAGCTTGCTGAGTCCTCCTGGTTGCAGCACAGGCATATAAGGAGGCCCTTTTCAGTCATTACCTAGCTATCTCTGTACTCATTCTGTTTATTCTGGTTTTGTGACTTTTGGCTTGGCTTTTTATTTCCCTTTGATACTCTGTTACTGTACTTTGTGCTCTCCAGGTTTAGACTCGGCCCTCTGACTATGTATTTTTGTGTGTGCGTGTTTAGCTTTGTATTCTGTTAGTCGTGTACCTCCAGCCTTTCCCGACCTTTTGTCAGTTTTGTAGTTTATTGTTTTGACTTTTTGACTGTCCCTCACTTATTTAGAAAGGGACTGTCACCGTGGTTACGGACCTGTCATCTAGGGCAGGTACGTAAGTAGGTAGGGACAGTGGAGTGGGCGAGAATAGTCTGCACTCCTTCTCCGCCCAGACGTGACAGATCCGTTCATTGCCCTATAGTCAGAATAATAATTAGTGAGGATGAGCGAGTTGAGCCTGCACTCAATAAAATTATGCACAATTTCAAAACACGAGGATACCCACGGAAGGTAGTAGAAAAAAGTAAACAAAGAGTCCTGCCTATTGATAGGACATCTTTGTTACAGACAAAATGTACTGACGGGCAGCAGAAGAGAGTTGCCTTTGTCAGAACATACTCAGAAGTTTCCCACAAAATCACGGGAATCATAAGAAAACACTGGCATGTGCTGGAGAGTTGTCATGGGAAGATTTCTGAATTTGTCAACCCCCCAGTAATGGCCTATAGACGTGTCACTAATCTGAAAGATAAGATTGTTAAGGCTGATGTTTCTCTTAAAAAAAAATCTGGACAGTGTTATTTATCTACCTGTCAAAAAGACTCATTGTCCATCCCACCACCTTAAAGAAATATAAGATTAACTTCTACCTCACATGTGATACTGACCATGTCATTTACATATTTAGATGTCTGTGCAACCTACTATATGTAGGAGAAACCACCTTAAAGGAGATCTGAAGTGCCCTGAACTTTATCCCCTATCTGAAGGATAGGGGATGAGTTTTAGATCGCGCGGGGGGATCCGAGCGCTGGGGCCCCCCACGATCTCCTGTACGGGGCGGCGGCAATGTACAGGAAAGGGGGTGTTCCATTCCCGCATGACGTGGCAGCTGGCACGCCCCTCCATGAGTCCCATAGAGATACATGGATGGGTGTGTCGGCTGCCGCGTCAGAGGGGATAAAGTTCAGAGCACTACAGATCTCCTTTAAGCGAAAAAACTAGGATTAACCAACATCGTTACTCAATTCGAAAAAAGCGTATTGACTTACCTGTACCCAACCACTTTATAGAATGTGGATATAGCGAAAAAGATCTTGGGGGAGATCCCGCATCATTATAATCACGATAAAAACAGAAAATCTCCAAACAACAGGGTGGGATGGATAGGAGCGCTGAGACCAGGTAAGAGCTTAAAAGGTTTATTCCCACAATGCAACGCATTTCACGGTTACCCGCTTCCTCAGGCATCTGGATGCCTGAGGAAGCGGGTAACCGTGAAACGCGTTGCGTTGTGGGAATAAACCTTTTAAGCTCTTACCTGGTCTCAGCGTTCCTATCCATCCCGCCCTGTTGTTTGGAGATTTTCTGTTTTTATCGTGATTTTATTCCAGCGGGAAGAAGCTGCAGAGACATTTTGATGGTGTGCTTTGATCCATTGTTGTACTTGGTTGCAGTACAACTTTATGTGGTAAGCGCAGTTCACACATAGCGTTACCGATTGTACCCTGGTGTTACACTACGGAGTGCTGGTCTATTCTGCGCCTAATTTATCAAAAGGTGCGCGGCTCTTGATAAATTCTGTGCACAGGCTTCAGGATCTATCGTTTAGACTGTATTTAAACCTGCTCCGGCATGGTCTGACATTTCGACATACTTTCAGCCGATGCGACTTGTTGCTGAAAAGTCGCTTGTGATAAATTCAGCACCAATGCATTTTTCTTTCTAAAATAGACTAGAATGCATCATGTTCTAAAAATACTCTAAAGCAAAAGTCGCAAAAAAGTCGTACATATTTAGACTTTCTGTGCAACAAATTTAGACAGGAAAAACCAGTCTAAATCCTTTGATAAATATCCCCCCTTGTCTTCACCATTTTAGACCATGTATCCCCACTTAAAGAGAGCTGTGGTGGATTTATTCACTGAACACATTGAAGCCATATGGATTAAATTTTGATTTTAAAATTTCTCAAGAAATCTATAATGCATAATGTTGTTCATTCTGCCCGTATAGGTTGTATAGAATTTTTCAGAATTTTGATATTTAAATTTTCACTGTAACTAACACTATTTATGTTTGTTTATTTATAGATGGATTTGCGTGAAGGGATGATTGATCACTTACAGAAATATTTGTAAACCTGTATGCAAGCACCAATGCCACGAAACATACAGTAACCCCCCGACATGCGATGGCCCCGACATATGATAAAATCGACATACGATGGCCTCTCAGAGGCCATCGCATGTCGATGTCAGGATCGACATACGATGCTTTTATCTGTCGGGGCCATCGCATTAACTGCTATCCAACAGCGCAAAATACTTAAGCTGCTGTCGACTAGCAGTTTAAGCATCCCGGGCAGGTTCGCTTACCTATTCCCGCTGCTCCGGGTCCACTTCGCGATCCTCCGGCGTTTTCTGCATCTTCTCTGGGGTCAGGGCCTCCCTTTCTGGCGTCGTTATTACGTCACTACGCACGCTGCGCCGGCGCAGCAGCGTAATAATGTCACCAGAAAGCGAGGCCCGGACCCTGCAGAAGATGCGGAAGAAGCCAGAGGATCACGAAGAAGACACCGGAGCAGCGGGACAGCATCGGGAGCCCCTTGGACAGCATCGGGAGCGGTGAGGACCTGGTCCGGAGCGGCAGGGACAGGTGAGTACAGCTTCCTATACTTTACATTGCACGGATCCCTCAACATACGATGGATTCGACAAACGATGGGTCGTTTGGAACGAATTACCATCGTATGTTGAGGGACCACTGTATATTTATTACCAGCAGAAATTTTGTTAGTATTGTCATATGCTTATGCTGTGAATGTTATGTGAACAGGTCATTAAGTACACAATCTGTGGTTGCACTTCTTCAGAAAAATAATCATTTAGCACCTGTTGGGATCAGTGGAGTTGCCTCTGGTAATACTACTGGTGCTTATGTTGGAGACCTGTGTGTGCAATGCCAATGCGCTGCACTTCAGTGTTTTCCTGAGCGCTAGGTGCAGTTGGAGACAGCTGTGCGCCCGTTTCACGTATATACTCTATTTGACCTGTTTAAAGATGGCGAGCACGATCTCTGGCTGGAACACCGTGCATGCGCAGCGCATAAAGACGCATCGCCGTGACAACAATGTCAGCTGACACACTGTCTGGTACATCACTTCCGGCTTCGGCCGTTCATCCACATTGAAACGCTGTATATCGGCGTCCTCGTGGTGCTACTGTATACACATTGGGTGAGTTATTTTGTCCCTTCCACCAATCTTATTAATCACCCACATGTGCACATTAATACAGACTTATGTAATTAATTCTCTTATCCATGTATCATGTATGCTATGAGCCTTATAATCACAGAACTTGAAAATACTGCCTTATGATATGCACAAGTCACTTTATGAGCATAATAAGTTAAAACTTTATGTATGTTTTACACTTTTATATTGTATGTTGCAATTGATTGTTTAATTATTTCACTGGTCCTGTTTGACTATAAATACTGTATGTACCCTGTTCACTCATTTGTTGCTTGAAAATGGCTTGGTGAGCAAGCTGAAACGTTGCATCACATTATGTGAATAAAGACACCCACTTTTTTCACTTTACTGGAGCTGCCGTCGTCTATTTGTTTGCTATCTACAGATAGAATATACACAGAAACCTGGCTGAAACCAAGCTTTAGGATTATCTATTTCCCATTTGACTTTGGTGTGGCAGGGTAAAAGAAGCCCAAGAGTCCCTTTGCACAGCATTGACATCTAAAAACATAACGTTTGCATGTAGATGACTTCCATCTGGAATGCCTAGAAGTAATATTCAGGACTGCTAGTATGTAGCACATATGCAGCTTAGGTTCACATCTGCATTTGCATTTCTGGTTTTCCGTTTCTCCACAGGAACAGAAAACTGAAAATGATGGCGGAATCCATCAGACTCCAATAACGGTGCCTAGACTTATCCTTTGGTCTATTGCATTTTGTAAGTGTACATAATTTTACTGGAAAACATTGTGCTACATGCTGTGAATTATTTTCAGGTAAATTGTTGGAATCAGCAACATTTCTAATTTTATAAAGTTACTTCATGTTTTATGATATCTGTCAGTGCCATTAGCTGCTAAGAGCTGCAATAACAGGGCTACAGAGTTCTATATATCATTCAAGGTGAAGGTCAGTAAGGAGATGTATCAGGCTGTGGCACGTAGTTTGGCCTCTCTCATTTGCCTAAGGTATAACATTGCTTCTTGGAGAAAACATAGCACCTTATGGCAGCACACAGACTCTAGAGTGCCTATGGCTCTACAATACAGAATAATAGGGATTCAGTATACCCCTGTACAGGCTATCACTAGCTGTAGAGATAGGATGTATAGAAAATATTTGACTCCATGATCACTATTTTGCATATGTACTTTGTGTAAACTTCAGTTTTGGTTTAGCATTCAGGCCAGGCTAAGGCTGGGTTCACACTACGTCTTTGCTTTACAGTTCCCATATCAGGTTTTTGATGAAAAATGGATTCCTCAAAACCGGACTAAACATGTCAAAACATGTGTACAAATTTTAACCCGTATACAGTTAAAAACTGCATACGGTTTGAAAAATTTGAAAACGTTGAAAAAAACCCATATATGTTTTTAACTTTTCACTCCATTATGAATAAAGTTTCACTTGTTTGATTGAAATTCCAAGAAAAAAAACTGTAGGTGTGCCCTGCACATGTGCAAAGTGGAGAACCGGATGGAACCGTACACACATACGATTCTGTACAGTTCCAATTGACTCCCATGTTAAAAAAAAGTATATGGTTTCAATTCGGTTTTTCACCAGGACCAAAAACCGTGGTAGGCTTTAGTTTTGTGTACAGAAAAAAAAACGGACACATCTGGATGCATCTTACGGTTTTCAATGGAGAGTCAATGCATACAGTTTTCAATGTGGTTCCATGCGGTTTTCAAATTGAAAACGTCTCCGAGAACTGTATTGCAAAAACGTGGTGTGAACCCAGCCTAAGATATAGGGGGTTACATGGCCTTCTGTTGTGAGGTATAAAATGAAAAAATAAACAGCCATGCTACTGGTTAGTTGAGCTATTATTTAGATTTGGCTATCTTAGCCAGAACACCGTTTTTTCCTTGGTGTACATATCTACCTATTGTACTTTTAACTACAGTTACATGTTCATTGTATGCTTGTATGTCAGGCCAGCGTGAGGGGTGGGGGGAATTTGGCACAGGGAAGAGGGTTAACCTGAGCAATTGCTCAGGGCGCCCATCTCAAAGGGGCCCCCTATTTAGCTTTAGGTCTACACTAATATCACTGCATTTTGCTGCAATTTGTAGTAATGTAGCAGATTGCAGTAATGTATAGACTAATGTATAGAGATGAGCGAATCGAAGCTGACAAACCCGAATTTGTTACGAATTTCAGGAAATATTATTTAGTACACAGTTTTTTTTTTTTTTGGGCTGCAGCACTGTTGTGTACTGCTGGTGTTTTACCAAAAAATATATATGTAGCGCATTTTTCTGCTCTCATCAGTGCATACCGCATACGTAAATCTAAGTAGTGTACTATTTTTGTACCTGTTAATCTGTCAAGGGCCTACATACTGTGAAAGGACAGACATAAGTAATCACCGGATGGTGTTTTACTAAAATACAGAGTTTTTAGGCACATTGTAGCGCATTTTTCTGCCCTCATAAGTGCAAACCGCATACGTACATCTAAGTAGTATACTATTTTGCACCTATTAATCTGTCAAGGGCCTACATAATGTGAAAGTCCAGTCAAAAGTGCACACCTGCTGCTGTTCTAGACAAGCGTATTGTACTCCCCTCATATACGCACTAAGTATGTCAGGCAGAGAAGTGCCAGGACGTGCACAGAGGTCACAGCAGACTTCAGGCAGAGGTCACAGCAGACTAGGGGCGAGTGGCAGCAGGAGTCGCAGCGAGAGGCCTGAGCTCTCGTTATCAGCAAGCGGTCGTGTCTCGACGAGCCACCCATCTGCCATCGTCGATTGGTTAACACAGTCATCCACTTCATCACAAGTGACATCTGACACCCCCAGTCAACAGTCGGTGGGTTCCTCAGACAAAACCCTCAGTTGGCATGGCCTGGGAGCAGTCCCTGTCCTCCCATTTCTTCTGTCCTATGCTGTTCCCTCTCCTACAGAAGTATCTTATGCTGTGGGTTCAGCTCCACTATTCACTGAGGACGATCTAATAGAGGACAATCAGCAGCTACTGCCACGCCAATAAGTGGATGAGACATCCGCCACTTCCTCCGCTAGGCGGGCAAGTAGTGATGCGGAGAGTGACGTGGGAGGCCGTGTTGCCAGGGTTCAGGGTCCCGAAACAGACACTGTTGAGGAACCTGAGGAGGACATCAGTGAAATGCAGACACTTGTTGATGATGATGAAGCCGATCGCAATTGGGAGTCGGGTGCAGAAGGGGCTTCATAATCATCAGGAGAAGAGAGTTCCAGGTGGCCCGTGAGGCAGCAGCTGAGCCAGCAAGGCGGTAGCATGGTTGGCAGTCAGCGTAGTGGCAGAAGTGGAAATTCTGGAGCCAAACATGCCCGGGGGAGACCACCTGCTTCGCGGCAGCCTACCTTCCCGGGAGGTAGTGAAACAGAGGTTCCTGGAGACGACGGCAGTAGCAGTCAATTAGTGCGGACTGTTGGTGGGAAAATTAGCTACTCGACGGTGTGGCAGTTTTTCATCAAGCATCCGGAGGAGGTTCACATAGCCACATGCAAGATATGTCGGCAGAAGTGAAGTGTGGCCAGGGTCCCAATGTTGGCACCACTGCCCTGCGTCAACATATGCTTTGCCACCATAAATCGGCCTGGGAGAACCGTGGCTCCGATGTAGTGGTCCAGCCTGCTGCATCACCCAGTGGCACGCCATTCCCTCTTTCAGCCAGCCAAGGCTCCACCACCTCAGCCGAAGGGAGCTGTGTGTCATACCCTCCTTCTGTCACTCCAGATGCTCCTCCCACTTTTAGTCAGCCATTCCGCCAACAATCAATCCGCGAAGCCATGTCCAAGAGACAACAGTATGCGCCCACTCATCCAACGGCTTAGAAGCTGAATGTGCTCCTGTCTAAGTTGCTGGTGCTGCAGTCCCTCCCTTTTCAAGTGGTGGACTCAGCACCTTTCAGAGAACTGATGGCTTGTGCCGAGCCGAGGTGGAGAGTGCCAAGCTGTCATTTCTTTGTGAAGAAGGCAGTACCAGCCCAGCACAATTTTGTGGAAGAGAAGGTGGTCCAGTCCTTGAGCCTGTCGGTGTGTACCAAAATGCACGGCAGTGCCGACATCTGGAGCTGTAACTACGGTCAGGGACAATATATGTCCTTTACGGCTCACTGGGTGAATGTGGTTCCTGCACAGCCACAACTCCAACTTGGACAGGTCACACAGCTTCCTCCTCCACACTGTCAGCCCGTTGGTCCTGTGACAGTGTGCGACTCCACCTCCTCATCCTCCACCATGTCCTCAGCCTCCCCTGTCCTCAGCCTCCACTGCCCAGACAAGTCTCAGTGGCCCTTCAGCATACCATGTGTGCAGGGCATGGCGGTGTCACGCTGTTCTTCACATGGTTTGCCTTGGCGAAAAGAGTCACACAGGGGAGGAACTTCTAAAAGTCATACGTAAAGAAATTGGTGCATGGCTTACTCCACAAAAACTGGAAATGGGAACCATGGTGACCGACAACGGGAAGAACATCTTGGCCGTGCTACAACAAGAAAGGGTGAGCCATGTGCCCTGCATGGCACACATGTTAAATCTGGTTGTCAAGCAGTTCCTGAAGTGTTCCCCCCATTTGCAAGACATCCTAACA
Organism: Hyla sarda; assembly: GCF_029499605.1. Lineage (NCBI taxonomy): Eukaryota > Metazoa > Chordata > Amphibia > Anura > Hylidae > Hyla > Hyla sarda. The sequence continues at coordinate 177,693,816 of NC_079192.1, forward strand.
ATGGAAAGGAAACTTTGCATGCAATTCAGCCACTCGTACACCACAAAGCATACCCTCCTTGATCTGCAGCATCAGAACGGTATCCCCCAACATAGTCTGATTTGTGACGTTGCCACATGTTGGAATTCCACCCTCCATATGTTGGACCGACTGTACGAACAGAAAAAAGCCATCACTGATTTCTTGATCCAAGCGGATAGGGGTACTCTCTTGTGTAACTTCAAAGTGAACCAGTGCCAGCTCATACGTGACACCGGCCGTTTGCTCAGGCCCTTTGAGGAAGCCACATTATTAGTAAGTCGCCAGGATTACGGGATGAATGACGTCATTCCACTGCTTCATTTTCTACAACAAGTGTTGGAAACGATGGCTGGTCAGGGTAATGGAGACGTTGCGCCTACATCTCACCACCACATGAGGCCTGTGGGGGCTGAACTGGAGGAGGAGGCGGATGAGGGGCACAGTGGAGCACAGTTTAGGTTTCATGAGATGGGCAGTGCTTCTAGTCATCTGACAGGAGAGGAGGAGCATGATTAACTAGAGGAGCTAGAGGGTTATGAGGAAGGCGAGACAGAAGACCCAGACACACCGTGGCAGTATGCAGTGGAGATGGAGGCAGGGAGTCCCTTCGAGTCACTTGCACAAATGTCACGATGCATGCTCTCTTGCTTGCGTAGTGACTGCCGAATTGTCAACATTCGGCAGTGGGATGACTTCTGGCTCTCCACCTTATTGGACCCTCGCTACCGGCACAAAATGGGTGCCTTTTTTACACCCACTGAGAGGGAGGACAAACTGACCTACTACAGAGAGATCCTACGTAGTCAGTTAGCCAATGCCTATGGGTGCCATCGTCCATCCACTCGCAGGTTTTACTCGGGGGCCCTCTGCGCTCACCTTCCACTGCCATGGCTGCTGGGGAGGGGTGGGGTGGCAGGAGCAGTACCAGCTCCATCAGAAGTGCCTAAGTCTACAGTTGCTGATGAGTACCTTTCTTCACCCGCATAGTGAAGCAACTCATCAACAGCAGGTAGACATGGAGCAGGACCTGAACCAGCAGGTGGTGGCATACCTTGACATGGCCATGCCAACACACCTTTAAGATTCGCTGGACTTCTGGGCAGTCAAACTTGATTTATGGACGCAACAAGCAGAGTTTGCCCTGGAAAAGCTGTCCTGCACGGCCAGTAGTGTGCCATCAGAGCAGGTGTTTAGTGCGGCGTGAGGCCATAGTCACCCCAAGTAGAACTTGTCTGTCCACAAAAAATGTGGAGAGACTGACCTTTGTGAAGATGAATAAGGCATCAAAGTAGATTGACCATGGTGCTACACCAACACTTCACAAATATGGATTGTGCATAACAGATTTAAGGCACTGCTCCCCATTTACAAACATTCCAGCCACGTTCATCACCGGGTACTGGTATTGCCACCCACTGCACCACTCTGTCACTGGGTCACGTTCAGAACTCCTGATGATGCTGCTGCCACCTCCAGGCAGTTTCATTCAGTCACTATTTTGTCTCCTTATGCTTCTGCCAACTCCAGGATGTGCCATTCAGCCACTATATGGTCTCCTCATGCTTAGGCCACCTCCAGGCTGTAACATTCAGATACTAAATGGGCTCCTTATGATTTCCCACCTCCAGGCTGCGTCATTCAGCCAATATATTGTTTTCTGATGCTGCTGGGACTGTCTTGGATATAACCTACAATTTTTTATATGGTAGCACTAGCAAACATACATGTTCAATAGAGATTGCAACATTGATCTTTTAATGTTAGGGGTTGTGAAGCCCTCTTATGTGCGCATCCTGCTGCCTGATCCAGGCTGTGTGTTTTAGGAACTATTTGGCTTACTGATGTTGCTGGGCCTGTGTCTACATTTTTTTTGATGTTCACACTAGCTAACTTACATCTTCTATACAGATTTCAATATTCACCTTTTAATATTAGGGGTTATTAAGCCCACTTGTGTACTTCTGCTGCTGCCTGATTCAGGCTGTGTGTTTCAGCAACTATATGGTTTAGTGATGCTGCTGGGCCTGTGCCTAAAATTTTTTTATATTAGCACTAGCTAACATACATCTTCTATACAGATTTCAACATTAACATTTTAGTGTAGCCCTCTTGTAAACTCATGCTGATGCCACCTCCAGGCTGTGGGTTTCAGGAACTACTGTGTTCAGTTATGCTGCTGGGCTTGGGCCTTAAATTATTTGATGATAGTACAAGGTAACATACCTCTTCAATAGAGATTTCAACATTGATCTTTCAATCTTAGGGGTTATGAAACCCTCTTGAGTATTGCTGATGCCTGTGTTTCAGGAACTACTTGGCTTACTGATGCTGCTGGGCTTGGGCCTTAAATTTTTGGATGTTAGCACTAGCTTACATACATGCTTAATTGAGATTTCAACATTGGTCTTTCAATGTAAGGGGTTATGAAACCCTCTTGTGTACTCCTGCTGCTGACTGGTCCTTTCTGTGTCATTCAGCAACTACATGGTTTAGTGATGCTGCTGGGCTTGGGCCTTAAATTTTTGGATTGTAGCACTAGCTAACATGCATCTTCAATAGAGATTTCAACAATCACCTTTTAATGTAAGGGGTTGTGAACCTCTCTTGTGTACTCATGCTGCTGCCTGCACCTGTCTGTGTCATTCAGCAACTACATGGTTTAGTGATGCTGCTGGGCCTAGGACATTACCTATATATGTTTATTGTAGCACTAGGTACCATACATCTTCAATGGAAATTTTAAAATTCATCTTTTATTCTTAGAGATTGGGAGGCCCTATTGTCTCCTCATCTGTCGCCAACTCCAGGTTGTGCCATTCAGACACTATGGTCTCCTCATGCTTCAGCCAACTCCAGGCTGTGCCATTCAGCCACTATTTTTGGTCTCCTTCTACTGATGCCACCTCAAGGCTCTGTCATTGTGCTGCCATGTGACATGTGACTCCTTGTTAGATTTGGTACTTTGTACCCACACACCGGGGCCTGGGACACTAAAACTTGGGGGTTAAAAGTTCAATTTCAAAACCCTCAATTTCAATTGGAAAATCTTACATTTCTATTTAAAATTCTTAAATTTCAATGGTCTCCTTATGCTTCTGCCAACTCCAGGCTGTGCTATTCAGCCACTATATGGTCTCCTCATGCTTCTGCCAACTTCCGGCTGTGCCATTCAGACACTATATGGTCTCCTCATGCGTCAGCCACCTCCAGGCTGTGCCATTCAGCCACTATATGGTCTCTTCTCATGCTTCAGCCAACTCCAGGCTGTGCCATTCAGCCACTATATGGTCTCCTCCTACTGATGCCACCTCCAGGCTCTGTCATTGTGCTGCCATGTGACATGTGATTCCTTGCTAGATTTGGTCTTTGTACCCACATGCCAGGGCCCGGGACACTAAAACTTGGGGGTTAAAAGTTCAATTTCAAAATCCTTAATTTAAATTTCAAAATCTTAAATTTCAAAATCATACATTTCAATGGTCTCCTCATGCTTCTGCCAACTCCAGGCTGTGTCATTCAGGCAATATATGGTTTACTGAGGCTGCTGGGCCTGGGTCTGGGAATAAAAATGTTCTTATGGTAGCACTAGCTACCCAAAATCTTCGGTTTAAATTTGAGAATTCCTTTTATAATCTTAGGGATTGTGAAGGCCTACCGTCTACTCATGCTGCTGCCAACTCTTGGCTGTGCCATTCAGCCACTTTATGGTCTCCTCATTCTGCCAACACCTCCACACTGTGTCATTCAGGTACTATATGGTCTCCTCATGCTTCAGCCTCATCCAAGCTGCGTCATTCAGCCACTATATGGTCTCCTCATGCTGCCAACACCTCCACGCTGAGTCATTCAGCTACTATATGGTCTCCTCATGCTGCCAAAACCTCCACGCTGTGTCATTCAGCCACTATATGGTCTCCTCATGCTGCCAACACCTCCACGTTGTGTCATTAAGCCACTATATGGTCTCCTCACACTGATGCCACCTCCAGGCTCTGTCATTGTGCCGCTCTGTGGCAGTGATTCTAAAAGCGATGCCGGTAATCTGCATGTCATTCTGAATAACAATATTATTTCACTACCCCAGCACATTCCATATGCATGTTAGAACACAGCAAAGTGTTCTATCCCCCTATTGAGGCTCTCTGTAGGCCAGAAATAGCTGTTTTTAATATAGATTTGCCGCAAATAAATTCAGATGGAAACAAATTTTTTCGAAAAATTCTGCAATTTGGACGAATCGAATGTTTCAAAAGTTTGCTCATCTCTAGTAAAGACCTAAAGCTGTATATTCTGCACAGAGCCCATAAAGAGCACACACACATTCTATCTGCAATCATAAGTGAATTCACTGTTTATGTATCAGTGTGTATGTGTGGGTGTTTGTGTCAATCTGTACAATGTACATAAAAAAGGAAAGAAGGTAATAGGGGAAAGCATGGTGGGTGGGTGGGGAAAACAGTTTATGTATAAGGGGGGGCATAAGGAGTATTATGTGTGTGTGGATGCAATAGGGAGCAGTGTATGTGAGAGAAGGGGCTACAGGGAGCGTAATATAGGAGAGAGAGGGGGCCATAGGGAGCAGTATATGTGCGATAGGATGCCACGGGGGGGGGGGGGGGGGGGGGGTTAAGGCAGCCTGTGGAGTGTGTGGGGAGGATGTTTCATAAATCATCTCACCTTGAGGAACGCCTTGGCAGATTGACGACACAGTTGATAATACTCCTTGAATGTAATATGTTCCCATAGACCATTTTTCTTGCTTGAAAGTGCATTTAGGAAGCCATATTTATCGACACATTCTAAAAACATATCATGCACGGTTACAGGAGTCTGAGGACAGGAAGAGTCAATCCGCAGTCTAACTGATCCATTGGTAACTGTGGTCCATAATTTCTCTTCTGCAAAATGAGCAGCCACATGGGGAAATAATATGGCAAGATGCAGGATTAAGAAATAAAATGCACATTATTTACTGTAGAAACACACAATGGTGTTAGTGAAGCATTTTTCTACACCTTTTTTTTATGTGCTGGTAATGTTTAGGAGCTTAAATTTATTAAATGGTCACAGAGCATTTGATACATTTTGTGCGGGTCACATTTTCTAAAATTTCTCTCTTCACATACACCACAAAGCTAAGCTAAGTCTGGGCTGGTGTAGTTTTAGAGGGGGGGATTTATCAAAACCTGTGCAAAGGAAAAGTTGCCCAGTTGCCCATAGCAACCAATCAGATTGCTTCTTTCATTTTGCAGAGGCTTTGTTAAAAATTAAAGAAGCAAGCTGATTGGTTGCTATGGGCAACTGGACAACTTTTCCTTTGCACAGGTTTTGATAAATCTCCCCCAGAGTCTTTTCAGTGGCTTTGCACCTTTTTTGCGCCTTTTCACAAAAAAGCACAGTTCATAAAACCCTTCCATATCATGTGTATTGCCAAAATCAGTGGATTGCAACTCAAAATTAGCAGAAATGTGTAAACCAAAAGGCGCAAAAAAGGCGCAGATAAACCCTGCTTGCCCTTTTTTGTGCCTTTTCTAGACACAAAAAACTGTCTAAAGACAATGATAAAAGTCGGCCAATATGCACAACTGGGTATGTAGCGGTAGCAAACATTTTGCATAATGAATATATATATATTTTTGTGCAACTTATTATGTATGAAAGTTCCCCATACACTTTAGTAATAAAAATGGCAGACCCTGCCAATTTTGGTGGGAGAGGGCAACTCTCTTCTAGAAAAACACCCATATACATATAAACATGCACTTTTTTTTTCTACCTATAGGCAGTGTTTACTCGGCTGATATTTTGCAGAATGTCTGCCCTATTTTTTACACCTTCCTTGCACCTCAAATTCAAATTCTGTAACTGTGCGTGTCTGAAAATAACAAATGGATATGTTACATAATGAAATGTTAAAAACTTAACATTTCCATATGCTTTCCATTGGATGAGGAATCAGGTTCACACCAGAATTAAGATGTTAAAAGTATTAAAAGTGGACCTGTGTGAATCAGAGTGTTTCTAAGCTCACCCTAAGTGTTTCACTTGGGCTTCATCTGCTGGGGTGTCTTGTAGAGGTATCTACATACAATGTAGACCTATGTACGACTCCTTGTTTTTGCATCAAGTGCCCCTGCAACAGAGGAAATTACATTGAAAAGGGGTAACTATGAGACCATTCCTGCTCATTGATTGTGCGTCAAGACACTGGGACTTAGTCTGACAGCTGACCATATATAGAGCAGCCTGGATACTGTTGGTCTTGGTATACTGGATTTGGTCAGTAACAGTATGGTGGTAATATGCTGCTTTGGAGGTGTATGGTATTATGCATGGAAAATTGTCTTACCAATGCTAATGTTTTATACATAGATGGGCTAGTGCTGTGTGCTTGCCACTCAGGCTAAGATTTTTCAGCTAGCTCCTGGGCCTCAGTATTTGCTATGACTGATCTGCTGATATAGCCTTCCCATGGCTTAATTTCACTAATATATGTAAGCAATCAAATGATTGCTTATAAAAGTTCTCTAAAAAAAAATGTAAGAAGCCAAAACAAGGGCTAAATTGTATGTTAGGCAACTGGGTCAGAATATCTCCAAGACTGCAGATCTTGTGGGGTGTTTCTGGTATGTAAGATTTTAAGATAACCTACTAAAAGTAGCATAGGGACAAACAACCAGTTATTGGCTACAGGGTCATGTGCTACTAAGGCTCAACAATGCACTTAGGGAGCACCAGAAGAGCACTACAAATAACTGAAAAATGTCATCACCAAATGGTCCATCCACTGACTCACACGGGTGGGCAGTGGAGAACAAGATTTGTCACTATATATATATAATGTATATATATATATATATATATATATATATATATATACACAGACATGACCGTAAATGTTGGCACCCTTGAAAAAGAAAATGAAGTATTTCTCACAGAAAAGGATTGCAGTAACACATGTTTTGCTATACACATGTTTATTCCCTGTGTGTATTGGAACTAAACGAAAAAAGGGAGGAAAAAAAGCAAATTGGACATAATGTTACACTGGATAAAATTATTGGCACCCTTTCAAAATTGTGGAAAAATTAGATTGTTTAAAGCATGTGATGTTCCTTTAAACTCACCTGGGGCAAGTAACAGGTGTGGGCAATATAAAAATCACACCTGAAAGCAGATGAAAAGGAGAGACGCTCACTTAGTCTTTGCATTGTGTGTCTGTGTGTGTGCTACACTAAGCATGGACAACAGAAAGAGGAGAAGAGAACTGTCTGAGGACTTGAGAACCAAAATTGTGGAAAAATAGCAACAATCTCAAGGTTACAAGTCCATCTCCAGAGATCTAGATTTGCCTTTGTCCACAGTGCGCAACATTATCAAGAAGTTTGCAACCCATGGCACTGTCGCTTATCTCCCTGGGCGTGGACAGAAGAGAAAAATTTGTGAAAGGTGTCAACGCAGGATAGTCCGGACGGTGGATAAGCAGCCCCAAACAAGTTCCAAAGATATTCAAGCTGTCCTGCAGGCTCAGGGAGCATCCGTATCAGCACAAACTATCCATCAACATTTAAATGAAATGAAATGCTGTGGCAGGAGACCCAGGAGGAGCTCAATGCTGACACAGAGACATAAAAAAGCAAGACTACATTTTGCCAAAATGAACTTAAGCCAATATCCTCCTGGGAAAATTGTGTTGTGGACAGATGAGACCAAGATAGAGCTTTTTGGTAAAGCACATCATTCTACTGTTTACAGAAAACGGCCTACAAAGAAAAGAACACAGTACCTACAGTGAAATATGGTGGAGGTTCAATGATGTTTTTGGGTGCTTTGCTGCCTCTGGCACTGGGTGGCTTGAATGTGTGCCAATTAATTTTGGGTCACACTGTACAGCTCAGTGTCAGAAATCTGGGTTTGCGTCCGAGATCTTGGGTCTTCCAGCAGGACAATGACCCCCAAATATATGTCAAAAAGCACCCTGAAATGGATGTCAGCAAAGCGCTGGAGAGTTCTGAAGTGGCCAGCAATGAGTCCAGATCTAAATCCCATTGAACACCTGTGGAGAGATCTTAAAATTGCTGTTTGGAAAAGACACCCTTCCAATAAGAGAGATCTGGGGCAGTTTGCAAAGGAAGAGTGGTCCAACATTCCGGCTGATAGGTGTAAGAAGATTATTGATGGTTATCGGAAGCAACTGATTTCAGTTATTCTGTCCAAATGGTGTTGTTAGGGACTGACCAGGGGAACAGGGAGAGTGAGCCCGTAACTGACCCTAAAACATCTCTCCCTGCCTACTTGCCCATCCACCCTAACCGATGGATCGACAACTGGGTGCCGGTCCCTCCTTGAACTAAAGTGCAGGGGCCTAATTAAAAAACACATACTACTAAATAGTCGGTCACAAACCAGAAACATAACAGGAACATTCAACACTATAATATATTAAGCTCAGAGGACACAGATCAATGAGCAGTACAGAGGACACTATCATGGAACATGAACAGAGGACACTATAGATCATCGGACATGAACAGAGGACTCAGTGGTCGTGAACAGAGGACACTATAGATCTGTGGTCATGAACAGAGGACACTATAGATCGGTAGTTATGTACAGAACTCCAAAGATCTGAAATCAAGGACTAACAAACATAGAGTTCAAAACAAATGCCAGGAAAACAGATAAGTCAAAAGAAACAGACAGGAATATAGCATAATCTCCCAGAATGTCCAATAGACACAAAGTCCCATTGGCCAGAAACTGAGGTCTATCGCTAATCAGGAATATACGCATTCCCTTTGCAAAACCTCCAGTATACATGAAGTCCCTGTGGACAGGTAATAGGAATGCTGCCAGATACACAGGACATATTTATAGAACACTGTTCACACTGAACACAAGACAGAAATTGCATCCCCTCAGGAAACCTCCAGTAGAGAGGATTGTCCCCATGGAGCAGAAACAGCGATGCCTAACATAGGACACTGTTCACACTGGAAACACAAACTGGACACTCCACTATAGGAGTAGCCATTAATAATAAATCCAAATAGACTACTGGCTGGCGGCACACTCCACCGAGGTCAGGATGCTGGCCCAGTAGAAAAACAGAAATATAAAACACAGAACTTCACATAAACAGATACAAGAGAAAACACAGTGTGAACAGACACATAGCAGAAAGGATAAATAAATCCTAAAACCGACTTAACAAACACAGCTTAAAATCTACTAAGAGCATGCCATCTAACACGACTAAAACCAGAAAATACAAAGTGCATGCTAAAACAGAGATAGTAGATTAAAAGCTCAAATAAGAAGAGTTTCACCCAGCCTCCATTAGCAGAATAGCCAGCATGTTAGCAGCGAGACATAGCCATATGAAGTATCACCAGCCCTGAGGCTAGGCTGGGCTGACTATAAACAGACACACCCAAAAGGCTATTGGCTAACAGAGGCTGAAGCTGAAAATGCCATAGACATTAACTCTTCCCTGACCAGGAAACATAAAACTGTTCACACGCAGAAAAACCAATAGGCTGTGTGTACAGACATGACAGGTGTGCAACCAAATATTAAGTTAAGGGTGCCGATAATTTTGCCCAGACCATTTTTGGAGTTTGGTGTGACATTATGTCCAATTAGCTTTTTTTCCTTTTACATTTTTTTTTAGTTCCAATACACACAAAGGGAATAAACGTGTGTAACTGCAAACCTTTTCCATGAGAAATACTTCATTTTCTTGAAAAATGTTAGGGGTGTCAACATTTACGGCCATGACTATATATAAGAGTTGCAGGCAAGCAAATACAGTCGCAGACTGTATAGATCAATCCAGCCAAAAGAATTCCAGCAGCACACCCGCAAGATGTGTGGTAAAACTCAGTAGTGCTTTATTGACCCATTGTGAGATGCAACGTTTTGATGATATCGCACCATCTTTATCAAGCAGGTTATATTTATATTCACAAGCATATGGTCAACATGTGTAGCAAGCTCATCCCCCCCCCCCCCCCCCCCCCCCCGGCATTCAACATCACGGAGGGGGGCGGAATATTGATGAAGCAGGGGAGAGCTGCATGAGCAATGTGCACAGGAGCGCAATGGCAAGGAGCTTGTAGAGGGCAGAACTATGGAAATACCTAACGTAAAAATGTAAATTAACCAATTAACCTTAATTTTTAAAGCTAGTCACCTGCACCATAACCCCGTATACTGGCTTTAATGTGGATGAACAGCTGTCAGATTCTCTTTAGATATGTAGTATTAACTGATACTAAGGCGAGCTCAGACGGTCAAAGAGTTCGGAGAGCAAAGCAGGGGATAGCGGTTTTTGATGGTAATTTTATTTAAACCGCGGTAGTCAATACATGGTCGTAAGGATCCATCCTTTTTAGAAACAAAGAAGAACCCCGCTCCAGCAGGGGATGAGGACTTCCGAATAAAACCTCTCTTTAGGTTCTCCTGGATATAATCTGACATGGCTTGAATCTCTGGGGCTGACAGAGGGTAAATCCTGCCACGGGGCGGAGTGGTACCATGAAGGAGGTCAATGGGACAATCATAAGGTCTATGAGGAGGTAAGATCTCTGCTTGCTTTTTGCAGAAAACATCTGAAAAGTCCTGGTAAGCCTTGGGAAGGCCCGGTAAAGGTGAAGCCTCAGGGGTTTGACAAGTGGTAGCAGATGTGAGGCATCGCTTGTGACAAGAAGGACCCCAACTTTTGATCTCCCCGGTGGTCCAGTCGAGGGTAGGAGCATGACGTTGGAGCCACGGCAGGCCGATAAGAACTTCAGAGGTGCAGTTAGGCAGAACGAAAAATAAAATTTTTTCATGGTGAAGTCCAATGCTCATGGGCAGGGGTTCAGTGCGGTAGCGCACAGTGCAGTCCAATTTCTCTCCGTTAACAGAAGAGATAAAGAGCGATTTGACGAGACGGGTTACTGGGATACTGAACCTATTAACGAAAGAGGCCAAGATAAAGTTTCCTGCAGAACCTGAGTCCAAGAAGGCCACTGCTGAGAAGGAGGCGTTGGCGGAAGGAGAAATCCGCACAGGTACAGTCAGACGTGGAGAGGCAGAATTCACACCAAGAGTCGTTTCACCCTTGTGAAGTAGGTGCGTGCCTTTCTCCTGACGCGGAGGGTGGATAGGACAGTCTTTTAGGAAGTGTTCAGTACTTGCACAGTACAGGCACAAATTCTCATTACGGCGGCGAGTTCTCTCTTGTAGAATCAGGCGAGACCGATCCACTTGCATAGCCTCCTGGGCGGAAGGCACAGGAACAGATTGCAAAGGACGTTGGAAGAGAGGAGCCGGGGAGAGAAACCGCCTGGTGCGAACAAGATCCTTTTCCTGTCGAAGTTCCTGGCGTCTTTCTGAGAAACGCATGTCGATGCGGGTGGCCAAATGGATTCGTTCAGACAGATTTGCCGGAATTTCTCTTGCGGCCAGGACATCTTTGATGTTACTGGATAAGCTTTTCTTGAAGGTCGCGCAGAGGGCCTCATTGTTCCAGGATAGCTCAGAGGCGAGGGTACGGAACTGGATGGCGTATTCGCCCACAGAAGAACTCCCTTGGACGAGGTTCAGCAAAGCAGTCTCGGCTGAGGAGGTCGGGGCTGGCTCCTCAAAAACACTACGTACTTCTGAGAAGAAGGACTGGATAGTAGCGGTGGCGGGATCGTTGTGGTCCCAGAGCGGTGTGGCCCATGACAAGGCCTTTCCAGACAGGGGGCTGACCACGAAAGCCACCTTAGACCGTTTGGTCCGACATCATCTCCAGGTGTTGGGAACACTGGGACAGGAATCCACGGCACTGTTTAGAGTCCCCATCAAACTTGTCCAGTAGAGACAGGCGGAAGCTGGGAGCAGCCACTCGCTGCGGAGGAGATGCAGGAACTGGCAGAGGAGATGATTGCTGTAGTTGCAGCAGAAGCTGTTGCAGCATAACGGTCAGTTGAGTCAGCTGCTGTCCTTGTTGCGCGATCTGCTGTGATTGCTGGGCGACCACTGTGGTTAGGTCAGCGACACTAGGCAGCGGGACCTCAGCGGGATCCATGGCCGGATCTACTGTCAGGATCCGGACTGGTATGCAGCGAGGACACTGGAGGTGGATCCTCTGTGTCAGTGAGGTGATGCGTGGGCCGTACCAGGGGAACGGAACCTAAGGGGTTACTGGTTTTCACCAGAGCCCGCCGCAAAGCGGGATGGACTTGCAGCGGCAGGTAACTCCCAGGTCGTTCCACCCGATAGCGACTCAACCCCACTGACAGCTGAGACAGGCGCGGTACACAGGGACAAGGCAAGAGCAAGGTCGGACGTAGCAGAAGGTCAGGGCAGGCAGCAAGAGTCGTAGTCAGGGGCAACAGCAGAAGGTCTTTGTACACAGGCTTGGGAACACACTAAACGCTTTCTCAGGGCACTAAGGCAACAAGATCCGGCAGGGACAGGAACGGGAAGTGGGTTTTTATAACAATGGAAGTGATTGACACTGATTGGGCCAGGCACCAATTAGTGGTGCACTGGCCCTTTAAATCTCAGAGAGCCGGCGTGCGCGCCCTAGAGAGCGGAGCATCGCATCCCCACCGGCAGAGACAGTGCAGCGCTCCCGGTCAGCGGGTCTGACCGGGGCGCTGCAGAGAGGAGGACGCTGTGAGCGCTCCGGGGAGGAGCAGGGACCCGGAGCGCTCGGCGTAGCAGCTATATTACAGCTCTGTACAACTCAAGTTTTATGGAGCCATATATTGTAGTCCGCACAGGTCCTACTGTGAAGATTTGTGAAGTCCAAGTTATGTTTATGATTCTACCTCTGAAATCAATTGGACAGATGACAGTAAACATATAAATCTCATCTATATATATATGAAAAGAGAAGACCTGACTCACTGACTCATCACCACCCAGCCTAAACCATTGGACCTAGAAAGCTGAATTTTTTTCACAGGTGTTGTTTTTAAGATGTAGACAAGGAAAAAGAAAGGATTTTTTTTAGAAATTCAACCCTTAAGGGGGTGAAAAAGGGATTGAAAGTTTGTATGGAAGTCCATCATTTTTTTTAAGTTAGATGCATGAAACTTTGTTTTTAGGCTAACATTTAGAGATAAAGAAACACGTGTTTTAATGTTTTCTAAAATTCCCCCCCCCCCTGAAGGGGTGAAACAGTGGTTCGAAGTTTGTATGAATTAACCCCTTGACGCAGAACACAGAGTATACTCAGCGCTGTGGCACGGGAGGGAGCTGAGCTTGCATCATACCCGCATGGTCCCGGCTGCTATAAGCAGCCAGGACTCTTGGCTAATGCCGGACATCGCCATTCCGGCAGATGTCCAGCATTAACTCTTTAGACGCAGCGTTCAAAGTTGAAAGAGTTCGGGTTGTTTGGATGCCCGTAGACTTTACCCAGAGCGGCCTATACTATAGGATCGTAAAAAGTAGATCTATGTTACCCCAAATTTAACGCGTGCGAAGCCGCGGGCAAAAGCTAGTGTCTTTATAGTCTTACTAGTACTTTCTATGATAAGTTACCTTTAAGATCAGTGCTGGTAACTTCCAGAAATGGTTCAGCAACTGCAGAGTCCATGGACTTTGAGTTCCAATCTGTAGGTTACACCAGGAAAACAATTACAACAAATAGTTCCATATATAACTCCAGAAAATGATATGCTTAACTGTAAAAGCCTTATAAATCAATTACATTATTATATAGTACCGTAAACACAAATGCAAATGTTCCTAAAGGAGTATTTCAGCCCCTAAAAAGGTATCTCCTATTCATAGACAGACTTTTTAGTTATTTTTTATATTTTATGCAGTTCACCATGCTGGTTAAATAATGAGATAATTTAATAGCTCATGTCCTTACCAGCTATGTCTATTTTTTGTTCTTTACGTTTTTTTAAAATACTGAAGCATTTTTAGTTAAGAAAAAGCAATGCTGGTATGGTACTTTCTTTTGTTATATTTTTAAATATTTTATTTAACCCTTTTTAAAATTTTTAGTCCCACTTGGGACTTAACAACATGATCACTTGATTACATATGTAATGCATCACAATATTTATATATTAAAGGGCAGTATGATTTTTACCATAACAGCATCCTGTAGCATCCTGCCTCAGGCAAGGATAGCAGATATACAAAGATGGAAGACTTAGAGGCTTTCATTAGGCCTCAACTACCATCAGCAACTTTGGATAGTGTCACAAGTGGGTCAATGGGGAGCACCCACCCTCTATTGCACCACTCAGATGCCACTGTAGCTACTAATCATGGCATATTTATTCAGTGACTTTTGGTCCAGAGCAATTACTGTGAAAAGTCAGCTGACCGTCAACTCCAGCATGGGGGGGGGGATGTGGGTCCCAACTGCAGTTGCATGGTATACCTCTATGGGCTCCCTTTGTAATGGATTATGGGCACACTACCAGATTATTTGAGTGCACACTACTCACCTCCAAAAAGATGTGGGGAGAGGTGAGAGGGAAGCAGGCTGAGCTGCAGCCTAATCCTCCCCCGGAGTTCCTTGCAGCTTCTGGTATATTGAGCCCCGGCCTGACTGAGTTGGGCCTGGCTGTGGATGCCTCCTACAGAGCCATGTATGTACGAGGGGCCACAGGGGAAAAAGTGGAGGCTGCGACTCTCAGTGGGCTCCTGATTTGGGGGGGGGGGGTCAGGGATTTTTTGTAATATATTTGTTATATTTGTAATAAATGTCAGACTACATGCATACAAAGCATGCACTATCTATTATTATCCAACCTATGACACCCAAATGCTCCTGTAATCTTATACCTTATAACTGCATTTGCATTTGGGTCTCATAGGGTGGATAATAGATAGCGTGTTTCTAAAGTCAACAAAGATGTAGTCAGAAATGTATTACACATACACAGGATCTAGTTGGGTTTTTATTAGTATGCTCTATTCATTAAAAGTTAGGTTTTTGAGCCATGGTTTTAGTTTTACGCAATTGTTATCCACAAGGATCTATATACATGCATTACCATTACATAAATACATATACATGCATTATAATATGGGTCACGAATGAGTTCTTTCGTGTGAATTATAGAAGCAGGTTTTTTCATGCCACTTGGGGCATCGCTACAAAAAACCTGCACTGACAGAGTAAATTAGTCTTGCCCGCAGGTGTGGAGCTGATATCAGTTCATGATTCTGACCAAAATCTGATATGTACTTAATGGGGTATTCCCATTTTAATCTCCTGTCTTCTGTCCATAATACAGGGGATAACAAGCTGATCGGTTGAGGGTCTGACCACTGCGATTGCTCTATACCCAACAACAGGGGCAAATATGTCACTGGAATAAAAGGTGCACATCGCACGTGATTGGCCAGCACTCTATTTTTTCTCCAAATCCATTTCTTCAGTCCAAAGAACATTGGCAGAACAGTGTTGGTTGCGTATGCACTGTCTGCACAGTTTATTCTGGAGATGATTTTGTGCTCATTTTTGGGATTAGTGGGGGTTCCAACAGTTGGACCCCACTGATTAGTTTGTTATCCTCTATCCTATGTATAAGAGAAACCTTAATGAGATTGGAATACTCATTTAAAGGTTTATTCCAGAGTAAACATTTTTAAATCAACTGGTGTCAGAAAGTTATACATATATTAAATTATATATATTTAAAAATCTTTAGCCTATCAGTATCTGCTGTATGCTACAGAGAAAGTTGTGTAGTCTTTCTAGTCTTACATGGTGCTCTCTGCTGCCACCTCTGTACATTTCAAGAACTGTCCAGAGCAGGATAGGTTTGCTATGGGGATTTGCTCCTGCTCTGGACAGTGCCTGACACTGTGGTCAGACTGGAAAGAACTACACAACTTCTTCTGGAGCATACAGCAGCTGAAAAGCACTGAAAGGGTTAAGGTTTATAAATAGAAGTATGTAAATCAAGGTAATCTACAAATCTGTATAACTTTCTGGCACCAATTAATAGATTTTTTCCCCCCAAAAAATAACACATGAACTGAAACATCCATCCATATCCTGAACACGGCAACAAATGGAGCTTTTTTCTTTCCTTTCCTGCAAAATATTGAGTATTGTCTCAATGCCAATGGAATACATATCAGACTTAAATACTTTATTTATATTTTTCTGCATATTTCGACATATTTTCTTTATTATGTAACCCATTTGCCTGGCACAATACTTTATATAGGAATTGCCAGTTCTATAAATGCCCTTTGCATATATAAGTGTACAGCATTTCACTTTGTTCGTTAGTTGATACAATTAAATGTTGACAGAAGGATTCAGTGGAGGAAACTGTGACGGCTATAATTGTCTCCAGTTCATCATTCTTTACTTCCTTGTATGAATGCCTGGCAACATAATGAGCCACAATAAGTCCTGTAATATTCCACATCACAATGTCCTTTTGTAAGGCTAAAACTGCCCCTTAAAACATTTTGTGGGAGATTATTAGAGGAAAAATTACTGAGTTGCCCATAGCAACCAATCAGCTAGCTTCTTTCATTTTTATCAAGGCTTCTGAAAAATGAAAGAAGTGATCTGATTGGTTGCTATGGGCAACTGGGCAACTTTTCCTCTGGACAGGTTTTGATAAATCTCCCCCTTTGACATTATGGGGGACATTTACTAAAGTACAAGGTGGGCCATTTATATGGATACACCTTAATAAAATGGGAATTGTTGGTGATATTAACTTCCTGTTTGTGGCGCATTAGTATATGTGAGGGGGGAAACTTTTCAAGATGGGTGGTGACCATGGCGGCCATTTTGAATCCGAATTGTGTTTTTTCATTAGGAAGAGGGTCATGTGACACATCTAACTTATTGGGAATTTCACAAGAAAAACAATGATGTGCTTGGTTTTAACGTAACTTTATTCTTTCATGAGTTATTTACAAGTTTCTGACCACTTATAAAATGTGCTCAATGTGCTGCCCATTGTGTTGGATTGCCAATGCAACCCTCTTCTCCCAATCTTCACACACTGATAGCAACACCGCAGGAAGTACAGGCTTCCAGTATCCGTAGTTTCAGGTGCTGCAGAATGGGCAAAACAAAAATTGGAACTAGACCCTCAGTTTACGCAGAAGATTTTGTTCAGTGATGAGGCAAACTTTTATGTGAATGGTGAAGGTAACAAACAAAACCACCGCTATTGGTCTGACACTAACCCACATTGGATAGATCCCTCTAAGACTTTTGGAACACAAAAATTGATGATATGGTGTGGTATATGGGGTACAAAGATAGTGGGGCCATTCTTCATCAATGGAAACCTCAAGGACATTGGATATGTGAAATTGCTACATGATGATGTGTTTCCCTCTTTATGCACTGAAGCTGGCATGTTCCCTGAGTTTTTCCAGCAAGATGGTGCACCACCACATTATGGGTATCAGGTCCGAGCATTCCTAGATTAACAGTTTCCTGGAAAGTGGATTGGCCGTCGTGGGCCAGTTGAATGGCCCCCAAGGTCTCCCAATCTGACCCCCATAGACTTTTATCTTTGGGGTCATCTGAAGGCAATTGTCTATGCTGTGAAGATACGAGATGTGCAGCACCTGAAACTATGGATACTGGAAGCCTGTGCTAGCATTTCTCCTGGTCACCACCCATCTTGAAAAGTGTCCCCCCTCACATATACTAATGTGCCACAAACAGGAAGTTAATATCACCAACCATTCCCATTTTATTAAGGTGTATCCATATAAATGGCCCACCCTGTATTTGCACTTGAAAACATAGTCCAAACAGCCAATGTATCCTGAGAATCTGCACTGACCCCAATTATTATGCACCAGTGGGTGTGTTTGTTGGGCAATGTGGGCATGTTTTGCATAGTGAATCTTTTGGAGCTGGATTAATCATCTGCAACATTTCAAAAGCCAAAAAATTGCACAAATCACATTCCACCCCTGACCACCCATACCTAACTGCACAATATTTACTTTGAAACACACAACCCTGTTAACCCCCTAATGCTGTGGCCTGTTTTGACCTTAACCCCTTAAGGACCAGGCCATTTTACACCTTAAGGACCGGAGCGTTTTTTGCAATTCTGACCACTGTCACTTTAAACATTAATAACTCTGGAATGCTTTTAGTTGTCATTCTGGTTCCGAGATAGTTTTTTCGTGACATCTTCTACTTTAACTTAGTGGTAAAATTTTATGGTAACTTGCAACCTTTCTTGGTGAAAAATCCCAAAATTTGATGAAAAAAAATGAAAATTTTGCATTTTTCTAACTTTGAAGCTCTCTGCTTGTAAGGAAAATGGATACTCAAAATATATATTTTTTGGGTTCACATAAACAATATGTCTACTTTATGTTTGCATCATAAAATTTATAAGTTTTTACTTTTGGAAGACACCAGAGGGCTTCAAAGTTCAGCAGCAATTTTGAAATTTTTCACAAAATTTTCAAACTCACTATTTTTCAGGGACCAGTTCAGTTTTGAAGTGGATTTGAAGGGTCTTCATATTAGAAATACCCCATAAAAGACCCCATTTTAAAAACGACACCCCCAAAGTATTCAAAATGACATTCAGTAAGTGTATTAACCCTTTAGGTGTTTCACAGGAATAGCAGCAAAGTGAAGGAGAAAATTTAAAATCTTCATTTTTTACACTCGCATGTTCTTGTAGACCCAACTTTTGAATTTTTGCAAGGGGTAAAAAGGAGAACATTTTTACTTGTATTTGAAACCCAATTTCTCTCGAGTAAGCACATACTTCATATGTCTATGTTAATTGTTCGGCGGGCGCAGTAGAGGGCTCAGAAGGGAAGGAGCGACAAATGGTTTTTGGGGGGCATGCTGCATTTAGGAAGCCCGTATGGTGCCAGAACAGCAAAAAAAAAAAACACATGGCATACCATTTTGGAAACAAGACCCCTCAGGGAACGTAACAAGGGGTAAAGTGAACCTTAATACCCTACAGGTGATTCACAACTTTTGCATATGTAAAAAAAATATATATATTTTTTATCTAAAATGCTTGTTTTCCCAAAATGTTTACATTTTTAAAAAGGGTAATAGCGGAAAATACCCCCCAAAATTTGAAGCCCAATTTCTCCCGATTCAGAAAACACCCCATATGGGGGTGAAAAGTGCTCTGCTGGCGCACTACAGGTCTCAGAATAGAAGGAGTCACATTTGGCTTTTTGAAAGCAAATTTTGCTCTGGGGGCATGCCGCATTTAGGAAGCCCCTATGGTGCCAGAACAGCAAAAAAAAAAAAAAAAAACCACATGGCATACCATTTTGGAAACTAGACCCCTCGGGGAACGTAACAAGGGGTAATGTGAACCTTAATACTCTACAGGTGTTTCACGACTTTTGCATATGTAAAAAAAAATATATTTTTTTTACCTAAAATGCTTGGTTTCCCAAAATTTTTACAATTTTAAAAAGGGTAATAGCAGAAAATACCCCCCAAAATTTGAAGCCCAATTTCTCCCGATTCAGAAAACACCCCATATGGGGGTGAAAAGTGCTCTGCTGGCGCGCTACAGGTCTCAGAAGAGAAGGAGTCACATTTGGCTTTTTGAAAGCGAATTTTGCTCTGGGGGCATGCCGCATTTAGGAAGCCCCTATGGTGCCAGGACAGCAAAAAAAAAAAAAAAAACACATGGCATACCATTTTGGAAACTAGACCCCTCGGGGAACGTAACAAGGGGTAATTTGAACCTTAATACCCTACAGGTGTTTCACGACTTTTGCATATGTAAAAAAATATATATTTTTTTAACCTAAAATGCTTGGTTTCCCAAAATTTTTACAATTTTAAAAAGGGTAATAGCAGAAAATACCCCCCAAAATTTGAAGCCCAATTTCTCCCGATTCAGAAAACACCCCATATGGGGGTGAAAAGTGCTCTGCTGGCGCACTACAGGTCTCAGAAGAGAAGGAGTCACATTTGGCTTTTTGAAAGCGAATTTTGCTCTGGGGGCATGCCGCATTTAGGAAGCCCCTATGGTGCCAGGACAGCAAAAAAAAAACACATGGCATACCATTTTGGAAACTAGACCCCTCGGGGAACGTAACAAGGGGTAATTTGAACCTTAATACCCTACAGGTGTTTCACGACTTTTGCATATGTAAAAAAATATATATTTTTTTTACCTAAAATGCTTGTTTTCTCAAAAATTTTACATTTTTAAAAAGGGTAATAGCAGAAAATACCCCCCAAAATTTGTTAGACAATTTCTCCCGAGTACGGCGATACCCCATATGTGGCCCTAAACTGTTGCCTTGAAATACGACAGGGCTCCAAAGTGAGAGCGCCATGCGCATTTGAGGCCTAAATTAGGGACTTGCATAGGGGTGGACATAGGGGTATTCTACGCCAGTGATTCCCAAACAGGGTGCCTCCAGCTGTTGTAAAACTCCCAGCATGCCTAAACAGTCAACGGCTATCTGGCAATACTGGGAGTAGTTGTTTCAGCTGGAGGCTCCGTTTTGGAAACAGTGGCGTACCAGACGTTTTTCATTTTTATTGGGGAGGGGAGGGGGGTTGTATAGGGGTATGTGTATATGTAGTGTTTTTTACTTTTTATTTTATTTTGTGTTAGTGTAGTGTAGTGTTTTTAGGGTACAGTGACACGGGCGGGGGTTCACAGTAGTTTCTCGCTGGCAGTTTGAGCTGCGGCAGAAAATTTGACGCAGCTCAAACTTGCAGCCGGATACTTACTGTAATCCTCCGCCCATGTGAGTGTACCCTGTACGTTCACATTTGGGGGGGGGGGGGGGCATCCAGCTGTTGCAAAACTACAACTCCCAGCATGTACAGTCTATCAGTGCATGCTGGGAGTTGTAGTTTTGCAACAGCTGGAGGCACACTGGTTGTGAAACACCGAGTTTGGTAACAAACTCAGTGTTTTGCAACCAGTGTGCCTTCAGCTGTTGCAAAAGCTACAACACCCAGCATGTACGAACAGCGGAAGGGCATGCTGGGTGTTGTAGTTATGCAACAGCTGGAGGCATACTACTTTGGCTGGGAATGCTGGGAATTGTAGTTATGCAACAGCTGGAGACACACTGGTTTGCTACTTAACTCAGTGTGCCTTCAGCTGTTGCAAAACTACAACTCCCAGCAGTCACCGACAGCCAACGGGCATGCTGGGAGTTGTAGTTATGCAACCACCAGATGCACCACTACAACTCCCAGCATGCACTTTAGCTGATTGTGCAAGCTGGGAGTTGTAGTTACACAACAGCTGAAGGTACACTTTTCCATAGAAAGAATGTGCCTCCAGCTGTTGCAAAACTACAAGTCCCAGCATGCCCATAAGGGAATGCTGGAAGTTGTGGTGGTCTGCCTCCTGCTGTTGCATAACTACAGCTCCCAGCATGCCCTTTTTGCATGCTGGGAGCTGTTGCTAAGCAACAGCAGGAGGCTGTCACTCACCTCCAACGATCCTCGCCGCACAGGTCAGTCCCTCGTCGTCGCCGCCGCCGCTGCTCCTGGGGCCCCGATCCCAACAGGGACGCCGGGGATCGGGGTCCCCAGCACTTGGGGTGCACGTCCCGCACCCGCTCACGTCCTCCGGAAGAGGGGCGGAGCGGGTTGCGGGAGTGACACCCGCAGCAGGCGCCCTGATTGGTCGGCTGGTAATCCGGCCGACGAATCAGGGCGATCGTGAGGTGGCACCAGTGCCACCTCACCCCTGCTGGCTCTGGCTGTTCGGGGCCGTCTCTGACGGCCCTGATCAGCCAATAATTCCGGGTCACCGGGTCACTGGAGACCCGATTGACCCGGAATCCGCCGCAGATCGCTGGACTGAATTGTCCAGCGATCTGCGGCCATCGCCGACATGGGGGGTCATAATGACCCCCCTGGGCGATATGTCCCAATGCCTGCTGAACGATTTCAGCAGGCATCGGGGACCGGCTCCGCTCCAGATGGTTGCGGGGGGCCGGTAAAACACATGACGTTCTCATACGTCATGTGTCCTTAAGGACTCGGAAATGGAGACGTATGAGAATGTCATGTGTCCTTAAGGGGTTAAAGGAAAACTGACAGACGGTTTACCCGCACTTAACCCAATACACAGGGTTATAGTGGCCTCGTTATGGAGATACCGTAGTGTTAGCCAGCATTGATAATCTGGAAATGGTAGGTTTTGAGCAATGGAGGTTAGACCCGGCATACCCAGCTTCCCTGTTTCCATTCCTTCTGCACCGATATGCTGGCCCACCTCATGAATATTCATGGGACCCCTTCGCCAATGAAGTACATCTGTACAGCAGCATAGTATGTCAGTATTAGGCTGGGTCCACACTACGTTTTGTCCCATACGGGAGCGCATACGGCAGGGGGGAGCTAAAAGCTCGCGCTCCCGTATGTAACCGTATGCGCTCCCGTATGCCATTCATTTCAATGTGCCGACTGGAGTGAAACGTTCGGTCCGGTCAGCTCATTTTTGCGCCGTATGCGCTTTTACAACCGGACCTAAAACTGTGGTCAACCACGGTTTTAGGTCCGGTTGTAAAAGCGCATACGGCGCAAAAATGAGCCGACCGGACCGAACGTTTCACTCCGGTCGGCTCATTGAAATGAATGGCATACGGGAGCGCATACGGTAACATACGGGAGCGCGAGCTTTTAGCTCCCCCCTGCCGTATGCGCTCCCGTATGGGACAAAACGTAGTGTGGACCCAGCCTTACACTGACAGGACGTTTGTGAGACCTAGCCTATGGCTGGACCTCACAGGCTTTTGGACATGGCAGACAGGAGGCCATCTGGCCTCCTGCTGCCATGGCAACTTTAACTCCACTATCTCATTGCAGGGTCACTGATGGGGGACAGGGGGAGCCCCCCCCCCACCTGTCAATCCTATATATTCAATGGTTAGTACTGTGATTGACAGCCGGCTCCCACTGCCAATCTGTACAGTATCCAGCAGAGCATGAAATAGGCAGGTGTGTGGGTACATTCTGAAGCAGGAATGTACCTACTGCAAGGACATACCCATATGTCCCAGGGACAGAAGACATTAACAAAGAGAAACTGCAACTTTTGGTTTTAATTGCAAATTAATCTATCTTTGACTATTTCATATGTCTGTGACTTTAGGTTTATTGTACGACTTTACCATTCATTAAATGGTAAAGTCATACAATAACCCTAAAGTCACAGACATATGCATTTTCGCTTTTTCCTTCTCACTTTCTTTTCCGTTTTTTTCTTCTCACTTTTTAAGAGACAGAACTCTTTTATTTTTCATCCATAAACCAATGTGAGTGCTTTTTGGGCCTTGTTTCAATTGAACTTTGAAATGACAACTTTCATTTCACCATAAAATTCTCAGTGCAAAAAAAAAAAAAAATATATATATATATATATATATATTTTTTTTTATTTCTAGGCAATACACTTTACAGTAATAATGATGTTATCTCTATTCTGTGGGTCAATACGATAAAAGGGATACCCATGTATCTTTATATGCGTTTCTATTATTGTACTGCTTTTAGTCATGAGCGGTGTCAGTGTTTCTGATGTGTGACTGGTAGGCAGTGTGAGTTCCCTCTCGCCCCCTGCAACATTTAGGCTAGGTTCAGACTACGGAATCTCCAGGCAGAAAATTTCCGCCCAGAGATTCCGAGTGCTGCCAGCGCCGGCTAAATCAGTCGGCGCTAGGACCGCGTGGACACTGCAATCTCCAATAGACTGCAATGTGTTCCGCACGGATTTCCGCCTGAAGAAAGAGCAACGCCATTCTTCAGGTAGAAATTTCTAAGCGGATTTTCTAAGCAGATTTTCTGCTTCACAAATTCCGAAGTGTGAATTTGTGAACGGAAACCCATTCACTACACTAGACATTTTAGCAAGCGGAATTTCGGATGGAAATTTTACGACTGAATTTCTGTCGGAAATTCCGTAGTCTGAACCTAGCCTTAGAGCTGCGCTTCACAGCTATCTGCCTTCCTGAAAGCGCACACATGGGGTAACAGGGGTTGAGGAGGTGCCATTGGAGCTGCCTCTGCTGTACACTTGGTCTGGGAAGCATTTTTAATGATACCCATAGGTAACTGTGGTGGTGATATTATATAATGTTCCATATCTCACTCTCTCCCAGTCCCGTGTGACTGAAAGCTGCCCTTTCACCATGTATTTTTCATCATGTATTCCCCTCTTAGCTTGTCCTAGCTGACTGGTGACGGTCTGACCGCGGTCGCTAAGATTCCCACCAGTCCTGAAAATGGGACATAATTGTCCCTGTTAATGAAAAGAGTGAGCCGCACCTATGGGGCTATCATTCCATTGATTCTCTGTGGAGCCATCAAATGTTTCCCAACTGGAAATATTTGTCACCTCTATAGGGTTTAACATCTTCCTGATACATTTATGGGATTGGTCGGTGAAGGCATGTTTTTACTTTTTAAATATTTTCTTTTAATTATATAATAAATTAGACATGAGTAACATCATGTCTATTTTAAATGCAATCCTATTTGATAATCTGTGTATATATATATATATATATATATATATATATATATATATATGTAGGGAGGCAGCAAAGCGGCTTGATTCACCCCTGGTATTATTCCATAACATTATTCACATACTGTATGGCATGAGATACAATTATACCTTTACATTATACACACACTAAATGGAAGGAATTATACCCTGCATATGGCAGTGCTATTCTGCTATTCTGTTAAAATAAACACATACTGTAGGGCGGGTGTTCAATTATTATCCCTTTCCATTTTACACATACAGTTCTATATAGCAGGTGATACATTACTATCCATTACTTTATACACATGATATATGGCAGGTTATGTATTATTCCCTCACATTATATTCATACCACATAGTAGGGGCTACATTACCGTAGCATAGCATTATCAACATTGCTATCCTGTTAGATCAGTGATCTCAAACTGTGGCCCTCCAGATGTTGCAAAACTCCAACTCACAGCATGCCCGGACAGCCGTTGGCTGCAGCCAACGGCTGTCCGGGCATGCTAGGAGTTGAAGTTTTGCAACATCTGAAGGGCCACAGTTTGCGACCACTGTGTTAGATTATATACATACTATATGGCAAGTGCTATATAAATATCCTTTTCCATACCATATGGAACGTTTTTTATTACTAATATAACATTACATTTTCCACATACTAGCATGTGTTACATTGCATTCTTGGTGCAATGTATACATACTATATGGCGGGTGCTTAATTATTATGTTATGCCCTATACTACATGGCAGGTGCAACATTATTATCCCCTTACAATATACACATACTATATAGCAGGTGCATATATTACTATCCCCTTTCATTATATACATACTATATAGCAGGTGCATATATTACTATCCCATTACATTATATACATACCACGTAGCAGATGTTAACTTACTATCCGATTACATTCTACACATACTGTATAGCGTGTGATACATTACAATCCTTTACTTTACACACACATATGATATGTTACATGTTACATAATTCTCTCCTTATATTATACACATAATATATAGCAGGTGCTATGCTGTTACATTATATAAATACTGTAAAGCAATTGTTATATTACTATTCTGTTACAGTATAGACATAACACATAGTGCGGCATTACTGTTCTGATACGTTATACACAAATTATAAAGCAGGTACTATATCACTAACCCCTTACATTATACACATACTATACAGCAGGTGCTATATTACTATCCACTTATATTATCCACATACTATACAGCAGGTGCTATATTACTATCCCCTTATATTATCCACATACTATACAGCAGGTGCTATATTACAATCCCCTTATATTATCCACATACTATACAGCAGGTGCTATATTACTATCCCCTTATATTATCCACATACTATACAGCAGGTGCTATATTACTATCCTTACACTATACATATACTATACAGCAGGTGCTATATTACTATCCCCTTACATTATACACATACTATATAGCAGGTGCTATATTTCTTTACCCTTACATTATACACATACTATATAGCAGGTGCTATATTACTATCCCCTTACATTATACACATACTATATAGCAGGTGCTATATTTCTTTACCCTTACATTACACATACTATATGGCAGGTGCTATAATACTATTCCCTTAAATTATACACATACTATATAGCAGGTGCCATATTACTATTCCCTTAAATTATACACATACTATATAACAGGTGCTATATTACTATTCCCTTAAATTATACACATACTATATAGCAGGTGCTATATTACTATCCCCTTACAATATACACATACTATATAGCAAGTGCTATATTACTATCCCCTTACATTATACACATACTATATAGCAGGTGCTATATTGCTATCCCCTTACAATATACACATACTATATAGCAGGTGCTATATTACTATACCCTTACATTATACACATACTTTATAGCAGGTGCTATAATACTATCCCCTTACAATATACACATACTTTATAGCAGGTGCTATATTACTATCCCCTTACATTATACACATACTATATAGCAGGTGCTATATTACTATCCCTTTACATTATACACATATTATATAGCAGGTGCTATATTACTATCCCCTTACAATATACACATACTATATAGCAGGTGCCATATTACTACTCCCTTACATTATACACATACTATAAAGCAGGTGCTATATTACTATCCCCTTACATTATACACATATTATATAGCAGGTGCTATATTTCTTTACCCTTACATTATACACATACTATATAGCAGGTGCTACATTACTATCCTTTCATTATACACATACTATACAGCAGGTGCTATATTACTATCCCCTTATATTATCCACATACTATACAGCAGGTGCTATATTACTATCCCCTTAAATTATACACATACTATATAGCAGGTGCCATATTACTATTCCCTTAAATTATACACATACTATATAACAGGTGCTATATTACTATTCCCTTAAATTATACACATACTATATAGCAGGTGCTATATTACTATCCCCTTACAATATACACATACTATATAGCAAGTGCTATATTACTATCCCCTTACATTATACACATACTATATAGCAGGTGCTATATTGCTATCCCCTTACAATATACACATACTATATAGCAGGTGCTATATTACTATACCCTTACATTATACACATACTTTATAGCAGGTGCTATAATACTATCCCCTTACAATATACACATACTTTATAGCAGGTGCTATATTACTATCCCCTTACATTATACACATACTATATAGCAGGTGCTATATTACTATCCCTTTACATTATACACATACTATATAGCAGGTGCTATATTACTATCCCCTTACAATATACACATACTATATAGCAGGTGCCATATTACTACTCCCTTACATTATACACATACTATAAAGCAGGTGCTATATTACTATCCCCTTACATTATACACATATTATATAGCAGGTGCTATATTTCTTTACCCTTACATTATACACATACTATATAGCAGGTGCTACATTACTATCCTTTCATTATACACATACTATACAGCAGGTGCTATATTACTATCCCCTTATATTATCCACATACTATACAGCAGGTGCTATATTACTATCCCCTTAAATTATACACATACTATATAGCAGGTGCCATATTACTATTCCCTTAAATTATACACATACTATATAACAGGTGCTATATTACTATCCCCTTATATTATCCACATACTATACAGCAGGTGCTATATTACTATCCCCTTAAATTATACACATACTATATAGCAGGTGCCATATTACTATTCCCTTAAATTATACACATACTATATAGCAGGTGCTATATTACTATCCCCTTACAATATACACATACTATATAGCAGGTGCTATATTACTATCCCCTTACATTATACACATACTATATAGCAGGTGCTATAATACTATCCCCTTACAATATACACATACTTTATAGCAGGTGCTATATTACTATCCCCTTACATTATACACATACTATATAGCAGGTGCTATATTACTATCCCCTTACATTATACATATACTATATAGCAGGTGCTATATTACTATCCCCTTACAATATACACATACTATATAGCAGGTGCCATATTACTATTCCCTTACATTATACACATACTATATAGCAGGTGCTATATTACTATCCCCTTACATTATACACATACTATACAGCAGGTGCTATATTACTATTCCCTTACATTATACACATACTATATAGCAGGTGCTATATTACTATCCCCTTACATTATACACATACTATATAGCAGGTGCTATATTTCTTTACCCTTACATTATACACATACTATATAGCAGGTGCTATAATACTATTCCCTTAAATTATACACATACTATATAACAGGTGCCATATTACTATTCCCTTAAATTATACACATACTATATAACAGGTGCTATATTACTATTCCCTTAAATTATACACATACTATATAGCAGGTGCTATATTACTATCCCCTTACAATATACACATACTATATAGCAGGTGCTATATTACTATCCCCTTACATTATACACATACTATATAGCAGGTGCTATATTACTATCCCCTTACAATATACACATACTATATAGCAGGTGCCATATTACTACTCCCTTACATTATACACATACTATATAGCAGGTGCTATATTACCATCCCCTTACATTATACACATACTATATAGCAGGTGCTATATTTCTTTACCCTTACATTATACACATACTATATAGCAGGTGCTATAATACTATTCCCTTAAATTATACACATACTATATAACAGGTGCTATATTTCTATTCCCTTAAATTATACACATACTATATAGCAGGTGCTATATTACTGTCCTCTTACAATATACACATACTATATAGCAGGTGCTATATTACTATTCCCTTACAATATACACATACTATATAGCAGGTGCTATATTACTATCCCCTTACATTATACACATACTATATAGCAGGTGCTATATTTCTATTCCCTTAAATTATACACATACTATATAGCAGGTGCTATATTACTATCCTCTTACAATATACACATACTATATAGCAGGTGCTATATTACTATCCCCTTACAATATACACATACTATATAGCAGGTGCTATATTACTATCCCCTTACAATATACACATACTATATAGCAGGTGCTATATTACTATTCCCTTACATTATACACATACTATATAGCAGGTGCTATATTACTATCCCCTTACAATATACACATACTATATAGCAGGTGCTATATTACTATCCCCTTACATTATACACATACTATATAGCAGGTGCTATATTACTATCCCCTTACAATATACACATACTATATAGCAGGTGCCATATTACTACTCCCTTAAATTATACACATACTATATAGCAGGTGCTATATAATTATCCTTACATTATGCACATACAATATAGAAGGTGCTATATTTCTATCCCCTTACATTATACACATCTTATTTAGCAGGTACTATAATACTATTCTTACATTATACACAGACTATATAGCAGGTGCTATATTACCGTACCCCTACATTATACACATACTATACAGCAGGTGCTATATTACTATCCTCTTACATTATACACATACTATAAAGCAGGTGCTATATTACTATCCCCTTACATTATACACATACTATATAGCAGGTGCTATATTACTATCCCCTTACATTATACACATACTATATAGCAGGTGCTATATTACTATCCCCTTACATTATACACATACTATAAAGCAGGTGCTATATTACTATCCCCTTACATTATACACATACTATATAGCAGGTGCTATAATACTATCCCCTTACAATATACACATACTTTATAGCAGGTGCTATATTACTATCCCCTTACATTATACACATACTATATAGCAGGTGCTATATTACTATCCCCTTACATTATACATATACTATATAGCAGGTGCTATATTACTATCCCCTTACAATATACACATACTATATAGCAGGTGCCATATTACTATCCCCTTACATTATACACATACTATACAGCAGGTGCTATATTACTATTCCCTTACATTATACACATACTATATAGCAGGTGCTATATTACTATCCCCTTACATTATACACATACTATATAGCAGGTGCTATATTTCTTTACCCTTACATTATACACATACTATATAGCAGGTGCTATAATACTATTCCCTTAAATTATACACATACTATATAGCAGGTGCCATATTACTATTCCCTTAAATTAGACACATACTATATAACAGGTGCTATATTACTATTCCCTTAAATTATACACATACTATATAGCAGGTGCTATATTACTATCCCCTTACAATATACACATACTATATAGCAGGTGCTATATTACTATCCCCTTACATTATACACATACTATATAGCAGGTGCTATATTACTATCCCCTTACATTATACACATACTATATAGCAGGTGCTATATTACTATCCCCTTACAATAT
Organism: Hyla sarda; assembly: GCF_029499605.1. NCBI lineage: Eukaryota > Metazoa > Chordata > Amphibia > Anura > Hylidae > Hyla > Hyla sarda. Next base: position 177,724,277 of record NC_079192.1, read on the forward strand.
ACACATACTATATAGCAGGTGCCATATTACTACTCCCTTACATTATACACATACTATATAGCAGGTGCTATATTACTATCCCCTTACATTATACATATACAATATAGCAGGTGCTATATTTCTTTACCCTTACATTATACACATACTATATAGCAGGTGCTATAATACTATTCCCTTAAATTATACACATACTATATAACAGGTGCTATATTTCTATTCCCTTAAATTATACACATACTATATAGCAGGTGCTATATTACTATCCTCTTACAATATACACATACTATATAGCAGGTGCTATATTACTATCCCCTTACAATATACACATACTATATAGCAGGTGCTATATTACTATCCCCTTACATTATACAAAAACTATATAGCAGGTGCTATATTTCTATTCCCTTAAATTATACACATACTATATAGCAGGTGCTATATTACTATCCTCTTACAATATACACATACTATATAGCAGGTGCTATATTACTATCCCCTTACAATATACACATACTATATAGCAGGTGCTATATTACTATCCCCTTAAATTATACACATACTATATAGCAGGTGCCATATTACTATTCCCTTAAATTATACACATACTATATAACAGGTGCTATATTACTATCCCCTTATATTATCCACATACTATACAGCAGGTGCTATATTACTATCCCCTTAAATTATACACATACTATATAGCAGGTGCTATATTACTATCCTCTTACAATATACACATACTATATAGCAGGTGCTATATTACTATCCCCTTACAATATACACATACTATATAGCAGGTGCTATATTACTATCCCCTTACATTATACACATACTATATAGCAGGTGCTATATTTCTATTCCCTTAAATTATACACATACTATATAGCAGGTGCTACATTACTATCCTTTCATTATACACATACTATACAGCAGGTGCTATATTACTATCCCCTTATATTATCCACATACTATACAGCAGGTGCTATATTACTATCCCCTTAAATTATACACATACTATATAGCAGGTGCCATATTACTATTCCCTTAAATTATACACATACTATATAACAGGTGCTATATTACTATCCCCTTATATTATCCACATACTATACAGCAGGTGCTATATTACTATCCCCTTAAATTATACACATACTATATAGCAGGTGCCATATTACTATTCCCTTAAATTATACACATACTATATAGCAGGTGCTATATTACTATCCCCTTACAATATACACATACTATATAGCAGGTGCTATATTACTATCCCCTTACATTATACACATACTATATAGCAGGTGCTATAATACTATCCCCTTACAATATACACATACTTTATAGCAGGTGCTATATTACTATCCCCTTACATTATACACATACTATATAGCAGGTGCTATATTACTATCCCCTTACATTATACATATACTATATAGCAGGTGCTATATTACTATCCCCTTACAATATACACATACTATATAGCAGGTGCCATATTACTATTCCCTTACATTATACACATACTATATAGCAGGTGCTATATTACTATCCCCTTACATTATACACATACTATACAGCAGGTGCTATATTACTATTCCCTTACATTATACACATACTATATAGCAGGTGCTATATTACTATCCCCTTACATTATACACATACTATATAGCAGGTGCTATATTTCTTTACCCTTACATTATACACATACTATATAGCAGGTGCTATAATACTATTCCCTTAAATTATACACATACTATATAACAGGTGCCATATTACTATTCCCTTAAATTATACACATACTATATAACAGGTGCTATATTACTATTCCCTTAAATTATACACATACTATATAGCAGGTGCTATATTACTATCCCCTTACAATATACACATACTATATAGCAGGTGCTATATTACTATCCCCTTACATTATACACATACTATATAGCAGGTGCTATATTACTATCCCCTTACAATATACACATACTATATAGCAGGTGCCATATTACTACTCCCTTACATTATACACATACTATATAGCAGGTGCTATATTACCATCCCCTTACATTATACACATACTATATAGCAGGTGCTATATTTCTTTACCCTTACATTATACACATACTATATAGCAGGTGCTATAATACTATTCCCTTAAATTATACACATACTATATAACAGGTGCTATATTTCTATTCCCTTAAATTATACACATACTATATAGCAGGTGCTATATTACTGTCCTCTTACAATATACACATACTATATAGCAGGTGCTATATTACTATTCCCTTACAATATACACATACTATATAGCAGGTGCTATATTACTATCCCCTTACATTATACACATACTATATAGCAGGTGCTATATTTCTATTCCCTTAAATTATACACATACTATATAGCAGGTGCTATATTACTATCCTCTTACAATATACACATACTATATAGCAGGTGCTATATTACTATCCCCTTACAATATACACATACTATATAGCAGGTGCTATATTACTATCCCCTTACAATATACACATACTATATAGCAGGTGCTATATTACTATTCCCTTACATTATACACATACTATATAGCAGGTGCTATATTACTATCCCCTTACAATATACACATACTATATAGCAGGTGCTATATTACTATCCCCTTACATTATACACATACTATATAGCAGGTGCTATATTACTATCCCCTTACAATATACACATACTATATAGCAGGTGCCATATTACTACTCCCTTAAATTATACACATACTATATAGCAGGTGCTATATAATTATCCTTACATTATGCACATACAATATAGAAGGTGCTATATTTCTATCCCCTTACATTATACACATCTTATTTAGCAGGTACTATAATACTATTCTTACATTATACACAGACTATATAGCAGGTGCTATATTACCGTACCCCTACATTATACACATACTATACAGCAGGTGCTATATTACTATCCTCTTACATTATACACATACTATAAAGCAGGTGCTATATTACTATCCCCTTACATTATACACATACTATATAGCAGGTGCTATATTACTATCCCCTTACATTATACACATACTATATAGCAGGTGCTATATTACTATCCCCTTACATTATACACATACTATAAAGCAGGTGCTATATTACTATCCCCTTACATTATACACATACTATATAGCAGGTGCTATATTACTATCCCCTTACATTATACACATACTATATAGCAGGTGCTATAATACTATCCCCTTACAATATACACATACTTTATAGCAGGTGCTATATTACTATCCCCTTACATTATACACATACTATATAGCAGGTGCTATATTACTATCCCCTTACATTATACATATACTATATAGCAGGTGCTATATTACTATCCCCTTACAATATACACATACTATATAGCAGGTGCCATATTACTATCCCCTTACATTATACACATACTATACAGCAGGTGCTATATTACTATTCCCTTACATTATACACATACTATATAGCAGGTGCTATATTACTATCCCCTTACATTATACACATACTATATAGCAGGTGCTATATTTCTTTACCCTTACATTATACACATACTATATAGCAGGTGCTATAATACTATTCCCTTAAATTATACACATACTATATAGCAGGTGCCATATTACTATTCCCTTAAATTAGACACATACTATATAACAGGTGCTATATTACTATTCCCTTAAATTATACACATACTATATAGCAGGTGCTATATTACTATCCCCTTACAATATACACATACTATATAGCAGGTGCTATATTACTATCCCCTTACATTATACACATACTATATAGCAGGTGCTATATTACTATCCCCTTACATTATACACATACTATATAGCAGGTGCTATATTACTATCCCCTTACAATATACACATACTATATAGCAGGTGCCATATTACTACTCCCTTACATTATACACATACTATATAGCAGGTGCTATATTACTATCCCCTTACATTATACATATACAATATAGCAGGTGCTATATTTCTTTACCCTTACATTATACACATACTATATAGCAGGTGCTATAATACTATTCCCTTAAATTATACACATACTATATAACAGGTGCTATATTTCTATTCCCTTAAATTATACACATACTATATAGCAGGTGCTATATTACTATCCTCTTACAATATACACATACTATATAGCAGGTGCTATATTACTATCCCCTTACAATATACAAATACTATATAGCAGGTGCTATATTACTATCCCCTTACATTATACACATACTATATAGCAGGTGCTATATTTCTATTCCCTTAAATTATACACATACTATATAGCAGGTGCTATATTACTATCCTCTTACAATATACACATACTATATAGCAGGTGCTATATTACTATCCCCTTACAATATACACATACTATATAGCAGGTGCTATATTACTATCCCCTTACAATATACACATACTATATAGCAGGTGCTATATTACTATTCCCTTACATTATACACATACTATAAAGCAGGTGCTATATTACTATCCCCTTACAATATACACATACTATATAGCAGGTGCTATATTACTATCCCCTTACATTATACACATACTATATAGCAGGTGCTATATTACTATCCCCTTACAATATACACATACTATATAGCAGGTGCCATATTACTACTCCCTTAAATTATACACATACTATATAGCAGGTGCTATATAATTATCCTTACATTATGCACATACAATATAGAAGGTGCTATATTTCTATCCCCTTACATTATACACATCTTATTTAGCAGGTACTATAATACTATTCTTACATTATACACAGACTATATAGCAGGTGCTATATTACCATACCCCTACATTATACACATACTATACAGCAGGTGCTATATTACTATCCTCTTACATTATACACATACTATAAAACAGGTGCTATATTACTATCCCCTTACATTATACACATACTATATAGCAGGTGCTATATTACTATCCCCTTACATTATACACATACTATATAGAAGGTGCTATATTACTATCCCCTTACATTATACACATACTATATAGCAGGTGCTATATTACTATCCCCTTACATTATACACATACTATATAGCAGGTGCTATATTACTACCCCCTTACATTATACACATACTATATAGCAGGTGCTATAATACTATCCCCTTACAATATACACATACTTTATAGCAGGTGCTATATTACTATCCCCTTACATTATACACATACTATATAGCAGGTGCTATATTACTATCCCCTTACATTATACATATACTATATAGCAGGTGCTATATTACTATCCCCTTACAATATACACATACAATATAGCAGGTGCCATATTACTATCCCCTTACATTATACACATACTATACAGCAGGTGCTATATTACTATTCCCTTACATTATACACATACTATATAGCAGGTGCTATATTACTATCCCCTTACATTATACACATACTATATAGCAGGTGCTATATTTCTTTACCCTTACATTATACACATACTATATAGCAGGTGCTATAATACTATTCCCTTAAATTATACACATACTATATAGCAGGTGCCATATTACTATTCCCTTAAATTATACACATACTATATAACAGGTGCTATATTACTATTCCCTTAAATTATACACATACTATATAGCAGGTGCTATATTACTATCCCCTTACAATATACACATACTATATAGCAGGTGCTATATTACTATCCCCTTACATTATACACATACTATATAGCAGGTGCTATATTACTATCCCCTTACATTATACACATACTATATAGCAGGTGCTATATTACTATCCCCTTACAATATACACATACTATATAGCAGGTGCCATATTACTACTCCCTTAAATTATACACATACTATATAGCAGGTGCTATATAATTATCCTTACATTATGCACATACAATATAGAAGGTGCTATATTACTATCCCCTTACAATATACACATACTATATAGCAGGTGCTATATTACTATCCCCTTACATTATACACATACTATATAGCAGGTGCTATATTTCTATTCCCTTAAATTATACACATACTATATAGCAGGTGCTATATTACTATCCTCTTACAATATACACATACTATATAGCAGGTGCTATATTACTATCCCCTTACAATATACACATACTATATAGCAGGTGCTATATTACTATCCCCTTACAATATACACATACTATATAGCAGGTGCTATATTACTATTCCCTTACATTATACACATACTATATAGCAGGTGCTATATTACTATCCCCTTACAATATACACATACTATATAGCAGGTGCTATATTACTATCCCCTTACATTATACACATACTATATAGCAGGTGCTATATTACTATCCCCTTACAATATACACATACTATATAGCAGGTGCCATATTACTACTCCCTTAAATTATACACATACTATATAGCAGGTGCTATATAATTATCCTTACATTATGCACATACAATATAGAAGGTGCTATATTTCTATCCCCTTACATTATACACATCTTATTTAGCAGGTACTATAATACTATTCTTACATTATACACAGACTATATAGCAGGTGCTATATTACCATACCCCTACATTATACACATACTATACAGCAGGTGCTATATTACTATCCTCTTACATTATACACATACTATAAAGCAGGTGCTATATTACTATCCCCTTACATTATACACATACTATATAGCAGGTGCTATATTACTATCCCCTTACATTATACACATACTATATAGCAGGTGCTATATTACTATCCCCTTACATTATACACATACTATATAGCAGGTGCTATATTACTACCCCCTTACATTATACACATACTATATAGCAGGTGCTATATTACTACCCCCTTACATTATACACATACTATATAGCAGGTGCTATAATACTATCCCCTTACAATATACACATACTTTATAGCAGGTGCTATATTACTATCCCCTTACATTATACACATACTATATAGCAGGTGCTATATTACTATCCCCTTACATTATACATATACTATATAGCAGGTGCTATATTACTATCCCCTTACAATATACACATACAATATAGCAGGTGCCATATTACTATCCCCTTACATTATACACATACTATACAGCAGGTGCTATATTACTATTCCCTTACATTATACACATACTATATAGCAGGTGCTATATTACTATCCCCTTACATTATACACATACTATATAGCAGGTGCTATATTTCTTTACCCTTACATTATACACATACTATATAGCAGGTGCTATAATACTATTCCCTTAAATTATACACATACTATATAGCAGGTGCCATATTACTATTCCCTTAAATTATACACATACTATATAACAGGTGCTATATTACTATTCCCTTAAATTATACACATACTATATAGCAGGTGCTATATTACTATCCCCTTACAATATACACATACTATATAGCAGGTGCTATATTACTATCCCCTTACATTATACACATACTATATAGCAGGTGCTATATTACTATCCCCTTACAATATACACATACAATATAGCAGGTGCCATATTACTATCCCCTTACATTATACACATACTATACAGCAGGTGCTATATTACTATTCCCTTACATTATACACATACTATATAGCAGGTGCTATATTACTATCCCCTTACATTATACACATACTATATAGCAGGTGCTATATTTCTTTACCCTTACATTATACACATACTATATAGCAGGTGCTATAATACTATTCCCTTAAATTATACACATACTATATAGCAGGTGCCATATTACTATTCCCTTAAATTATACACATACTATATAACAGGTGCTATATTACTATTCCCTTAAATTATACACATACTATATAGCAGGTGCTATATTACTATCCCCTTACAATATACACATACTATATAGCAGGTGCTATATTACTATCCCCTTACATTATACACATACTATAAAGCAGGTGCTATATTACTATCCCCTTACATTATACACATACTATATAGCAGGTGCTATATTACTATCCCCTTACATTATACACATACTATATAGCAGGTGCTATATTACTATCCCCTTACATTATACACATACTATATAGCAGGTGCTATATTACTATCCCCTTACATTATACACATACTATATAGCAGGTGCTATATTACTATCCCCTTACATTATACACATACTATATAGCAGGTGCTATAATACTATCCCCTTACAATATACACATACTTTATAGCAGGTGCTATATTACTATCCCCTTACATTATACACATACTATATAGCAGGTGCTATATTACTATCCCCTTACATTATACACATACTATACAGCAGGTGCTATATTACTATCCCCTTACATTATACACATACTATATAGCAGGTGCTATATTTCTTTACCCTTACATTATACACATACTATATAGCAGGTGCTATAATACTATTCCCTTAAATTATACACATACTATATAGCAGGTGCCATATTACTATTCCCTTAAATTATACACATACTATATAACAGGTGCTATATTACTATTCCCTTAAATTATACACATACTATATAGCAGGTGCTATATTACTATCCCCTTACAATATACACATACTATATAGCAGGTGCTATATTACTATCCCCTTACATTATACACATACTATATAGCAGGTGCTATATTACTATCCCCTTACATTATACACATACTATATAGCAGGTGCTATATTACTATCCCCTTACAATATACACATACTATATAGCAGGTGCCATATTACTACTCCCTTACATTATACACATACTATATAGCAGGTGCTATATTACCATCCCCTTACATTATACACATACTATATAGCAGGTGCTATATTTCTTTACCCTTACATTATACACATACTATATAGCAGGTGCTATAATACTATTCCTTTAAATTAGACACATACTATATAACAGGTGCTATATTTCTATTCCCTTAAATTATACACATACTATATAGCAGGTGCTATATTACTATCCTCTTACAATATACACATACTATATAGCAGGTGCTATATTACTATCCCCTTACAATATACACATACTATATAGCAGGTGCTATATTACTATCCCCTTACATTATACACATACTATATAGCAGGTGCTATATTTCTATTCCCTTAAATTATACACATACTATATAGCAGGTGCTATATTACTATCCTCTTACAATATACACATACTATATAGCAGGTGCTATATTACTATCCCCTTACAATATACACATACTATATAGCAGGTGCTATATTACTATCCCCTTACAATATACACATACTATATAGCAGGTGCTATATTACTATTCCCTTACATTATACACATACTATATAGGAGGTGCTATATTACTATCCCCTTACAATATACACATACTATATAGCAGGTGCTATATTACTATCCCCTTACATTATACACATACTATATAGCAGGTGCTATATTACTATCCCCTTACAATATACACATACTATATAGCAGGTGCCATATTACTACTCCCTTAAATTATACACATACTATATAGCAGGTGCTATATAATTATCCTTACATTATGCACATACAATATAGAAGGTGCTATATTTCTATCCCCTTACATTATACACATCTTATTTAGCAGGTACTATAATACTATTCTTACATTATACACAGACTACATAGCAGGTGCTATATTACCGTACCCCTACATTATACACATATTATATAGCAGGTGCTATATTACCATACCCCTACATTATACACATGCTATACAGCAGGTGCTATATTACTATCCTCTTACATTATACACATACTATAAAGCAGGTGCTATATTACTATCCCCTTACATTATACACATACTATATAGCAGGTGCTATATTACTATCCCCTTACATTATACACATACTATATAGCAGGTGCTATATTACTATCCCCTTACATTATACACATACTATATAGCAGGTGCTATATTACTATCCCCTTACATTATACACATACTATATAGCAGGTGCTATATTACTATCCTTTCATTATACACATACTATACAGCAGGTGCTATATTACTATCCCCTTATATTATCCACATACTATACAGCAGGTGCTATATTACTATCCCCTTACATTATACACATACTATATAGCAGGTGCTATATTACTATCCCCTTACATTATACACATACTATATAGCAGGTGCTATATTGCTATCCCCTTACAATATACACATACTATATAGCAGGTGCTATATTACTATCCCCTTACATTATACACATACTATATAGCAGGTGCTATAATACTATCCCCTTACAATATACACATACTTTATAGCAGGTGCTATATTACTATCCCCTTACATTATACACATACTATATAGCAGGTGCTATATTACTATCCCCTTACATTATACATATACTATATAGCAGGTGCTATATTACTATCCCCTTACAATATACACATACTATATAGCAGGTGCCATATTACTATCCCCTTACATTATACACATACTATACAGCAGGTGCTATATTACTATTCCCTTACATTATACACATACTATATAGCAGGTGCTATATTACTATCCCCTTACATTATACACATACTATATAGCAGGTGCTATATTACTATCCCCTTACATTATACATATACTATATAGCAGGTGCTATATTACTATCCCCTTACAATATACACATACAATATAGCAGGTGCCATATTACTATCCCCTTACATTATACACATACTATACAGCAGGTGCTATATTACTATTCCCTTACATTATACACATACTATATAGCAGGTGCTATATTTCTTTACCCTTACATCATACACATACTATATAGCAGGTGCTATAATACTATTCCCTTAAATTATACACATACTATATAGCAGGTGCCATATTACTATTCCCTTAAATTATACACATACTATATAACAGGTGCTATATTACTATTCCCTTAAATTATACACATACTATATAGCAGGTGCTATATTACTATCCCCTTACAATATACACATACTATATAGCAGGTGCTATATTACTATCCCCTTACATTATACACATACTATATAGCAGGTGCTATATTACTATCCCCTTACAATATACACATACTATATAGCAGGTGCCATATTACTACTCCCTTACATTATACACATACTATATAGCAGGTGCTATATTTCTTTACCCTTACATTATACACATACTATATAGCAGGTGCTATAATACTATTCCCTTAAATTATACACATACTATATAACAGGTGCTATATTTCTATTCCCTTAAATTATACACATACTATATAGCAGGTGCTATATTACTATCCTCTTACAATATACACATACTATATAGCAGGTGCTATATTACTATCCCCTTACAATATACACATACTATATAGCAGGTGCTATATTACTCTCCCCTTACAATATACACATACTATATAGCAGGTGCTATATTACTATCCCCTTACATTATACACATACTATATAGCAGGTGCTATATTACTATCCCCTTACAATATACACATACTATATAGCAGGTGCTATATTACTATCCCCTTACATTATACACATACTATATAGCAGGTGCTATATTACTATCCCCTTACAATATACACATACTATATAGCAGGTGCCATATTACTACTCCCTTAAATTATACACATACTATATAGCAGGTGCTATATAATTATCCTTACATTATGCACATACAATATAGAAGGTGCTATATTTCTATCCCCTTACATTATACACATCTTATTTAGCAGGTACTATAATACTATTCTTTCATTATACACAGACTATATAGCAGGTGCTATATTTCTATACCCCTACATTATACACATACTATACAGCAGGTGCTATATTACTATCCTCTTACATTATACACATACTATAAAGCAGGTGCTATATTACTATCCCCTTACATTATACACATACTATATAGCAGGTGCTATATTACTATCCCCTTACATTATACACATACTATATAGCAGGTGCTATATTTCTTTACCCTTACATTATACACATACTATACAGCAGGTGCTATATTACTATCCTCTTACATTATACACATACTATAAAGCAGGTGCTATATTACTATCCCCTTACATTATACACATACTATATAGCAGGTGCTATATTACTATCCCCTTACAATATACACATACTATATAGCAGGTGCTATATTACTATCCCCTTACATTATACACATACTATATAGCAGGTGCTATATTACTATCCCCTTACATTATACACATACTATATAGCAGGTGCTATATTACTATCCCCTTACATTATACACATACTATATATCAGGTGCTATATTATTATCCTTACATTATGCACATACAATATAGAAGGTGCTATATTTCTATCCCCTTACATTATACACATCTTATTTAGCAGGTACTATAATACTATTCTTACATTATACACAGACTATATAGCAGGTGCTATATTACTATCCTCTTACATTATACACATACTATATAGCAGTTGGTAGATTACTATTCTTACATCATACACATACTACATAGCAGGTGCTAGATTACTATCCCCTTATATTATACACATACTATATAGCAGGTGCTATATTACTATCCCCTTACATTATACACATACTATATATGAGGTGCTATATTATTATCCTTACATTATGCACATACAATATAGAAGGTGCTATATTTCTATCCCCTTACATTATACACATCTTATTTAGCAGGTACTATAATACTATTCTTACATTATACACAGACTATATAGCAGGTGCTATATTACCATACCCCTACATTATACACATACTATACAGCAGGTGCTATATTACTATCCTCTTACATTATACACATACTATATAGCAGGTGGTATATTACTATTCTTACATCATACACATACTATATAGCAGGTGCTAGATAACTATCCCCTTATATTATACACATACTATATAGCAGGTGGTATATTACTATTCTTACATCATACACATACTATATAGCAGGTGCTATATTACTATCCCCTTACATTATACACATACTATATAGCAGGTGCTATATTACTATCCCCTTACATTATACACATACTATGAAGCAGGTGCTATATTACTATCCCCTTACATTATACTCATACTATATAGCAGGTGGTATATTACTATTTTTACATCATACACATACTATATAGCAGGTGCTATATTACTATCCTCTTACATTATACACATACTATAAAGCAGGTGCTATATTACTATCCCCTTACTTTATACTCATACTATATAGCAGGTGGTATATTACTATTCTTACATCATACACATACTATATAGCAGGTGTTGTGCCCATTACATTACATAAATAAATACTGACTGGCAGGTGTTGCAAATCGAACTGGTTCTTCTAGATCAACTATCTACATGTTATAGAGTCCAGATTTTAGATGGCTTGTTTATATTAACTTTCTTGTGCAGCAAGTGCTGAATCTACTGATATTAGAGATTATTCACTAAGGATTATGCCACTTTGGAGACTTATGAAATATTCAGGTCATTTGCCATACAAACTGTGTGTTTTGGCAATTGGGCTCACTGTGCCGCAATCCGGTGCTGATAACAGAGAGGCCCAGAGGAAGAAGAAGAGTAACTGTCAACTACCAAGAGCCCTAGTAGGATGCCAGAATACTGTACAACACAATTCTGCAACATAATATACAAAGTTACTCTGAATCAGGGAAACATTATTTATGTTCCTTTTATAGTCAGTATAAATTATACTATGCATTAACACACTCAATATTATCCTACACTCCAGTTTCTGCTATTGAATGGCTTATTAAAACCAATACAGTGTTATGTGTAATTCCCATATTCAGGATGACTATATTATTCTGCCATGCCAAGTCCCATCCATAACATCTGCAATGTCTCATTCTCATATAAGGTTGTTGAAGCACAAAATACCATATTTACCTTTAGGACAAAGGAACGTATACACTTGCAAGGTGATCCTCAGCCGGAATAAGGCCAACACATTGATATTTATTTTTTAGCCCATAAGATACCAAACTCTGGGCTAGACACCAAGTGCGTCTCTCATGGGAAGTTGGTTGAACTTGTCTAGCATACGCTTTAATTCCTTCAAAGTTCTTGCTTTCTCCCTGTTGTGGACATGTGAGGAATTTCAATGAGAATTAAACTCTTTTACATGCAAATCCGACCTTTCTCCACTCATTGGCCAATGGCTGATGTTTTCCAAGTTCTGGAAATCAGTGCTTCTCTATAAGTCATTGTGTGGAAGGATAAAAGAGACACAGTGGAATTAGGATGAGATTTAGAGCGCTGAACAAGCAGATCTTTGTGAGACGTTGAGGCTTACAATCTTTCCCCAATGCCCTTCCCTGAACAGAAGCCAATAGTTCTACAGCATTAATTGTGGTCATTATTAATAGAGGAAACACTTCAAGTGGGATTTCTTTACAGTAAAATGAGAAATATTTGACATTTTTTTCTGCTTTGTCCAGATGAATAATTTGTGATGTACACACTTTGGTGTTGAAGCGGTACTCCGGTGGAAAACTATTTTTTTTTTAAATCAACTGGTGCCAGAAAGTTAAACATATTTGTAAATTATTTCTATTTAAAAATCTTAATCCTTCAAGTACTTATCAGCTGCTGTATGCTCCACAGGAAGTTTTTTTCTTTTTGAATTTCTTTTCTGCCTGACCACAGTGCTCTTTGCTGGCACCTCTGTCCATGCCAGGAACTGTCCAGAGCAGGAGAGGTTTGCTATGGGGATTTGCTCCTGCTCTGGACAGTTCCTACATGGACAGAAGTGTCAGCAGAGAGCACTGTGTTCAGACAGAAAATTAATATGCAACTTCCTCTGTAGTATACAGCAGTTGATAAATACTGGAAGGATTAAGATTTTTTAATAGAAGTAATTTACAAATCTGTTTAACTCTCTGGTACCAGTTGATTTAAAAAAAATGTTTTACCCCTTTAAGCTGTAGATGTAATGATAGGTAACCTTTATAATAGTGAAGGTCACTAGGAAATATAAACCTTTCTGGTTTGTTTCTGTGACTGTTGTGTCAATAATATTACAAAGTGGTAACAATGGTCAATGAAAGAGTTCTGCTATGTAAAACAGAGCGTTTTTACCTTTTTGTCCTCTTTAAATATAAGACAAAAAAATAAAATAAAAAAAAACGTGGTCTCAAATGGCTGGAGGTGCTCAACCCCAAATGCAGTTGTGCATTTATACTGGGGGAGCAGATCCTGCCCTTGTAGTCTGTTTCTAGGGGCAATCCCCAGCATCAAAATGCATACAATGGAGGATGCCTACAGTGGACTACAAGTGCCACAATAGAATCCTACACCAGATAAACGGTGTGGATGTGTAACAATTAGAATAATACAATACAGGAATTTAGGTGCACTACTGTGGTAGATGTATACAATGACATTGGCTATCCCTCAACACTGATGTTAAAATTGAGACATTCACCAGTGTATCCTTATATGAAGGACACACCAGAGCCCGCACACCAACGCCAAGGTTTCTCAAATGGTACGGGACCTAACGCTAACCTACCTGTAATAAGCAAAAATCAGGGGCCAGTGGGCAATTACAGCAGAATTAGGCCGACATGCAGCCTGCTCCCAGTTACCTCCAGTGTGGACTGAGCACACATACAATGGGAGGAGGGAGAGACAGGCTACAAGCCCCACCCAAGTTGGCTGATATAGGTGCATGGCCTCACAGGTGCAACCTTAATGCTGCCTGGAATTGCCCACTGGCCCCTGGTTTTTGCTTATTACGCACAGGTAGGTTAACGTTAGGTCCCGTGCCATTTGAGAAACCTTGGCGTTGGTGTGCGGGCTCTGGTGTGTCCTTCATATAAGGATACACTGGCAAATGTCTAAATTTTAACATCAGTGTTGAGGGATAGCCAATGTCATTTTATACATCTACCACAGTAGTGCACCTAAATTTCTGTATTGCATTACTCTTTAAATATAACTTGCATGTATGAATAAACTTTCATACCTCCAGGATCAGCTCCATACACCAGACTGGATTCAAAGCTCTGGAACAATAATAAGACCATACAAAAACGGATGGCCTATGAGATCCTGCAGTGGACAAAGCAATATTAAGATGAAAAGCAGAGCAGCTGATCTAAGTCACTTTAAAGGGGTACTACAAACTATTTATTTTAAATCAACTGGTGCCAGAAAGTTATACAGATTTGTAAATTACTTCTATTAAAAATCCTTCCAGTACTTATCAGCTGCTGTATACTACAGAGAAAGTTCTTTTCTTTTTTAATTTCTTTTCTGCCTGTCCACAGTGCTTTCTGCTGACACCTCTGTTCATAACAGGAACTGTCAAGAGAAGGAGCAAATCCCAATAGCAAACCTATCCTGCTCTGTTTTTGTTATGTTTCTGACCTGTCCCCGACATGTTATGTTTCTGACCTGTCCCCGACATGTACTGTATATTGGTGTACTTCTACACCCATTAAACTTTAGCGCAGGGAGGGACCGGCTCCAAGATATAGATCCACCATTTAGGGTGGATGGGCAAGTAGGCAGGAAGAGTTTTTCTAGGGTCAGTTTAGGGCTCACTCCAGGTCATGACACTCAGTTTATTAAAGTGTAATTTACAAAAACATTTATATGTATACATTTATATGTATATTTTAAATATACATTGGTTAAAAATGGTGTATATTTTTGTCCCTGCAGCTACTGCCTGTGTGTATCTGTGAGGAGCTCGAATACAGAAAGTGTTGGAGGACAACAAGCAGGGCTCTGTGCACTGAGGGCGAACAGGGCTCTGTACACAGAGGACAAGCAGGGCTCTGTACACTGAGGACAAGCAGAGCTTTGTGCAGTGAGGACAAGCAGGGCTCTGAGCACTGAGTACAAGCATGGCTGTGTGCAGTGAGGACAAGCAGTGCTCTGTGCAGTGAGGACAAGCAGGGCTCTATGCAGTGAGTACAAGCAGGGCTCTGTGCAGTGAGGACAAGCAGGGCTCTGTGCAGTGAGGACAAGCAGGGCTCTGTGCAGTGAGGACAAGCAGGGCTCTGTGCAGTGAGGACAAGCAGGGCTCTGTGCAGTGAGGACAAGCAGGGCTCTGTGCAGTGAGGACAAGAAGGGCTCTGTGCAGTGAGGACAAGCAGGGCTCTGTGCAGTGAGGACAAGCAGGGCTCTGTACACTGAGGACAAGCAGGACTCTGTGCAGTGAGGACAAGCAGGGCTCTGTACACTGAGGACAAGCAGGGCTCTGTACACTGAGGACAAGCAGGGCTCTACGCAGGAAGGACAAGCAGGGCTCTGTGCACCGAGGACAAGAAGGGCTCTGTACACTGAGGACAAGCAGGGCTCTGTACACTGAGGACAAGCAGAGCTCTGTACACTGAGGACAAGCTGGGCTCTGTGCAGTGAGGACAAGCTGGGCTCTGTGCAGTGAGGACAAGCAGGGCTCTGTGCAGTGAGGACAAGCATAGCTCTGTACACTGAGGACAAGCAGGATTCTGTGCACTGAAGACAAGCAGGGCTCTGTGCACTGAGGAGAAGCAGGGCTCTGTGCACTGAGGACCAGCATGGCTCTGTGCAGTGAGGACCAGCAGGGCTCTGTACACTGAGGACAAGCAAAGCTCTGTACACTGAGGACAAGCAGGGCTCTGTGCATTGAAGACAAGCAGGGCTCTCTGCACTGAGGACAAGCAGGGCTCTGTGCACTGAGGACAAGCAGGATCTGTGCAGTGAGGACAAGCAGGGCTCTGTGCAGTGAGGACCAGCAGGGCTCTGTGCAGTGAGGACAAGCAGGGCTCTGTGCAGTGAGGACAAGTAGGACTCTGTACACTGAGGACAAGCAGGGCTCTGTGCAGGAAGGACAAGCAGGGCTCTGTGCACTGAGGACAAGAAGGGCTCTGTACACTGAGGACAAGCAGGGCTCTGTACACTGAGGACAAGCAGGGCTCTGTGCACTGAGGACAAGCAGAGCTCTGTACACTGAGGACAAGCTGGGCTATGTGCAGTGAGGACAAGCAGGGTTCTGTGCAGTGAGGACAAGCAGGGCTCTGTGCAGTGAGGACAAGCATAGCTCTGTACACTGAGGACAAGCAGGATTCTGTGAACTGAAGACAAGCAGGGCTCTTTGCACTGAGGAGAAGCAGGGCTCTGTGCACTGAGGACAAGCAGGATCTGTGCAGCGAGGACAAGCAGGGCTCTGTGCAGTGAGGACAAGCAGGATCTGTGCAGTGAGGACAATCAGGGCTCTGTACACTGAGGACAAGCAGGGCTCTGTGCATGAAGGACAAGCAGGGCTCTGTGCACCGAGGACAAGAAGTGCTCTGTACGCTGAGGACAAGCAGGGCTCTGTGCACTGAGGACAAGCGGGGCTCTGTGCACTGAGGACAAGCAGGGCTCTGTGCAGTGAGGACCAGCATGGCTCTGTGCATTGAAGACCAGCAGGGCTCTGCACACTGAGGACAAGCAGAGCTCTGTGCACTGAGGATCAGCAGGGCTCTGTACACTGAGGACAAGCAGAGCTCTGTATACTGAGGACAAGCAGGATTCTGTGCACTGAAGACAAGCTGGGCTCTGTGCACTGAGGAGAAGCAGGATCTATGCAGTGAGGACAAGCAGGGCTCTGTGCAGTGAGGACAAGCAGGATCTGTGCAGTGAGGACAAGCAGGGCTCTGTGCAGTGAGGACAAGCAGGGCTCTGTGCAGTGAGGACAAGCAGGGCTCTGTACACTGAGGACAAGCAGGGATCTGTGCACCGAGGACAAGAAGTGCTCTGTACACTGAGGACAAGCAGGGCTCTGTACACTGAGGACAAGCAGGGCTCTGTGCACTGAGGACAAGCAGGGCTCTGTGCAGTGAGGACAAGCAGGGCTCTGTGCAGTGAGGACCAGCAGGGCTCTGTGCATTGAGGACCAGCAGGGCTCTGTACACTGAGGACAAGCAGAGCTCTGTACACTGAGGTCAAGCAGGGCTCTGTGCAGTGAGGACAAGCAGGACTCTGTGCAGTGAGGACAAGCAGGGCTCTGTGCAGTGAGGAGAAGCAGGGCTATGTACATTGAGGACAAGCAGGATTCTGTGCACTGAAGACAAGCAGGGCTCTGTGCACTGAGGAGATTCAGGGCTCTGTGCACTGAGGACAAGCAGGATCTGTGCAGTGAGGACCAGCAGGGCTCTGTGCAGTGAGGACAAGCAGGGCTCTGTGCAGTGGAGACAAGCAGGGCTCTGTGCAGTGAGGACAAACAGGGCTCTGTACACTGTGGAGAAGCAGGGCTCTGTACACTGAGGACAAGTAGGGCTCTGAACACTGAGGACAAGCAGGGTTCTTTGCACTGAGGACAAGCAGGGCTCTGTGCACTGAGGACAAGCAGTGCTCTGTGTACTGAGGACAAGCAGGGTGCTGTGCACTGAGGACAAGCAGGGCTCTGTGCACTGAGGACAAGAAGGGCTCTGTACACTGAGGACAAGCAGGACTCTGTGCACTGAGGACAAACAGGGCTATGTACACTGAGGACAAGCAGGTGTGGTGTCCTGGTACCATACCTTGTACCGTACCTTGTGTGCCAAGTCACATGATTAATAAGTCTAAGGTTACGTTAAGCTTAAGGACCTTCCAGGGCACATGATGTGGTCACATGAGGTACCATAATGCTTTGTGAAAGGACTGACAGCTGGTGGGAACCAATAAGCTCTAAGTCTGCCCCTCTCCATATAGGGGCACTGTAACCAATCTCTCGCTCTCTTTCCCCCGGGATATGACAGCGAGTGGAGCTCAGCACAAATCTAAAGACAGAATTAGGCCTGAAGCCTATCACTGCTGCAACTTACTAACCGTGAGTTTACCAAATCTAAATCCCGTTAATCCTGTGTAACTGCTGGACCTAAACAATTCCCCTAAATCCAGCGGAACGGCGTAATTCCAGACTCAGAGCTTATAAACTACAAGGTCCCAACCAACTGGGAGGAACTTACAGACTACTCTTCTGTATAGACTGTTTGCCGTTATTAACCTGGCGGTAGGATATATATATATATATATACTGAGGAAGAACCCGCACCCTGGAATCACAACAGTTAAGGGTTAATCCAACACCCTTTCATCACTGCACAGCTACACCACCTACACCCTGCACCCCCAAGCTACCACATAGCTTTTTGGCATCTCATGAACAGGATACGGGTGTGTGCCTACAGCTGTTGCACCATTAACAGAGTACTCCCCTCATTTAAAGGACTGTATTAATGTACTGTGAATCACATTCAAGTGTACGGGACTGTGCTTATGGTACGGTGTGCAAGAAGTGTGCACGAAAAGTAAGGGGAGGCGAAAAAGTCAGCGGAGTTGCAAGACTCATCGGAAGGGGTTAAAGTCAGCGCAGGGCATTCCCGCGAGAGGAGCCGAGAGGAATGATGCCAACTACAGTTCTTTCAAGTTGGAGCTCTTTTCCTTGGTCTGGGCAGTCACCGAGAAGTTCAAGGACTACCTGGCAGCCACATCCTTTACGGTCTACACTGACAACAATCCGTTGGCACACTTGAATACTGCAAAACTGGGAGCCATTGAGCAGCGTTGGGCCTCCAGACTGGCTAACTATGATTTCAATATCAAGTACAGGAGCGGAAAAACCAATGTCAATGCTGATGTGCTCTCTCGTATGGCTCCTGGTGAAGAGCCGCCCGTAGAAGACATGTGGGAGGATGTGGAAATTCTGCCTTTCTATCAGAGGTTTGTGAGCCAGAACACTCTGGCTACCCAGAAGGAGAAGAGCCTGAGCTTCCTAAAATTCCTGAAGACCTGTACACTTGGAAGACGCTACAGGACGAGAGCCGGACCATGGGGGACTTCCTGGACTACCTACTCCAGAAGAGGCTGCCAACCCATCTGCGCAAGTCACAGGGAGACTTTGAATTGAAACGATTGTGGCGACAACGAAATCGCCTATTCATCCACAAGGGATTGCTGTACAGAAACTCCTTGGATCCAGTTTCGGGAGAGAGTCTGCATCAAATTCTAGTTACCCGAAGGGAAGCAGCCATGGTCCTTAATGCATACCACGACTAGTCACTTTGGAGTTCACAAGACTGAAGCCACATCAGACGAAGGTTCTATTGGGTGGGAATGCGTGGAGATATTGAAAAGTGGTGTGCCGAATGCACTGTCTGCAATGTTACCAAGAACCTTCGCAAGAATGCGAGAGCACCTCTACATCCCATCCACACTGAAAGACCTAACCAGTTGGTGGCCCTGGGCCATGTGAAGCTGTCACCCTCTCGATCTGGCTATACATATGCCCTGACCATGGTGGACCATTACTCTAAGTGGGTGGTGATCGTCCCTGTCAAGGACCTTACTGCAAGGACTGCTGCTCAGATGTTTTACAACCATTGGGTCCATCCTTTGGGGTGTCCCGAATCAGTCCTCACAGATTGAGGAACTGCGTTTGAAGCTCAGCTGTTTCAAGAACTCTGCCAGTTCCATGATTGCAAGAAACTCCAAATGACAGCCTATCATCCTCAGGGGAACGGATTGTGCGAAAGGATCAACCAGGTGTTCATCCATATGCTGAGGGCAGCATCTGTCTCTAAACACAAAGAGTGGCCCCGACTTCTGCCTGAGCTGCTGGAAATCTACAACCATCCACTGCTCCACAGGGTATACTCCTTTCTTTCTTCTGATGGGACGACATGGTCAGCTGCCCAAAGATAGGGCTTTTGGCTTACAAGCCCCTTTTAACAACTACACTCAGACCTCGCAGGACTGGGTCTCTGAACATCGTAGGAGGATTGGAGAAGCCAAAGAAATCGTTGAGAAGAAAATGGGCGAGGCTCAGGACCAGCAGCAAAGAGATTACAATCGGCATGCTTCAGCCAAACCTTTGCAGCTTGGAGATTGGGTGTGGCTAAGGAAATTTCCCAGGACACATAAGTTAGATGCCCTTTGGTAGACAGAGCCCTATACCATCACTGCAGTGCCGTACCCTGACACGGATGTTCATGAGGTGCAGAAGGAGGGATTTAAACCACAGGTGGTCCACAGGAATAGAATTAAATTGTGTCTCAAGGAAGATTTACCAGTGCCACCTCCTCCTACTCCCCCAGTTGCCAGACCGGTGAGAGAATATGTCCCAGGAGAAGGGATTCATCCATCAATGAACATTCCCATGTTCTCCCCTCATCAGCCTGCAATGTTCTGTAATGTACCGTGTCCAGCTCCAGTCCAACCATCTTTGATCTCCTCACCCAGCGCTAATCCAACGCCAGTGACAGCTCCAAGGAACTTAGAGCCTTCTTCACCTATATCAATGGGTTCTTTCAGTCCAGATCGGGATCTCACTCCTGCTTCCAGCCCTCAAGCTGGTCCCTCCGGGACTGAAGTCGTCAGGCAGCTGCTGGTCAACGAGGTTCCAAATAGTCCAGAGATGGTGTTCCGTCGGTCTCAAAGGTCTACTCAGGGTAATCTACCCCTCAGATATCAAGACTGACTTTCAAATAATTTCATGTACACATAATACATATCTTCACTTATTTAGTGTACCTACCTCATGTTCATTATTGTACACAAAACTAATATCTCACACTCTAAACAACTTAAGAAAAACTTTAGGGACTGTAACATTGTCATTACCCAGTCCATACCACTACCATACCATACAGCCTCAGGCAAGCCAGTACATTATCAGTGTACGTAACAGGTAACTCATGTGGTATAAATAAAAAGTGTAATGTGAGATTCCTGATATCTTAGTATGTAGTAGCTCTCAGTTTATCATACATACTCATAACAGTTCTAGTCAGTGAGAAAACCAAATGAAAAAATAAATAGATACTAGGATGTATTTCTTGCATAATGATGTCCTCCTGTTCCTAAATTCATGGACAATACATTCTTGTTTGTGTGTTTATCAGTACTCATGTATGTACCTTAAAGTTAAGTAATCTTGTTAATATAAAAATAGAAAAAACAATACATTTATTCAGGGCTTGCAAGGACATTTTTCATGCGCAAAGACTCTCTTATTGTGTATTAATACAGCCTGATAAAATGACATTTTGAAATTATGCCCAGGACTGTTGCAGAACATTAAGTACTTCGTCCCTCTGCCTTAGGGGACGGTCGTCAAAGTCGACTTATCTCAAGTAAGGGGGTTTGTGGTGTCCCGGTACCGTACCTTGTACTGTACCTTGTGTGCTAAGTCTCCAAAGTCAGAGTTCCTATGTACCGGTAGGATCCTCCTGGTGGGATAACCCTTTGTCACCTCTTCTTTCTTTAATTTTATTATGTTTGATGTGTATAAAGTGCATATTTTTTATTATGTGTATAGTACTTCCAGGACCTTAGGTCACATGATTAATAAGTCTAAGGTTAAGTTAAGCTTAAGGACCTTCCAGGGCACATGATGTGGTCACACGATGTACCATAATGCTTTGTGAAAGGACTGAAAGCTGGTGAGAACCAATAAGCTCTAAGCCAGCCCCTCTCCATATAGGGGCGCTGTAACCAATCTCTTTTCCCCGGGATATGACAGCGAGCGGAGCTCAGCACAAATCTAAAGACAGAACTAGGCCTGAAGCCTATCACTGCTGCAACTTACTAACCGTGAGTTTACCAAATCTAAATCCCGTTAATCCTGCGTGACTGCTGGACCTAAACAATTCCCCTAAATCCAGCGGAACAGCGTAATTCCAGACTCAGAGATTCTAGACTACAAGGTCCCAACCAACTGTGAGGAACTTACAGACTACTCTTCTGTATAGACTGTTTGCCATTATCAACCTGCATAAAAGCTGCAGTAAAGTTATCTACAGTTAACTAAACCTTGGGTTGTGGACAATCCTTTATTCCTCCCTATCATTCCTGGGACGGGTGGCGGTAGGAAATATATATAATGAGGAAGAACCCGCACCCTGGCGTCACGACAGTTAAGGGTTAATCCAACACCCTTTCATCACTGCACAGCTACACCACCTACACCCTACACCCCCAAGCTACCACACAGGGTTCTGTGCACTGAAGACAAGCAGGGCTCTGTGCACTGAGGACAAACAAGGCTCTGTACAGTGAGGACAAGCAGGGCTCTGTGCAGTGAGGTTCTGTGACATGCTCCCGGCTTACACAGCAGGATGATTGACAAGTCAGAAGCCTGCACAGAGCCCTGCTAGCCCCAGAGTTTGTGTCCTAACTCAGTGTTTCACAACCAGTGTGCCTCTAGCTGTTGCAAAAATTCAACTCTCAGCATGCACTGAGAGACTGTACATGCTGGGAGTTCTAGTTATGCAACAGCTGGAGGCACACTAGTTGCAAAACACTGAGTAAGAAACAAACTCTGTGTTGTGCAACCAATGTGCCTCCAGCTGTTGCATAACTACAACTCCCAGCATGTATGGTCTGTCAGTGCCAAGTCTGGAGGTTTGCCGCCCCTCCATGTGAATGTACAGGATACTTTCACACAGGAGGAGGTTAACAGCGAGATTTCTGCTGCAAGTTTGAGATGCAGCAAATTTTCTCACTGTAAACTCACTGTAAACCCCCGCCCGTGTGAATGTACCCTAAAAACACTACACTACACTACACAAAATATAAAAAGTAAAACACCCAAAAAAAAAAAAAAAAACGTCTCTGGCAAGGCATGACTGGCAAGGCATGCTGGAAGTTTTGCAACAGCTGGAGACACCCTGTTTGGGAAACACTGCCGTAGGGTAATTTGGTGGTGGATGCAAATACCCAAAATAGGCCTCAAATGCGCATGGCGCTCTGTCGCTTTGGAGCCCTGTTGTATTTACAGTTTAGTGCCAAATTTGGGGTATTTCCATACTCGGGAGAAATTGCGTTACAAATTTTGGGGGACTTTTTTCCTTTTGCCCCTTATGAAAAGGTAAAGTTGGGGTCTACACCAGCATGCTAGTGTAAAATTTTTTTATTTTTTACACAACATGCTGGTGTTGCCCCATACTTTTAATTTTCAAAAGCGGTAAAAGGAAAAAAAAGACCCCCAAAATTTGTAACGCAATTTCTCCTGAGTACAGAAATACCCCATATGTGGGCATAAAATGCTCTGCAGACGCACAACAAGGCTCAGAAGTGAGAGCGCACCATGTACATTTGAGGTCTAAATTGGTGAATTGCACAGGGGTGGCTGATTTTACAGTGGTTCTGACATAAACTCAAAACACATGTGACCCCATTTTGGAAACTACACCCCTCACGGAATGTAACATGGTAATGTAGCAAGGGTTATAGTGAGCCTTAGCACCCCACAGGTGTTTGACGAATTTTTGTTAAAGTTGGATGTGAAAATGAAAAAAAAAAAAAAAATTCACTAAAATACTGGTGTTACCCTACATTTTTCATTTTCACATGGGAGAATAGGAAAAAAGCCCCCCAAAATTTATAGCCCCATTTCTTCTGAGTAAAAACATACCCAATATGTGGATGTAAAGTGCTCTGTGGGCGAAATACAATTCTCAGAAGAGAAGGAGCGCCATTGGGCTTTTGGAGAGAGAATGTGTCCGAAATTGTAGGCCATGTGTGTTTACAAAACCCCCGTAGTGCCAATTAAATTTTTCATTTGCACAGCCCACTGTTACAAAGATCTGTCAGACACCTGTGGGGTGTAAATGCTTACTGCATCCCTTAATAAATTCTGTGAGGGGTGTAGTTTCCAAAATGGGGTCATATGTGGGGGGTTCACTGTTCTGGCACTATGGGGCTTTGTAAACACACATGGCCTTCAATTTCGGACACATTCTCTCTCCAAAAGCCCAATGGCGCTCCTACTCTTCTGAGCATTGTTGTTTGCCCGCAGAGCACTTTACCACATATGGGGTATTTCCATACTCAGAATAAATGGGTTACAAATTTTGGGAGTCTTTTTCTCCTATTACCCTTTGTGAAAATGAAAAATTTGGGGTAGCATTTTAGTGAAAAAAAACAAATTTTTCATTTTCACGTCCAACTTTAGCACCTGTGGGGTGTTAAGGCTCACTGTACCCCTTGTTACGTTCCTTGAGGGTTGTAGTTTCCAAAATAGTATGCCATGTGTTTTTTTTTTTTTTTGCTGTTCTGGCACCATAGAGGCTTCCTAAATGCGACATGTCCCCCAAAAACCATTTCAGAAAAATGTGCATTCCAAAAGCCAAATGGGACTTCTTCTCTTTTGAGCATTATAGTGCGCCCGCAGTGCACTTGACGTGCACACACAGGGTATTTGCATACTCAGAAGAGATGGGGTTACAAATTTTGGGGGGCATTTTCTTCTATTACCCCTTGTAAAAATATCAAATTTGGGGAAAACCAGCATTTTTGTGGAAAAAATTTTTTTCATTTACACATCAGATTTTAACGAAAAGTTGTCAAACACCTGTGGGGTGCTAAGGCTCACTGTACCCCTTATCACTACTTCTGGAATAAAACGATATTTCTGGTGATCCAGTACACCATAGTAAATAATTTTATAATCCTTGATGTCACAAATTGATGTCACACCGGCGTCCAACGTGGTCCAGGCTTTCATCTACAGGTACCAGGTCTGGGCTATATCTACTATTGTTGCGGCCCTTGTTTTTATTCGTCTTTTGGACTACGTCTATCTAGTGGTTATCCATCTATATCTTTCCTATGGGAATTTGGTCCCAATTGAGACTATTAGTACTTGACCTACCCTGTGGAAGTACATCATTGCCTGACCACATCTATATCATTACATCTCATACCTAACTGGCATTAGTCTTAGGAGTCTGTTTAATTGAGATCTGCTTTAATATCAGGAACAGATTGTTCTGTTGGTGGTCTAAATCTTAAGTGAATACCATCACCCTACATAGGGGTGTATCTGCATGTATCTTGAACAGAACATCTTCCTCTCTGTCTGGAGTCAACTTATTTTACTAACATTGCATAGTAATATTCTATATGCCATCTTTCTGCTATGATAATGTATGTGTATTTGTTTGACCAGACATTAACAGACTCACATATATGACCGGTACTTATGACTGATGGACCCGGACCTATGTATTATTATTCATTTATTGTCATTATTGGTCTTTGTATCTTTTGTATATGATTTTGCATTTGTTTGCACTAATTGAATTGTGAATATTATCCTCTCATCCCTGATGAACTCCCCTCAACCTGGGAGAGAAACGCGTTGGCCAGAGAGGTTGATATATTTTTGTACCAATTGTACATATTGTAATCATTCCCCTAACCCTTGTCCTTCACTTAGCTGTTAGGAATTAATTTAGGTAGGGAATTTATTAGGGTTTCACCTGTTACCTTTACCCTCTTTATGTTTTGTGCTCAATATACGTATTGTGTGTATATTTTAATTTTAGTATATCCCAATTAAAAGCTATATTTTATTCTAATTGATGTTGGTCACTGTACCCCTTGTTATGTTTCTTGAGGGGTGTAGTTTCCAAAATAGTATGCCATGTTGTTATTTTTTTTATTACATTTTGTTTGCTGTTCTGGCACCATAGGGGCTTCCTAAATGTGACATGCCCCCCAAAAAACATTTCAGAAAAACTCACTCACCAAAATCCCATTGTCACCCCTTCCCTTTTGAGCCCTCTACTGTGCCTACTGAACCCTTTACATACACATATGAGGTATTTCCTTAACAAAGAGAAATTGGGTTACAAATTTTGGAGGGCTTTTTCTCATTTTAACCCTTGTAAAATTTCAAAGACTGTGTCTACAAGAACATGCTAGTGTAAAAAAATGAAGATTTTGAATTTTCTGCTTCACTTTGCTGCTATTCCTGTGAAACACCTAAAGGGTTCACAAACTTTCTGAATGTCATTTTGAATACTTTGAGGGGTGCAGTTTCTATAATGGAGTCGTTTATGGGGTATTTCTAATATGAAGGCCCTTTAAATCCACTTCAAAACTGAACTGGTCCCTGAAAAATTCCGATTTTGAAAATTTTGTGAAAAACTGGAAAATTGCTGCTGAACTTTGAAGGCCACTGATGTCTTCCAAAAGTAAAAACATGTCAACTTTATGATGAAAATATTAAGTAGACATATTGTATTTGTGAATCAATATATAATTTATTTGTTATGTCTATTTTCCGTATAAGCAGAGAGTTTCAAAGTAAAAACATGCAAAATTTTAAAATTTTTCATAAAATTTTGGAATTTTTCAAAAGTAAATGATGTAAGTATCAACAAAATTTCACCATTGACATAAAGTAGAATATGTCCCGAAAAAACAATCTCAGAATCAGAATGAAAAGTAAAAGCATCCCAGAGTTATTAATGCTTAAAGTGACAGTGGTCAGATGTGCAAAAAATGCCCAGGTCCTTAAGGTGAAAATGGGCTGGGTCCTTAACCCCTTAACGACGAAGGATGTATATTTACGTCGTCCGCCGGCTCCCGCGATATGCCGTGGGGTCACGCAGTCATACCCGCGTCATATCGGGTCGGAACCGGCGGCCATCAATGGCCGGGACCGTGGCTAATACAGGACATCACCGATCGCGGTGATGCCCTGTATTAACCCTTCAGACGTGGCGATCAAAGCTGACCACCGTGTCTGAAGCGAAAGTGAAAGTATCCCGGCTGCTCAGTCGGGCTGTTTGGGACAGCTGCAGTGAAATAGCGGCATCCCGAACAGCTTACAGGACACTGGGGGGGGCCCTTATTTACCTCCTCGGTGTCCGATCGGCGAATGACTGCTCCATGCCTGAGATTCAGGCAGGAGCAGTCAAGCGTCAATAACACTGATCATAGGTGTGTTAATACACGGCAGTGATCTGTGTAAAAGATCAGTGTGTGCAGTGTTATAGGTCCCTATGGGAGCTATAACATTGCAAAAAAAAAAAAGTTAAAAAAAGTGTTAATAAAGATCTTTTAACCCCTTCCCTAATAAAAGTTTGAATTACCCCCCTTTTCCCATAAAAAATAAAACAGTGTAAATAAAAATAAAAATAAAAATAAACATATGTGGTATCGCCGCGTGCATAAATGTCCGAACTATAAAAATATATATTGTTAATTAAACCGCACGGTCAATGGCGTACACGTAAAAAAATTCCAAAGTCCAAAAAAGGGTATTTTTGGTCACTTTTTATTTCATTAAAAAATGAATAAAAAGTTATCACAAAGCCCGATCAAAACAAACTTGGTATCAATAAAAACTTCAGATCACGGCGCAAACAATGAGTCCTCATAACGCCCTGTACGTGGAAAAATAAAAAAGTTATAGTCAGAAGAGGAAATTTTTAAGCGTATACATTTTCCTGCATGTAGTTATGATTTTTTCCAGAAGTACGACAAAATGAAACCTAAATAAATAGGGTACCATTTTAACCACATGGACCTACAGAATAATGATAAGATGTCATCTTTACCGAAATATGCACTGCGTAGAAACGGAAGCCCCAAAAGTTGCAAAATGGAGTTTTTTCTTCGATTTTGTCGCACAATTATTTTTTTTTCCGTTTCGCCGTGGATTTTTGGGTAAAATGACTATTGTCACTGCAAAGTAGACTTGGGGACGCATAAAATAAGCCATAATATGGATTTTTAGGTGGAAAATTGAAAGGGTTATGATTTTTAAAAGGTAAGGAGGAAAAAACGAAAATGCAAAAACTGAAAAACCCTGCATCCTTAAGGGGTTAAGGGTTTAACTCCTTAACGACGCAGGACGTATATTTACGTCCTCCGCCGGCTCCCCCGATATGCTGCGGGGTCACGCGATGTCCCCGCACAACGGCCGGGACCCACGGCTAATACAGGGCATCACTGATCGCGGTGATGTCCTGTATTAACCCTTCAGACGCGGCGATCAAAGCTGACCACCGCGTCTGAAGTGAAAGTATCCCGGCTGCTCAGTCGGGCTGTTCGGGACCGCCGCGGTGAAATCGCGGCATCCCGAACAGCTTACAGGACACCGGGAGGGCCCTCACCTGCCTCCTCGGTGTCCGATCGACGAATGACTGCTCCGTCCCTGAGATCCAGGCAGGAGCAGTCAAGCGCCGATAACACTGATCACGGGAGTGTTAATACACGCCAGTGATCAGCATGAGAGATCAGTGTGTGCAGTGTTATAGGTCCCTATTTGAACTATAACACTGCAAAAAAAGTAAAAAAAAAGTGTTAATAAAGGTCATTTAACCCCTTCCCTAATAAAAGTTTGAATCACCCCCCTTTTCCCAAAAAAAAAAATAAAGCAGTGTAAATAATAAAAAAAAAAAAAACATATATGTGGTATCGCCGCGTGCGTAAATGTCCGAACTATAAAAATATATCATTAATTAAACCGCACGGTCAATAGCGTACGCGCAAAAAATTCCAAAAAAAGTCCAAAAAAGCTTATTTTTGGTAACTTTTTATACCATAAAAAAATGAATAAAAAGTGATCAAAAAGTCCGATCAAAACAAAATCATACCTATAAAAACTTTAGATCACGGCGCAAAAAATGAGTCCTCATACCGCCCTGTACGTGGAAAAATAAAAAAGTTATAGGGGTCAGAAGATGACATTTTTAAACATATAAATTTTCCTGCATGTAGTTATGATTTTTTCCAGAAGTACGACAAAATCAAACCTATATAAGTAGGATATCATTTTAACCGTATGGACCTACAGAATAAATATCAGGTGTCATTTTTACCGAAATATGCACTGCGTAGAAACGGAAGCCCCCAAAATTTACAAAATGGCGTTTTTTCTTCGATTTTGTCGCACAATGATTTTTTTTCCGTTTCGCCGTGAATTTTGGGGTAAAATGACTAATGTCACTGCAAAGTAGAATTGGTGACGCAAAAATAAAGCCATAATATGGATTTTTAGGTGGAAAATTGAAAGGGTTATGATTTTTAAAAGGTAAGGAGGAAAAAAACGAAAGTGCAAAAACTGAAAAACCCTGAGTCCTTAACCCCTTAAGGACGCAGGACGTAAATGTACGTCCTGGTGAGGTGGTACTTAACGCACCAGGACGTACATTTACGTCCTAAGCATAACCCCGGGCATCGGAGCGATGCCCGTGTCATGCGCGGCTGATCCCGGCTGCTAATCGCAGCCAGGGACCCGCCGGCAATGGCCGACGCCCGCGATCTCGCGGGCGTCCGCCATTAACCCCTCAGGTGCCGGGATCAATACAGATCCCGGCATCTGCGGCGGTTCGCGATTTAAATGAACGATCGGATCGCCCGCAGCGCTGCTGCGGGGATCCGATCATTCATAACGCCGCACGGAGGTCCCCTCTCCTTCCTCCGTGCGTCTCCCGGCGTCTCCTGCTCTGGTCTGTGATCGAGCAGACCAGAGCAGGAGATGACCGATAATACTGATCTGTTCTATGTCCTATACATAGAACAGATCAGTATTAGCAATCATGGTATTGCTATGAATAGTCCCCTATGGGGACTATTCAAGTGTAAAAAAAAATGTAAAAAAATGTAAAAGTAAAAGTTAAAAAAAAGTGAAAAATCCCCTCCCCCAATAAAAAAGTAAAACGTCCGTTTTTTCCTATTTTACCCCCAAAAAGCGTAAAAAACATTTTTTATAGACATATTTGGTATCGCCGCGTGCGTAAATGTCCGAACTATTAAAATAAAATGTTAATGATCCCGTACGGTGAACGGCGTGAACGAAAAAAAATAAAAAAAGTCCAAAATTCCTACTTTTTTAATACATTTTATTAAAAAAAAAATTATAAAAAATGTATTAAAAGTTTTTTATATGCAAATGTGATATAAAAAAAAAGTATAGATCATGGCGCAAAAAATGAGCCCCCATACCGCCACTTATACGGAAAAATAAAAAAGTTAGAGGTCATCAAAATAAAGGGATTATAAACGTACTAATTTGGTTAAAAAGTTTGTGATTTTTTTTAAGCGCAACAATAATATAAAAGTATATAATAATGGGTATCATTTTAATCGTATTGACCCTCAGAATAAAGAACACATGTCACTTTTACCATAAATTGTACGGCGTGAAAACAAAACCTTCCAAAATTAGCAAAATTGCGTTTTTCGTTTTAATTTCCCCACAAAAATAGTGTTTTTTGGTTGCGCCATACATTTTATGATATAATGAGTTATGTCATTACAAAGGACAACTGGTCGCGCAAAAAACAAGCCCTCATACTAGTCTGTGGATGAAAATATAAAAGAGTTATGATTTTTAGAAGGCGAGGAGGAAAAAATGAAAACGTAAAAATTAAATTGTCTGAGTCCTTAAGGCCAAAATGGGCTGAGTCCTTAAGGGGTTAAGGGGTTAAAGGGGTACTCCGGTGGAAAACTTTTTTTTTTTAAATCAACTGATGCCAGAAAGTTAAACAGATTTGTAAATTACTTCTATTATAAATTCTTAATTCTTCCAGTACTTATTAGCTGCTGTATACTGAAGAGGAAACTCATTTCTTTTGGGATTTTTTTTCTGTCACAACCACATTGCTCTCTGCTGACACCTCTGTCCATGTCAGGAACTGTACTAAAATGGACAGAGGTGTCAGCAGAGAGCCCTTTGGTCGTGACAGAAAAGTAATCCCAAAAGAAAAGAATTTCCTCTATAGTATAAAGCTGCTAACAAGTACTGAAAGGATTAAGAATTTTTAATAGAAGTAATTTACAAATCTGTTCAACTTTCTGTCACCAGTTGATTTAAAAAAAATAAATAAATAAAAAGCTTTCCACCGGAGTACCCCTTTATTTTTTAAGGCACCCCAACACCTTTTAAACAAATTTCCTTTCACCGGACAACCCATTTAATTGCTAGAGATTTTGGAGAATAAGTTCTCACAAGACATTTTCAAAATAGAAAGCAACTTTAGCTACAATTTCAGGATAGAAAGGGTTACTACTCCGCCTATTTGCTTATTTTCCCTAAGACTTCCTGCTCACATTCTTTCACGGAGCATCAAATGTGAATACTTAACAGCACAGGACAGCAACTTATCAAAATGGATCCTACTGATGTTAAGTGGACTACAACTGAATTTAGTCTTCAAGGATTTGTGACCTCCTTCCGTAATGCTTTTCCCAACCTCATCAAGATAACAGTGGGTTTCCTGGGGAAGCAGGAGATAGACAGTGTCAGCTCCAGTACGGTGAGCACGTTGTAGCAGTATATATGGCTGTTAAAGTATAACTGTTAAAACCGGCAGTTAATATGTATGTGCATAAAGCCGACTTGCTTTTTTGAACATTGTCAGTAAATGTTTTTGTTAATATTTGTGTATAATATTTTTTCTTTGTTGACTGTTCACCTGAATTTGTAACAAACATTTTGTAGGATAGAAAGAAGGTTGTGTATTTTTTGTGATAAATCACCATAGTATTAGAGTATGTTCACAATTAAAATGAAAATATGTAACAAATAATTACCCTTTTAACACCAGAAATTGACATGCTGCAGATTAAAATATCCACAATTGAAGGTATTTTCCATGTGAAAAAATTTTGTTTAAAAAAAAAAAAAACCTTATTAATTTGCTTTCTACTGTAATTTACTGCAGAATATTTCAATATAACCATAATAGGTTTATTGTTACTTGTAGTAATTCCCTGTATGTATTTTCTTTTGTGTTTTGACAGCAATTTTCTATCCTAATGATTTTATGAGAAGCATATTTATAAAGTTTTTAAAAAGAATGTTTCACCTATGCTGTATTTTAAACAGTGCAAATGTAATTGTTATTTCAAAGCTAGTATGATGGATGTCTTATCCTCAAGGTAGGCCATGGATCGCTTATGAGTGGAGTGCCCACACCCAGCACCCCTGCTGATCACAGTGAAAGGAGATGATTTAGGGCTATGCACACTGATCAGTGATTGATGGTCTATCCTGTGGATAGCCCATCAATCATATTAGCCCAGAAGGGGCTTTTTTAAGGGATTGTCTATAATTAAAAAGGATACACATTGTCGGGGAGAGGAGACGTGACCTCCCCCCCACGCAGCACACAGTGCAGGCACCGATGACGTCACTCATCAGTGCCTGCACTGTGGAGGATGGAGGACGTCTGGAGGAGATCGCTGCGTGGGACATAATCAGGTGAGCAGATTTTCTTTGTTTCCATCCTGGGGAGGGGCTGTTGGGTCGAGGGGGAGGGGGGGGGGGGATCTGCTGCCTGTACCTACTGTGGGGGAACTCTGCTGCCACCAATACCTACTGTGGAGGAACTCTGCTGCCTGTACCTACTCAGGGGGAACTCTGCTGCCTGTACCTACTGTGGGGGTACTCTGCTGCTGCCTATTGTGGGGGAACTCCTAATGGCTAAACTTACTGTGGGGGAACTCTGCTGCCTATACTTACTGTGGGGGAACTCTGCTGCCTGTACCTACTCTGGGGGAACTCTGCTGCCTGTACCTACTCTAGGGGAACTCTGCTGCCTGTACCTACTGGGGTGGAACGCTGCTGCCACTTATACCTACTGTGGGAGAACTCTGCTGCCTGTACCTACTTTGGGGGAACTCTGCTGGTGCCTATACCTACTGTGGGGGAATTCTGCTACCGCCTGTACCTACTGTGGGGGAATTCTGCTGCCTGTACCTACTGTGGGGGGAACTCTGCTGCCACCTATACCTACTGTGGGGAACATTGCTGCTGTCTATAGCTACTGTGGGGGAACTCTGCTGCTGCCTTTACCTATTGTGAAGGAACTCTGCTGCTGCGTGTATGTACTTGTGGGGGAACTCTGCTGCTGCCTATACCTACTGTGGGGGAACTCTGCCACCTATACCTACTGTGGTGGAACTGCTGCCACCAATACCTACTGTGGGGGAACTCTGCCTGCTGCCTGTACTTACTTTGGGGGAACTCTGCTGCCATGTATACCTACTGTGAGGGTACTCTACTACCGCCTATACCTACTGTGGAAGAGCTCTGCTGCCTGAACCTACTCTGCGGGAACTCTGCTGCCTGTACCTACTGTGGGGCAACTGATGCGTGTATGTACTGTGGGGGAACTCTGCTGCCTATACTTTCTGTGGGGGAACTCTGCTGCTGCCTTTACCTACTGTGAAGGAACTCTGCTGCTACGTGTATGTACTGTGGGGGAACTCTGCATCTGCCTATACCTACTGTGGGGGAACCCTGACACCTATACCTACTGTGGAGGAACTCTGCTGCTGCGTGTATGTACTGTGGGGGAACTCTGCTGCTGCCTATACCTACTGTGGGGGAACTCTGCCACCTATACCTACTGTGGAGGAACTCTGCTGCCATCTATACCTACTGTGGGAGAACTCTTCCTGCTGCCTGTACTTACTTTGGGGGAACTCTGCTGCCTGTACCTACTGTGGGGGAACTGCTGATTGCTATACTTACTGTGGGGGAACTCTGTTGCCTATACTTACTATGGGGGAACTCTGCTGCCTGTACCTACTCTGGGGGAACTCTGCTGCCTGTACCTACTTTGGGCGAAATCTGCTGCCTGTACCTACTGGAGAGGAACTCTGCTGCCATTTATACCTACTGTGGGGAAACTCTGCTGCCGGTACCTACTCTGGGGGAACTCTGCTGCCTGTACCTACTGGGGAGGAACTCTGTGTCCACTTATACCTACTGTGGGGGAACTCTGCTGCCACCTGTAACTACTGTGGGGGAACTCTGCTGCCTGTACCTACTGTGGGGGGGGGGGGCTCTGCTGCTGCCTATACCTACTGTGGGGGAACTCTGCTGCTGCTTATACCTACTGTGGAGGGACTGCTGCCACCTATAACTACTGTGGGGGAACTCTGCTGCTGCCTTTACCTAATGTGGGGGAACTCTGCTGCTGCCTGTATCTACTGTGGGGGAACTCTGCTGCTGCCTGTAGCTACTCTGGGGGAACTCTGTCACCTATACCTACTGTGGAGGAACTCTGCTGCCACGTATACCTACTGTGAGGGTACATTGCTACTGCCTATACCTACTGTGGAAGAGCTTTGCTGCCTGTACCTACTCTGGGGGAACTCTGCTGCCTGTACCTACTGTGGGGGAACTGCTGACGGCTATACTTACTGTGGGAGAACTCTGCTGCCTCTACTTACTGTGGGGGAACTCTGCTGCTGTTTATACCTACTGTGGAGGAACTGCTGCCACCTATAACTATTGTCGGGGTACTCTGCTGCTGCCTTTACCTACTGTGGGGGAACTCTGCTGCCACGTATACCTACTGTGAGGGTACATTGCTAGTGCCTATACCTACTCTGGAAGAGCTTTGCTGCCTGTACCTACTCTGGGGGAACTCTGCTGCCTGTACCTACTGTGGGGGAACTGCTGATGGCTATACTCACTGTGGGAGAACTCTGCTGCCTCTACTTACTGTGGGGGAGCTCTGCTGCCTGTACCTACTGGGGAGGAACCCTGCTGCCACTTATACCTACTGTGGGGGAACTCTGCTGCCTCTACTTACTGTGGGGGAACTCTGCTGCCTATACCTACTGTGGAGGAACTGCTGCCACCTATAACTACTGTTGGGGAACTCTGCTGCTGCCTATACCTACTGTGGAGGAACTGCTGCCACCTATAACTACTGTCGGGGAACTCTGCTGCTGCCTTTATCTACTGTGGGGGAACTCTGCTGCCACGTATACCTACTGTGAGGGTACATTTCTACTGCCTATATCTACTGTGGAAGAGCTTTGCTGCCTGTACCTACTCTCGGGGAACTCTGCTGCCTGTACCTACTGTGGGGGAACTGCTGATGGCTACACTTACTGTGGGGGAACTCTGCTGCCTGTACCTACTGGGGAGGAACCCTGCTGCCGCTTATACCTACTGTGGGGGAACTCTGCTTCTTGTACCTACTGTGGGGGAACTCTGCTGCCTGTACCTACTGTGGGGGAACTCAGCTGCCTGTACCTACTGTGAGGGTACATTGCTACTGCCTATACCTACTGTAGAAGAGCTTTGCTGCCTGTACCTACTCTGGGGGAACTCTGCTGCCTATACCTACTGTTGGGAAACTCTGCTGCTGCCTGTACCTACTGTGGGGGAACTCTGCCACCTATGACTACTGTGGAGGAACTCTGCCACCTATACCTACTGTGGGGGAACTTTGCTGTTGCCTATACCTTCTGTGGAGGAACTGCTGCCACCTATACCTACTGTTGGGGAACTCTGCTGCTGCCTGTACCTACTGTGGGGGAACTCTGCCAACTATAACTACTGTGGAGGAACTCTGCTGCCATCTATACCTACTGTGGGGGAACTCTGCTGCCTGTACCTACTTTGGGGGAACTCTTGTGCCACGTATACCTATTGTGAGTGTACTCTGCTACCACCTATACCTACTGTGGAAGAGCACTGCTGCCTGTATCTACTGTGGGGGAACTCTGCTGCTGCCTGTAGCTACTCTGGGGGAACTCTGCCACCTATACCTACTGTGGAGGAACTCTGCTGCTGTCTATACCTACTGTGGGGGAACTCTGCTGCCACGTATACCTACTGTGAGGGTACATTGCTAGTGCCTATACCTACTGTGGAAGGGCTTTGCTGCCTGTACCTACTCTGTAGGAACTCTGTGCCTGTACCTACTGTGAGGGAACTGCTGACGGCTATACTTACTGTGGGAGAACTCTGCTGCCTCTACTTACTGTGAGGGAACTCTGCTGCCTGTACCTACTGGGGAGGAACCCTGCTGCCGCTTATACCTACTGTGGGGGAACTCTGCTGCCTGCACCTACTGTGGGGGAACTCTGCTGCCTGTATCTACTGTGGGGGAACTCTGCTGCCACCTATACCTACTGTGGGGGAACTTTGCTGTTGCCTATACCTACTGTGGGGGAAATCTGCTGCTGCCTATACCTTCTGTGGAGGAACTGCTGCCATCTATACCTACTGTTGGGGAACTCTGCTGCTGCCTGTACCTACTGTGGGGGAACTCTGCTGCCATCTATACCTACTGTGGGGGAACTCTGCTGCCTGTACCTACTTTGGGGGAACTTTGCTACCACCTATACCTACTGTGGAAGAGCTCTGCTGCCTGTACCTACTCTGGGGGAACTCTGCTGCCTGTGCCTACTGTGGGGGAACTGCTGACGGCTATACTTATTGTGAAGGAACTCTTCTGCCTATACTTACTGTGGGGAAACTCTGCTGCCTGTACCTACTGGGGAGGAACCCTGCTGCCGCTTATACCTACTGTGGGGGAACTCTGCTACCCGAACCTACTGTGGGGGAACTCTGCTGCCTGTATCTACTGTGGGGGAACTTTGCTGTTGCCTATACCTACTGTGGGGGAAATTTGCTGTTGCCTATATCTACTGTGGGGGAAATCTGCTGCTGCCTATACCTACTGTTGGGGAACTCTGCTGCTGCCTGTACCTACTGTGGGGGAACTCTTCCACCTATACCTACGATGGAGGAACTCTGCTGCCGTCTATACCTACTGTGGGGGAACTCTGCTGCCTGTACCTACTTTGGGGAACTCTTCTGCCTGTACCTACTGTGGGGGAACTGCTGACTCCTATACTTACTGTGAAGGAACTCTGCTGCCTATACTTACTGTGGGGGAACTCTGCTGCCTCTACCTACTGGGGAGGAACCCTGCTGCCGCTTATACCTACTGTGGAGGAACTCTGCTGCCTGTACCTACTGTGGGGAAACTCTGCTGCCTGTATCTACTGTGGGGGAACTCTGCTGCCACTTATACCTACTGTGGGGAAACTTTGCTGTTGTCTATACCTACTGTGGTGGAAATCTGCTGCTGCCTATACCTACTGTGGAGGTACTGCTGCCGCCTATACCTACTGTTGGGGAACTCTGCTGCTGCCTGTACCTACTGTGGGAAACTCTGCTGTCTGTAGCTACTATAGAGGAACTCTGCTGCCTGTACCTACTGTGGGGGAACTCTGCTGCCTGTACCTACTTTGGAGGAACTCTGCTGCCACGTATACCTACTGTGAGGGTACTCTACTACCACCTATACCTACTGTGGAAGAGCTCTGCTGCCTGTACCTACTGTGGGGGAACTCTGCTGCCACCTATACCTACTGTGAGGTCACTCTGCTACCGCCTATACCTACTGTGGAAGAACTCTGCTGCCTATACCTACTGTGAGGGTACTCTGCTGCCACCTATACCTAATGTGGGGGAACTCTTCTGCCGCCAATGGTACCTACTTGACTAACTACCTGGCTACCTAATTTTATACCTGGAATACCTAACTACTATCCTACATACCTGGCTAAACTACCTACATACCTGGATGCCTAATTACCTACCTACATATCTTGCTACCTAACACACACCTGGCTACCTAACCATGTACATACCATGACCATGTAACTACTATCCCACATACCTGGCTAAACTACCTTCATACGTGGCTGCTTAACCACCTAGTTAACCACCTACCTACATACCTACCTACCTGGCTACCTAACTGGCTACCTACCTACATATCTATAAGACAAAAAACAACAGAGCGCTTCTGTGTGCGATCTTCCAGACCAAGTAGGATTATGTGGGTGAGTGAGGAACGCACTCACCTGGTCGGGTTGTGCATATTCCAGGCACAACGCTGATGTGGGCTTAATGTAACAACTGCTGCGGCTTCCCACGCTGGATCCACCGGCGTGTAAGAGACAGTGAAGGAGGAGGAAATCGGAAGCTGAGATCGCGCTGTTGCAGAAAAGGTTCAGCGCGAGCTACATATCTGGCTACCTGATCTACCTACCTGCCCTTTTACTGTGCAGGGCACCAAGGAGGGCATTATTACAGTTTGTGGGCCTATAAATGGAAAGATTATGTAGAGGAGGGGACGCACTGAAAAAATGCAGTGTCTAACATGTTTGTCCTGCAGATGTTAAGAGATCGACATACCGGTTTGATCCGGACAGAGAAGAAAAGGAAAGAGGACGCCACTGATCAGAAAAGACGTTATTGTGAGCCTCTAGATGTAACTGTAATCACTTATATGGTATACAGATCCTGTGTACAGGTGAGATCTACCGCCATTTGGTGTTGTAAATAATCACATATTGTATACAGATCTCTGTACAGCTGGTATATACCGCTATATGGGCACTGTATATAATCACTTATTTAGTATACAGATCCTGTATAGTATACTGGTCTGTGTATAGCTATTTTATTCAGTACAGCAGTGTGGCGGTATTATCCAGTTATTGTGTGGTGGTATATATTTTCTCTTTGTATATGGGTATATTGGTAATGGAAATTATTCAACCTATTTTACCTACGTTAAAGTGTTTCTTACATACATAAATTTTAGTTTAATTTGTGTTTAATTTTGGTGGAATAGGGGTGTGGCAGAAGTGTGACCAGCGGCGAGGCCTCACAGGGGGCCCTTGCCTTTTTTTGGTCTGGGGGCCCTGAGTGTTGTAAGTCCGCCCTTGCCTGGGTCCGCTGGAAGTCTTATTTTTTTATTTATTATTCAACCCCTTGCGACACATGATGGATCTGGTCCATCATGATGTCGCGAAGGGTGTAACATGACTAATAGCCGACGTGCTATTTAATCTTATTTAAACTACAACTCCTAGCACGCCCAGAAAATTGCCTTAGACAGAGAGCTCTATAGTAAAGCCATCTGGTTCTTAATGCACCAGAGAGTACAGTGGTCCCTCAACATACGATGGTAATTCGTTCCAAACGACCCATCGCTTGTCGAATCCATCGTATGTTGAGGGATCCGTGCAATGTAAAGTATAGGAGGCTGTACTTACCTGTCCCCGCTGCTCCGCACCAGGTCCTCACCGCTCCCGCTGCTGTCCCAGGGGCTCCCGATGCTGTCCCGCTGCTCCGGTGTCTTCTTCGCGATCCTCCGGTGTCTTGCGCATCTTCTGCAGGGTCCGGGCCTCGCTTTCTGGTGACGTTATTACGCTGCTGCGCCGGCGCTGCGTGCGTAGTGACGTAATAACGACGCCGGAAAGCAAGGCCCGGACCCTGGAGAAGATGCGCAAGACACCGGAGGATCGCGAAGTGGACCCGGAGCATCGGGAATAGGTAAGTGAACCTGCTGGGGCACATTACACTGCTATCCGACAGCAGCTTAAGCATTTTGCGCTGTCGGATAGCAGTTAATGCGATGGCCCCGACATATAAAAGCATCGTATGTCGATGCTGACATCGACATGCGATGGCCTCTGAGAGGCCATCGTATGTCGATTTTATCATATGTCGGGGCCATCGTAGGTCGGGGGGTTACTGTACCTGTACCTCCTTACTGCCATTTTTTCTCCGTCTGTAGCTTCCAAGGCAGTGTTCCACAACCAATGCGTTTCCAGATGTTGCAAAACTACAGGCTTTCCAGGTACAGTGTTAATGGACAGTGGTAGTGGTGGTGATGGTATGGCGGTATTATTTGTGCACGCGTTTCATTTTGTTTGGAGATGCTGACCATTTTTTGTACAAAATTACGGACTATGCATATACACAGAAGGTAGTGCCTATGATGTCAGGCAAAAAGTCTATCAGATGGATCATAGAGGTGAACCCATATATGATGTTTGCCCATATGCGCAGAATATTTATATGGTGATATATTATTCTTGCATACTATATCTAGCCTTAATTATCATGCAGGGGGTTTCTGGTTATCATCATTTTGTTCTAGGATCTATTTTGGTCTGACTATATGGTGGTTATTTCTCTATTCCCTATGTAATTCATACACACTTGCATTCCATGTTAATGATGTTGACAGTACTGTGCATTATTGTATATCATTTTTAATAACTACACTAAAGATTATGTTTTAATAAGGGTTTATTGTAGTTTTGAGTAAGTTTCATTTTGTACTTAAACCCAGAAATTTTCCTAGCACTTTTTTTCTGTTGTGTTCACATTATTACGCATAACTTAATTTTTGAGCTTATGTGTTTGTTTGCTTTTTGTATGTATTGATTACTTGGGTTGTGACTAGGGATGTTCTGATACCGATACTAGTATCGGGGCCGATACTAGCCATTTACATGGTATCGGGGACTCGTTTAATGTCCCCGATACCATGTCTGATACCTGCTGCCGCTGCGCTTCCCCGTTCACCGGTCCTCCTGTCCGCTTCATAGTGTTCCATGGAAGAGCATGTGAAACACACATCACTCCGCCTCCTCCCCTGCTGTCTAAAGGGGGGCCCTGCTGCTGCTGTCCAAAGGGGGGCCCTGCCGCTGTCTAAACGTGGGGGGCCCTGTCGCTGTCTAAGCGGGGGGGGGGGCCCTGCCCCTGTCTAAATGGGGGGGGGACGCCCTGCCGCTGTCTAAACGGGGGGGGGGGGGACCCTGCTGCTATCTAAACGGAGGGGCCCTGCTGCTGTCTAAACGGGGGGCCCTGCTGCTGTCTAAATGGGGGGGGGCTGCTGTTTACAGGGGGGCCTGCAGTCTATAGGGGGGGGGGGCTGCTGTCTACAAGGGGGCAGATGTCTACAGGGGGGGCTGCTACTAATGTCTGCAAGGGGATACTACCTACTATTACAGACAATCTTACAGCAGAGTCACCTGTACTAACTTGAATTTATAGGTAGATAGTGCAGGTCACCCGGTTTCTACCGCTGCTCACCATGTGGTCATCGGTCTCACCCTCAATGCAAATTCCCTGTTCTGTCCAATGGAGAAGAGAGAAATCTTGACTCATACTACAGCAGCCGCCTCCATTGTACACAACAAGGACCCACATATCATTTTAAACAGCGATAGAAACCGGGTCACCCTGGTGTCAGATTCCCTTTAAAATATAAGTACTGGTACTTGGTATCCGCGAGTACTAGAATTAAAGTATCGGTACTCGTACTCGGTCTTAAAAAAATTGTATCGCGACATCCCTAGTTGTGACCATCATCTGGTGAAAATTTGTAAAAAAAAATGTATATAGTTAGTGC
Organism: Hyla sarda; assembly: GCF_029499605.1. Classification (NCBI taxonomy): domain Eukaryota; kingdom Metazoa; phylum Chordata; class Amphibia; order Anura; family Hylidae; genus Hyla; species Hyla sarda. The sequence continues at coordinate 177,767,028 of NC_079192.1, forward strand.
TCCTAGGTCTTTTAATTCAATGTTTATTACCATTTCTAAAGATAAATATTGTCACGATTCGGCTGGCAGGAGGTGGATCCTCTGTGCCAGAGAGGGATTGGCGTGGACCGTGCTAGTGGACCGGTTCTAAGCTGCTACTGGTTTTCACCAGAGCCCGCCGCAAAGCGGGATGGTCTTGCAGCGGCGGTAGCAACCAGGTCGTATCCACTAGCAACGGCTCAACCTCTCTGACTGCTGAAGATAGGCACGGTACAAGGGAGTAGACAAGAGCAAGGTCGGACGTAGCAGAAGGTCGGGGCAGGCAGCAAGGATCGTAGTCAGGGGCAACGGCAGGAGGTCTGGAACACAGGCTAGGAACACACTGGGAAACGCTTTCACTGGCACGATGGCAACAAGACCCGGCAAGGAAGGAAAGGGGAAGCGAGGCTATATAGGGAAGTGCACAGGCGAATAAACTAATTAAGCCAACTGCGCCAATCAGCGGCGCAGTGGCCCTTTAAATCGTAGAGACCCGGCGCGCGCGCGCCCTAAGGAGCGGGGCCGCGCGCGCCGGGACAGGACCGACGGAGAGCGAGTCAGGTACGGGAGCCGGGGTGCGCATCGCGAGCGGGCGCCACCCGCATCGCGAATCGCATCCCGGCTGGGAGAGGTATCGCAGCGCACCCGGTCAGCAGGTCCGACCGGGGCGCTGCGATTGCGAGGAAGTAGCGAGCGCTCCGGGGAGGAGCGGGGACCCGGAGCGCTCGGCGTAACAGTACCCCCCCCTTGGGTCTCCCCCTCTTCTTGGAGCCTGAGAACCTGAGGACCAGACTTTTGTCTAGGATGTTGTCCTCAGGTTCCCAGGATCTCTCTTCAGGACCACAGCCCTCCCAATCTACCAAAAAAAATCTTTTTCCTCTGACCGTCTTGGAGGCCAGTATCTCCTTTACGGAGAAGATGTCAGAAGAACCGGAAACAGGAGTGGGAGAAACAAGTTTGGGAGAGAAACGGTTGATGATGAGTGGTTTAAGGAGAGAGACATGGAAGGCATTGGGAATACGAAGAGAAGGAGGAAGAAGGAGTTTGTAAGAGACAGGATTAATCTGGCACAAGACTTTGAAAGGACCAAGATAGCGTGGTCCCAGTTTGTAACTGGGGACACGAAAGCGGACATATTTAGCGGAGAGCCATACCTTGTCTCCGGGAGCAAAGATGGGGGGAGCTCTTCTTTTCTTATCGGCAAACTTTTTCATGCGAGATGAAGCCTGTAAAAGAGAATTTTGGGTCTCTTTCCATATGGTGGAAAGATCACGAGTCACTTCATCTACAGCGGGCAAACCAGAGGACAAGGGAATAGGGAGGGGGGGAAGAGGGTGACGGCCGTACACCACGAAAAATGGGGATTTAGCAGAAGATTCAGAGACTCTAAAGTTGTACGAGAATTCGGCCCAAGGTAGAAGATCTGCCCAGTCATCCTGGCGGGAGGAAACAAAATGCCGTAAATAGTCACCCAGGACCTGGTTAATTCTTTCTACTTGCCCATTGGATTGAGGATGATAAGCAGAAGAGAAGTTTAATTTAATCTTGAGTTGTTTACAGAGAGCCCTCCAGAATTTTGACACGAATTGGACACCTCTATCCGAGACAATCTGCGTGGGCAAACCGTGAAGACGAAAAATGTGTACAAAAAATTGTTTTGCCAACTGAGGCGCTGAAGGAAGACCAGGAAGAGGAATAAAATGTGCCATCTTGGAAAATCGATCAACGACCACCCAAACAACAGTGTTGCCACGGGATGGGGGTAGGTCTGTAATAAAGTCCATACCAATCAGAGACCAAGGCTGTTCGGGGACAGGCAGAGGGTGAAGGAGACCAGCAGGCTTCTGGCGAGGAGTCTTATCCCGGGCACAGACAGTACAGGCCCGCACAAAATCAACAACATCTGTTTCCAGAGTCGGCCACCAATAGAAACGAGAGATGAGTTGCAAGGACTTTTTGATGCCCGCATGGCCTGCGAGGTGGGAGGAGTGACCCTATTTGAGAATCCCGAGACGTTGGCGTGGAGAAACGAAGGTCTTCCCTGGAGGAGTTTGCCTGATGGAGGCTGGAGAAGAGGAGATCAGACAGTCAGGAGGAATGATGTGTTGTGGAGAGACCTCTACTTCCGAGGCATCCGAGGAACGAGAGAGAGCATCGGCCCTAATGTTCTTGTCGGCAGGGCGAAAATGAATTTCAAAGTTAAAACGGGCAAAGAACAACGACCACCTGGCCTGGCGAGGATTCAGCCGTTGGGCAGACTGGAGATAGGAGAGATTCTTGTGATCGGTGAAAATGATAACTGGAAATTTTGATCCCTCCAGCAGATGCCTCCATTCCTCAAGTGCCAATTTAATGGCCAGTAGTTCTCGATCCCCGATGGAGTAGTTCCTCTCCGCCGGAGAGAAGGTCCTAGAAAAAAAACCACAAGTAACAGCATGCCCGGAAGAATTTTTTTGTAGAAGGACCGCTCCAGCTCCCACTGAGGAGGCATCAACCTCCAATAGGAAGGGTTTAGATGGGTCAGGTCTGGAGAGCACGGGAGCAGAAGAAAAGGCAGACTTGAGCCGTTTAAATGCGTCTTCCGCTTGGGGAGACCAGGACTTAGGATTGGCATTCTTCTTGGTTAAAGCCACGATAGGAGCCACAATAGTGGAAAAATGTGGAATGAATTGTCTGTAATAATTGGCGAACCCCAAAAAACGTTGGATAGCACGTAGTCCGGAGGGGCGTGGCCAATCTAAGACGGCAGAGAGTTTATCTGGGTCCATTTGTAGTCCCTGGCCAGAGACCAAGTATCCTAGGAAAGGAAGAGATTGACATTCAAACAGACATTTCTCCATTTTGGCATAGAGTTGATTGTCTCGAAGTCTCTGAAGAACCATGCGGACATGCTGGCGATGTTCTTCTAAGTTGGCAGAAAAAATCAGAATATCGTCCAGATACACAACAACACAGGAATATAAGAGATCACGAAAAATTTCATTAACAAAGTCTTGGAAGACGGCAGGGGCGTTGCACAGGCCAAAGGGCATGACCAGATACTCAAAGTGTCCATCTCTGGTGTTAAATGCAGTTTTCCATTCGTCCCCCTCCCTGATGCGGATGAGATTATATGCACCTCTTAAGTCCAGTTTGGTAAAGATGTGGGCACCTTGAAGGCGATCAAAGAGTTCAGAGATAAGAGGTAGGGGGTAGCGGTTTTTTACCGTGATTTTATTAAGTCCGCGGTAATCAATGCAAGGACGTAGGGAGCCATCTTTTTTGGACACAAAGAAAAATCCAGCTCCGGCAGGAGAGGAGGATTTGCGGATAAACCCCTTTTTTAAATTTTCCTGGATGTATTCAGACATAGCAAGCGTCTCTGGGGCGGACAGAGGATAAATTCTGCCCCGGGGTGGAGCAGTGCCCGGGAGGAGGTCAATAGGACAGTCAAAAGGCCTGTGAGGAGGTAGAGTCTCAGCTTGCTTTTTGCAAAATACGTCAGCATAGTCCATATAAGCCTTAGGAAGACCGGTTACAGGGGGAACCACAGGGTCACGGCAGGGAGTACTGGGAACCGGTTTAAGACAGTCCTTGAAACAAGAAGTACCCCAGCTCTTGATCTCTCCTGTGGACCAATCAAGGGTTGGGGAATGGCGTTGAAGCCACGGTAGTCCAAGGAGAATTTCGGAAGTGCAATTGGAGAGGACCAAAAACTCAATTTTTTCGTGATGAGGTCCGATGCACATTAGGAGGGGTTCTGTGCGGTAACGCACGGCACAGTCCAATCTTTCATTGTTAACACAATTGATGTAGAGGGGTCTGGCGAGACTGGTCACTGGGATGTTGAACCTGTTGATGAGAGAGGCCAAAATAAAATTTCCTGCAGATCCGGAATCCAAGAAGGCCTTAGTAGAGAAGGAGAAGGTAGAGGCAGATATCCGCACAGGCACAGTAAGGCGTGGAGAAGCAGAGTTGACATCAAGAACTGTCTCACCTTTGTGCGGAGTCAGCGTACGTCTTTCCAGGCGGGGAGGACGGATAGGACAATCCTTCAGGAAGTGTTCGGTACCGGCACAGTACAGGCAAAGATTCTCCATGCGGCGTCGTGGCCTCTCTTGAGGTGTCAAGCGAGACCGGTCAACTTGCATAGCCTCCACGGCGGGAGGCACAGGAACGGATTGCAGAGGACCAGAGGAGAGAGGAGCCGGGGAGAAAAAACGCCTCGTGCGAACAAAGTCCATATCCTGGCGGAGCTCCTGAAGCCTTTCGGAAAAACGTATGTCAATGCGAGTGGCAAGATGAATGAGTTCATGCAGGTTAGCAGGAATTTCTCGTGCGGCCAGAACATCTTTAATGTTGCTGGATAGGCCTTTTTTAAAGGTCGCGCAGAGGGCCTCATTATTCCAGGATAATTCGGAAGCAAGAGTACGGAATTGGATGGCGTACTCGCCAACGGAAGAATTACCCTGGACCAGGTTCAGCAGGGCAGTCTCAGCAGAAGAGGCTCGGGCAGGTTCCTCAAAGACACTTCGAATTTCCGAGAAGAAGGAGTGTACAGAGGCAGTGACGGGGTCATTGCGGTCCCAGAGCGGTGTGGCCCATGACAGAGCTTTCCCAGACAGAAGGCTGACTACGAAAGCCACCTTAGACCTTTCAGTAGGAAACTGGTCCGACATCATCTCCAAGTGCAGGGAACATTGTGAAAGAAAGCCACGGCAAAACTTAGAGTCCCCATCAAATTTATCCGGCAAGGAAAGTCGTAGGCCGGAAGCGGCCACTCGCTGCGGAGGAGGTGCAGGAGCTGGCGGAGGAGATGATTGCTGAAGCTGTGGTAGTAGCTGCTGTAGCATCACGGTCAGTTGAGACAGCTGGTGGCCTTGTTGCGCTATCTGTTGCGACTGCTGGGCGACCACCGTGGTGAGGTCGGCGACAACTGGCAGTGGAACTTCAGCGGGATCCATGGCCGGATCTACTGTCACGATTCGGCTGGCAGGAGGTGGATCCTCTGTGCCAGAGAGGGATTGGCGTGGACCGTGCTAGTGGACCGGTTCTAAGCTGCTACTGGTTTTCACCAGAGCCCGCCGCAAAGCGGGATGGTCTTGCAGCGGCGGTAGCAACCAGGTCGTATCCACTAGCAACGGCTCAACCTCTCTGACTGCTGAAGATAGGCGCGGTACAAGGGAGTAGACAAGAGCAAGGTCGGACGTAGCAGAAGGTCGGGGCAGGCAGCAAGGATCGTAGTCAGGGGCAACGGCAGGAGGTCTGGAACACAGGCTAGGAACACACTGGGAAACGCTTTCACTGGCACGATGGCAACAAGACCCGGCAAGGAAGGAAAGGGGAAGCGAGGCTATATAGGGAAGTGCACAGGCGAATAAACTAATTAAGCCAACTGCGCCAATCAGCGGCGCAGTGGCCCTTTAAATCGTAGAGACCCGGCGCGCGCGCGCCCTAAGGAGCGGGGCCGCGCGCGCCGGGACAGGACCGACGGAGAGCGAGTCAGGTACGGGAGCCGGGGTGCGCATCGCGAGCGGGCGCCACCCGCATCGCGAATCGCATCCCGGCTGGGAGAGGTATCGCAGCGCACCCGGTCAGCAGGTCCGACCGGGGCGCTGCGATTGCGAGGAAGTAGCGAGCGCTCCGGGGAGGAGCGGGGACCCGGAGCGCTCGGCGTAACAGTACCCCCCCCTTGGGTCTCCCCCTCTTCTTGGAGCCTGAGAACCTGAGGACCAGACTTTTGTCTAGGATGTTGTCCTCAGGTTCCCAGGATCTCTCTTCAGGACCACAGCCCTCCCAATCTACCAAAAAAAATCTTTTTCCTCTGACCGTCTTGGAGGCCAGTATCTCCTTTACGGAGAAGATGTCAGAAGAACCGGAAACAGGAGTGGGAGAAACAAGTTTGGGAGAGAAACGGTTGATGATGAGTGGTTTAAGGAGAGAGACATGGAAGGCATTGGGAATACGAAGAGAAGGAGGAAGAAGGAGTTTGTAAGAGACAGGATTAATCTGGCACAAGACTTTGAAAGGACCAAGATAGCGTGGTCCCAGTTTGTAACTGGGGACACGAAAGCGGACATATTTAGCGGAGAGCCATACCTTGTCTCCGGGAGCAAAGATGGGGGGAGCTCTTCTTTTCTTATCGGCAAACTTTTTCATGCGAGATGAAGCCTGTAAAAGAGAATTTTGGGTCTCTTTCCATATGGTGGAAAGATCACGAGTCACTTCATCTACAGCGGGCAAACCAGAGGACAAGGGAATAGGGAGGGGGGGAAGAGGGTGACGGCCGTACACCACGAAAAATGGGGATTTAGCAGAAGATTCAGAGACTCTAAAGTTGTACGAGAATTCGGCCCAAGGTAGAAGATCTGCCCAGTCATCCTGGCGGGAGGAAACAAAATGCCGTAAATAGTCACCCAGGACCTGGTTAATTCTTTCTACTTGCCCATTGGATTGAGGATGATAAGCAGAAGAGAAGTTTAATTTAATCTTGAGTTGTTTACAGAGAGCCCTCCAGAATTTTGACACGAATTGGACACCTCTATCCGAGACAATCTGCGTGGGCAAACCGTGAAGACGAAAAATGTGTACAAAAAATTGTTTTGCCAACTGAGGCGCTGAAGGAAGACCAGGAAGAGGAATAAAATGTGCCATCTTGGAAAATCGATCAACGACCACCCAAACAACAGTGTTGCCACGGGATGGGGGTAGGTCTGTAATAAAGTCCATACCAATCAGAGACCAAGGCTGTTCGGGGACAGGCAGAGGGTGAAGGAGACCAGCAGGCTTCTGGCGAGGAGTCTTATCCCGGGCACAGACAGTACAGGCCCGCACAAAATCAACAACATCTGTTTCCAGAGTCGGCCACCAATAGAAACGAGAGATGAGTTGCAAGGACTTTTTGATGCCCGCATGGCCTGCGAGGTGGGAGGAGTGACCCTATTTGAGAATCCCGAGACGTTGGCGTGGAGAAACGAAGGTCTTCCCTGGAGGAGTTTGCCTGATGGAGGCTGGAGAAGAGGAGATCAGACAGTCAGGAGGAATGATGTGTTGTGGAGAGACCTCTACTTCCGAGGCATCCGAGGAACGAGAGAGAGCATCGGCCCTAATGTTCTTGTCGGCAGGGCGAAAATGAATTTCAAAGTTAAAACGGGCAAAGAACAACGACCACCTGGCCTGGCGAGGATTCAGCCGTTGGGCAGACTGGAGATAGGAGAGATTCTTGTGATCGGTGAAAATGATAACTGGAAATTTTGATCCCTCCAGCAGATGCCTCCATTCCTCAAGTGCCAATTTAATGGCCAGTAGTTCTCGATCCCCGATGGAGTAGTTCCTCTCCGCCGGAGAGAAGGTCCTAGAAAAAAAACCACAAGTAACAGCATGCCCGGAAGAATTTTTTTGTAGAAGGACCGCTCCAGCTCCCACTGAGGAGGCATCAACCTCCAATAGGAAGGGTTTAGATGGGTCAGGTCTGGAGAGCACGGGAGCAGAAGAAAAGGCAGACTTGAGCCGTTTAAATGCGTCTTCCGCTTGGGGAGACCAGGACTTAGGATTGGCATTCTTCTTGGTTAAAGCCACGATAGGAGCCACAATAGTGGAAAAATGTGGAATGAATTGTCTGTAATAATTGGCGAACCCCAAAAAACGTTGGATAGCACGTAGTCCGGAGGGGCGTGGCCAATCTAAGACGGCAGAGAGTTTATCTGGGTCCATTTGTAGTCCCTGGCCAGAGACCAAGTATCCTAGGAAAGGAAGAGATTGACATTCAAACAGACATTTCTCCATTTTGGCATAGAGTTGATTGTCTCGAAGTCTCTGAAGAACCATGCGGACATGCTGGCGATGTTCTTCTAAGTTGGCAGAAAAAATCAGAATATCGTCCAGATACACAACAACACAGGAATATAAGAGATCACGAAAAATTTCATTAACAAAGTCTTGGAAGACGGCAGGGGCGTTGCACAGGCCAAAGGGCATGACCAGATACTCAAAGTGTCCATCTCTGGTGTTAAATGCAGTTTTCCATTCGTCCCCCTCCCTGATGCGGATGAGATTATATGCACCTCTTAAGTCCAGTTTGGTAAAGATGTGGGCACCTTGAAGGCGATCAAAGAGTTCAGAGATAAGAGGTAGGGGGTAGCGGTTTTTTACCGTGATTTTATTAAGTCCGCGGTAATCAATGCAAGGACGTAGGGAGCCATCTTTTTTGGACACAAAGAAAAATCCAGCTCCGGCAGGAGAGGAGGATTTGCGGATAAACCCCTTTTTTAAATTTTCCTGGATGTATTCAGACATAGCAAGCGTCTCTGGGGCGGACAGAGGATAAATTCTGCCCCGGGGTGGAGCAGTGCCCGGGAGGAGGTCAATAGGACAGTCAAAAGGCCTGTGAGGAGGTAGAGTCTCAGCTTGCTTTTTGCAAAATACGTCAGCATAGTCCATATAAGCCTTAGGAAGACCGGTTACAGGGGGAACCACAGGGTCACGGCAGGGAGTACTGGGAACCGGTTTAAGACAGTCCTTGAAACAAGAAGTACCCCAGCTCTTGATCTCTCCTGTGGACCAATCAAGGGTTGGGGAATGGCGTTGAAGCCACGGTAGTCCAAGGAGAATTTCGGAAGTGCAATTGGAGAGGACCAAAAACTCAATTTTTTCGTGATGAGGTCCGATGCACATTAGGAGGGGTTCTGTGCGGTAACGCACGGCACAGTCCAATCTTTCATTGTTAACACAATTGATGTAGAGGGGTCTGGCGAGACTGGTCACTGGGATGTTGAACCTGTTGATGAGAGAGGCCAAAATAAAATTTCCTGCAGATCCGGAATCCAAGAAGGCCTTAGTAGAGAAGGAGAAGGTAGAGGCAGATATCCGCACAGGCACAGTAAGGCGTGGAGAAGCAGAGTTGACATCAAGAACTGTCTCACCTTTGTGCGGAGTCAGCGTACGTCTTTCCAGGCGGGGAGGACGGATAGGACAATCCTTCAGGAAGTGTTCGGTACCGGCACAGTACAGGCAAAGATTCTCCATGCGGCGTCGTGTCCTCTCTTGAGGTGTCAAGCGAGACCGGTCAACTTGCATAGCCTCCACGGCGGGAGGCACAGGAACGGATTGCAGAGGACCAGAGGAGAGAGGAGCCGGGGAGAAAAAACGCCTCGTGCGAACAAAGTCCATATCCTGGCGGAGCTCCTGAAGCCTTTCGGAAAAACGTATGTCAATGCGAGTGGCAAGATGAATGAGTTCATGCAGGTTAGCAGGAATTTCTCGTGCGGCCAGAACATCTTTAATGTTGCTGGATAGGCCTTTTTTAAAGGTCGCGCAGAGGGCCTCATTATTCCAGGATAATTCGGAAGCAAGAGTACGGAATTGGATGGCGTACTCGCCAACGGAAGAATTACCCTGGACCAGGTTCAGCAGGGCAGTCTCAGCAGAAGAGGCTCGGGCAGGTTCCTCAAAGACACTTCGAATTTCCGAGAAGAAGGAGTGTACAGAGGCAGTGACGGGGTCATTGCGGTCCCAGAGCGGTGTGGCCCATGACAGAGCTTTCCCAGACAGAAGGCTGACTACGAAAGCCACCTTAGACCTTTCAGTAGGAAACTGGTCCGACATCATCTCCAAGTGCAGGGAACATTGTGAAAGAAAGCCACGGCAAAACTTAGAGTCCCCATCAAATTTATCCGGCAAGGAAAGTCGTAGGCCGGAAGCGGCCACTCGCTGCGGAGGAGGTGCAGGAGCTGGCGGAGGAGATGATTGCTGAAGCTGTGGTAGTAGCTGCTGTAGCATCACGGTCAGTTGAGACAGCTGGTGGCCTTGTTGCGCTATCTGTTGCGACTGCTGGGCGACCACCGTGGTGAGGTCGGCGACAACTGGCAGTGGAACTTCAGCGGGATCCATGGCCGGATCTACTGTCACGATTCGGCTGGCAGGAGGTGGATCCTCTGTGCCAGAGAGGGATTGGCGTGGACCGTGCTAGTGGACCGGTTCTAAGCTGCTACTGGTTTTCACCAGAGCCCGCCGCAAAGCGGGATGGTCTTGCAGCGGCGGTAGCAACCAGGTCGTATCCACTAGCAACGGCTCAACCTCTCTGACTGCTGAAGATAGGCGCGGTACAAGGGAGTAGACAAGAGCAAGGTCGGACGTAGCAGAAGGTCGGGGCAGGCAGCAAGGATCGTAGTCAGGGGCAACGGCAGGAGGTCTGGAACACAGGCTAGGAACACACTGGGAAACGCTTTCACTGGCACGATGGCAACAAGACCCGGCAAGGAAGGAAAGGGGAAGCGAGGCTATATAGGGAAGTGCACAGGCGAATAAACTAATTAAGCCAACTGCGCCAATCAGCGGCGCAGTGGCCCTTTAAATCGTAGAGACCCGGCGCGCGCGCGCCCTAAGGAGCGGGGCCGCGCGCGCCGGGACAGGACCGACGGAGAGCGAGTCAGGTACGGGAGCCGGGGTGCGCATCGCGAGCGGGCGCCACCCGCATCGCGAATCGCATCCCGGCTGGGAGAGGTATCGCAGCGCACCCGGTCAGCAGGTCCGACCGGGGCGCTGCGATTGCGAGGAAGTAGCGAGCGCTCCGGGGCGGAGCGGGGACCCGGAGCGCTCGGCGTAACAAATATTGAGTGCCTTGATTTACCGATAGCACCATAAAAACTATGATCACATATCATACATTCATCCAAATGATCCCATACTTGTGACATAAAGAGTGTGTGTTGCAGGCACGTATTAGTACCTGTGGATTCCTGAACGCTGATCTTGACATGTCTCCTCTTCAGTTCCAGCAGGTACTTTTCAGTGCTCCATGGAGTTTCCATGGATAGTCCTGGTGGCAACAGGAGACTGCCCTGGCCGGTGGCGTCTCTACTGTGTAACTCCCCACTGAATGTTTTGCCCGATGGTACTGGCAGTCACTACCTGTAAGGTACCTGTAGAGCCCAAAATTCCTTCCCACACATTTCGGAATTTAAGTCGGTTTTCTTAATCTGGGATGGTTACAATTCGCCTGGGATGGGTAGATGGAGAGGGAAAATCTGATTGTCAAGAAGTTGAAGAATCCAAACATAGAGAATTGTAAGCAAAAAGTTCATATTTCATTTATATTTCAGTGCATACTGCGCAAATATTGGGAAATATTGCAGAGTGACAAAATAATAGGAGAACATCTACCAGTTGCTCCATCCTTTGTTTTTCGTAAAGCACCAAACATAGGCAATCATATAGCTCCAACAATAAAAAAAAAAAAAAAAAAAAAACAAATGGGGTCCACCAAGCTACCGGACAACTTCTTACCTGAGAAAAAGGGTTTCTTCCACTATAGACAATGTGAAGCCTGTAAAACAATGAAAAAACACCGAAGCTCACATTCAGTAATGCACAAGATCACACGAATATAAGATTGTGAACCACATAAACTGCAAGACAAAGGGAGTCATCTACCAGTTAAAATGTCCATGTGAAAAAACATACGTAGGAGAACAGCTATATAGAGAGAGAGAGAGTAATTGAGGGACACCCCTTGTCACTACGTTTAAGGGAACAACATAATCCATCAGTTAAGGGTTCAAGTTTTTTTGGGATTGAGAAAATCATCCCACATTGCAGAGGGGAGGGGGGGGGGGGGGATTGACTATATCTATAAGTTATCAAGAGCGGAATCTAAATGGCATTATTAACTTAAACACAATAATTCCCCACTGGTTAAATGCTGAGCTTGAATTATTCTGCTTTCGGAATTCATGTGGAAGAACTAACTCTCCAATGGAAGCATATACCATTTCAGTGGAAAAGATGCCACCGGCCGGGGCAGTCCCCCGTTACCCCCAGGACTTTCAGTGGAGACCCGTGGAGCACTGAAAAGTACCTGCTGAAACTTAAGAGGAGACACGTCAAGATTGGTGTTCAGGAATCCACAGGTACTAATACATGCTTGTAATACACACTCTTTATGCCACAAGTATGGGGTCATTTGGATCAATGTGGGATATGTGATCATAGCATGTAAGCTTTCTAGCGGTAGACCTAGCAGCACCAACTATATACATTTTTTACATGTTCGTTGCACTATGTACGAGAATCAATGTTTTTGAATATTCAGTTTCGATGAGAATTTGTCAACAGAAACTTGGAAAAATATTTAGTGAGAAAAATGCTGATGTTCAATACTTATTTCACCTGCTGTACCTGATAATTTCCTGCTGTCTGAGTCTCCTATAAACCCCAGTATGTAAATTAGGCCTCTCAGTAACATCACACACAAAATTATTATAATGTATCTGCCTTCTGCTGAGGGGGCCCTATTCTCAGGGAACCCTGAGCACGTTTTGGGAGGCCACAGGCCCTCTTTCAAGCTGTTTAGTAGGTACACCCAACATGTTAAATTGATGAAAACCTTCAGATTTTTATAATATTTAAAGGAAAACTGTCACATGTTTGCTCCCGCACTATCCACAGGTACTGATGGATAGTGCGGGAGATGCTGATTCCTATGAGCCCTACCTTGCCCGGATCCGCCCAGCCGTTTGCCCGTAATCTTAGTTTTAATATATGTGGAAAACTGTCTGCAACTGGCACGGGCGGGGCTTCTACAGCTTAACTGGCACTAACGTCAGCGCCACTTATGAATATTGATCGTCCCTCCCTCTAGCTCTCCCTCTCTTCGCCGCTCCTAACTGGAGTGAGGGTGGATTAATATTCATAAGTGGGCGGCGCTGCAGGCGGGCGGCACTGACGTCAGTGCCAGTTAAGCTGCAGAAGCCCTGCCCATGCCAGTTACAGCAAGATTTCCACATATAATAAAACTAAAATTGCGGGCGAACAGCCAGGCGGATCCAGGAAAGGTAGGGCTCGTTGGAATCAGCGTCTCCCGCACTATCCATCAGTACCTGTGGATAGTGCGGGAGCAAACATGTGACAGTTTTCCTTTAATAAAAAGATAAAGACATGATTCTTTTCCCTTCAGGTTATCAGAGTCCACTCTCACTGCGTGCAACAGAGAGTCGCTGCTGAAACCAAGAATGGGATACTTTTTTCCTTGTCCACTAAACTGACCAGGCTGAAATTCCTGGTCTTAGGAGACAGACGCTCAACAAACTGTAAGTAAAAATTTGATATGTTCTCTTACATTTGTCAATGATGAAGGGCTTGTAACTGTGTCACATTCTTTTATCATGATCTGTTTCAAAGAATCTTATAGAATTGCTTATTGCAATATAATACAAAAAAACTATTTTCGGCTATGTTAGGCTATGTTCACACAGTGGAATGTCTGCATTTGCAAATGTTTTTTGCAGAATTCCGCATGGACATTCTGCAATATATTGGATTGCCTATGGAGTTTCCTCACAGACTTAAAGGGGTACTCCACTAGCCAGCGTTCTGAACATTTCGGTCAGCCACGCCTCCTCATGGAGTCAGGCCATGCCCCTCAATGCAAGTGGGAGGGCGGCCGTCACGCCTTCTCCCATAGACTTGGATTGAAGGGGCGTGTCCTGAAACTACGAGGGGGCGTGTCTGACCCTACAGATGCACACAGCGTTCGGAACTAAATTTTCCGAAAGCTGGCCAGTGGACTACCCCTTTAACAGATATTAATGAGCCCTCCCTATAGACTATGGGGAATTTTACAGCACAATTTACAATGAATTTAACATAATGAAGGCTTCATAGCAACAGAGAAAAGTGACTTGGATAATGGTAACCCTGACACCCTAAGACATCCCGGATTTCACTGAATTTTACTGATATTTATCAAGTCTGACCAAGATAAATATGTTTCTTCTAGCTATAGTGATCTCAGATATCTCTTCAGCTGCGGGGATAAGGATAAGGCCAAGACTAGGTAGAAATAGGCACACTACACACCTTGTTCTGACAGACCTTGGGTCAATATAGAAACCTTGCTTCAGTTTTGTTGTTCAAAAAACAGAGAGCTCTAGGACAATGTCATCTCCTATTTTCTAAGGCTGCACCCTATAATAACAATGCTTTCCTTTTCTATATACAAATATTGTAGAATGCTAATAAATTGATAAAATATAGATACACTTTTGTTTATTGTTTTGTTCGTCCACTATTTTTATCTGGAAAAATCAGAGCCTATCACTGAATCACAATGTCTGGTAAAACAAAAACATGATAAAACATAAGGGTCATACTGTATCTCTACTTATCAGTTATCAGGTAAACCACAACAAAGCTGAATTTCCTTGTCAGTCCTGAAGTATTTTTGTCTTTTTACAGTAATTTTGTCCAATAATTAAGCTTAGGTCCACACAGTATTTGTGTACTACAATGTCAGTTGCACTCATGAGCCGTATATATGGCAAAAAACATCTATTTAGCTAGTATAAGTCATACAGTTTATTTTTATTTTTTAACGGGAGTCCATGCAGACCTATGTCAACTGTAGTGTCTAAACAGCATTTGAACCTAAACATAGAAACATAGAATGTGTCGGCAGATAGGAGCCCTTTGGCCCATCTAGTCTGCCAAAAATTCTGAATCCTATCAATAGTCCTTATGCCTACCCCATGCATGCTTAAACTCACTTTTAAACCTCTGTCCTAATTTAAAACTATGTCCTCTTTTGGTAGTTTTTCTTTTTTTAAATATGCTCTCCTCGTGTTGATTCCCTTTATGTATTTAAAAGTCTCTATCATATCCCCTCTGTCTCTTCTTTCTTCCAAGCTAAACATGTTAACGTCCTTTAACCTTTCCTGGTAAGTTTTATCCTGCAATCCATGTACTAGTTTAGCAGTTCTTCTCTGAACTCTCTCTAGAGTATCTACAGTACAGACCAAAAGTTTGGAAACACCTTCTCATTCAGAGTTTTCTTTATTTTCATGACTATGAAAATTGTAGATTCACACTGAAGGCATCAAAACTGTGAATTAACACATGTGGAATTATATACATAACAAAAAAGTGTGAAAATATGTCATATTCTAGGTTCTAGCCACCTTTTGCTTTGATTACTGCTTTGCACACTCTTGGCATTCTCTTGTTGAGCTTCAAGGGGTAGTCACCTGAAATGGTCTTTCAACAGTCTTGAAGGATTCCCAGAGATGCTTAGCACTTGTTGGCCCTTTTTGCCTTCACTCTGCGGTACAGCTCACCCCAAACCATCTCTATTGGGTTCAGGTCCGGTGACTGTGGAGGCCAGGTCATCTGGTGCAGTACCCCATCACTGTCCTTCTTGGTCAAATAGCCCTTACACAGCCTGGAGGTGTGTTTCGGGTCATTGTCCTGTTGAAAAATAAATGATGGTCCAACTAAATGCAAACCGGATGGAATAGCATGCCACTGCAAGATGCTGTGGTAGACATTCTGGTTCAGTATGCCTTAAATTTTGAATAAATCCCCAACAGTGTCACCAGCAAAGCATCCCCACACCATCACACCTCCTCCTCCACACCAGCACACCTGTGAAGGGAAAACCATTTCAGGTGACTACCTCTTGAAGCACAACAAGAGAATGCCAAGAGTGTGCAAAGCAAAAGGTGGCTACTTTGAAGAACCTAGAATATGACATATTTTCAGTTGTTTCACACTTTTTTGTTATGTATATAAGTCCACATGTGTTAATTCATAGTTTTGATGCCTTCAGTGTGAATCTACAACTTTCACAGTCATGAAAATAAAGAAAAATAAAGAAAAAGAGAAGGTGTGTCCAAACTTTTGGTCTGTACTGTATATCCTTTTGGAAATACGGCCTCCAGTACTGTGCACAATATTCCAAGTGAGGCCTCATCAGTGTTATGTACAGAGGCATGAGCACTTCCCTCTTTCTACTGTTTATACCTCTCCCTATACATCCAAGCATTCTGCTAGCATTTCCTGCTGCTCTATAACATTGTCTGCCTACCTTTAAAGGAAAACTGTCAGCTTGCTCCCCCCGCACTAACCAGCGATACTGGCTAGTAGTGCGGGGGACGCTGATCAGTTTGATGTTTACCATGCCCGCATCCGCCCCACCGTTTGGATGAAATCTTCAATTTTCTGTATATGCTAATTAGTGCTGCCCAGCTCATCAATATTCCTCCCCTCCCTCTTCATTACAGAGTGGTGAGAAGAGGGAGAGGTGGAGGGAGGGGAGGAATATTGATGAGCATGGAGGCGCTGCGAACGGGCGCTGCTGACGTCAGACTGCCAGTATCCGTGTAACAGAGAGTCATTTATCACCTAATTAGCATATACAGAACATCAAAAATTTCGGCTGAACGGTGGGGCGGATCCGAGCACGGTAGGCATCAAACTGATCAACGTCCCCCGCACTACCAGCCAGTACCGCTGGTTAGTGGGGGGGGGGGGGGGTCTCAAGCTGACAGTTTTCCATTAAGTCTTCTGAAATAATGACCCCTAAATCCTTTTTCCTCAGATACCGAGGACTGCATCACATATTCTATATTCTGCCCGAGGGTTTTTACTCCCAAGGTGCATTATCTTGGACTTTTCTGATAATGCACCTTGGGCGTAAAAACCCAAGGACAGAGTATAGAATATGTGATACAGTCCTAACCTCAGTATCTGAGGAAAGGGATTTAGGGGTCATTACTTCAGAAGACTTAATGATAGGCAAACAGTAGATTTCAAAGTAGGCAGACAAATTCTAACCATTTCTGTTTATTATAGATTTCAAATTTAAGATGTTAAAGGGAAATTACAGTTTAAGCAAAAAAAAAAAAAATATATATATATATATATATATATATATTTATACAGAGCCAACAAATTCCACAGCACTTTACACTTTTAAATTGCCATAAAGGTAAATATAAACCCATATTGCACCCTACCACATAAATATAAAACACAACATTTATTGGATGATGTATTAAAGAGTGGCCATTACTCCATTATTTTCAGTAGAAAGCTCAGGCTATCCTTTTGACATAGAAGATCATGTGATGATTGTGTTTTGACTGTTTATGTCCATCAGCAGAGTGAAGTATCTCAAATGAACATAAGTGTATTAATCGAGCAACATTTGACTATGTGGACTTTGTTACCGACAGTTGTTGCAAACACGCCCTGTGTCAATATTGACTAATTCAATTGTGTTAAATCTTGGGTAAACCATTGTTTTTTGTCTGCAGCTAAAATGATTCCTTTGACTCTGGAAGAAATACTGGCAAGATACAACCTCCCTCTTAGTGTCCGCTTATCCTCTGCTTGTTCTTATACACAAAAAGGAGATCAGAAGTCACAAGATGAATTGCTTAGTGAACTGAAACTGCTACAAACGTATGAGGAAAGTTTCCTGCTGGGACATCAAATTGACACGGGTAACAAAACTCAACAGGCATCATATTGTGGGGCTACAATTATCGAGAATTTAGGCGAATTTTTTTCACTCATTGATGATGTTTTTGTCAGTTTCCATTTCATATATTTACAGAGTAAATATATTAACTCAACCTTTAGGCTAAGAACATAGGCCCAGATTTATCAAACTGTGTGAGAGAAAAAATAGAGTGATTTTACCACAGCAACCAATCACAGCTCAGGTTTCACTTTACCAGAGCTCGTTAGCTGAGCTGTGATTGGTTGCTGTGGGAAAATCACTCTATTTTTTCTCTCTCACAGTTTGATAAATCTGGACCATATTGAAGAATCTCCTGCCAGAATTATTCAAGCTGGAAATTCTAAGGGCATGCGGCGCGACTGAATCAGCTGGTGGTAGAACTGTGCAGACTTTGCTGTCCCCATATAAGGCAATGTATTTCTCCCAGATTCTTCCAAAACAATGAGCAAGATCACTGTTTCAGCAGCAGAATTTTAGCGATGTAGCGTGCACTGTGCAGCAGAATCCCATTGATAGCAATTGGATTCTGCTGCACCGGTATATCTAAGCAG
Organism: Hyla sarda; assembly: GCF_029499605.1. NCBI lineage: Eukaryota > Metazoa > Chordata > Amphibia > Anura > Hylidae > Hyla > Hyla sarda. The sequence continues at coordinate 177,784,872 of NC_079192.1, forward strand.
AATTATGCTCTGAAATGACTAATGTCTGAACCTAGCCTTAAGGTCTATTCACTGTGAATGTGCGGAATCCAATAGAAGTCTATGGGCTTTAATTTGAGGCAGAATTCCGCAAGCGGAAATTCTGCAGTGTGAATAGACCCTTAGTGAACTCAATGGGTTATAACAGGTGTAGGCAGAATTATTATGACCATAAACCTAGTGTAATGACTCAAACTGGTTCTGGTGTTTGGCTGAACAGGTGCTTGGACTTAGGCTATGTTCATACAATGAAAATTCCGGATGGATTTCCGCATTTAATTTCTGCATAAATTTAGAGACAATACACTTCAATGGGATTCTGCTGTCCTATTCACACAGTAGAATTTCTGCATCGGTCTTTCCGCTGTGGAAATTCTGCTTTCCTCATTTCCTAAATTTGTATGGAATTCTGACTGGAATTACATCTGCTCTCTGTGTCCATACCCTTCTCAGGTGAATATAAATCCCCAGCCAGCTTGTCATTCATTTCTTGTGTTTGTTTGTATCTGCACTGACTCTAGTTATTCTCCTGGCTTGATCTTCTCTGTGTATATTGACTTTTGGCTTTTGTAACCTTACCATTCTACTGTCTTCTGAATTGGTACTGCGAGCTGTCCTGGTTTAATCCGATCTATCTGGCATTGCTTTGCTGCTCTGTCTGTTTGTCCTTTTGATGTATCGTGCTTCCTGGTTTGTACTTTATTTAACCCTGACCTGTTTCCCTAACCTCTATACAGTAGTGTTTATTGTTTTAAACTTTGCTATGCCGCTGCACTTATTAAGAACAGAAATGACCATACAGATGAACATTCGTTCCTTAGGGTAGATAGTCAAGTAGGCAAGGAAAATGGCTGTGGGTTAGCTCAGGGCTGAACATATCCCTGCCCAATGGGACAACTAAACAAATATAAATAGTACAGACATTAATTCAGAAAAACGCACACATATATACCTCTCTCCCCAAAATACACAAACATTTAACAGACACAAAGATATTAATACACAGATACATAGTGCTGGGCTAGTGCTACAATTGTCTCTCGCCTTCTCTATCATGTGACTACTGTATGTAATGCTCTGAGTAAATATACAATGCATGTGAGTAAATATACAATGCATACAATATACAAATATACACTTTAATAGCGGATGGTAGACAGCATTACATAAGGAATATCTACAAGTACTGTACGAGAGCCAGAGGAAAAAAATCCAAGGAGATGACCTGGGTGGAGAGATGGCACAAGTGAAAAGGAGAGGGTTAACTCTGTAATAACCCCTTGTTTAAGTTTGTGACAACCACAATATAGAAATGGTAGCCTGTTTATAGCAAACCTAATTCAGTTTTCAGAAATAAATGTGTCTGCCAACCAGTCGTCTGGAACTCTCAGTGAATATTCTATAGGAAACCTTGATCCAATGGCAAAACTAATAGTTTTCTTAAAGAAGTTAAATAATATAAGTTTGTTTTATTTTATAATTTTACAGGGAAGATATTTACTGAAGATCCAATAATTATTCCAATGTACATGAAAGAGCTAAGGCTGGTGGTGGCCATGGGATTCCAAAATGGGGACAATATAAAGTGGAAAATCGCATGTGATTCGTTAACTAGACAAGTGAAACACAAAGGAGACATTACAGATGTTACATGTGAGGGTAAGAAGCATTTGGGAATGGGGTGAATATGTCTAAAGCCAGAATACCCCTTTAAGCCCTTATATAAGTCTAAAATGTTACTGGAAGCTTTTTCAGTGCTGCCTGTATAAAGTATACCTAGGATCCAGGTGTGGTCAGCTGCCACCATTTTTCTATAGAGTACTACATATATTTATTTTTGAGAACGAAATATATAAATATTTATAAAGCTGATTTTTTGATTTGTATATGTGCACTTTACATTGTCCTCTCCTTTACTTATATGCAGAAATATATATGCTAGATAAAAAGAATATTTCTCCACAAGAGCCTTGCTACAGCACCATAGAGCCAATATACATTGACATCAGTGAAGTGAACGATAAGAACAAAACACCTCTGGATAACAAAGGAAAATATAATGTTTACCAAATGCATCCTGTACCATTGCCAAAGCCGGTTGTTAGGAATCAGTCTCAAAATGCAGCATGCACTGAAAGTCCGGCCGCAAAGAACTTCTCATCCTTCAATGACATTCCAAAGGATCTACGTCTTCTGTCTGTCAACCAGGTGTGCCAATGTCTGAGATTACTCAACATGAATCAGTATGTGGAAGCTTTTCAAACATCACAAGTGGATGGTCAAATGGTGTACGACCTTGACCCTGACATGATGAAGAGCTGCTTGGGCATGAATCAGCTTAATGCTTTAAAATTATTGAAGTTTCGGGATGGATGGAGACCTAATGTGCAAAACTAGTCACCTGACTTTCCTGGTAAATAACTAAAGTTTAGCTTATTATTGAAGAAACTACTTATTGTAAATGCTTGTGCACATAATCATTTCAGCAGATTGCAGTACCAGGCAACTCCTATCTACATGCTGTGGACATTTTCCCAATAGAAACTAACCTGGAGTGCAAGACCCATTCACTAGGCCGAATATTATTCCATGTGCATCAAGCGCTAGTACCACTTAGACATGTGCTGACCTCCATTGACGGCAATGCATTTTCATTCTTTCAGCAGTCCAGCACTGCTGCAGCAGTTCCCTTTGTATTCAATGGGATTCTGCTGCACTATGCACACAGCGGAAATTTCGATTCCGGTATCCGCAGAAAGAACAACCCTGTCCATTCTTTCTGCACGGAATGCATTGCCGTCTATGAGATGGCACATTCCTGTGTGGTCCTAGTGCCGGTATGTGATGCCCGTGCTCGCAATCTGCGGAATGTCTTCACTGAGATTTTCTGTGCGGACATTCCAACTTGTGAACATTTTTCCCCCTTAGGAGATACACAGGGAAATAAACATCAGCAAATCTCAACTCTCCAGCAAAATCGCCATAATATGGCCCTGATTTGTCAATACAGAATTGCTGCAAAAAATTCCTGCAGCAAGTCCATATCATGTGCTTTTACCCTTATAAATATGTACCACATAAACCATTGCTCATAAATAAAGCAATGACCAACATTATTCTTTAAAATGCTTTATATTTTACTTACTTGACCTATGACTATTGGTGAATTTAGGTGTCCCCTATCCCCCAGAGAATAGGGGACTGGTGAATTAGTGTGATGTATAAATAAATTCAGGAACAGAAACTGCAATAATATTGTACTGATAAAAATGTAGAATATATTTTAATAAATGTGTGGTTAAGATTTCTGCAGACTACATCATAAGGCTATGTTTCTATAAAATATGTTAGCTGTTTATTTAGCTGTAAACAGCTGGAAAAAAATGACTGAAAGCAAAAAAAACTGATGAAAAACTGTGTGGGAACATAGCCTCATGACTGCAGATAAGACTGAAAATACACACCAAAAAGCTGAGTGGACAAAGAATTATAAGGGAATTCTCTTTTGCATGAAGGCCAGGGCAGAGAGAGCTTCATGTCGTGAAATCACGTATGTCACTACTTCATGCTGCCCTCATTTTGTCTACATTATTATATGTGTATATATCTTTGGTTTACTCTGTTGTCATTAAGGGGGTTATCCAGGAATAGAAAAACTACATGTATTTCTACCAAAACAGCACAACACTTGTCCTCTGGTTGTGTGTAGTATTACAAATTGGCTACATGCAATACCACACACAACCTGAGGACAGGTGTGGTTCTATTTTTTATTTCTAATCCTGTTATTTCTGGATTTCTAATCCTAGATAACCCCTTTAAAGCAAGGGGTCCATACACATGTCCTGCCCAGGTGCCCTATGCTATCAGTGTTTCCCCCTGAACACTCTCCTTCCCTTCTGTGGCTAATTCCTATGGTCTCCTTTTTACATAGTCCAAAATGTAATAAGACATCACTGTATCAGTATACAGAACTGCTGATTTAAAGGGGTAGTCTGGCAAAGCCAAAAAAAATATTACTTACCTCCCACGTTTTCCTGCTGCCTCCGGTATCACTGCTCCTGGTCTCCACCACCTTCCACTTCTGGTCATGGGGGTCAGTACATGAAAGTGCCGCTCAGCCAATCACTGGCTGAGGTGGGACACTACTGCGGCCAGTGATTGGCTGAGTGGCAATGTGATATATTGACAACAGCCCTGTCTCTGCCATGCTCCTCTTCCTGGTGTTGTGTGTCAGTAAGTCCCAATGACGATCATTCAAACACTGGCATCAGCGGTGTCCAGTCTCAGTCAGTGCAAACTAAGTGGCACTCAGAGATTATGACCCTCAGCTCCAGGAAATGAAGTGTGGCGAAGCATGGGAGGTAAGTATACTTTAATTTTTTTTTTTTTTTCAAGTAGGCATATCTAAACATCTTTATAGAAAAAACTCTTCCTAGGAGCACCCCTGTAAGTCCCAACAGGATGCTGCTAAATGTCAAATTGGTCATAGGAGAGATTAGCAAATGTGCTGTTACCAGAGACACATGACTGATACATTACTAAATGATCCTTATCTCCAGTAACTTATCCATATGCATTTTGCAAGATGCTATCAAAGAATTATATAATGAAATGCATTGATAGTGAAATTTGTTTAATGTGATAAATACATTTGAAAATATGTTGCATAATATAAATGATTTTATCCAAAATGTAATGTACATAAATGAAAGACCCGTCTTCTACGATTTTGATTTTAATTATAATATAAAAATCAATATGATCACAGTGCTCCTCCAGCTGAAATGTATAAAACAATAAAGCACAATTCTTGTCACAGGAATTTACTAAATATTCATTTCTAATAGATATTAGTAGAAGAAATTTTAGACCTTAACAAATCACAGACTAAACTAAATAACATGCATTAGTGAGTGATGGACACAAGATGGCGACCAAGATTTGTGCTAGAGGCAACAGGAAGGTTTTACGTGACATGAGAAGCACACAGTTCTAAGTGTTTTAGATTTTGGAGACTTATGATAGGACGTCTAAACTGAGTCAGATAGGATCATTTTGTAAAATGTCTGTGACAAACAATTCCTTTTCCCTAAGGCTATGTCCAGACTACGGAATCTCCAGGCAGAAAATTTCCGCCTGGAGATTCCGAGTGCGGCCAGCACCGGCTGAATCAGTTGGCGCTAGGACCGCGCGGACACTGCAGTCTCCAATAGACTGCAATGTGTTCCACGCGGATTTCCGCCTGAAGAAAGAGCACCGCCTTTCTTCAGGCGGAAATTTCTAAGCGGATTTTCTAAGCGGATTTTCCGCTTCACAAATTCCGAAGACTAGACATTTTAGCAAGCGGAATTTCGGACGGAAATTTTACGACTGAATTTCTGTCGGAAATTCCGTAGTCTGAGCCTAGCCTAAGAGTTACAAACCTCTGGCAACAATCATGTAATCTCCATACTGAGAGGGTAGTCACCAGCAGTATGTTTAAATAGGCACTGTCATTTGAACAAACTTTGCACCATTTCTTATATTCTCATGTACTTGATGTACATGAGAATATAAGAAATGGTGTAATAAACGTTATTAGAGAAAAATGCTTCTTTCTCCTGGTATGAAACTTTTTGCCTTACCCCCCCCTTCATGCTGCAAAACTCATCCACTCTAAAATTGAACTCAGCTTTGCCCTGTGTCTGCAAGACAAGCAATACAAATCTATGGAGGGAGAAGGAGGCAGGGGAAAGGGACAGCTTTAGTAAGATCTCTCACTTCAGCGCTTTATAAAGTTTAGACTGCTCATGCTGTGGCTGCTGCTGTTTAGGTTGTGCACAGAGACATAGAAGTGTAGACTCCCCACCTCTGAGAACGTGCAGTGTTTGGGAGACACCACTGACATTAGGCTTAACCCACCAGCTCTGGGAGAAAGGACGTTATTTAAATTAAAGGGGTACTCCAGCAAATAACTTTTTTGGACTATCATCCCTGAAATGCTGGCATATAAAACAATTATCTGGACTCACCTACTGCCACCCCTGCTGTGCCCTGGAATTGCTGCTCTCGTCCTCCGATGCTGGTTTCTTCCTGTTTGCTGGTGGTGGACGCGTTCCATGGAAGCTGCAGGTTGGTTGGGCTTTGCGATCACAAGCTCGAGGTATGCTGCAGATGCATTCATGTTACTGAGGGCTGGTGCAAGGTGCTTGGACAGCCATACAGAAAGTGTAGAATTCCCTTTGCCCACTCTGTTGGGCTTATAAAGTGTCTGCTTCTGCACTGTCAGTGAAAAAAAGGGCTGCTAATTATTTACAGCTGTTTTTTTTTTGCCAATTACGGATGACTATTAGAGTGCAAAATAAAATGCTTTGCCAGTTTTTCCACTGTATGAGCCCAGACTAAGGCTCTGTACTCATACTGTAAAATGAAAGCAAAAAGAGGGCAGTAAGGGTGGGTTCATGCTATGATTTCACTCTATGGCTGTCGGATCTGGTTGGGAGAGCAAAAACCGGATGCTCCCGTATCCTAGCCGGACCCAGCCCGTATCTAATTCCTTTCAATGAGCCGACCGGAGTCAAACGGCGACTCCGGTCGGTTCATCTTTGCCCCGTATCCGGTTTTCTGTCTGGACCTAAAACCGTATTATGCCGTGGTTTTAGGTCCGGTCACCAAACTGGATACAGGGCAAAAAATGAGCCAAACAGAGTCACCGTTTGTCTCCGGTCGGCTCATTGAAATTAATAAGATAAGGGCCAGGTCCAGCAGCTGTAGAGTGAAATTGTAGTGCGAACCCAGCCTAAAATAGGTATAAAAGCATCCTTTTTTTAAATCTAATAAATAATGTGTTCTGTTAATGTCTATGGAATTATGGACTTTTTATTTATTTATTTTTTTTACAACTAACCCCCTAGGATGTGGCCTGTTTTGACCTTTAGCCTAGGGTTACACAGTGACTTTGGTCATGTGACACAAAGATCATGCGACTCAAAAGGATATTCCAGGATTTTTTTTCAGTCTTTGAACACATGATGCCAAGTTATATTATTATGTAATCTGCTTCTATCCCATTCATGCGCCCCTTTGTCCAGTTTTCATGCACAGGACCCCCACCTGGAAGTGCTGTAGTGCAAGTCTTTTTATTTTACTGTTACTGTTATTTTATTTTCCAGCATTCCATCAGGCCAGAGACAATACGTCATAAGTCACATGGTTTCCTAAGGTAGTGGCTATGCTGCAGTAGGTAGATGGATAGCAGGGCAGAATGGACTTACTGAGGTATTGCTATCCACCTGTCCACTGCAGCATAGCTACGCCCCATAAAGACCATAAGACTTTTGACATATTGTCTCTGGCTACATGGAATGCTAGAAAAGGTAAAATAAGACTTGCACTACAGCACTTCCAGGTGTCGGTCCTGTGCATGAAAATGGGACAAAGGTAATAGGAGGTATTAGAAGCATATTTCATAGTATTACAACTTGACATCATAGGCTCAAAGGCTGAATATACTAGAATACCCCTTAGAGTAGGGTCACACGTAGCTTATATGCAATGTATTGCAAGCTGAGCAAAATATACTGCACTGTGGGAAATGTGCTGCGTATTCTCCTATGAGCAGACACACAGGGCAACCTGCGGCAGCGCTGTGTGTGCAGTGGGGTTTGGAGACAGTCCTGCACGTCCCAGTCATGCCGGTACACTTGTCCTGCCTCACAGTGCACAAAGAGCTGATGCTGGGTAGCTCTATGTGTCTGCTTAAGAGAATATGCAACGTATTTCCTGCTGTGTAGAGAATGTTATGCAGTGTGAAATATGCTGCGTACACACTACATGTGACCCCACCCTTAGGGTATATTCACACATGTAGTATCCTGCACATATTTGGTGTGTAGGATTTGAAGCTGTAGATTTGAAGCTCTGTTTAGTCAATTGGTTTACACTCAACTCTGCAACAGTGTGTCAGAGTAGGTGACAATGCGGTAGATAGCACGAGCCAAGGATCTAAATAAAACCTGTGTGGACTCAGCATAACTGACAAGGGAACAGTGAAAATATTTGTTGCAGAGGTTGGAATAATGCAATTTCTCTTCAGTATTAGGCTATCCTAATACCCTTAGGCCCTGTCAGGTTGTGATCCTCAGTTACCTGGGGGCTCTCCTGCAGGGTCTCCCCCTGTTTCCAGAATGTTGTGTATACTGCTTTAATGTATAGACAGGATCCTAATGTAAAAGATAGAGTAGAGGACCTGTGAGAGGTTGTCTCAAGGACCTGTAAGTCTGTCACATGTTATGTTATGCAGTCACATGATTTGTTGTCACATGTTCTCCCAGAGAGCACCAGCTTAACCTATGACCCGCAGCTTGACCTGTGGGCTTTAGTCCAGCCCCCCACTATATAAAGGGCGGCCATTACAATTCACTCTCTTTGAGATCAGTCTTTACTGAGAACCAGCAAACATCAGAGATCTCAGTGCTAGTGACCAGCACCTGGAAGGCCACAAAGCTACAGTCATTCCAGTAAGTCAAAAGTCTATGTCTGCTGTCACTACAAATAGTCAAGTCCTGCATATAGTCAAGCCTCAAGATAATTGTCTCAAGTCTATTACAAGTATAATTGGTCCCAGCAAACTGTGAGGTCTTCTGAGTTCCTGGCCACCTCTCTGGGAATCTGGCCTAGCTGTGAAGATAATACCATCTGTCTTAAACTCAGTAAGGCCTCCGTTAAACCATATTAGAAGTAGAGCAGGAAAAAACCCTCAGGTATGGCGCTGCAGACTCTTGTAGACAGATGAGGCGGATGCCAAAGGTAATAGGAAAGTCCTCAGCAGGACATTTTATTAAAAAAACAATAAAATGGACAAGATTACGCGTTTCGGGAGGATCCCTCCCTTCCTCAGATCCTGATCTGAGGAAGGGAGGGATCCTCCCGAAACGCGTAATCTTGTCCATTTTATTGTTTTTTTAATAAAATGTCCTGCTGAGGACTTTCCTATTACCTTTGGCATCCGCCTCATCTGTCTACAAGAGTCTGCAGCGCCATACCTGAGGGTTTTTTCCTGCTCTACTTCTAATATTGACTCCCAGGACGACTTGTTTCCTCCTGCAACCCATCGGCATAGCAGCGACTTGTACTACAGTACCCAGATTATATCGTGGGTGATATGCTTTTTTGCATAGATCTCAAGGTGAGCGGCCATCTATAAGCCCCGTGGGGTTCCCCCCCCACCCACCACCCGATCTATTGAGGGTAAATACACGAGGCGCCGTCCGTCGGTCCTTTCTTTTCTTTTCTCTACAGATCCGTTAAACCATAACTGGTTGTGGACTCTCCATTCCTTAACTAGCCATTGGAATAGTGAAGATACAGTTCGTGTGGTTCCGGTACCAAAAACCACTCTGGCGTCATGAACACTAGGGGTTAATAACATCTTGCCCCAGGGTTAATACCATCTGACCCCACCACCTACACTGATACAACCGTGGTCCCGCCATACACCAGTGGTCTACCACGCATTCATACCACGTTCGAAGCATAAAGCAACTGGATCCAGCAGAGGAATTTCAAACGAGGTGTGAATGCAGCCTTAAACCCTTAAGGACAGAGCCCATTTTGACCTTAAAGAGGTACTCCAGTGGAAAACATTTTTTTTAAATCAACTGGTGCCAAAAAGTTAAACAGATTTGTAAATTACTTAATTACTTCTATGTGAAAACCTTAATCCTTCCAATACTTACCAGCTGCTGTTTACTACAGAGGAAGTTATTTTCTTTCTGAATTTCTTTTCTGTCTGACCACAGTGCTCTCTGCTGTCCATGTCAGAAACTGTCCAGAGCAGGAGAGGTTTGCTATGGGGATTTTTTCCTGCTCTGGACAGTTCCTGACATGGATATTTTCCTTTTGATGGGACTTTTTGATCGCTTTTTATTCATATTTTTTATGGTATATGAAGTGACCAAAAATTCGCAATTTTGGACTTTGATATATTTTTACGTATACACCATCAACCGTGCTGTTTACCTAACATTATATTTTAATAGTTCGGACATTTATACACATGGCGGTACCACATATATTATTACACTATCTTATTTAATAAATGGGAAAAGGGGGGGGTGGGTGTGATTCAAACTTTTATTAGGAAGTGGTTAATTTACTTTTATTTACTTTTTTTTTACACTTTTTATATACTGCATATACTGATCAATATATATTGCATATACTGATCAATGCTGTGCCATAGCATTGCATTGATCAGTGTTATCGGTGCTCTGCTGCTCCAGCCTGTTGAAGCTTCCTGGAGCAGCAGAGGACCGATCCTCTTTCGCTTTCATTTTAGACGCCACGATCAAACTTTGAACACGGCATCTAAAGGGTTAATGCCTGGCATCGGCCCGAATGGTGATGCCCGACATTAACCCTGCTGATAGCAGTCGGGACCCACCAGGTTTGAAGCGTGCTCATATTTTCTATGTGTCTAACACTTATTTCTCTAACAAATAACTTCTATCTGTTGCTCATTTGCTTTGCCATTTCTTGCTTTGGAAAGGTCATGCCCTTAATGGGCAGGACTCATCTTTCTCCCTAAGTGCTGGGTGTATTCATCCAATCACTGCAGACTGCTCTGTATTCCCCTCCTCCCTTTTTTTGCATGCTGCAGTCTGATAGGATAGGAGTGAGCACAGAGAAGTGCTAGCTGCAGTCGGAGAGGATTATATTCTGAATGGTATGGGGTGCTTTTTATTTTATTTTATTTTTTGTTAAGCCATGAATTCTATAAAAAGCAAATTACATTTTCTTATGAAGTATATTAAAAAGGTTAATGTTTTGCCAAGATATACAACATATAAAAAGTTTTTGAATCTGACAGTGGCCATTTAAGGAAATTGCATAAAACAGCTGACTCAGCTGTTTCTACCTTCCTGACCCCAGCTGCAAGCAGGCCGGAAGGGGATGGAGAGCCCTCAATCTTAAAATGTCATCTGCATATTGGGGACATCTATGGCATCTTGGGGACATTTATGGCATAAAAAGTCCTTAAACAAGTCATGTGATAAGCAGGGTTACCTGTTTGTCATGTGATTGTGTAACATGTTAAATATGGCAAGTACAGCCATTTACCTGTATTTGGGATTTAAAAAAAAGTTCAAGCTTAGGTCCACCTAGTAATAGCTCAGACATATTGCTTACATATATATTAAATATAAGAGCGAATTAGGTCAGTAGCTCAGATATGTCAGTGGCTCTTCTGCATATTAAGTACGACTCATTAATAAATGTTGCTGCTGGATACAATTATTCGGTTAACCTATTAAACATGCTGCTGTCATTAGGTCACTTTGGTCTGCTGTGAGACAGATGAGGATCAATGTGTTTCTGCTTCAAAGCTTCAGGATCAAAGCCTCATGACTCTCGGATGCTGGCGGAAGATCTGATCTTGTCTTCTCTTCTATTCTCTCTGAACTCTGGGATGTGCTGTCTGACCTGACAGTGCCGGCAGACACAGTGCACATTTATTTTGTGCTAGGGACAATGTCAAGTGACAGGTTCAGTCCCTGCAGACAGCGACAAATGGCTAGAAAAAGACCTAGATGTAAATATGTAAACCTGCTCCTATGTCATAACATGGCGTGACCACTCAGTGAATGCAGAGTACATTGAAACTCCTTAGGAAATGCAGACATAGATGATCCAGCTTGGCATTCTTTAGCATGGTATTGCTATAAATGCGATGAATCATAAAAGTGATATACGTATAGTGTGAGTAATATTATTGATTATTTATATGATTATTTATGTGAATTTATTATGGTAACTACATAGAAATGTTATACTTGCTCATTCTCCAGCTGGTGGACACAAACTCATAAAGTAAGTGTGAATTTTCCAAGTTCATACAAAAGTTAAAAAGACACAAAAGACATGCAACCAGTTCATACATTGAAGTCATGGAACACTTACAGTGGATGTTTTATGTAAGGCCCCCTTCACGTATGTCTGCTCACTGTCCTCCAGTCTCTTGTGACAGATACAAGCACTTAAAGGTGTAATTTGGCTTTATACATCTTATCCCCTATCCAAGGGATAGGGGATAAGATGTATGATTGCAGGGGTCCCACCGCTGGGGACCCCTGCGATCTCAGTGCAGCCCCCGGCAGCATGCCGGGGGCTGCACCGAGATCGCGGGGGTCCCCAGCGGCGGAAGCCCTGCGATCATACATCTTATCCCCTATCATTTGGATAGAGGGATAAGATGTATACAGCCGGAATACACCTTTAAAGCATTACTATCATAACATTTATTTTTATTTTTTGCATGTCAAGGAAACATGTCAAAAGTTTTGATCAGTCTGGGTCCTAGTGCTGAGACCTCTATTGATCTCTAAATATACAGTCATGGTCGTAAATGTTGGCACCCCTGAAATTTTTCTATCAAATGAAGTATTTCCCCCAGAAAAGGATTGCAGTAAGACATGTTTTGCTATACACATGTTTATTCCCTTTGTGTGTATTGGAACTAAACAAAAAAGGGAGGAAAAAAACAAACACATTAGACATAATGTCACAACAAACTCCAAAAATGGGCTGGACAAAATTATTGGCACCCTTTCAAAAATGTGGAAAAATAAGATTGTTTCAAGCATGTGATGCTTCTTTAAACTCACCTGGGGCAAGTAATAGGTGTGGGCAATATAAAAATCACTCCTGAAAGCAGATAAACTTAGTCACTTAGTCTTTGCATTGTGTGTCTGTGTGTGCTACACTAAGCATGGACAACAGAAAGAGGAGAACAGAACTGTCTGAGGACTTGAGAACCGAAATTGTGGGGAAATAATCAACAATCTCAATCTCCAGATATCTAGATTTGCCTTTGTCCACAGTGCGCAATATTATCAAGAGGTTTGCAACCCATGGCACTGTAACTAATCTCCCTGGGCGTGGACGGAAGAGAAAAATTGATGAAAGGTGTTAATGCAGGATAGTCCGGATGGTGAATAAGCAGCCCCAAACAAGTTCCAAAGATATTTAAGCAGTCCTGCAGGCTATCCGTCAACATTTAAATAAAATGAAAAGCTATGGCAGGAGACCCAGGAGGACCCCAATGCTGACACAGAGACATAAATAAGCAAGACAACATTTTGCCAAAATGAACTTGATCCTTCTGGGGAAAACGTCTTGTGGACAGAGGAGACCAAGATAGAGCTTTTTGGTAAAGCATATCATTCTACTGTTTACCGAAAACGGAATGAGGCTGACAAAGAAAATAACACAGTACCTACAGTGAAATATGGTGGAGGTTCAATGATGTTTTGGGGTTGTCTTGCTGCCTCTTGCACTGGGGGCCTTGAATGTGTGCAAGGCATCATGAAATCTGAGGATTACCAACGGATTTTGGGTCGCACTGTACAGCCCAGTGTCAGAAAGCTGGGTTTGCGTCCAAGATATTGGGTCTTCCAGCAGCACAATAACCCCAAACATACATCAAAAAGCATCCAGAAATGGATGGAAACAAAGCACTGGAGAGTTCTGAAGTGGTCAGCAATGAGTCCAGATCTAAATCCCATTGAACACCTGTGGAGAGATCTTAAAATTGCTGTTGGGAAAAGGCACCCTTCCAATAAGAAAGACCCAGGGTGTGCAACCAAATATTAAGTTAAGGGTGCCAATAATTTTGTCCAGCCCAATTTTGGAGTTTTGTGTGACATTATGTCCAATTTGAATTTTTCCTCCCTTTTTTGGTTTAGTTCCAATACACACAAAGGGAATAAACATGTGTATAGCAAAACATGTGTTACTGCAATCCTTTTCTGTGATAAATAATACATTTTCTTGAAAACTTTAAGGGGTGCCAACATTTACGGCCATGACTGCAGCTGGGTAAAGAGCACGTCCTGTCTCGGCGCTCAAGCCATCATATTGCAGGTGATGGGCTCCATAGATTTTAAGCCTGTCTCCTGCAATGAGTGCTGAGTTGGAAAGTGAAGTGCTTGGTGATCGATGGGGGGGCTCAACACTGACTCCCCTACCAATCAAACATTTTGACATATCCCATTTTCATAGTAATTTTTTATTCATTTTTTCCCTACAATGTTTCAATATGTTTATACATGTTGTGAAACTGGTGGTATTTATTTAATCTCTGTTAAAAGTTAAAAATGACAGCCTGAAAACATCTGAAAATAGAGTTAAACTATTTCATAAAATCACTCGGCTTGTGGTAAAAATTAAAAAAAAAAAAGTCTTCAGTATCTTCCTCTTTTACTTGCAAGCAAAACTGGTGAACAAACAGCTTCAGTGCACTGTGCACGAGCATTTTTGGTATGTGTTTTCTGTAAAAATTATACATTTTCCTGCAATTTCTATCAAAGAATGCCATAAAAATCTACCATGCTTGAGCATATCCTAAAAAGGAGAGAGGCGGCTATATATAACACTAAATATGTAATTTAACCATTTAACTCATGAAATGTGGGAACTGTACTTGCTTTTGCCATCCTACAGGCATCGCCACAATAGCCGTAACTTTTTTTTCTAATCAACATCTTTTGGAACATGGATTATAACAAACTATTTCTATTTCCTACAGAGTTACAGACTTTATATTATGTAATAGAACAAATATGTTTATATATCAGAGCCAAAGCAGATGTCAAATAAAAAATAAAGAGGAGATTATGTGTTATCCTCAATATCCTGAATTGTTCACATATCCACTAGAAGTTAAATGTTTTCCTAGGGTATATTCCTAGCACTAGATATCTGTATTCTTAAATATGTTTCCAATGTCTTTACTATGGAATGCTTCTATAGAGAAGGAGATTTATCAAGCTCGGTAGTAGATTTTTTGGCGTAAAAAAGTTGCACGTACTTGCGCATGTGTGACTTTTCTATACATGCTGCGACTTTTTGATTTTTGCTTATTCAAAAGCACATTTCTGAAATCTGCTCACGTAGTAATTTTTTTATTTTATTTGCAGTGGTCGAGTATTTATCAGATGCGATAGTCGCTATTTATGAGGAAAAAAAGTTGCATCTCCATTTAAAAGTCGCATATGTATTCCAGGTCCAACCTGGCTTACAGAAAGTGCATACGTCTGCAGAAAAGGACATTAACACCCACTTTAACAACTGTTCTTGTTCTGCATCATGAAACAAAGCTACTACATTAAAGGGGTTCTCCACCATAAGGTGATTTTAGTATGTACCTGGCAGACAGTAATGGACATGCTTAGGAAGGATCTTCGCTTGTCTTGGGGCTAAATGGCTACGATTACCATAACACTGTGGCTAGCTTTTTGTGAACTGGTATTTCCTGTCTGAGTTTTAATTTTTTGCCTACAAATCCCATAATTCCATTTTCCTCCCTCCCACACATCAGCCACCTCACCCATTGAAACATAAATGAGCTGCATCCATTCAAAAGACCTGTGGTTTTCAATCAGGGTGCCTGTAGCTCTTGCATTAGTTGCAGATTGATCTCTCTTCCACCAAGCGATCCCTCCACCCATTGAAGCAGACAGGCTCCCTGTCATCAGCTGACTAGTGAGTCAGGTCTCGGCCGCATTGCAACCTGGGAAAAATCTGAGACAACAGTAATTTTGTATGCTGTTAAAAATAAATATTGGGGTGAAAATCACAGAAGAATTGTGAGAAAACCGTCACACACAGGTACAGACACTATATTATGAACTACACAAACTTTACAGCCCCTGTAGCATAGTAAAAAAAAAAAATGCTGGAATACCCCTTTAATGTTAATGTTAATTATAGAAAAAATTAATTATATAACTAATAACTATTAATTTTAAGGTTGAAAAAAAAAAAAAACCTACACACCTTGTTAATTTTAGTACAAGTACATTAAAATTAATGTTGTGTTAAAATAGAAAAAGGCACAAAATAATTGTGTAAGAAATTTTACAGACTATGTAAATAACCCATATGTGGCACTAACATTTTTCCCTAAAAAGAAACATCCATAGTAATACAGCTTTATGTACATTTTGGGGTGGGTAACGTACCGAGCCGTTTTTTTTTTGTGGCTTCACTATTGTTTATGTGCCTGTTGGTGCTGCGCTGTCTTCCTTCCTGACGTAAACTCCAGCCTCAGCGCAGCGACACAAGACTCCGCCCCCAACATCACAAAATGCGGGCTCAAAATTAAACAAAAAAGCCTCCAGAGTATGGATATTCATGGTGCGGCATAGTATGTTTTTAATATTTTTTCATTTCTGAGGAGGGTGGATGGGTTGTTGTGGGATAGTTGGAGTGCAGCTATTTAGTACCAGGCAGGCCTGTCAGGGTGTCACCCGATGCGTTACGCCCCCCCTCCCCTTCACTCTCTAGCAACGCTACTGGTAATAAAGGGTAGATAAAGACCTTCGGCTATTAACATAAGGTAAAACTTTTCTGCTTTAAAAAATGCTTTTGTAAGCGGGTTTCCCGGATTTTGCTTACGTGCATTATATTTATCAAGGTCGTGCGACTTTTTGATAAATAGGTCACATGTAAGCTAAAGTAAGTAAAAAAAAATTGTCATATAAAAGCCATATGTTTGAAAAAGAATGATAAATCTCCTTTATAGTGTCTATATTTAGGCCATAGGTTTTAAAGGTGTGTGGGGAATATAAATGTAAAGTTTTTGCAGTATAATAAATACCATCCTGTTATCTTTGCGAATTAGAGCATAGACAGAACTGACTATACATTCTCCACTGCACATCCACTAAAACCACAAGTACCCTAAAATAAAAATAAAACTAACCAAATCTTGTGGCAAAAAAAGTCTGTAGTCATTGGGGGATGGGATTACTGCTTTAGCTGATTCTGCCACAATCTTAGATTGCCACAGTCTGAATAAAACTTAGCAAGTTTTTGAATGTGTTCCCCAGAAAGGTGGAAAAAAAAATGTTTCCAAATCAACTGGATCCAGAAAGTTATGCAGATTTGTAAATTACTTCTGTTAAAAATCTTAACCCTTCCAGTACTTATCAGCTACTGATTACTACAGATATACTACAGAGAAATTTGTGAAGTTCTTTCTAGTCTGACAACAGTGCTCTCTACTGACACCTCTGACCGTGTCAGGAACTATCCAGAGCAGTAGAGGTTTTCTATGGGGATTTGCTTCTAATCTGGACAGTTCCTGACATGGACAGAGGTGTCAGCAGAGAGCACTGTTGTCAGACTGGAAAGAACTGCACAATTTTCTCTGTAGTAAACAGCAGCTGATAAGTACTGGAAGGATTACGTTTTTTTAATAGAAGTAATTTACAAATCTGTTTAACGTTCTGGCACCCATTGATTTTAAAACATTTGTTTTCCACTTGTTTCCACCGGAGCTCCCCTTTAACCACTTAAGGACCATGGGCGTACAGGTACGCCCTGGTACTAAAGGACCAAGGGTGTACCTGTACGCCCGTGGGAATTTCGGTCCCCATCCGGGGACCGGACCTGGATGACTGCTGATATCTATCAGCAGGCATCCCGTGCCAATGCCCCCCCATGTCAGCGATCACCGCAAATCACCGGTGAATTCACACCGGCGATTTGCGGACATTCCGGGTCATACGGGTCTCCGATGACCTGGAAAATAAGGGGGATCGGGGGTTGTCCAAGACACCCCTGATCCCCCTGAAGGGGTAGGAATGAGGTGGCAGGGGTGCCACCCCTCCTATCCCTGCTATTGGTCAGTCAGAAGCGACTGACCAATAGCAGATCGGGGGTCGGGTGGGGGGTTAAAGTTCGGTTCCCTCGTTCTGCCCACCCACAGTAGTCCGGGCAGAACGGGGGAACTGACGGTGACCGGCACCAGAGGTCCACTTAACCATCGGTGATCGGCGGCAGAGGACGGTGATGCAGCTCCCTGGTGCGGAGATGACGTGTGGTGATTCTACGGAAGCCGGTGAGTAGTTGCCTAGCAACATCTGGAGGGCAACAGTTTGGAGACCACTATACAGTGGTCTCTAAAATGTAGCCCTCCAGATGTTGCAAAACTGCAACTCCCAGCATGCCCAGACAGCTGTTTGCTGTTTGGGCCTGCTGGTATTTGTAGTTTTGCCACAGCTGGAGGGCTACAGTTTGAAGATCACTGTGCAGTGGTCTCTAAACTGTGGCCCTCTAGATCTTGCAAAACTATAACTCCCAGCATGCCCACACAGCAGTTTCCCCCATATAAGCCCTGGGAGGAGCTAGCTCTCTTGCTCTTGTTGCTGAGGTCCAGTGCAGTCAAGTCGAGCCTAAGTGTGTGTGTCCAGAGTCAAAGGAGGCCTCAAGTCAAGTCTGCAGCCACAAGCTAAAAACCTGCAAGTAAGCCACAGTCACAGTGTTGTCAGTCACCAGTCAAGTCAAGTCAGTTACAGTCATAATTTGTCAAGTCAACGTGGCCTGCATTAAATTGTCCCCATCTACTACAAGTCCCAGCAAGCCCTTAAGGTCTCTGAGTCACTGGTCACCTCCGTGGGCCCTGGCTGAACTGTATAGACTTTTCCACTAACCTCAGTAAAGTTACCATTATACATAACTTGGCATCAAACTCATTATTGCCCCCCCCCCCCCCATGCCTAGCCAAGGATCCAGCGGTATACCTTCGGGTGGTATTGAGGATAAACCACGCCCTGGTGTCACAAATACAAGGGGTTAATGCCATCTACCCCTAGGGTAATTCCATCTGCCCCGCATCTCACACCCCATACCACACAATCGCTGGCCGAGACAGGACACGGCTGTATCCAACAATTGGCTGAGCAGGCAGGTCCTGCTGAGGCATCTAATGGCTTTATATTTTTTCTTTTTATAACCTTCCCATCTTGTTTATTCTTTCACAGAATTTTACACACAGCTATCCAGATGCCAGTGGTGCTGGCTTAGGCTGCATTCACATCACTTTTAGGCACTACAGCTGCCAGGTTCAGCTGGGACTCCAGTCGGCTCATTAAAGTGAATGGGTTTTGGCGCCGGTCTGGCTGGAATACGGGAGCACCCGGTTTTTACATCTCCCAGCTGGACCCAGCAGCCGTAGTGCCTTAACATGATGTGAATGCAGCCTTATAATGATGTATCAGGGCATGAGGGACATCAGTCAAGACAGCACTTCATGATTCCTCAAGAGATAAGGACATCCCACATGACTTTTCTTAGAATATTTACATATAGCTCTTATGTTCTTTTTATACATAATGCTAAAACGGTCATTTTTGTCAGATTCATGCTAAGAAAGCTATTTCCTAGCAGTATTTTGACATTGTAGATGTTTTGTGGCATAACATCCCAAGTTTTTATCATTTAATTTATCTCCTTTATGAACTAAGGCTGGATTCACAACTCAAAGAAAAAAAAAAAAAAAAATTTGAAAAATTTAGGGGAAATATATTTTTTTTATCAAGAACAAAAAGATATCACTCTTACAAAAATATACAAAAATTGTAATAAATGTTCATAAAATTAGTTTAAATGGGCACTGTCAGGTATAAAAACTTTTTATATGTTGTAAATCTTGGTAAAACAATAACTTTTCTAATACACTTCTTTAAAACATTTTTACATTTTATTTAAGAAATCTGCCTTTGAACTGTGAGATATTGCCAGTGACTGTTTTAACATCGGAGGTTATATTGGATATATGTAAGCGGGTGCCAGCAGCTACGTTACCTATAAGGGACTAATCAATACCATTATCCCCAATGCTGCTTTGTTCATAGATCTTATTAGTTTTTATCAAGTTTTATAGGTGGTTTTATTACAGTGTATAAACTAATATCTTGACTATAGCGGTTCACAAGGGCCCTGTGGACCGCGAGTCATATTATACTATTAATAATATGTGCATAATTATTTTATTGTTGATTTCAGTTAGCTAATACAATAAATTGCTTTTATACTTACTATACTGGTAAAGTATCCTTGACTTTGAGCCCCAAAACTATTAATTTCTAATTTTGACTTCTTTGGTCACCATTTGGTTGGCTCGGTCTTGATCGACAATTGACAGTACACGAGCCTCTCCATTACTTTTGTTTTTAAAACCAACTGGTGTCAGAAAGTTAAACAGATTTGTAATTTACGTCTATAAAAAAAAATCTTAATCCTTCCAGTACTTATCAGTTGCTGTATACAGAGGAAGTTGAGTTGTTCTTTTCTGTATGACCACAGTGCTCTCTACTGACATCTCTGTCTGTGTCAGGAACTGTCCAGAGTAGGAGCCAATCCCCATCGCAAACCTCTCCTGCCCTGGACAGTTCCAAGCATGGACAGAGGTGTCAGAAAAGAGCACTGTGGTCAGACAGAAAAGAGCAACTCAACTTCCTCTGGAGCATACAGCAGCTGGAAGGATTAAGATTTTTTTCAATAGAAGTAATTTACAAATCTGTTTATCTTTCTGGCACCAGTCGATTTAAAGAAATGTTTTTTTTTCCATCGGAGTACCCCTTTATGCAGTGGTACAGGAAAAAGTCTACATGTTTCAAAAAGACCATGATTTTTATGCAGGACAATGCTCCATCACATGCATTGAAGTACTCCCCTGCATGGCTGGCCGGTAAATATCTTAAATACTATCCTGTAGGTAGTGTTCCCCTGTTGGTAGAGGAAGCCAGAGGAAGCGTTTTTTGCCGCAAAACCAGCTGTTTGCCGCCCACCCGCACAGCTCCGGCTGTTGCGTTTCTTTATTCCCGATCCCACCAGGCGGCTTCTATTTTATGAAGATATTGAAATAAATGTGATATTTTAACAGGTGAGTGAGTGCAGATGGGAATTCCTTCTTCTCAGCTTCTATACAGATGTCTCCCTTTCACATGCATCTTGCACCCCTGTCCTCCGGATGTTACTTCTTCCCGCATGGGACACTCTTTATGATTATTGCATGATATGACTTTCAGTAGTGCCATCTTATCTTCATTCTACTGTCTCAGTACTCCTTTAAGGTAGTTTGCCCCCCCCCCCCCCCCCCTGTAGGAAGAACCCTCTGTAGATAGTTTGTTCCCCCTGCAGGTAGGACCCTACAAATATCCATTTTTCAAATAAAGCTGGAAACTTTACTTAACTCCTTTCCCAATTCCCAAAAAATACAGTCTCTTGAATACAGCTTTGAATAGTACAGCCTAGGAATCAGAAGAACGTAGATGTAGATTTGATCACTGTCCCTTAAAATAGTGCTTTTATATGAGCTTAGGTAAATGTGAGAAATCTATAGCACATACAGTATATGTGAAAATGACTTCTGCAGATATGTGTGCAGGTTTTTAAGGTTTCTAGCTCTGTAGTTCTCAAATCTAAATTACTGAAATAAGGACAATGATCCTTATGGGTGGGTGTGTAAGGCCCCAGCCAATCTGGATAACCATCCAGCACTCGATTTAAACATTATGCATCCAGCAAAATACACTCGCCCGACTTGACAACTCTCTAGAGGGTAGTAGCTGGAACCGCTGTATGGGACACCACAGCTGTATATATAACACTCCAAGTCACCATAGACACAGTATAAGTTCTCCTTTATGCTTTTTTATCTCTCTTTGCTAAAAAAAAAAACTAAAAAACTTTTTTCTACAATATGAGTAGCGGATCGAATTACAGTGTATAAAACCAGCCTGTAAGACAAGCTGAGAAATATCTAATATATGTGAAAATGTCATGTCTTTCGCTTGGAGGATTAATAAAATATGTTATGTACTGATAACAGCTCTTAAATGTCCCCCCGGTAATACCTAAGTATACATTTTGATTGTACTTTTGTCTTCTACATTGAACCCTTTTAGTTAGATGTATTGTATACCATAATTATTGCCCTAAGCTGGGCCATAGAAAAAATAAATATGGCATCTGGTGAGAGATTTGCAGTTGCCACGGTCATTTGTTTCCATGGCGGCTGATGAAGAAGAAATAGAAGGAGGGGGAGCAGGCACTATATAGAATGGGCATCAAAATACATTAACTTAATGTCTTTTTTGTAGATGGAGGAGTTCGGGAATGGACAAGCGTCATTAGTTTAGTGTCATTAGGAAAGCAGCACTTCCTAGTCAGTTTATCAGAGGTATTAACCATTTCTTCAGAGATACTCGCTCTAAAACCTTATGTACAACAAGTATAGTTTATACACATAAACAGTTAAAATATCCCCGGTACAAATACTTTCTATCAGAAATGCAAGCTCATCCATTGATTTATTTGTGCAAAGAAGATTGGTATAAAGAATAGATTTTATCAATCTATGAAATCTATAGATTCTAGGAAAAACCATTGAATTGAAGAAAGAAAGGCTATGCTTCCACTATGTTTCCATGTATATTCCGTGTATGTGTATACATCAGCAACCTGTCATAAAATGTTGCTAATGTATACTGCTGTGTGTCCTGATGAACCCATTGGTTCCATTTACGCACGAAAAATGGTACATGTTCACTCTTTCTGCAGAGTTTAGAATCAGAAATTTCACTGATGTTTTCACCGTGGAATTTATGGCATGTGCACCGTGCAGCAGAATCCCATTGAAAACAATAGGAGTCTGCTGCAACATAATTTCCAAGTGGAACTTTTCCATCGGATTCTGCTCAGAAATTCTGTCGTGTGAATGGGACCTTAGAGTGGTAGTCAAGTACAGAAGACATAGACATAGAAGTATAGTACTTATACAGTACTTGTTTAAGGTACTGACAGTACCCAAACCAAAAAATGCTGTGACTCAGGGCCGTATTTAATTTTGATTGGACCCTGGGCTGGCAATTTTTTTGGGGCCCCCCCACCACACACGCACACACAATCACACAGTCAATCTCAATACCTCATCCCCACCTCCCCCGACAAAAACACACACTAACAGACACAGACACACACTACAGACAGATACACTTACAGACACACTCACCTGGCAGTCCGTGGTTTCTTCTTTCTTGCGGTGGCCGGGACTGACGTGGGATGTCGCTGACGTCCTCCTGCGTGGGTCTGCGGAGGAACGTCACACTTGCACGACGTTCCCTGTCAGTCCCGGCCGCAGGCTCACTGTTTTAAAGGCCGCAGCGCCGCTTTAGAACAGTGAGCCGCAGTGCAGCGGCAGGATCGGCCATGTCCGGACCGGCGGCTAGTTACTTTAGCATGGGGCTAACGGGCTAGCTGCTTTGGGCCCCCAGGAATGACAGGGCCCAGGGCAGCTGCCCCTTTTGACCCGCGTTAAAGACTGCACTGCTGTGACTGGTAAATTTTATATTACTAGTCGTGTCCTTGTAGTTCACATTGCCGCAGGTTTGTAGTCATAATGTATGTTAACATATTCATCAGTATTGCAAACCTACAAAGAAAGCAAAACGTTTCTATTTATTACGTGATGTTACAAATGATAATTAGTTTTCACCTCATAGCAAAGAAAACTCCACAGCAGATATGATAATAGATATGATATTGTGCATTTTATTGGACATTACTCCAGGGTTGTTTTTTATTTAAGGCTTTGGTGCTCACTAATAATTATCTAGAAATCCGGTTTTCCCCTCCACAGGTTTTGATAAATCTCACCCATTTAGTTCAATAATTTAATTAGGTTAGGCAATGGTGTGTTTGGACATAGATACCACTAGTGAGGATGGGGAATATTTTCTAACAACGTCCTCATTTAGTGATAGTAAAGGACTGCCATAGGCAGAGTAACTTCAATTGGGTGCCCCTAAATATGTTTTCTCCTTAAATTTCAGAATTCATATCTGCCCCATTGACATCGTAGGGTACAGGAAACTAGATTTTTTTAAAGCTCTTTTTCACAGATGAGTTTGTGAACCTGATGGTTATACAAACCAAATCTGTATGCATCACCATTTCTAGCCAATCACCCCACATCTTATCCAAGTGGGCAGATGTGGCACCTAACAATGTCATAAAAATGCAAAGTTCTTTTTTAAATGCAATGTCCTATATGATACGTCAATATACAGGGCTGTAATGATACAAACTCAAGCACTGTTAAACTGGGGACCCCGCCCCCTCACCCATCACAGATTATATAAACTTTGGCCACTACAGACTCATTTCAATGAGAAATTGCCAGAGGTGTCCATCAGAGAAAATAGTGATGAGTAACTTGTGATGTTCAAGGGGAGGTTGGGATTCAGGCAACAAAAACTTCAGATCCAAAAACTTTTTATATGCTGTTACTGATGAAACCTTTTTGTATTCAATGAGCTTTTGTATACCACGGTTTTAGGTCCGGTGGGAAAACCGTATACAGGGCAAAATAAGCCAACCGGAGTCAGCATTTGACTCTGGTCGGCTCATTGAAATGCATTACATACGGGCCGGATACGGCTGGATGTGCCCAGTTTTCACTCCCCCCCCAGCCGTATACAGTCCCGTATTGCTAAAAACAGTGTGAACCCAGCCTTAGATTGTTTTCATGCTTACCATTTTTCTCTGAGATATTAAAGGTGTTGTCTCAACATAACAAAGTTGGTAACACCAGATGTGGACCACATACATATATGTAGAAGACTACAAATGTTCTATTTTTAAGTAAAGTAACTTCCATCTCTGTACTGTTCTTCTCCATGAATCTGATCCCTTTCTGGTTTTCTCTCTGAACTGTGAATGTGCTCTTGTCCTTAGTGGGTCTGTTACGCCGAGCGCTCCGGGTCCCCGCTCCTCCCCGGAGCGCTCGCTTCACTCCCTCCGCTGCAGCGCTCCGGTCACGTCCTCTGACCCGGGGCGCTGCGATCCCGCTGCCAGCCGGGATGCGATTCGCGATGCGGGTAGCGCCCGCTCGCGATGCGCACCCCGGCTCCCCTACCTGACTCGCTCCCCGTCTGTTCTGTCCCGGCGCGCGCGGCCCCGCTCCCTAGGGCGCGCGCGCGCCGGGTCTCTGCGATTTAAAGGGCCACTGCGCCGCTGATTGGCGCAGTGGTTCCAATTAGGGTTTTCACCTGTGCACTTCCCTATATTACCTCACTTCCCTTGCACTCCCTTGCCGGATCTTGTTGCCTTAGTGCCAGTGAAAGCGTTCCTTGTGTGTTCCTTGCCTGTGTTTCCAGACCTTCTGCCGTTGCCCCTGACTACGATCCTTGCTGCCTGCCCCGACCTTCTGCTACGTCCGACCTTGCTTCTGCCTACTCCCTTGTACCGCGCCTATCTTCAGCAGCCAGAGAGGTGAGCCGTTGCTAGTGGATACGACCTGGTCACTACCGCCGCAGCAAGACCATCCCGCTTTGCGGCGGGCTCTGGTGAAAACCAGTAGTGGCTTAGAACCGGTCCACTAGCACGGTCCACGCCAATCCCTCTCTGGCACAGAGGGTCCACTACCTGCCAGCCGGCATCGTGACAGTAGATCCGGCCATGGATCCCGCTGAAGTTCCTCTGCCAGTTGTCGCTGACCTCACCACGGTGGTCGCCCAGCAGTCACAACAGATAGCGCAACAAGGCCAACAGCTGTCTCAACTGACCGTTATGCTACAACAGTTGCTACCACAGCTTCAGCAGTCATCTCCTCCGCCAGCTCCTGCACCTCCTCCGCAGCGAGTGGCCGCTCCTGGGATACGCTTATCCTTGCCGGATAAATTTGATGGGGACTCTAAGTTTTGCCGTGGCTTTCTTTCCCAATGTTCCCTGCATCTGGAGATGATGTCGGACCTGTTTCCCACTGAAAGGTCTAAGGTGGCTTTCGTAGTCAGTCTTCTGTCCGGAAAAGCCCTGTCATGGGCCACACCGCTCTGGGACCGCAATGACCCCGTCACTGCCTCTGTACACTCCTTCTTCTCGGAAATCCGAAGTGTCTTTGAGGAACCTGCCCGAGCCTCTTCTGCTGAGACTGCCCTGTTGAACCTGGTCCAGGGTAATTCTTCCGTTGGCGAGTATGCCGTACAATTCCGTACACTTGCTTCAGAATTGTCCTGGAATAATGAGGCCCTCTGCGCGACCTTCAAAAAAGGCCTATCCAGCAACATTAAAGATGTTCTGGCCGCACGAGAAATTCCTGCTAATCTACATGAACTTATTCACCTAGCCACTCGCATTGACATGCGTTTTTCTGAAAGGCGTCAGGAACTCCGCCAAGATATGGACTCTGTTCGCACGAGGCGTTTCGTCTCCTCGGCTCCTCTCTCCTCTGGTCCCCTGCAATCTGTTCCTGTGCCTCCCGCCGTGGAGGCTATGCAGGTCGACCGGTCTCGCCTGACACCTCAAGAGAGGACACGACGCCGTATGGAGAACCTCTGCCTGTACTGTGCTAGTACCGAACACTTCCTGAGGGATTGTCCTATCCGTCCTCCCCGCCTGGAAAGACGTACGCTGACTCCGCACAAAGGTGAGACAGTCCTTGATGTCTACTCTGCTTCTCCACGTCTTACTGTGCCTGTGCGGATGTCTGCCTCTGCCTTCTCCTTCTCTACAGTGGCCTTCTTGGACTCTGGATCTGCAGGAAATTTTATTTTGGCCTCTCTCGTCAACAGGTTCAACATCCCGGTGACCAGTCTCGCCAGACCCCTCTACATCAATTGTGTAAATAATGAAAGATTGGACTGTACCATACGTTTCCGCACGGAGCCCCTTCTTATGAGCATCGGATCTCATCATGAGAGGATTGAACTTTTGGTCCTCCCCAATTGCACCTCGGAGATTCTCCTTGGACTTCCCTGGCTTCAACTTCATTCCCCAACCCTGGATTGGTCCACTGGGGAGATCAAGAGTTGGGGGTCCTCTTGTTCCAAGAACTGTCTAAAACCGGTTCCCAGTAACCCTTGCCGTAACTCTGTGGTTCCTCCAGTAACCGGTCTCCCTAAGGCCTATATGGACTTCGCGGATGTTTTCTGCAAAAAACAAGCTGAGACTCTACCTCCTCACAGGCCTTATGATTGCCCTATCGACCTCCTCCCGGGTACTACTCCACCCCGGGGCAGAATTTATCCTCTCTCTGCCCCAGAGACTCTTGCCATGTCCGAATACGTCCAGGAGAATCTAAAAAAGGGCTTTATCCGTAAATCCTCCTCTCCTGCCGGAGCCGGATTTTTCTTTGTGTCCAAAAAAGATGGCTCCCTACGTCCTTGCATTGACTACCGCGGTCTTAATAAAATCACGGTTAAGAACCGCTACCCCTTACCCCTCATCTCTGAACTCTTTGATCGCCTCCAAGGTGCCCACATCTTCACTAAATTGGACTTAAGAGGCGCCTATAACCTCATCCGCATCAGAGAGGGGGACGAGTGGAAAACGGCATTTAACACCAGAGATGGACACTTTGAGTATCTGGTCATGCCCTTTGGACTGTGCAATGCCCCTGCCGTCTTCCAAGACTTTGTCAATGAAATTTTTCGTGATCTGTTATACTCCTGTGTTGTTGTATATCTGGACGATATCCTAATTTTTTCTGCCAATCTAGAAGAACACCGCCAGCATGTCCGTATGGTTCTTCAGAGACTTCGTGACAACCAACTCTATGCCAAAATTGAGAAATGTCTGTTTGAATGCCAATCTCTTCCTTTTCTAGGATATTTGGTCTCTGGCCAGGGACTACAGATGGATCCAGACAAACTCTCTGCCGTCTTAGATTGGCCACGCCCCTCCGGACTCCGTGCTATCCAACGCTTTTTGGGGTTCGCCAATTATTACAGGCAATTTATTCCACATTTTTCTACCATTGTGGCTCCTATCGTGGCTTTAACCAAAAAAAATGCTGATCCCAAGTCCTGGCCTCCTCAAGCAGAAGACTCCTTTAAACGACTCAAGTCTGCCTTTTCTTCGGCTCCCGTGCTCTCCAGACCTGACCCTTCCAAACCCTTCCTATTGGAGGTTGATGCCTCCTCAGTGGGAGCTGGAGCTGTTCTTCTACAAAAAAATTCTTCCGGGCATGCTGTCACTTGTGGTTTTTTCTCTAGGACCTTCTCTCCAGCGGAGAGGAACTACTCCATCGGGGATCGAGAGCTTCTAGCCATTAAATTAGCACTTGAGGAATGGAGGCATCTGCTGGAGGGATCAAGATTTCCTGTTATTATCTACACCGACCACAAGAACCTCTCCTACCTCCAGTCTGCCCAACGGCTGAATCCTCGCCAGGCCCGGTGGTCTCTGTTCTTTGCCCGATTTAATTTTGAGATTCACTTTCGTCCTGCCGATAAGAACATTAGGGCCGATGCTCTCTCTCGTTCCTCGGATGCCTCAGAAGTTGATCTCCCTCCGCAACACATCATTCCACCTGACTGCCTGATCTCCACTTCTCCTGCCTCCATCAGGCAGACTCCTCCAGGAAAGACCTTTGTTTCTCCACGCCAACGCCTCGGAATCCTCAAATGGGGTCACTCCTCCCATCTCGCAGGTCATGCGGGCATCAAGAAATCTGTGCAACTCATCTCCCGCTTCTATTGGTGGCCGACTCTGGAGACGGATGTTGGGGACTTTGTGCGAGCCTGCACTATCTGTGCCCGGGATAAGACTCCTCGCCAGAAGCCCGCTGGTTTTCTTCATCCTCTGCCTGTCCCCGAACAGCCTTGGTCTCTGATTGGTATGGATTTTATTACTGATTTACCCCCTTCCCGTGGCAACACCGTTATTTGGGTGGTCGTTGATCGATTCTCCAAAATGGCACATTTCATCCCTCTTCCTGGTCTTCCTTCTGCGCCTCAGTTGGCTAAACAATTTTTTGTACACATTTTTCGTCTTCACGGGTTGCCTACGCAGATTGTCTCGGATAGAGGGGTCCAATTCGTGTCTAAATTCTGGAGGGCTCTCTGTAAACAACTCAAGATTAAATTAAATTTTTCCTCTGCATATCATCCCCAGTCCAATGGACAAGTAGAAAGAATTAACCAGATCCTGGGTGATTATTTGCGACATTTTGTTTCCTCCCGCCAGGATGACTGGGCAGATCTCCTTCCATGGGCCGAATTCTCGTATAACTTCAGGGTCTCTGAATCTTCCTCCAAATCCCCATTTTTCGTGGTGTACGGCCGTCACCCTCTTCCCCCCCTCCCTACCCCCTTGCCCTCTGGTCTGCCCGCTGTGGATGAAATTTCTCGTGACCTTTCCATTATATGGAGAGAGACCCAAAATTCTCTCTTACAGGCTTCTTCACGCATGAAGAGGTTCGCGGATAAGAAAAGAAGAGCTCCCCCCGTTTTTTCCCCTGGAGACAAGGTATGGCTCTCCGCTAAATATGTCCGCTTCCGTGTCCCTAGCTACAAGTTGGGACCACGCTATCTTGGTCCTTTCAAAATTTTGTGTCAAATTAATCCTGTCTCTTATAAACTTCTTCTTCCTCCTTCTCTTCGTATCCCTAATGCCTTTCACGTCTCTCTTCTCAAACCACTCATCCTCAACCGTTTTTCTCCCAAATCTGTTCCTCCCACTCCTGTTTCCGGCTCCTCGGACGTCTTCTCGGTCAAGGAAATTTTGGCTGCCAAAAAGGTCAGAGGGAAAAAATTTTTTTTAGTAGACTGGGAGGGTTGTGGTCCTGAAGAGAGATCCTGGGAACCTGAGGACAACATCCTTGACAAAAGTCTGCTCCTCAGGTTCTCAGGCTCCAAGAAGAGGGGGAGACCCAAGGGGGGGGGTACTGTTACGCCGAGCGCTCCGGGTCCCCGCTCCTCCCCGGAGCGCTCGCTTCACTCCCTCCGCTGCAGCGCTCCGGTCACGTCCTCTGACCCGGGGCGCTGCGATCCCGCTGCCAGCCGGGATGCGATTCGCGATGCGGGTAGCGCCCGCTCGCGATGCGCACCCCGGCTCCCCTACCTGACTCGCTCCCCGTCTGTTCTGTCCCGGCGCGCGCGGCCCCGCTCCCTAGGGCGCGCGCGCGCCGGGTCTCTGCGATTTAAAGGGCCACTGCGCCGCTGATTGGCGCAGTGGTTCCAATTAGGGTTTTCACCTGTGCACTTCCCTATATTACCTCACTTCCCTTGCACTCCCTTGCCGGATCTTGTTGCCTTAGTGCCAGTGAAAGCGTTCCTTGTGTGTTCCTTGCCTGTGTTTCCAGACCTTCTGCCGTTGCCCCTGACTACGATCCTTGCTGCCTGCCCCGACCTTCTGCTACGTCCGACCTTGCTTCTGCCTACTCCCTTGTACCGCGCCTATCTTCAGCAGCCAGAGAGGTGAGCCGTTGCTAGTGGATACGACCTGGTCACTACCGCCGCAGCAAGACCATCCCGCTTTGCGGCGGGCTCTGGTGAAAACCAGTAGTGGCTTAGAACCGGTCCACTAGCACGGTCCACGCCAATCCCTCTCTGGCACAGAGGGTCCACTACCTGCCAGCCGGCATCGTGACAGGGTCATAACCAACCGACTGGGAAAACCTGTCTACCTGTCTATTGGAGCCACCTACCTACCTAATGAGGGCACCTACCTACATTTCCCCAACCCTCCTAGACCTCCCCCTTAACCCATTTACATACCCACTCTGCTGTTTGGGACAACACGCTGGGTCCTATAGATGGACTTGCTACGGCAGGCTGCATCCAAGTCGCTACCCCTGATACGACTCATCCACACAGGTGGACGAGGTGTAATGTGGCACAGGAAGGAAGAGACAACACAAAGTCAGGACAAGCAGGAGGTCAGGGCTGGCGGCACAGTAGCAAGGTCAAGAGGTCCTATAGGTGCTGGAAAAGTGTAGAGCCTAAAATGTTTGCCTGGAATTTTTTTTTTTTTTTTTTTTTACTGTCAATTTTTATTAAAGTAATTGTCAAGGCAAAAATAAGGACAGCAAAGCAAATATCAAGCAGGGTCTGAAGGGCCCAAAAAAATAACCAGGAAAAAAAAAAAAACATCACAATCAGAGTCAGGCAAATAGAGGCACTAACACAAAGGTATGAAGCCCAATCGGACATCCATAAAACCATGAGAAAAAAAATCACAAAAACAGACACAGACACTTGAGAACAAAAAAAACACAAGGACAGGGGGAAGGTGGGGACGAGAGAGAAGGCAAGAAGAAGGAGAAGAAAGAAAAGGAGGAGAGGTAAAGGTAGGAAAGAGCTCAAGGAGGTTGATGATCAGAGTAGCGATCCCGCAGTTCCCAGACAAAAAGAAACAAAGGTACAGAGTTAAGGAGGCAGTGAGAGACTCAAGAGAGCCAATCTGACGTATGTGGGCCACAAGGTCAGCCACCGAAGGAGGTAAATTTATCATTTATTTATTTATTTAGCAATGAGGGTCTTAGCTGCCAAAACAATATGCATAAAAAGCTTAAAAGGACACTTAGACAAAGCCCTGCAGGAAAGATGAAGGAGATAAATCATGGGAACCAGGGGAAGAGTCATGCTCAAGACATCACAAATCGAACGCTGCATCTACTGAAGATGTGAAAGACAGAGCGCAGACCCACCCACACCGCTAGCATTTAGGTTCGGGCATATGGTACCATCCCATAAGCATTTTAAACTGGGTCTTCTTATATGCAGTGCAGATGGAAGCCTTAGAGGCCATCTCCCAGATAATCCTGCACTGAGGGAAGGTCAAAGTAGCATTCAGGACCTCCCCCCAGCAGCACATATAACGATGGGAAGAGGCTGCACCATCAGAAGGGACATTTAGTAAAGAATATATATTAGAAAGCAACCCCTTTGCCTGCGGACCGTGTCGACACAATCGCTCAAAACCCATAGGTAGAGACTCAACTGCCAAACCCCAATTAGAGGACATATAGTTGCTAAGCTGCAAGTAATGAAGTCGCTCGGAGGAGGGAAGGACACTACGATCAAAAAGCAAAGAGTACGAGACAGGGGATCAACAACATCATATAGAATATATAACCAATACTCAAGGATTCTACCCCAAAAGGTACATAATGATTTACAATTAAAATATCATATGATTATTTCAATTGACAGTTTTATTATACATATAAAATAACTAAATAAAAAATGATAAAAATGCACTAACAATATTCTGACAATATTCTGGCACAACATATAAAAGGTGAGAAAAACCACTGGGCCCTAGTGGTAATCCACACCTGACAAAGACCCCTGTAAAAAAGGAAAATGTAATGTCCAATGACATCAGCCCAGCAGAAAAGACCCCTGGAACCCCACTCCCGCACCATACCCGAAGTCAATCCAGAAGAAAAATCAGGGTGGTAAAGAAAAGATTGTAAAGGAGAGGAAGAGGAGAAGAACTTAAACTTCCTAGAACAGTATCCCCACACATAGCGAGTAAATGATATGGTAGCTAGAAGGGTGCCCAAGGAGTGGAGGGAGGGGAGACAGATCAAAGAAGGGTATTCGCATGAACCAGCCACAATTTCTCCAACTCCATCCACCTACTATAAACATGAGAGGAAGACCAGGCAGCAAGATGACATAGGTGGGAGGCCCAGTAATACTTAGAAATATCAGGGACAGCCTGATAGACCGACTAGCCATCATTACAGATATCGGGAGACGGTGTCGTTTAGCATCCCAAATAAAGCGGAATATCGCTGACTAAAAAGCATATATAGCAGATAGGGGTACACGCACAGGAAGGGTCTAGAAAAAATACAGCAGTTTAAGGAGTATAGTAATCTTGACCGCCGCAATGCGTCCAAAAAACTAGATATATTGGGACCTCCATTTCTCCATAAGGGCCCGCAGTTCTCGGAAAAGAGGGAGAAAATTAGTAGAATAGAGCGAAGTTTAGCGGGGAGTAAGAAGAACCCCTAAATATTTCAAAGCCAGAGGTGACCACTTTAACCCCTTAAGGTCTCAGGGTTTTTCCGTTTTTGCACTTTCGTTTTTTTCCTCCTTACCTTTTAAAAATCATAACCCTTTCAATTTTCCACCTAAAAATCCATATTATGGCTTATTTTTTGCGTCACCAATTCTACTTTGCAGTGACATTAGTCATTTTACCCAAAAATGCACGGCGAAACGGAAAAAAAAATCATTGTGCGACAAAATCAAAGAAAAAATGCCATTTTGTAAATTTGGAGGCTTCCGTTTCTACGCAGTGCATATTTCAGTAAAAATTACACCTTGTCATTATTCTGTAGGTCCGTACGGTTAAAATGATACCCTACTTATATAGGTTTGATTTTGTCGCACTTCTGGAAAAAATCATAACTACATGCAGGAAAATGTATACGTTTAAAAATGTCATCTTCTGACCCCCATAACTTTTTTATTTTTCCACGTACAGAGCGGTATGAGGACTTATTTTTTGTGCCGTGATCTGAAGTTTTTATCAGTATGATTTTTGTTTTGATCGGACTTTTTAATCACTTTTTATTCATTTTTTAATGGTATAAAAAGTGACCAAAAATGCGCTTTTTTGACTTTGGAATTTTTTTGCGCGTATGCCATTGACCGTACGGGTTAATTAATGATATATTTTTATAGTTCGGACATTTACGCACGTGGCGATACCACATATGTTTATTTAAATTTTTTTTACACTGTTTTATTTTTTTTTATGGGAAAAGGGGGTGATTCAAACTTTTATTAGGGAAGGGGTTAAATGACCTTTATTAACACTTTTTTTTAACATTTTTTTTGCAGTGTTATAGGTCCCATAGGGACCTATAACACTGCACACACTAATCTTTTACACAGATCACAGGCGTGTATTAACACGCCTGTGATCAGTGTTATCGGCGCTTGACTGCTCCTGCCTGGATCTCAGGCACGGAGCAGTCATTCGCCGATCGGACACCGAGGAGGCAGGTAAGGGCCCTCCCGGTGTCCGGTCAGCTGTTCGGGATGCCGCGATTTCACCGCGGCGGTCCTGAACAGCCCGACTGAGCAGCCGGGTCACTTTCACTTTCGCTTTAGAAGCGGCGGTCAGCTTTGACCGCCGCTTCTAAAGGGTTAATACCGCACATCGCCGCGATTGGCGATGTGTGGTATTAGCCGCGGGTCCCGACCGTTGATGAGCGCCGGGACCGACGCGATATGATGCGGGATCGCGGCGCGATCCCGCTTCATATCGCGGGAGCCGGCGCAGGACGTAAATATACGTCCTGCGTCGTTAAGGGGTTAAGGAGTAATTGGAACGGAGGAGAGTAGACAACA
Source organism: Hyla sarda (assembly GCF_029499605.1). NCBI lineage: Eukaryota > Metazoa > Chordata > Amphibia > Anura > Hylidae > Hyla > Hyla sarda. The sequence goes on from NC_079192.1 coordinate 177,818,816, forward strand.
ACAGGGGGAGGTTCAAAGGCATAGCCGCAGATTTTGAAAGGTTAACCTTGTACCCAGACACTACACCATAAAAATGAAGAATCCTGTAAAGATTAGGGAGGGACAGCAAAGGGCAGGTTAGGGTAGGAAGAACATCATCCGTAAATAGGCAGATTTTAAACTCCCTATCACGAAGAGTAACCCCAGAAATGTCCGGATCCCCCCGAATCATAGCAGGGGTTCAATACACAAAGCAAAGATCTGGGGGGCGGGTAACAGACATCCCTGCCGTGTGCCATTAAGCAGAGGGAAGGGAAGGGAAGAGGCATGAGGAAGTTTGAGAGAGGCGGTAGGGGAGGAATAGAGGCCCTGCAGAGCAGTGAGAAAGCTACCCATGATACCAAATTTCTGCAGCGTAATGTCAATGAGGCCCACCACTCTTCCTGTATTGTCACCCCCCTTTATACCTGGTGGCAAGGTATAAAGCCAACATGATCCTTGTGCACAAGAAAGGTGAGAAAACAGGAAAGGCGGGAGGCCAAAACCTTAGAAAACTATTTAAAATCAGAATTAAGAAGAGCAATGGACCTGTAACTAGAGCAATCATGAGGGTCCTTGCCCTGCTTTGGTATCAGAGTAATCAAAGAATGTGAGAAGGACTGCAGGACCCCCTCCCCCCTCATGAAAGCGTTAAAGAGAGGAACAAGCCAAGGAAGAAGGAGAGAAGAGTAGGTTTTGTAGTACAAGTAAGTAAAACCATCTGGGCTAGGTGAGAGACCAGCAGGTAAAGACTTAAGGACCTCTGTCAGCTCCTCTAAAGTAATTCAGGATATTTAGAGCATTCAGGGTAGCATGATCAGCCACTATAAGAGTCGGCAGATGGCACTGGGAGAGAAAGGCATCCAAAGCTGCATCATGCTCCACCGGATCGGGCAGAAGTTGAGAGGGAAGAGAATAAAGCTTAGAGTAGTAGGTCGAGAAAAGATAAGAAATGTCATCTGGATGATAATGAAGGGTACCAGAAAAATCCTTCAGAGCAGAGGCTGAGCAGCCGCATGGTTTTGCAAACGTCTGGCCAACATAGCATGTGCCTTGTTTCCTTTTTCATAAAATCATTGTTTAGCATAAAGCAGCTGGCGTTCAACCTTATGGAGTGCCAAATCCCTAAATTTAGACTGTGCCGCCACCATATGCCACAGCACCGAGAGAGAAGGGGAGGACAATAACAGGGACTCCAGCTGAGCAATCTCCTCACCAAGCTCCCGGGAGCGAGCCATTCCATCTCTCTTCAAACGGGTACCTAAAGCAATGCAATGGCCCAGAACTACAGACTTATGTGCTTCCCAAAGTACAGCTTGGAAGGAAACTGAGCCTTCATTAGTAGCAAAATAGTCAGCAATACAAGCCTGGATCGAATCCCTGGAAGGCGGAGACTTGATCAAGAAGTCGTTAAGATGCCAATGGCAGTGCCTAGGGTAGGAAGCAAAAAGAGAAAAGGAAAGCAGAATAGGACTATGGTCCGACCAAGAGATAGATTACAAAGAAGCATCCGAGAGCATGCGGACCACAGGAAGGTTACCAAAAAAGCAATCAATGCGCGTATGCAACTAATGGGGGTGAGAGTAAAAAGTAAAAGAGCAGTCAGTAGGGTGATTAATGCACCAGAGATGGTAAAGAGAGGAGGTGTGGATGATATGACAAAAAATCCAAGCGAGACGCAACTGGGCAGGAGTGGGAGGGTTAGAGACCAAGGAGTGGCGATCTATGAAGGGTGAAAAAACGAGATTGAAGTCCCCCCAAGAAGGGGGGGGATATTTACACAGCTAAGCTATGACCCTACACAAAAGAGGAATTTGGGAAGTGTTAAGGGAACAAATATTACAAAGTAGGAAAGATTTACCCCCCAGGGAGCCCTCGACAACAACAATTCACCCCGCAGAGGAGACCTGGAGAGGACAGGAACAGGAGACCAAAATCGCTATACCCGCCACTTTTCTACCTGAAGAAGCAGAGAAAGCCTGGAGATAGAGGTGGTGGAGAAATTGAAAAGAGCCAGTATGGTCAAAGTGTGTCTCCTGAAGAAACACGATGTTGGTGCAAAGCATAACCAACTCCCGCTGCAAAAGAAGCCTCTGGGGGGGGGGGGGGAGTTGAGACCCTTGACATTCAAGGAAACACACTTGACCATGGTGAAAGAAAAAAGGAGAGGAGAAACCAATAAAGATGAACATTCACCCAGACCCACAGGGGGGTCGCAGACAGCTAAATGGAGATCACACATCCAACTGGGTCAAGGGAACAAGAAGCCGCCTCCAGAGAGCCTAAAAGAGAGTGGAATCAGGAAGAAAGAGAGGACACAAGAGGAAGGGGAAGACAGACACAACATGACACAGTTCAACGACTGGCGATGAAGTGGATCCATTGTCCCTGTGTGGATGGTGACGTGGGCCGTACCAGGGAGAGGAGTTTAAGGTGCCGCTGGTTTTCACCAGAGCCCTCCGCAAAGCGGGATGGACTTGCTACGGCAGGCTGCATCCAAGTCGCTACCCCTGATACGACTCATCCACACAGGTGGACGAGGTGTAATGTGGCACAGGAAGGAAGAGGCAACACAAAGTCAGGACAAGCAGGAGGTCAGGGCTGGCGGCACAGTAGCAAGGTCAGGTCGCGTAGCAAGAGGTCAGTGGGCAGGTGGCGCAAGAGCAAGGTCAGGATACGTAGCAATAAGGTCAGATACACAGCAAGGCAAGACACAAAACTGAACGCTTTTTCTAAGGCTGATAAAGCACAAAGATCCGGCAAGGGTCAAAAGGTGGTGATAGTACTTAAAGTCATGGGGCAGCTAGAACCAATTAATTGCATACTGTCCCTTAATTACAAAGAGCTTGCGCACGCACGCCCTAGGAGGCAGGGACACACGTGCTGGCAAGCAAGAAGCACATGGGGACAACGAGGGAGGTGAGAAGGGGAGGACTGAATGCGATCGCATCGCGGGATGCGAATTGCAGTATAGGCAGTGCCGGGCAGCAGAGGAGGAGTATGTCCGCGGCCAGCATGTCTGACCACGGCGCGACTCCTAACAGTACCCCCCCACCACCACCCTTTAGATCTCCTCCTCTTGTTAGGCCAGAGAAACCTGAGCACCATATTCTTTTCTAAGATGTTCTCCTTAGGTTCCCAGGACCTCTCCTCAGGACCAAAACCCTTCTAATCAACCAGGAAGTACCGTTTCCCCCTGATGGTCTTGGTGGCGAGTATCTCCTAAACTTCAAACACATCAGAGGGAAACAGGGGTAGGAGAGATATTCTTAAGAGAGAACCAGTTAAAGACCAATGGCTTGAGGAGGGAGACGTGTAAGGAGTTCGGGATGCGCAGGGAAGGAGGGAGATGTAACTTGTAAGCAACTGGATTGATGCGGCTTAGGACTTTAAAAGGACCCAAGAAGTGTGGACCCAATTTGTAACTGTTACGCCGAGCGCTCCGGGTCCCTGCTCCTCCCCGTTCTTCTGCCTGCAGCGCCCCGGTCAGACCCGCTGACCGGGAGCGCTGCATTGTCTCTGCCGGTGGGGATGCGATCCGCATAGCGGGACGCGCCCGCCCGCTGGTCGCATCCCAATCAACTCACCTGTCCCATTCCCCGGCTGCCACGTCCCGGCGCGCGCGGCCCCGCTCTCTAGGGCGCGTGCACGCCGGCTCTCTGAAATGTTTAAGGGCCAGTGCACCACTAATTGGTGCCTGGCCCAATCAGTTGTTAATCACTTCCCATTCCTATATAAACCCCTTCCTGTCCTAGCCGGATCTTGTTGCCTTAGTGCCCTGAGAAAGCATTTTGTGTATCCCAAGCCTGTGTATCCAGACCCTTGCCGTTGCCCCTGACTACAATCCATTGCTGCCTACCCTGACCTTCTGCTACGTCCGACCTTGCTCTTGCCTTGTCCCTGTGTACCGTGCCTGTCTCAGCTGTCATAGGGTTGAGTCGCTATCGGGTGGAACGACGTGGGGGTTACCTGCCGCTTCAAGTCCATCCCGCTTTGCGGCGGGCTCTGGTGAAAACCAGTAACCCCTTAGATTCCGTTCCCCTGGTACGGCCCACGCCATCACCTCACTGACCTCGCTGCATACCAGTGTCCTCCAGTGTCCTCGCTGCATACCAGTCCGGATCCTGACAGTAGATCCGGCCATGGATCCCGCTGAGGTCCCGCAGTTCCGCACCCTCGCCCTCCTGGAATAATGAGGCCCTCTGCGCGACCTTCAAGAAAGGCTTATCCAATAACATCAAAGATGTCCTGGCCGCATGAGAAAATCCTGCTAATCTGTCAGAACTCATCCATTTGGCCACCCGCATCGACATGCATTTCTCGGAAAGACGCCAGGAACTTCGTCAGGAAAAGGATCTTGTTCGCACCAGGCATTTTTTCTCCCCGGCTCCTCTCTTCCAATGTCCTTTGCAATCTGTTCCTGTGCCTTCCGCCGAGGAGGCTATGCAAGTGGATCGGTCTCGCCTGATCCTACAAGAGAGGACTCGCCGCCGAAATGAGAATTTGTGCCTGTACTGTGCTAGTACCGAACATTTCCTAAAAGACTGTCCTATCCGCCCTCCACGTCAGGAGAAACGCACACACCTACTTCACAAGGGTGAAACGACACTTGGTGTGAATTCAGCCTCTCCATGTCTGACTGTACCTGTGCGGATTTCTCCTTCCGCCAACTCCTCCTTCTCAGCAGTGGCCTTCTTGGACTCAGGTTCTGCAGGAAACTTTATCTTGGCCTCTTTCGTTAATAGGTTCAGTATTCCAGTAACCCATCTCGTCAAGCCGCTCTTTAACTCTTCTGTAAACAGAGAGAAATTGGACTGCACTGTGCACTACCGCACTGAACCCCTGCCCATGAGCATTGGACTTCACCATGAAAAATTTGAATTTATTGTTCTGCCTATCTGCATCTCTGAAGTTCTTCTTTGCCTGCTGTGGCTCCAGCGTCATGCTCCTACCCTCGACTGGACCACCGGGGAGATCAAAAGTTGGGGTCCTTCTTGTCACAAGCGATGTCTCACATCTGCTCCCACTTGTCAAACCCCTGAGGCTTCATCTTTACCGGGCCTTCCCAAGGGTTACCAGGACTATTCAGATGTATTCTGCAAAAAGTAAGCAGAGATCTTACCTCCTCATAGACCTTATGATTGTCCCATTGACCTCCTTCCTGGTACCACTCCGCCCCGTGGCAGGATTTACCCTCTGTCAGCCCCAGAGACTCAAGCCATGACGAAATATATCCAGGAGAACCTAAAGAGAGGTTTTATTCGGAAATCCTCATCCCCTTCTGGAGCGGGGTTCTTCTTTGTTTCTAAAAAGGATGGATCCTTACGTCCATGTATTGACTACCGCGGTTAAAATAAGATTACCATCAAAAACCGCTAACCCCTGCCTTTGATCTCCGAACTCTTTGACCGTCCACGCGGAGCAAGTATCTTCACAAAACTGGACTTAAGGGGCGCGTATAATCTTATTCGCATCCATAAAGGTGATGAGTGGAAAACCGCTTTCAATACCAGAGATGGACATTTTGAATATCTAGTTATGCCCTTTGGGCTCTGCAACGCCCCTGCAGTCTTCCAGGACTTTGTTAATGAGATCTTTCGAGACTTATTGTATACCTGTGTTGTGGTCTACTTGGATGACATCTTGATTTTTTCCTCTTACTTAGAGGAACACCGTCGTTATGTCCGTCAAATGCTCCAAAGACTCCGTGAAAACCACCTGTACGCTAAATTTGAAAAATGTGTCTTTGAATGCAACAGTCTTCCTTTCCTAGGTTACCTAGTCTCTGGCCAAGGGCTTCAAATGGATCCAGATAAACTGTCGGCAGTTTTCGATTGGCCACGCCCTTCTGGACTCCGTGCTATCCAACGCTTCCTGGGATTCGCCAACTATTATCGACAGTTCATTCCCCACTTCTCCACCATTGTGGCCCCGATTGTGGCTCTGACCAGGAAGAATGCTAATCCTAAGTCGCGCCTCCACAAGCGGATGAGGCCTTCAATCGTCTCAAAGCTGCCTTCGCCTCTGCACCAGTTCTATCCAGACCTGATCTGTTGAAACCATTCTTCCTGGAAGTAGACGCTTCCCCAGTCGGAGCCGGAGCCATACTTCTGCAAAAAAAATGCTACCGGACGAAACATTACTTGCGTTTTTTTCTCAAAGACTTTCTCTCCGGCAGAAAAGAACTACTCTATTGGAGATCGTGAACTGCTGGCCATCAAGTTAGCACTTGAGGAGTGGAGACATCTATTGGAGGGTTCCAAACACCCCATTGTCATTTATACTGACCACAAGAATTTGTCTTACTTCCAGTCCGCTCAGCGTCTGAATCCTCGCCAGGCTAGATGGTTGTTGTTTTTTGCCTGCTTCAACTTCGAGATACACTTTCGTCCCGCTGACAAGAATGTCAGAGCTGACGCCCTTACTCGTTCCTCTGATGCCTCTGAGTCTGAAGCCCCTCTGCAGCATATTATACCACCTGAGTGCCTGGTCTCCTCTGCTCCAGCCTCACTGGGGCAAACCCCCTCTGGAAAGACTTTTGTTCCTCCAAGCCTTCGCCTCAAGATCCTCAAATGGGGGCATTCTTCTCACCTGGCTGGTCATGCTGGCATTAAAAAGTCCATTTAGCTAATCTCCCGTCTGTATTGGTGGCCTACACTAGAGGGTGACGTAACTGATTTTGTTTGGGCCTGTACTGTTTGTGCCCGGGATAAAACCCCTCGCCAGAAGCCTGCTGGACTCCTCCTTCCTTTGCCTGTCCCTGAGCAACCATGGTCCCAAATTGCCATGGATTTCATTACAGATCTTCCCGTATCCCATGACAACACCGTCATCTGGGTGGTCGTTGATCGGTTTTTCCAAAAGGGCTCACTTCATTCCGCTTCCAGGCCTTCCTTCTGCTCCACAGCAATTTTTTCTGCACATTTTTCGTCTTCACGGGCTTCCCACACATATCGTCTCGGATAGAGGCGTTCAATTTGTGTAAAAAGTTTGGAGAGCTCTCTGTAATCAATTAAAGATCAAATTAAATTTCTCATCCTCCTATCACCCCCAATCCAATGGACAAGTGGAAAGAGTAAACCAGATTCTTGGTGACTACTTGCGACATTTTGTCTCCTCCCACCAAGATGATTGGGTCGACCTTCTGCCCTGGGCTGAATTCTTGTACAATTTCAAAGATTCTGAATCCTCCGCAAAATCCCCTTTCTTTGTGGTGTACGGCTGTCACCCTCTGCCACCCCCCCTCCCCATTCCCACTTCTTCTGGAGTTCCTGCTGTGGATGAAGTAACCCGTGACTTCTACGTTATCTGGAAGGATACTCAAAACTCGCTCCTACTGGCCTCGTCTCGAATGAAGAGACATGCTGATAAAGAGAAGAACTCCTCCTGTCTTCGCTCCTGGTGACAAAGTGTGGCTCTCTGCCAAATATATCCGGTTTCGTGTTCCTAGCTACAAGCTGGGTCCACATTACCTTGGACCATTTAAAGTCATAAGTCAAATCAACTCTGTCTCCTACAAGCTTCATCTTCCTCCTTCTCTTCGTATTCCTAACTCCTTTCATGTTTCCCTTCTCAAACCTCTCGTTCTTAACCGCTTTTCCCCCAAGATCATCGTTCCTGCTCCTGTCTCTGGCTCCTCTGATGTCTTCGCGGTAAAAGAAATCCTCGCCTCCAAGGTTGTCAGAGGTAAAAAAAAAATTCTTGTTGACTGGGAGAATTGGGGCCCCGAAGAGAGGTCTTGGGGGCGCGAGGACAATATCCTCGACAAGGAGCTCATCCATAGGTTCCTGGGCTCCAAAAAGAGGGGGAGACCTAAGGGGGGGGCGTACTGTTACGCCGCAGCGTTCTCCTGCCTGCAACGCCCCGGTCAGACCCGCTGACCGGGAGCGCTGCATTGTCTCTGCTGGTGGGGATGCGATACGCGTAGCGGGACGCGCCCGCCCGCGGGTCGCATCCCAATCCACTCACCTGTCCCGTTCCCCAGCTGTCACGTCCCGGCACGCGCGGCCCTGCTCTCTAGGCCAGTGCACCACTAATTGGTGCCTGGCCCAATCAGTTGTTAATCACTTCCCATTCCTATATAAACCCCTTCCTGTCCTCGCCGGATCTTGTTGCCTTAGTGCCCTGAGAAAGCGTTTTGTGTATCCCAAGCCTGTGTATCCAGACCCTTGCTGTTGCCCCTGACTACGATCCATTGCTGCCTGCCCTGACCTTCTGCTACGTCCGACCTTGCTCTTGCCTTGTCCCTGTATACCGCGCCTGTCTCAGTTGTCAGTAGGGTTGAGTCGCTACCAGGGACTACCCCTTTAAGTCCCTGGTAATTAATGCAGGGTCGGAGAGAACCGTCCTTTTTCTCCACAAAGAAGAAACCGGATCCGGCTGGAGAGGTAGACTTCTGAATGAAGCCCTTCTGTAGGTTCTCGCTGATGTATTCAGACATGGCCTGTGTCTCAGGAGCCGACAAAGGATAGATTCTTCCCCGAGGGGGCGAAGAACCTGGCAGAAGATCAATTGGACAATCGTTAGGTCGATGAGGAGGAAGACCCTCTGCTTACTTCTCACAAAATACATCAGCAAAGTCTTCATATGGGGTAGGCAGACGCAGCAGAGAGGGGCAAGGAATAGGATGCTTCAGTTGAATTGTCACCAGACAGCGGTTTCCGGCAATCCTAGCCCCAACAGGAGACTTCCCCGGAGCACCAATCAATAACCGGGCATGGCGTTGCAGCCATGGCAGACTGAGGAGAATTGAGGAAGAACAGTGAGGAAGCACATAGAACTTAATCCACTCCTTAATCCACAATAACATTAATGCTTATGCAGAATTATAAAACTACATCCCTTTCCCTTATCCCCTTACATCCTTCCCTTCAATCCCCTGGTTGGACTTGATGGACGTATGTCTTTTTTCAACCATACTAACTATATAGCGCCCACTTGCATTTTCAGAGGTTCAGTGATAAACTTTACCGCGTAATTCAAGCCCTCTCCATTGATAGTGGAGATGTACAGAGGCTTAGCGAGCAGTGTGACTGGGAAAGGAAATTTATGGATCAGAGAGGCATCCACGAAGTTCCCTGCTGAACCAGAGTCCACAAAAGCAGAAACAAGGAATGAGCAACCATAAGAGGAGAATAGCCAGACAGGCATGTATAAGTGAGGAGAGGGAGTATTTACACCTAGAGAAGCCTCTCCCACGTGCCCTAGGTGCGTGCGTTTCCCGGTCGCTGAGGCCAAAGAGGTCAGTTATTGTGAAAATGCGCCGGGCTGGCACAATACAGGCACAGGTTCTCTTCCCATCGCCGTGTCCTCTCTTGTGGAAACAGGCGAGCTCGATCCCCCTGCATAGGTGTAACACTCACAGCAGTAGTGGATCTGCTGTACCTGTGTAGAAGATAACTTGGTCCGTACCAGGGAGCACAGTCTAAGGTTCCGCTGGTTTTCACCAGAGCCCACCGCAAAGCGGGATGGATTTGCTGCAGCAGGTGGCACCCAGGTCGCTACCCCTGGTACGACTCATCCACACAGGTTGCTGAGATGAAATGTAGCACAGGAGAGATATGGCAACTCGTAGTCAGGATAGCAGAAGGTCAGGGCAGGCAGCACAGGTGCGGGGTCAGGAACGTAGCAGGAGGTCAGTAGGCAGGCGGCACAGGAGCAAGGTCAGGTCACGGAGAAGGTAGGTCAAAAACACGGGTAGAGCAATACAAAGTACGTTTAGCGATGCGAATCCCGGCCCCACCGGCAGAGGTGGACGGAGCAGGGGAGCGCTCATGGACAGCATGTCTAGACAGAGCTCAAGATATAACAATGGGCTCTTCAGCAGAAGGCGAAGAAGTAGGCAGAGGTGGCCGCTGAAACAATGGAGCCAAACGGGGAAGACGGCGTGAACGGGCAGGCTCACGTTCTTGACTGAGCTATTCTTGCCTCTCCCCAAAAGCACATCAATGCGGGTAGCCAGCAGAATTAATTCATTCAGGGAAGATGGTGAATCCCATGTGGCCAGGGCATCCTTTACCCTGCTAGAAAGTCCTTTCTTGAAGGTGGCTCACAGGGCCGCCGCATTCCAAACCAATTCAGAAGCTAGAGTACATAAATGGACTGTGTAGTCTCCTATGAAGAATCCCCTTGACGGAGGTTCAGGAATGCGGTTTCTTACGAGGAAGAACGTGCTGGCTCCTCGAAGACACTGTGGAATTCCGAAAGGAAAGATTGCAGATTGGTCATCACTGGATCACCTTTGTCCCAGAAAGGAGTAGCCCAGGCCAGCGGTAAACAGGGTCTACAGAAAGGAGACAGGCAGGATAGTGTCCATCCAAGGAAAGGAAAGTCCCCTCCAGTGGGTGCAGAAGGAGGGCTTCGTCGACCCTGAGAGGCAGACTTCCAACCCTGAGTGGAACGTTTATGGCAGACAGGTAGCCACACCAGAGAAAGGAGAGGAGGCAGGGGGGTCAGACCCCAATCAGCTAGCTGAGGAGCAGGCAGGTCCAGTGTGGTACAAAAGGTCGGGAGAGGGAGATCTGAGAAGGACTGTAGTACATCACAGCGTCAATAACACAACAAATCAATAACATCTCCGGGGGCGCCAGTGGAAGACTTAGGGGAGAGAGCCCGATGAGCCCTGTCCAACTTAATTTTATGAGATGGAGGTTCACCCAGGATGAAATTAAATTAGCTTCTAAAGTCAGAACCCCCCCCCCCCCTTTTCACACAGCCCCTTTTCACACAGCCCCACTCATTCCCTGCAAAGTCCCCACCCACTTGGCGAGCGCAACATAAAGTTGGACAAAGTTACAAATATTTGCACAAAACAGAGCTTGCAAAAAAAATTACGACTTGTGACTTTTTGTATGCCAAAATACTGGTGTACTTAAAATTACCCAAAAGGACTCTCTCTTTGGTGTGTTTTAAATTAGTGTACTAATTTTGCTAGAGGTGCCCATTTAAGTTTAATATTATTATAATCTGCCAATTGAAGTATTTTTTTCATGAGGGATGCAGTAGGTTTCCGGCATGAATCATAAAGATTAAAGTAGCGATAAATGGCTGCAGTAGCTTCCAGCAAGACATAGCAACTGCGCTTTTTTAGAATATTGTTGCAGCAAACTGTCTTAAATAATGGAACACTTAACCGAGTAAGCAATACATGCTACATTTTTCTCAGAGAAGGAAGGGTGTATGACGTCTGCTAAGTAACTAAAGGCATCTTTGAAGGTCTGTGGGATTATGTCCATTTGAAGGTTTATAGCAGATACAGAGGTAATTGGCATCATTATACATCGAAGCAGGTTATTACAGCACAGTAACATTGTAGCCACTAAACATAAAATTCTGCTTAATTCTATTGCTCTCTATTTGATTCAGCCATCTGCCATTCACACCCTTCCCAACAGTACATCATATGTCTTCATCTATAACAGCTTTCTCTCTTTTTCTTTGTTTAGTTGGAAATCCTATGCGTCAAGTAATTATCCCATAAATCTTGCCATTGATTTTACTGCAACCAGCTTGGGGCAGCTGAAATCCCATTACTGTGCAGCGATGTACCTGCAGTCTAACAATAAAACTCATGCTAAGGCACAGCATTACTCACGCAAGCATCATGGGAGCACTGTATCCAGTCAAGTGTTATTTCTGATGTGAGCATATTTCTGCACTGTGAACATAAGCGTGGAATGTGCAGGCCATGAAATTAATAGCTGATGCTAAAATTTCATACAAAATATTAATTCAGAATGGCGTAATGTAAAAAATTAATGACTTGTGCATGATTTGCTGCTCACCACGGATTCCAAAATGCAACATTGGATTAAATTGCAATTCATTTTTTTAGTGCTTATTATCCTTTTTGAGGTTTAACTATTTAACCCCTTAAGGACACAGCTCATTTTCCTTTTTACATGTTTGTTTTTTTCCTTCTCGCCTTTTAAGAGCCATAACTCTTTTATTTTTCCATCCACAGAGCCATATGAGGGCTGGTTTTTACCATAAAATGTATGGTGAATATTATAATAGTTTGCTCCTACGATCCCTTTGTAGACACTTAGGCCGCTTCACACTTACGTAGCTCGGGCCTTCCAAGAGCGGCCAGCGCTGACAGAATCAGTGGGCGCTAGGACAAGGCTGATATTGTTGTCCCCATAGACATATGTCTGCGGAGTGGATTCCACCTAAAGAATGGACAAGACCATCCTTTTAGTAGTGGAATTTCAGTGGAATATCTGCCGCTAAAATTCCGTAGTGTGCACTGGGCAGTGGAATCCCATTGGCAGTAAGGGGCCTCTGCTGCACTGGAATTTCTGAGCAAAATTTTTAAACGGAATTCCACACAGAAATTCAGTAGTGTGAACCTGGCCTCAGACAGCAAGGGGCTAACAAAGGCAAATTTCATTCTAAGCAGCCAAAATCAAATACTATTATGTTCACACAGCATACAATTTGCTGTCATATTTCATTTTATGCCATCATTTTTTGTTCATAATTGCACCCCAGCATCAGTGATGTAGCTATAGAGGTCTCAAAGGTCGCAACCGGACCCCCCTGCCACTACATTATATGCACTACTGCAGGCCAACCGTTAGGATGGCCCTCGGGCATCATCTGAGGGCCCAGGCCTGTGCGGAAGGCCCATCGTTTCCTGCCCTTTTCTCTACATTGTTTTAATGCTGGCCCGGCCCCTTTCAGTCAGCGCCAGTGTGTGTATGATAGACAGAACTGGTCCCTTAGGCGCCAATGCTGCTAAGCCAGGAAGGGGTGGCTGGAGGGGGGGGGGGTGTCAGGTGAAGGGGGGGCGACAGCTGATGGGGGGGTCACAGCTGTGTGTGGCTGTGGTAGACTGGCAGCGACACGCAGCAGGGCTCTGTGCATCATGAGTCGGGATGATACAGAATAAACATCCGGGGTGGGGTAGGTTAAATTACCTGGTCCTGGCTAACCCGTGCATGTCATCCTAGGGACGCCGCTGCTGAATGTTCTGTGATAAAGCTGTCATGTGACCAATAGAGCAGCAGAGAGTGACGTCCCTTGCGTAACCAAAGTGTAGCGGAGCATGGCGAAGGATGCTGGACAGGAATGAGAGGAGAGAGGGCAGAGGTGTGTTTCAGTTTGGGTCGGTGCATCATGGTTCTTGGTGCATGGTGTGGTACAGCATATGGCAGTACAGTATATACTGTATGGGGGCACAGTAAGGTGGCACTGGCACAGAAATCCTGCCTATGGTGCCAGTGCCACAATATATAGAAAGGATTCAGTGTGGTGGTAGTATTATATTCAGGGGTACAGTGTGTGGCAATATTATTTTCAGGGGGTACAGTGGGTCGCAGTATTAAATTCAGAGGGTTCAGTGTGGTAGTATTAAATTCAGGGGTACAGTGTGTGGCAGTATCATTTTCAGAGGGTACAGTGTTTGGAAGTATTATTTTCAGAGGGTACAGTGTGTGGCAGTATTATATTCAGATGGTTCAGTGTGGTAGCATTATATTCAGGGGTACAGTGTGTGGTAGCATTATATTCAGGGGTACAGTGTGTGGTAGTATTATATTCAGGGGTACAGTGTGTGGCAGTATTATATTCAGGGGTACAGTGTATGGCAGCAGGGGCGGACTGACACCACTCAGGGCCCCCGGACCAAATGAAGCAAGGGCCCCCCACAAGACTCCACCCCTGGCCCCACCTCTGCCCCACCCCTATTCCCACCCAGTATGTACATGAATATTTGCCATAGAATAGGGGGTGCAGTGCACTTGAGGCTATGGTGTACTTTGAGGGATGGCAATGCCAATCACCTTAACTACACCAATCGCTTAGAAACACTGAACTATCCTCCTTCTTTTTATGCCAACTTGGGATCTCTGTCTGTGATACCCAGTCCAACTTGGCTCCAGCCTTCAATCACCTTAAAGGGGTACTCCGGTGGAAAACATTTTATTTTTTTTTTAAATCGACTGGTGCCAGAAAACAGATTTGTAAATTACTTCTATTAAAAAATCTTAATCCTTCCAGTACTTATTAGCGGCTGCATACTACAGAGGAAATTCTTTTCTCTTTGGATCTCTTTTCTGTCACGACCACAGTGCTCTCTGCTGACATCTCTGTTCATTTTAGGAAATGTCCAGAGCAGCATATGTTTGCTATGGGGAATTTCTCTTGCTTTGGAAAGTTCCTGACATATACAGAGGTGTCAGCAGAGAGCACCGTGGTCGTGACAGAAGAGAAATCCAAAAATAAAAGAATTTCCTCTGTAGTATACAGCCGCTAATAAGTACTGGAAAGATAAAGATTTTTAGCAACTGCTCCATTTATAAGCCACACACTTTACCTTTTTCTGCTCCCTGCTTGGGTGAGGCTGAGGCTAAAGAAATAGCACAGCAGCACAGAGTATTTCTGGAGGGAACTGTAGTGAGTCAGAATGTCTGTATCACCACAGTTCCTGACAGAAATACTCTGTGCTGCTGGGAAGCCTACTCCATATTCTACCTGCCTTTCACCACCCCCTACATGATGGTACAGTCAGAAATATAAGTTATATTTCACATATAAGTGATACATACCACTATACAATTCATAAGCCATCCACCCACCTAGCCAGGTTACCCTGTTTTGGGTTCATGCAGCTGTCGACTGAGAAGGCCGGCAGAGAGATCACGGCACTTCTTTGGGAGGGCTATGTACACTGAGGACAAGCAGGGCTCTGTACACTGAGGACAAGCAGGGCTATGTACACCAAGGACAAGCAGTGCTCTGTACACAGAGGACAAGCAGGGCTCTGTACACAGAGGACAAGCAGGGCTCTGTACACCAAGGACAAGCAGGGCTCTGTACACTGAGGACAAGCAGGGCTCTGTACACTGAGGACAAGCAGGGCTCTGTACACTGAGGACAAGCAGGGCTCTGTACACTGAGGGCAAGCAGGGCTCTGCACACTGAGGACAAGCAGGGCTCTGTACAGTAAGGACAAGCAGAGCTCTATGCACTGAGGACAATCAGGGCTCTGTGCACTGAGGACAAGCAGGGCTCCATACACTGAGAACAAGCAGGGCTCCATACACTGAGGACATGCAGGGCCCTGTACACTGAGAACAAGCAGGGCTCCGTACACTGAGGACAAGCAGGGCTCCGTACACTGAAGACAAGCAGGGCTCCGTACACTGAGGACAAGCAGGGCTCTGTACACTGAGGACAAGCAGGGCTCTGTACACTGAGGACAAGCAGGGCTCTGTACACTGAGGACAAGCAGGGCTCTGTACACTGAGGATGAGCAGGGCTCTGTGTACTGAGGACAAGCAGTGCCCTGTTCACTGAGGACAAGCAGGGTTCTGTACCTGAGGACAAGCAGGGCTCCGTACACTGAGGACAAGCAGGGCTCCGTACATTGAGGACAAGCAGGGCCCTGTACACTGAAGACAAGCAAGGCCCTGTACACTGAGGACAAGCAGGGCCCTGTACACTGAAGACAAGCAAGGCCCTGTACACTGAGGACAAGCAGAATTCTGTACCTGAGGACAAGCAGGGCTCCATACACTGAGGACAAGCAGGGCTCCGTACACTGAGGACAAGCAGGGCCCTGTACACTTAAGACAAGCAAGGCCCTGTACACTGAGGACAAGCAGGGCCCTGTACACTGAAGACAAGCAAGGCCCTGTACACTGAGGACAAGCAGGGTCCTGTACACTGAGGACAAGCAGGGCCCTGTACAGTGAGGACAAGCAGGGCCCTGTACACTGAGGACAAGCAGGGTTCTGTACACTGAGGACAAGCAGGGCTTTGTGCAGTGAGGACAAGCAGGGCCCTGTACACTGAGGACAAGCAGGGTTCTGTACACTGAGGACAAGCAGGGCTTTGTGCAGTGAGGACAAGCAGGGCTCTGTACACTGAGGACAAGAAGGGTTCTGTACACTGAGGACAAGCAGGGCTCTGTACACTGAGGACAAGCAGGGATATGTGCAGTGAGGACAAGCAGGGCTCTGTACACTGAGGACAAGCAGGGCTCTGTACACTGAGGACAAGCAGGGCCCTCTACACTAAGGACAAGCAGGGCGGGCACACCAGTCTTTGGCGGCGGCAGCAGCAGGGAACCCCGGCACTTAGACGTGAGGTTCATGTCACTGTGGGGCGTGACTTAAGCGACTCTCCCAGGAAGCCACTGCTACAGTGGCTGTCTGGGAGCGAAATATCATTAATAGCTCCGGGGCCCGGCTATTCAAAAAAATGTATACATATATATATATATATATATATATATATTTATATTTATATTTTAAGATTTCATATGACAGGCGGCAGACAGCGGGCCCTTTTCCCGGCCGGGCCTTCGGTCAACGTCTGAATGGACCGGCCGGTCAGTCCGCCCCTGTATGGCTGTATTATTTTCAGGGGGTACAGTGTGTGGCAGTATTATATTCAGATGGTTCAGTGTGGCAGTATTATATTCAGAGGGTACAGTGTGTGGCAGTATTATATTTAGAGGATACAGCGTGTAGAGGGGTGCGTACGGCACTGCGGCTTCTATGGAATGTGATACTGTGCGTTGTCGGACTTAGCTGTAGTGAGGCTTATGTGGTGCTCTGATTTGTAAATGGTATGCAGTTCAATCAGCAGATGAAAAGATATTGTAGAAAAAAATCGGCAACGATCGGGGCTTCAGTTCTTCATGCTTTATTGCATATGTAACATACTCACATATAAAGGAAGGGAGACATACAGTGGGGGGAATAAGGGCGACAAAGCTCCGTTTCATACAGGGATTGTACTTCCTCCGGCCATCTTACCCTACCTATCCACCTATCCCTATTGTGCACACCCCTATAGTGAAGTGTGAATTAAAATACAGAGGGAGGTAGGAGTGTCTATGGAAGTTAGAGGCAGGCTGACAGTTCTGTCCTGTCATTAAGCCCCAGTATGCCTGTTGCGTTTGTACGCAATATCCATTGCGTTTCTCTACTGAGCATTTTTCTATCCAAACGCTCTCCTTCTTTTAACATATGAAAGAACTAGAACAATAAGTCAGGTAGTAAAAAGGAAAACTAGCAAAGAAAGTAACAGGAATACATGGCTAGGGGACTTAATGCCTAAAGGAAATATGAAATGTAAACACTGTAACTTCTGCGAGTACAACATGGTGGCGAAAACACTGAGACTAGGGGCAGTTACCCATACCGTACAAGACCTTTTAACCTGCAGGACAGAGAGAGTAATTTATGCTCTATTCTGCCCTTGCGGTTTTTATTATGTGGGAAAAACTAGCAGGCAATTACGAGTGCAAATACGTGAACATTTTTATTCCATTCGCACGGAGAAACACGGTTCTGCTAGGTTAATGTCCCACATAAAAGAACAACATGGGAATAATCCAAATGTATTACGGTTCGCAGGGCTAGAAGTTATAAACCTAAAAAGAGGAAAGCGTTTGGATAGAAAAATGCTCAGTAGAGAAACGCAATGGATATTGCGTAAAAACGTAACAGGCATACTGGGGCTTAATGACAGGACAGGACTGTCAGCCTGCCTCTAACTTCCATAGACACTCCTACCTCCCTCTGTATTTTAATTCACACGTCACTATAGGGGTGTGCACAATAGGGATAGGTGGATAGGAAGACACACCTGTATAAATTAAGCAGTCAGCTCTAGGGTAAGATGGCCGGAGGAAGTACAATCCCTATACGAAACGGAGCTTTGTCGCCCTTATTCCCCCCACTGTATGTCTCCCTTCCTTTATATGTGAGTATGTTACATATGCAATAAAGCATGAAGAACTGAAGCCCCGGTGAGTGCCGATTTTTTCTACAATATCTTTTCATCTGCTGATTATATTTAGAGGGTTCAGTGTGGTAGTATTATATTCAGGGGTACAGTGTGTGGCAGTATTATATTCAGGGGACGCAATGTGTGACTATTATATTCAGGGGCACAGTGGTTGGCAGTATTATATTCAGGTGGCACAGTATCTGGCAGGGTTATAATGATTATTGTGTTCATACAGAGGATGAGGATCTGCGTACAAAGTGAGGAGCCTATGATGCGTGCGTCAGACACTGATGAGAGAAGATGTAGCTGGAAGAAGTCCGCGGTCTCAATCAGATGAAGAAAAAAAGATAAGGAAAGACAACAAAGAAGATGTCACTCAGGTCACTGATATAATTGTGTACTATGTCTGACTGTCCCATCAAATGTAGTCATGATGAGTGAAATAGTACCTCGATCTGCGGTTCTCCAGATGTTTCAAAACTACAACTCCCTGAGGCTCTCAATAAATGATGGGAGTTGTGGCTTTGCAACATCTGCAGAGCCACATTAACCTAGGTGATCAGTGGGGGTCCCAGCAGTCGGACCCCCACCCAAAAAAAAAATAGGCTGCTTATTCTGAAATGCCCAAGCCAATTTTTGGTCTAAGTCCAGTCCTGGCGCGCGGTTGGGGATGGAGGACCTGGGGAGGGGGGGCCAGGGCAATTTTTTGCATCGGGACCCTGGGGTTTCTAGCTACGCCCCTGCCCAGCATCATCTACACATACAAAGGAGAGAGCAGACAGCCAGAGACATGGGAGTCGGGTGGGAGGTGGCAGACAGCTGGAGACATGGGAGTCAGGTGGGAGGTAGCAGACAGCCAGAGACATGGGAGTCGGGTGGGAGGTGGCAGACAGCTGGAGACATGGGAGTCGGGTGGGAGGTGGCAGACAGCTGGAGACATGGGAGTCAGGTGGGAGGTGGCAGACAGTCGGGGACAGAGGAGTCAGGTGGGAGGTAGCAGACAGTCGGGGACATGGGAGTCGAGTGGAAGGTAGTGGACAGCGATTCAGCTGCTTTTGCGATTAATCGTGCTGCCCTAATACAGAACCACTGAAATACCCGTTTACCCAGAAAGGCTTTGTGCATGTTTTTGCCTTGTGTGTGCCTTCACTATCAAAAAACATAGGGGGAGATATAGCAAAACTTGTGTAGAGGAAACGTCCACCAGTTGCCCATAGCAACCAATTAGATCGCTACTTAGATTTTTTTTTTTTTTTGAGGCCTTTAAAAAAATGAAAGAATCTGATTGGTTGCTATGGACAACTGCATCACCTTAACACAAGTTTTGATAAATCTCCTCCATAGAAACATAATGTTAATCTTTTTACAAAAAAAAATATGGATGTTTTATTCAATTATCCTGTCTGTGTAATCTACAGTCAGTTTGTGGTTGTACCCTAATAAAACAGAGATGATCCTGGAAAAGTTCATTTACTGGCGCTGTCATCTGCTGCAGCCTGGTGCTTTAATAACCAGTGATTTAGAAGGATCCATGTTAGATACTAATTGCCTGTTACATTAATCTTAGAATATACTATAATCCAGATGTCATCCGCAGCTCTTATGACGCCAGGGAACATTCTGCAACTGCAGGAAGGGATTTATTATCAGCTGAATGAAGTTCACTATTCAGACAGGCAGAGATGCAGCATAAATCTGTTCAATACATTCCATATAAATTCACAATAAAAGCTGCTGGTGGAAGCAAGATGTTGTATGTGGGAAAACAATAGATTTACAGAACTCAGCTTTAAAATGCCTCAAAATGAACAGGAACCATAATTTGTACATAGTGCTTGTATTACTGTACAGATTGTTTACAATATGAAAATATCAGGAATCTAAAGTACATACCTTTTTTGTCTAATAAATCACTGTTCAAGTGTTGCTGTTTGCCACTGACTCCATCAGAGGACCACCCATCATAAGCAGCTAGGGCCAGGACAAAAAGGTGTGTATATATATATATATATATATATATATATATCTCGCTCTCTCCCTCGCTCCCTCTCTCTCTCTCTCTCTCTCTCTCTCTCTCTCTCTCTCTCTCTCTCTCTCTCTCTCTCTCTCTCTCTCTCTCTCTCTCTCTCTCTCTATCTCTATCTCTCTCTATATATATATATATATATACACACACATATAAAATATACGGTCCCTGGTGGTTAGTGGTTCCTAATTTCTGGGGGTCACAATTTACGCTAGTGTTTCCCAACCAAGGTTCCCCCAGCTGTTGTAAAACTATAACTCCCAGCATTCCCGAACAGCCAAAGCCTATTAGGGCATGCTGGGCGTTGTAGTTTTGCAACAGATGGAGGCACCCTGGTTGGGAAACACTGATCTTAACAGTATGTGATTCCTGACTGCTCAGTAATTTATAAAACTTACATATTTGGTGGCTAAGTATATTATACAGAATAAAATGAGAAACATCATAGTAGTTGCAATTCAGGCATAGGCTTGTGCACTATGTATCTGTGTTGTAAGGAACTGTACTACATACATCTCCTATAGTAATATAAGGACCAGTACTATGCCTAATATATAGGGAGAAAAGGATATGCAAAGCAGCTCTCACATCACTTCTTCCAAGTGACTTTCCCTTCAAAGTCAGTGTTTCCCTCCAAATTGAATCCTTAGAAACTGTCTGGAAATTGTCGTACTTATTGTAGGCCCCAAAAATGAATCACTATGTTGAATAGAATAATAGCATGATGTGTCCGCCATGTTGTATGTTCTAAATAGACCACAGTGTATTCTAAAGTTCTTCTCTACAAGTGCCAGTCTGGGAGAAGAACATTTCTTGTCTCCTTAGATATTTATTGGCTGTTTAGATAAGACAGATAAGCAGGCTAATTACACTTTCTAGATGACACTAC
The DNA here is from genome assembly GCF_029499605.1 of Hyla sarda. NCBI lineage: Eukaryota > Metazoa > Chordata > Amphibia > Anura > Hylidae > Hyla > Hyla sarda. The sequence goes on from NC_079192.1 coordinate 177,839,494, forward strand.
TACAATTCACGCAAAATAAAGGGGGGGGGGGGTGAATGGAGAGAAGGGGGGTTGAGATAAGAAACTATGAAATAATTATGTCTTATCCTAATGAACATTAGTTCTTTTGATAATGAGTCTTTGTACAAGGCTAGTTAGCCAGTCTTGTGAAAGTTATTCTAACAATTAGTTTGACTAGACACAGAGAGAGATTCACACGTCTCTGTGATCTTATCTCTCCAATAAATTTGGATGTCTAGGTAGGCCCCAAGATGTCTATGAGAATCCAGGTTTTAATTACTTAATTAAATAATTCCGATACTTATAATTTAGGGCTCCATACTTCAAGTGTGGAATGTGGGTTTGAGACCAGTTATTGACAGTTAACCCTTAATGTTAATGATGCTAATTGCCTATACAATAGCACCCCCTAGCAGATGGGTAGTTGTTATAACATGAACCAGAAATGCATTCTGGTTAATATAGTGATGTCATAGTCATTACCATATCTACATGCCCAACCTACATTCATTGGGGAATTCCAATTTAGGGAGGTGTGTCTAACAAATTAAAAAGTCTGATAAACCAGATGTTAGGACTGTAGAAAACACAAAAAGACACAAAGGAAGTGAGACAAGGGAAAAAAGAAAGAAAAATAAATCTCTTCCACACACAGGAAAGAGGTCCAACAAGGTGGAAAAGCCATGTGAGATCCCAGCAAGTCGGACGGATCACTCGGTACCAGACCAATGGCTATCCATGACGATGAGATGGACCGTTCAGCTAACCTAGGACCAGAAACAAGGTCCTTACATAGACTTGGTAAGAGACACAAAAATGGTATTCCATTTAATCAAGACTAATTTGGATAATGTGAATGGAATTATATCATTTAGATTGGCAAATAAATTAACTAAATAAAATAATGAATTATCTCCATATTGAGATTATAGCCTTAGGATGTTCTGTATTATAGATTCTAACTGCAGAAGAGTTTATTTTCCAGATCTATAAGAAAGTATTGAACGATTGCTTTAGATATTGATAAAATTCCTACTCGCCAAACTAAGTTCTTCCTCCTAAAATATAGTCTAGCAAAGGTCATATATCTCTGCTATTAGTTTTAATAATCTTATCAAAGTCATGTATAGAAAAATAATCCATAATAGGGTGGAAGTATATTACATTTCCTCCATGTTTATATCCTGTCATGTGATTTGTAGTTGGTTAGAAGGGGGCAGGGAGTGTATTTAGCATTCCATATTGATGTCTATGATTAGATATTGCCCATCTTGATATTATGAGGTTCCTCTGGATAGAGTGTATATATGTAACCTTTTTCTTATATGATATTCCTAACCTAGTAGTTTTTGTTTCATTGTAACAAGTTACTTACAACTCACATGTATTGTTCTCTACTTTTATGTAGTCAATTAAGCTTATAATGTTTACTAATATATCTAATTGATATTCATTAGCATATATCATTGTGTTTGTTACTCTTTCATGTTTATATTCTTATAACAAATAAATCTGGATTCTTTTATACTACCTGTGTATTATTGTATATTGCAAAATTACATCCTTAAGCGTTGTCATCCCATCATGAACAGAACTTGTTAATATCTTAGGAAATAGTCGGACTCAGATGTGAATTGTATTGATTGGCTTTGTCTACAATTCACCAGGTCATAATTTTGATATTTTTGATAATTTTCAAAAGAATTACATTTTTCATAATGAATATTTTTATGACCATAATTCATAATTGAGTTATTACCGCACAACAGAATGTTGTTCTGAAACAGCTGTCTGCAGATGGGTATTCTTTTCTTTTAGAGATCTCTGAGGGTGATTGGCCTGTAAGTCTCCATATGTCTGTATGCTTTCCTGAGAATTAATACTCCTTTTGTGCCACACTGACTGTCCATTTGCTAGCCAAGAAAGTAGCCTGCTTTGTACTGATAAGTAGAAAAAGCTATCGGAAGATAGGTATTTCTTCTTTCTGGAGAGATTTCTAGATTGGTATACATTCCCAATCATATGTTCTTAGACTCTAAGTTGGAATGAAACACTTACTTCAAAGGGAAAGCCACTTGGATCGCGGATGTCGACCATTACAGGCGGGTCTCTGCCGTGTATGACGCGAGCACCGCTCCGATGCTCCCGGTCATACACAGGACATAAAAGTACCGCCGCACCAGGACGTACATTTACATCCGTGGTCGTTAAGGAGTTAAAGGACTTCAGGGGTGTTAGGAGTAGTTAGGTAATATAATATGATTTAGTTTAGAAAATATGGTTTGATGACAGGTACTCTTTAAAGGAAAAGCACGTGAGAGCTGTTTGCATATCCTTTCTTCCCGAAACTCCTAGTGGAACATGACAAAGAGGTGCTTTATCAAAAACTTTATTATGGGGGGCAGTGAAGATAGTGAAGGATTTATTGTGTAGAAGCAGGCATGCACAGACCAATATCACAGAAGCGGCATCTTGGGAGAGGGACGCTGAAGGTAGATCGGTGATAGCCATTTCGCACATCTACCCCATCTACCTTCGGCATCCCTCTCCCAAGATGTTGCTTCTGTGATATTGGTCTGTGTATGCCTGCTTCTACACAATAAATCCTTCACTATCTTCACTGCCAGACGGGTGAGTGCCATTCTTATCTCTATACGCTGGATTATTTATGGACTTGCTTCTTTGGAATAGAGCACCCCGTACTGCTCTCTGAGTTGTGATTTCCCTGCTTGTTTATGGGCCATACCTGTCAGCTGTGGCGAGCACTGTCTCTCTGTGCATGTATTATGGGGGGATTATTCTCCAAAACATGGCTTCACAAAGATACCATAAAGAAGCATCAGTCTATAACACAGACCTATAAGGAATTAATATCTTAATATAGGATGAAAAACAATGAGAGAACAGAAGTTGAATAATAGAAAATTTCTAATGAAGACTATAAGTTTTGCATTCATTTTGCATTGTGCAAAGCAAATCAACAATAAAAAAATAGTGCACAGGTATCTGTAGCCTTTAAATGGGCACTCTCATTAAAACAAATTTTTGCAATTGTACTCCCTATGGTGAATAAAAAATATTTCTAATATACTTTGTTTAAAAAAAAATGAAGTTTTCTATGTTTTATTTGTGCTTAAAAACGCTCAAGAGCACATTTCCCCCGATCTCATCCACAGACTTTGGACCGAAGCCCAAACACAGGAAGTGCAGCCTGGAGTGCTGGGGGGGGGGGGGTGTCCAACCAACAGCATATGGCAGTTAAGTGTGAGAGGAGCTATGATTGGATGAGGCTGGACACACACATCCCTCAGCACTCCAGGCTGCACTTCCTGTGTTTGGGCTTCGGTCCAAAGTCTGTGTATGAGATGGGGGGAAATGTGCTCTTGAGCTTTTATAACCCCTTGAGGACGCAGCTCATTTTCAGCTTAAGGACACAGACATTTTTTGCAAATCTGACCACTGTCACTTTAAGCATTAGTAACTCTGGGATGCTTTTACCTTTCATTCTGATTCCGAGATTTTTTTTCCGTGACATATTCTACTTTAACATAGTGGTAAATTTTCATCGTTATTTGCATCCTTTTTGATGAAAAATCCCAAAATGTCATGAAAATTTCGAAAATCTTGCATTTTTCTAACTTTGAAACTCTCTGCTTGTAAGGAAAATGGATATTCCAAATAAATTAGATATTTTTTCACAAATATAATATGTCTACTTTATGTTGACATCATAAAGTTGACATGTTTTTACTTTTTGAAGACATTATAGGGCTTCAAAGTATAGAAGATATTTTCAAAATTTTCACGAAAATGTCAAAATCTGAATTTTTCAGGGACCAGTTAAGTTTGAAGTGGATTTGAAGGGTCTTTATATTAGAAATACCCCATAAATGACCCCATTATAGAAACAGCACCCCTCAAAGTATTCAAAAGGACATTCAAGAAGCCCCTATGGTGCCAGAACAGCAAAAAAACACCCCACATGGCATAATATTTGGGAAACTACACCCCACAAGTGGTACAGTGAGCCTTAACACTCAGGTGTTTGACGACTTTGCGTTGAACTTGGACGTGAAAATGAATTTTTTTTTATTTTTTATAAAATGCTAATGTTACCCCCAAATTTTTCATTTTCACAAGGGGTTATAGGTGAAAATGTCCCCCAAAATTTGAAACCCCATTTCTCTTGAATAAGGAAATACCTCATATGTGGATGTAAAGTGATCTGCGGGTGCATTAGAGGGCTCAGGAGGGAAGGAGCGACATTGGGCTTTTGGAAAGCGAATTTTGCTGAAATGGTTTTTGGGGGACATGTCTCATTTAGGAAGCCCCCATGGTGCCAGAACAGCTAAAAACACCCAACATGGTATTTGGTAAACTACACCCCTTAAGGAATGTAACAAGGGGTGCAGTGAGCATTTACACTCCACTGACATTTGACAGATCTTTGGAACAGTGGGCTGTCCAAATGAAAAATTACATTTTTCATTTTCCTGGACCACTGTTCCAAAAATCTGTCAGACACCTGTGGGATGTAAATGCTCACTCTATCCCTTGTTATGTTCTGTGAGGGGGGTAGTTTCCGAAATGGGGTCACATGTGAGTGTTTATTTTTTTTGCGTTTATGTCAGAACCGCTGTAGCCAGCAGCCACCCCTGTGCAAATCACCTGTTTAGGCCTCAAATGTACATAGTGTGCTTTCACTCCTGAGCCATGTTGTGCGCCCGCAGAGCACTTTACATCCACATATGGGGTATTTCCGTACTTGGGAGAAAGTGTTTTACATATTTTGGGGGTCTTTTTTTTCTTTTACCTCTTATGAAAATGAAAAGTATGGGGCAACACCAGCATGTTAGTGTAAAAAATAAAATTTTTCTACACTAACATGCTGGTGTAGAACCCAACTTTACCTTTTCATAAGGGGTAAAAGGAGAAAAAGCCACCAAAAAATTGCAGCACAATTTCTCCCGAGTACGGAGATACCCCATGTGTGGCCCTAAACTGTTGCCTTGAAATACGACAGGGCTCCGAAGTGAGAGAGCGCCATGCGCATTTGAGGCTTAAACTAGGGATTTTCATAGGGGTGTAGCCGGATGCAAGCGTTACACTTGCCTCCTCCACCAAAAATACTGTACGTCATTTTTTCCCAAACAGGGTGCCTCCAGCTGTTGCAAAACTCCCAACATGCCTCGACAGTCAATGGTTGTCCGGCAATACTGGGAATTGTTATTTTGCAACAGCTGGAGGCTCCTGTACAAGATGTTTTTCATTTTTATTGGGGGGGGGGGGGTGCGCACAGTGTATGGTTGAAGTGTATATTTAGTGTTTTACTCTTTATTTAGGGTTAGTGTAGTGTTGTGTATTTAGGGTACATCCCACGGGTGGGGATTGCAGAAAATTTGCCACATCTAAAACTTGAAGCGGGAAACTTGCTGTAAACCCCCGCCCATGTGAATGTACCCTGTACATTCACGTGGGGGGGGGGGGGGGGGGCGCAAAACTACAACTCCCAGCATGCACTGACAGACCATGCATGCTGGGAGTTTTAGTTATGCAACAGCTGGAGGCACACTGGTTGGGATTGGGAAACACTGAGTTAGGTAACAGCCTACCACAGTGTTTCCACACCACTGTCTGTTTCCTAATTCAGTGTTTCCCAACCTGTGTGCCTCCAGCTGTTGCAAAACTACAACTCCCAGCATGCATGGTCTGTTAGTGGATGCTGGGAGCTAAAGTTTTGCAACAGCTGGAGACACACTGGTTGGGAAACACTGAGTTAGGAAAAAGACAATGTTTCCCAACCAGTGTGCCTCTAGTTGTTGCAATACTACAACTCCCAGCATGCCCAGACAGCCAAGGACATGGTGGGAGTTGTAGTTATGCAACAACTGGAGGAGAACTGTTTGGAGACCACTGTGTAGTGGTCTCCAATTTGTAGCCCTCCAGATGTTGCAAAATTCAACTCCAAGCATGCCCTTACTGCCCAGGCATGCTGGGAGCTGTAGTTCGGCAACATCTGAAGGGCCAGATGTTGCTGAACTACAACTCCCAGCATGCCTGGACAGTCTCGGCATGCTTTGAATTGACATCTGGAGCGCTACAGTTTGGACACCACTGTATAGTCTCTGACAGCTCCGATCATCCCTATTTTACGGGCTATCGGGTCATCAGAGACCCGATCAGCCCGGAAACGCCACAAGTCACAAGCCCGGAAACGCCACAAGTCGGGATGCCTGCTGAATGATTTCAGCAGGCATCCTGGTCCAATCCCCGCCTGCTGCAAGCCTGGGACCAAAACTCCCACAGGCGTACAGGTACGCTCTTGGTCCTTAAAGGGGTACTCCAGTGGAAAACTTTTTTTGTTAATCAACTGGTGCCAGAAAGTTAAACAGATTTCTAAATCATACAATGTAAAGAGATAGCGTGCACTCACCGCGGGTAAACAGCTGCAAGCCCGAGGTCCGGGATCACCACGACATAGACTGAGACGGTAAGGGGCGCTCAGAGGCTACGCCGGCCGTTTCGGACCGTCTACGTCCGAAACAGCCGGCGTAGCCTCTGAGCGCCCCTTACCGTCTCCGTCTATGTCGTGGTGATCCCGGACCTCGGGCTTGCAGCTGTTTACCCGCGGTGAGTGCACACTATCTCTTTACATTGTATTGTTTGATACTTTATCTAGTGTGTGCGCCCCGCAGGTGCTGCGTTGTTACTTATCGGGTCCGGCGTTGTTACTGGTGCCAGTGTACACCAGCGGTATCGTATATCTGCATGTTTAGCTGCACGGTGTGCTCTCTCGCTTTCTAGTGGCTTAAAGATTTGTAAATCACTTCTATTAAAAAATCTTAATCCTTACAGTACCTTTTAGGGACTAAAGAGAAATCCAAAAAAGAAATGCATTTCCTCTGATGTCATGACCACAGTGCTCTCTGCTGACCTCTGCTGTCCATTTTGGACAGTTCCTAAAATGGACAGCAGAGGTCAGCAGAGAGCATTGGGGTCATGACATTAGAGGAAACGCATTTCTTTTTTGGATTTCTCTTTAGTATACAGCCCCTAAAAGGTACTGGAAGGATTAAGATTTTTTTAATAGAAGGGATTTACAAATCTGTTTAACTTTCTGGCACCAGTTGATTTTAAAAAAAAGTTTTCCACGGGAGTACCCCTTTAAAGGACCAAGAGCGTACCTCTACGCCTGTGGGAATTTCGGTCCCAACCATGCGGCAGGCGGGGACTGGACCAGGATGCCTGCTGAAAACATTCAGCAGGCATCCCGTCACAATGCCTGGGGGGGGGTTTAGGTCCTGAGAGTTACCATTTAAAGATCCTTTTACATCTGCCGACCTATTGCTTTAAATAAAGGCAGATCAGTGCTTGTTTGAAGAGCCTTTACACTGCTCAACTATCATGCAGGCAGAGCTGCACAGACGATCCAGCATCCCTTTACTCAAATATCAGAAGAATATCAGAAGAACCAATTTTCATTGATGAATTCCCATCCACTTAAATGCTGCTACTCAGGTGGTGGGGGATTTATCAAGTGTTCTGTTATTTTATTACATTTCCTTAATGTTTACTACGCATAATCACTACAATTGCCAAAATCCTATTTCTGTACCAATCTGAAATAACTGAAAATTGGACACACATCTATGACCTACTTTTTATATTTCATGATGGAAATGCAAGTAGGTCAAAAATTAGGGTGGGCTCAGCTGCTCTGTCTGGATACATTTTAATAGTGTCCGGCAGAGATGACAGCAAGAGAGTGGCCGCAGGGCATGCCCCTCCCAATTTAGAGAATAACTGAGGTCATGCTGGACATCTGATAAGACAGAAACAGATAGACAATGTACAATTAATAGATGTCACAATGCATTTACCTAAGAAGCAACTATGTATTAAGAATGTAATAGTTTTTACAGTACTGATGTCAAATAACAGCATTATCTGCAAAATGCACTCATACACTTTTTTTCCCCCTTGTAAAAAAAACATTCTAATCTTCAAGTGTTTTTTGTTGTGTTTTGGAAATCACCCATACTAAAAAGAGACTTGCAAGAGACCGCTGGGACCCCCTCCTGATCTCTCGTATGGGGCCCCGGCAATAAGCAGGAAGGGGGCATGTTTTACCACTGCACAAAGTGACAACTGACATGCCTCCTCAATACAACTCTATGGGTGAGTGGAAGTGCTGCATTCGGCAATAGCACTTGTTACGCCGAGCGCTCCGGGTCCCCGTTCCTCCCCGGAGCGCTCGCCTCATCCTCGTTGCTGCAGCGCCCCGGTCAGATCCACTGACCGGGTGCGCTGCGGTACCGCCTCCAGCCGGGATGCGATTCGCGATGCGGGTGGCGCCCGCTCGCGATGCGCACCCCGGCTCCCGTACCTGACTCGCTCTCCGTCGGTCCTGTCCCGGCGCGCGCGGCCCCGCTCCCTAGGGCGCGCGCGCGCCGGGTCTCTGCGATTTAAAGGGCCAGTGCACCAATGATGGTGCCTGGTCCAATCTTCCCAATTACCTTGATTAGTTTCCACATGTGCACTCCCTACTTATACCTCACTTCCCCTGCACTCCCTTGCCGGATCTTGTTGCCCTTGTGCCTAGTGAAAGCGTTCCCTTGTTTGTTCCTAGCCTGTGTTCCAGACCTCCTGCCGTTGCCCCTGACTACGATCCTTGCTGCCTGCCCCGACCTTCTGCTACGTCCGACCTTGCCTTTGTCTACTCCCTTGTACCGCGCCTATCTTCAGCAACCTGAGAGGTTGAGCCGTTGCTAGTGGAGACGACCTGGTCACTACCGCCGCAGCAAGACCATCCCGCTTTGCGGCGGGCTCTGGTGAAAACCAGTAGTGACTTAGAACCGGTCCACTAGCACGGTCCACGCCAATCCCTCTCTGGCACAGAGGATCCACCTCCTACCAGCCGGGATCGTGACAGCACTGCATTGTGCCGCTTTGTGCGTTCAACGTGCACTATTTGGCCGGAGACCTGGGACCCGTACAGGAGATCGCGGAGGGGTCCCAGCGGTCAAACCCCCACTAACTAAAACTTATCCTCTATCCTTAGGATCGGGGATAAATTTTCATATCCCGGAGTACTCCTTTAACTCAGTTACAGTTATCTGTCAAAATCTGTATTCTCTGTTCAGGAAGTGCTTCTCCCTCCACTGAGCTTGATTGACAGCTGCACAGAGCCTCACTGAAAGCTACACAGAGCCCCACTGAAAGCTACACAAAGCCTGAGGTCTTCTAGTCATCACAGAGCTGCAACAATGTGAGAGCAGAAGTGGTGCACTATGTGAACAAGAACGGTAAGATGCAGAGCTTTTTAAAGCTCTGAAATTTTTTTTTTTAATGGCTTGGAGGGGTGTTAGGAGTAGTTAGGGAACATAGCCTGAGTTAGTTTAGAAAAGTTTATTTGGTGATAGGTACTTTTTTTTTTATAATTGTGCAGGCATGCCTTTAGAACTTTTGTGTCTTTTATAAGGTGTATGCAGGGCTGGTGTAGTGAAGAAAACTGTCCCCTGTAGAGAAATGTGTCAAGCAGCTGATGATAAATGCTGAGTCAGAAAAGCCACTGTGATTGGCTGAGATGCGCACACCCGCCCCATACTATTGGTTGTTGGGGGGGGGGGGGGGGGGCAGCCTCGCTCAGCTCAGTATTTGGCACTAGCTCCCTGGACACATTTCACTACACCCCGATCTCTGCGCTCTCACAGCAGGATAATGCAAACTGTATCCTTGCTATGAGAGCAGAGAGATCGGGACAGAAGCGGGGAACAGGGATGTTGAAAACTGTGTCCCTGCTGCAGCTCACTCTTACCGCTGCTGTAAAACTGTGAACCCGATCCCCACGGCTTTCATCAGCCTGGTGGATGTAGAAATGTGTGTCCCTGCTGATGGCTCTCTCCATCCCGATCCCCGCGGCAAGGAAGTAGGAATGTGTGTCCCAGTGCAGAGGCAGGGGAGACCGCTATCCATCACCGCTCTCCCCTGCCTCTGAATACTGCTTCTTCAAATCAGTGTACCCGTGCATCACTGCTTCCCCGTGACGGTTTCCCCCCACGTAGAGGCAGGGGAGAGCGTAATCACCACTCTCCCCTGCCTCGAGGATGTAGAAAATCTGTGGGGAAACAGTGAGGCACGGGTACACTGATTTGAAGAAGTTGTAATAAGAGGCAGGGAAGAAAGGTGATAGCGGTCTCCCCTACCTCTGCCCCCCAAGACACACAATTCTACATCCTTGCCACAGGGATCGGGATGGAGAGAGCAGCGGCGAGAGCGAGCTGCAGCAGCGGGGACACAGTTTTCAACATCCCTGTTCTCCACTTCTCTGCCCCGATCTCTCCCCTCTCATAGAGAGGATACAGTTTGCTATATTCCGCTGTGAGAGCGCAGAGATCGGGGTGTAGTGAAATGTGTCCAGGGAGCTGGCGCCAAATACTGAGCAGAGCAAGGCTGCACTTATCGCATTTATCATCAGCTGCTTGGACACATTTCTCTACAGGGAACAATAGGCAAAATAGGCAGCCGCCTAACTTTATTTCCCGTTGCAAGAAAGTTAGCAACCAGCCAGCATCTGAAGCACCGGCCGCTGATCCGAAGCACCTACCCAGCCAGAACCACCATCACATGAGGTGGGGTTTGTTACAGTGTGTCACTCCCAGTAGTAGGTGAACATGAGAAGGAGGTTTGTTACAGTGTGTCACCCCAGTAGTAAGGAGATTACATGAGGAGGAGGTTTGTTACAGTGTTTAACTCTAGTAGTAAGGTGGGGCATGTCAAAGGGCGGGTTCAAGGGTGGAAAAACAGGCTTTCTCCTAGGGGGGCAAAAATCCTTGCACCAGCCCTGGGTGCATGTCACATTGGGCAGGGATATGTGCAGTCCTGAGCTCACCCATTACCTCTATCTCTGCCTACAATCTGCACTAAGAGACAGACCCTTAACTGAACAACAGTCCCTGTACTGGATAAGTGCAAAGCATAGTGAAGTCAAAACAATAAAGTAAAAGTACAGAGGTCAAGGGTTAACCTAAGCAAAAAAACATAAACCAAACCCAGTCAATAGCCAAACTGACAAACAGATAAATAGAGTGTAGACAAACAAGTCATACCCAAACTGAGATAACAACGGAGCATAGGCAAGACTGAGCTTTTATAGCTCTCAACAGGAAGGCGTGGACAGGGAAAGATATAACAATTGGCTCATCATCCACATCTCCTGATAGGTCTAGGCATCTTCACAGCAACGAGCGAGGCCTCTGCTAGGGCAGGAGGGGTTAGAGCGGTTAGCCTCAAAAGTAGACATACTGATGACAGTTTATTCTGTTGACAATGCCTAACTGCATAATACTGATGTAAGTGAGGCTCTGCCTGATATCTTCCGTCAGGTAGACCCTTTTCATTTTAAAGGGTTGGTCATTTGGGGGGGGGGGGGGGCAACTTTAATACTGGACTATACTGCAACAATTTTTGCTCACTCTGCTCTAGGGATTCGTCAGCTGGTGGATATGGGGCATATTTTTCATCCCTCTGATGAGGATCTTACTTATTTACACCCTAGCGCACAGTTTCTATGGTAGACTCTGCATGCTATTTGTCACACATCATGCTTTATTGTTTCAGTCTCCCTACCGTAGGAATGGTGATTTGGTCTGACTATGCCCCTGTCTTTTTGTCTCTTGTCCTGCCAGGGACAGAGTCAAGGGAATGGACATGGCATATTAACTAACTGAATCTGGTGTGCAGAAGTGTGATAGAACAAGATATCCAAGATTTTATAGCTGGTCATGAGAGTGCTCAAATGGCCTTACCTATAAAACTTTTATTACTGTAGGGGCTTATTCACATTAATTTACACTTTTTTCAAAAAAATGTATTCCCTATAGGAGACTATTACCTGGAATTTTTCGGTTGCAAGCACAATTTAATGATGTGCTATAGCACAACATTGTTCAGTGTCATCAGAGTCAGTTAGGGACCCTTCAGCCATCATGCAGGTTGATTGAGGCCCCACTAACGCACCACTGTGGTCCTTGTTCAGCACCCCCAAACCACCGGTGGCACAGTTTTAACAAATTTAGATGCCGCAATCACTTTTGATTGCGGCATCTAAAGGATAAAGGCCAGGTATCAGCTTGTTTGCCAATGTCTGTCATGAGTGGTATGTCTTACTAGGTATGAAGCATACTAAGCTTGTGAGCATACTTCATACACCCTGACTGACCAGGGCACAAACGTACTCCCTGTGTCGTCTAAGGGTTAAGAGGGAAAGGATGCGAAGGGTAGTTTAGTTGATGACCATATTCGAGGACTTGACTGAATTATATAAGCAGTCTGCTGCTGCCACACTGTTGGCTAAACTCACAGTGGTGAGGGAACTTCATCCCAAATCCTTTCCCTACATTCCTACTTTGCAAAATCAGAGTTGAAGCTGTTCATAATCTTTGTGCTATTGGAAATGTCATACTATGGGGCTAATGTATTATTGTTGTTTTTCTAATAATATTTTGGGGAAAAAAGCTCAATAAAGTTTCAATATTTTTGTTAACAATCCATAACTTTCATTTTTTCACAATTCAAGGAATTTATGATTTTTTCCCCCCTGTTTTAGCATCTTTTCAAGCTATAATTTTTCACCTTTAACAGATAGGTTAAAAACTTTAGCACATTTCTGATGTGGGACCCTATTCATGCATATGATGAAAAAGTGAATAAAAATGTAATATGAAAAGGAAAAAAAAAGGTGTATCATAGAACTATACATGCCATATGAGTCTCTATACAGTTGTAGGGGCAGATATTCAGATAAGCTACCTCATACCTGTCACGATTCGGCTGGCAGGAGGTGGATCCTCTGTGCCAGAGAGGGATTGGCGTGGACCGTGCTAGTGGACCGGTTCTAAGTTACTACTGGTATTCACCAGAGCCCGCCGCAAAGCGGGATGGTCTTGCAGCGGCGGTAGTAACCAGGTCGTATCCACTAGCAACGGCTCAACCTCTCTGACTGCTGAAGATAGGCGCGGTACAAGGGAGTAGACAAGAGCAAGGTCGGACGTAGCAGAAGGTCGGGGCAGGCAGCAAGGATCGTAGTCAGGGGCAACGGCAGGAGGTCTGGAACACAGGCTAGGAACACACAAGGAAACGCTTTCACTGGCACAATGGCAACAAGATCCGGCGAGCGAGTGCAGGGGAAGTGAGGTATACATAGGGAGTGCACAGGTGAACACACTAATTAGAACAACTGCGCCAATCAGTTGCGCAGTGGCCCTTTAAATCGCAGAGACCCGGCGCGCGCGCCCTAGGGAGCGGGGCCGCGCGCGCCGGTACAGGACCGACGGAGAGCGAGTCAGGTACGGGAGCCGGGGTGCGCATCGCGAGCGGGCGCCACCCGCATCGCGAATCGCATCCCGGCTGGAGGCGGTATCGCAGCGTACCCGGTCAGTGGATCTGACCGGGGTGCTGCAGTAGCGAGGATGTTGCGAGCGCTCCGGGGAGGAGCGGGGACCCGGAGCGCTCGGCGTAACAGTACCCCCCCCTTGGGTCTCCCCCTCTTCTTGGAGCCTGAGAACCTGAGGACCAGACTTTTGTCTAGGATGTTGTCCTCAGGTTCCCAGGATCTCTCTTCAGGAACACAGCCCTCCCAATCAACCCAAAAATTTTTTTTCCCTCTGACCGTCTTGGAGGCCAGTATCTCCTTCACGGAGAAGATGTCAGAAGAACCGGAAACAGGAGTGGGAGAAACAAGTTTGGGAGAGAAACGGTTGATGATGAGTGGTTTAAGAAGAGAGACATGAAAGGCATTAGGAATACGAAGAGAAGGAGGAAGAAGAAGTTTGTAAGAGACAGGATTAATTTGGCACAAGATTTTGAAAGGACCAAGATAGCGTGGTCCCAGTTTGTAGCTGGGGACACGGAAGCGGACATATTTAGCGGAGAGCCATACCTTGTCTCCGGGAGAAAAAATGGGGGGAGCTCTTCTTTTCTTATCGGCAAACTTTTTCATGCGAGATGAAGCCTGTAAAAGAGAATTTTGGGTCTCCTTCCATATGGTGGAAAGATCACGAGTCACTTCATCCACAGCGGGCAAACCAGAGGGCAAGGGAGTAGGGAGGGGGGGAAGAGGGTGACGGCCGTACACCACGAAAAATGGGGATTTAGAAGAAGATTCAGAGACTCTGAAGTTGTACGAGAATTCGGCCCATGGTAGAAGATCTGCCCAGTCATCCTGGCGGGAGGAAACAAAATGCCGTAAATAGTCACCCAGGACCTGGTTAATTCTTTCTACTTGCCCATTGGATTGAGGATGATAAGCAGAAGAGAAGTTTAATTTAATCTTGAGTTGTTTACAGAGAGCCCTCCAGAATTTTGACACGAATTGGACGCCTCTATCCGAGGTGATCTGCGTGGGCAAACCGTGAAGACGAAAAATGTGTACAAAAAATTGTTTTGCCAACTGAGGCGCTGAAGGAAGACCAGGAAGAGGAATAAAATGTGCCATCTTGGAAAATCGATCAACGACCACCCAAACAACAGTGTTGCCACGGGATGGGGGTAAGTCTGTAATAAAATCCATACCAATCAGAGACCAAGGCTGTTCGGGGACAGGCAGAGGATGAAGGAGACCAGCAGGCTTCTGGCGAGGAGTCTTATCCCGGGCACAGACAGTACAGGCCCGCACAAAATCAACAACATCCGTCTCCAGAGTCGGCCACCAATAGAAGCGAGAGATGAGTTGCAAGGACTTTTTGATGCCCGCATGGCCAGCGAGGTGGGAGGAGTGACCCCATTTGAGAATCCCGAGACGTTGGCGTGGAGAAACGAAGGTCTTCCCTGGAGGAGTTTGCCTGATGGAGGCTGGAGAAGTGGAGATCAGACAGTCAGGAGGAATGATGTGTTGCGGAGAGACCTCTACTTCCGAGGCATCCGAGGAACGAGAGAGAGCATCGGCCCTAATGTTCTTGTCGGCAGGGCGAAAATGAATTTCAAAGTTAAAACGGGCAAAGAACAAAGACCACCTGGCCTGGCGAGGATTCAGCCGTTGGGCAGACTGGAGATAGGAGAGATTCTTGTGGTCGGTGTAAATGATAACTGGAAATTTTGATCCCTCCAGCAGATGCCTCCATTCCTCAAGTGCCAATTTAATGGCCAGTAGTTCTCGATCCCCGATGGAGTAGTTCCTCTCCGCCGGAGAGAAGGTCCTAGAAAAAAAACCACAAGTCACAGCATGCCCGGAAGAATTTTTTTGTAGGAGGACAGCTCCAGCTCCCACTGAGGAGGCATCTACCTCCAATAGGAAGGGTTTAGATGGATCAGGTCTGGAGAGCACGGGAGCAGAAGAAAAGGCAGACTTGAGCCGTTTAAATGCGTCTTCCGCTTGAGGAGACCAGGACTTAGGATTGGCATTCTTCTTGGTTAAAGCCACGATAGGAGCCACAATAGTGGAAAAATTAGGAATAAATTGTCTGTAATAATTGGCGAACCCCAAAAAACGTTGGATAGCACGGAGTCCGGAGGGGCGTGGCCAATCTAAGACGGCAGAGAGTTTATCTGGGTCCATTTGTAGTCCCTGGCCAGAGACCAAGTATCCTAGGAAAGGAAGAGATTGACATTCAAACAGACATTTCTCCATTTTGGCATAAAGTTGATTGTCTCGAAGTCTCTGAAGAACCATGCGGACATGCTGGCGGTGTTCCTCTAAGTTGGCAGAAAAAATCAGAATATCGTCCAGATACACAACAACACAGGAATATAAGAGATCACGAAAAATTTCATTAACAAAGTCTTGGAAGACGGCAGGGGCGTTGCACAGGCCAAAGGGCATGACCAGATACTCAAAGTGTCCATCTCTAGTGTTAAATGCAGTTTTCCATTCGTCCCCCTCCCTGATGCGGATGAGATTATAAGCACCTCTTAAGTCCAGTTTGGTAAAGATGTGGGCACCTTGAAGATGATCAAAGAGTTCTGAGATAAGAGGTAGGGGGTAGCGGTTCTTTACCGTGATTTTATTAAGTCCGCGGTAATCAATGCAAGGACGTAGGGAGCCATCTTTTTTGGACACAAAGAAAAATCCAGCTCCGGCAGGAGAGGAGGATTTGCGGATAAACCCCTTTTTTAAATTTTCCTGGATGTATTCAGACATAGCAAGAGTCTCTGGGGCGGACAGAGGATAAATTCTGCCCCGGGGTGGAGTAGTGCCCGGGAGGAGGTCAATAGGACAGTCATAAGGCCTGTGAGGAGGTAAAGTCTCAGCTTGTTTTTTGCAAAATACGTCAGCATAGTCCATATAAGCCTTAGGGAGACCGGTTACAGGGGGAACCACAGGGTCACGGCAGGGAGTACTGGGAACCAGTTTAAGACAGTCCTTGAAACAAGAAGTACCCCAGCTCTTGATCTCTCCTGTGGACCAATCAAGGGTTGGGGAATGGCGTTGAAGCCACGGTAGTCCAAGGAGAATTTCGGAAGTGCAATTGAAGAGGACCAAAAACTCAATTTTTTCGTGATGAGGTCCGATGCACATTAGGAGGGGCTCCGTGCGGTAACGTACGGTACAGTCCAATCTTTCATTGTTAACACAATTGATGTAGAGGGGTCTGGCGAGACTGGTCACCGGGATGTTGAACCTGTTGATGAGAGAGGCCAAAATAAAATTTCCTGCAGATCCGGAATCCAAGAAGGCCATAGTAGAGAAGAAGAAGGTAGAGGCAGATATCCGCACAGGCACAGTAAGGCGTGGAGAAGCAGAGTTGACATCAAGAACTGTCTCACCTTTGTGCAGAGTCAGCGTACGTCTTTCCAGGCGGGGAGGACGGATAGGACAATCCTTCAGGAAGTGTTCGGTACCGGCACAGTACAGGCAAAGATTCTCCATGCGGCATCGTGTCCTCTCTTGAGGTGTCAAGCGAGACCGGTCAACTTGCATAGCCTCCACGGCGGGAGGCACAGGAACGGATTGCAGAGGACCAGAGGAGAGAGGAGCCGGGGAGAAAAAACGCCTCGTGCGAACAAAGTCCATATTCTGGCGGAGCTCCTGACGCCTTTCGGAAAAACGCATGTCAATGCGAGTGGCTAGATGAATGAGTTCATGCAGGTTAGCAGGAATTTCTCGTGCGGCCAGAACATCTTTAATGTTAATGCCTTTTTTAAAGGTCGCGCAGAGGGCCTCATTATTCCAGGATAATTCGGAAGCAAGAGTACGGAATTGGATGGCGTACTCGCCAACGGAAGAATTACCCTGGACCAGGTTCAGCAGGGCAGTCTCAGCAGAAGAGGCTCGGGCAGGTTCCTCAAAGACACTTCGAATTTCCTAGAAGAAGGAGTGTACAGAGGCAGTGACGGGGTCATTGCGGTCCCAGAGCGGTGTGGCCCATGACAGAGCTTTCCCAGACAGAAGGCTGACTACGAAAGCCACCTTAGACCTTTCAGTAGGGAACTGGTCCGACATCATCTCCAAGTGCAGGGAACATTGTGAAAGAAAGCCACGGCAAAACTTAGAGTCCCCATCAAATTTATCCGGCAAGGATAGTCGTAGGCCGGAAGCGGCCACTCGCTGCGGAGGAGGTGCAGGAGCTGGCGGAGGAGATGATTGCTGAAGCTGTGGTAGTAGCTGCTGTAGCATCACGGTCAGTTGAGACAGCTGGTGGCCTTGTTGCGCTATCTGTTGCGACTGCTGGGCGACCACCGTGGTGAGGTCGGCGACAACTGGCAGTGGAACTTCAGCGGGATCCATGGCCGGATCTACTGTCACGATTCGGCTGGCAGGAGGTGGATCCTCTGTGCCAGAGAGGGATTGGCGTGGACCGTGCTAGTGGACCGGTTCTAAGTTACTACTGGTATTCACCAGAGCCCGCCGCAAAGCGGGATGGTCTTGCAGCGGCGGTAGTAACCAGGTCGTATCCACTAGCAACGGCTCAACCTCTCTGACTGCTGAAGATAGGCGCGGTACAAGGGAGTAGACAAGAGCAAGGTCGGACGTAGCAGAAGGGCGGGGCAGGCAGCAAGGATCGTAGTCAGGGGCAACGGCAGGAGGTCTGGAACACAGGCTAGGAACACACAAGGAAACGCTTTCACTGGCACAATGGCAACAAGATCCGGCGAGGGAGTGCAGGGGAAGTGAGGTATACATAGGGAGTGCACAGGTGAACACACTAATTAGAACAACTGCGCCAATCAGTGGCGCAGTGGCCCTTTAAATCGCAGAGACCCGGCGCGCGCGCCCTAGGGAGCGGGGCCGCGCGCGCCGGGACAGGACCGACGGAGAGCGAGTCAGGTACGGGAGCCGGGGTGCGCATCGCGAGCGGGCGCCACCCGCATCGCGAATCGCATCCCGGCTGGAGGCGGTATCGCAGCGTACCCGGTCAGTGGATCTGACCGGGGCGCTGCAGTAGCGAGGATGTTGCGAGCGCTCCGGGGAGGAGCGGGGACCCGGAGCGCTCGGCGTAACAATACCCCAGGATCAATGATAATGTGGGGGAAACAGCTCTTCCCATCTTGGAAATCGGTTCCTTCTTCACAAAGCCTGAGGTAAATGCTGCTATTTCCTATTCTACTTTAAAATCTTTGTTGCCTCCTATTCTTACTAAGTATTTTGAAAGCATCTTTCCTTGGCAGGCTTAGGAAGCAAATGTGGTGGTCCGGTAAAACCCTGTAAGGATCCAATGCATTTCAACAACTAGCACCCTATTTTGCTTATTAATTGCGATATCAAAATGTTCTCCGAACTCCTTGCTATTTATCTAGGCCATTCCAAAGGTCATTCATTAAGATCAGGTGGGATTTGTTTTGGGAAAGGGACAACATTTCTGCCTGCTCTCTGTAGACATCTTCACAATGGAACATCTGGCTACTGCAATATGGCAAAATCCAAATATATCAGGCATTTAGGTTGCACAGGACCACAAGTTGGCCTTATTTGCTGATGTTTTACTTTGGAATTAATCTTCCCCTAAGGTTTCCCTGTCTATTTTGTGGGAATTTGATAATTTGAGGACTATAGTCATTTTATGGTAAATCTGTCCAAGGCGAGTTTTTATTTTTTTATTTTATTGAAATTTGTTCCAATACATAACATACAAAAAGAGAAAAAAAGGAAAAACATTAGCGTAAACATACAGTCAATGGACATCGATGTGCCTTTCAGGAGATCAGGCAAGAACATTCAGAGGCAAAATGGAGCGATCAAGTTAACAAAAGATAAGCAATACAAGGAACAATATGGGTCAAGGACACTGCTGAATGGTGTGAGAAAAGCCGCAAGCCAGTCATGGAGCTACGGTGGTAACTGTAACTTCCCTGTCGCCCCCAGACAGTACCATTCAGTGGAGCTAAATGGTCTGACAATATCTGCTATTTCATCGTCAGTGTAATAAGAAAGAATAAACACCTTCCACTTGTCAAAAAACTTCTCGGTGTGAGTGGTCTTCTGTCTTTCTGAGTCAATTCTGTCTATCCCACAAAGTTTTTTAAGCTGCGTTATCACCACAGGCAAGGTAGAGGTAAAGGGCGAGAGACAGAAGGCAAAAATACAATGCAATGCATACCATTTTAGGAGGAGCCTGCTGGTCTGGTTCTTGTGGTCGGAATTGGTGGAAGAATAGAGCTCTCGGGGTGTACGATAAAGTCACACCCAACGTGATGATACCATAGGACAGAACTAGTTGCCAATAAGCAGCAGTATGAGAGCAAGTCCACACACCATGCCATAGATTAGTCAAGGGGATGGAACACTTAGGGCAGGCAGTGATTCTGTCAGGGAAATCTGAGTATGGGCGAATATTAAAGCCATAGAGGGCCTTACGGGCCAATTTAAAGTAGGTTTCCTACCACCGCTCATTTATGATACATCTGCCGACTATATTCCATCACAGTCAGAGATATCATCCCCCGGAACGCATGTGGACCATGAGGCGAAGAGGGTGGCGGGATCAACTTTCAGGCTGACCAGAAATTGAGAGCTTACGGGGTCCTGAGCTAATTAGATAGTCCAACCCATGGTCCTGCAATTCCTTATCTAGATTTCTCAGATGGGAACTAAAAAAGGAGTATAATTGGTTTAAAGGGAACATATGAGAGGGCGGTAAGTCATATTTGGAATGCAGGGATGCTGGAGAGAGCCAACATTTGTTTGGTTTATCAATAAAATGACGAGCTGCGGTCATGCCCTTGGCTGTCCACACAGTGTACACCTGAGGAGGAATTCCTGTCGGGAGTTCCGGGGGATTTATCAAGGGTTGGTGTTTAGAAACTAGAAAAGGGAGTTGGAATAATTTACAAACCTCCTTCCATGTTGCCACAGTATCTCTCAACAGTACAGAGCACTTCACCAAGGATGGTAGTGTAGAGTAGGAAGTGTGGAGAAGCGCTGAGAGATCACATGGGGTGGCCAATGCCATCTCCAGGTCGTGGACGGCATGGAAGGAGGCACCGTGGATCTAGTCCACCACAAATCTAAACATGCAGGATAAGTTATAACCTCTCAGATTAGGGAAGTTCAAACCCCCATCCTGTTTGCCCAGCATGAGTTTAGAAAGGGCTATCCTAGGCCGTTTACCCGCCCAAATGTATTTTGTAAAAGGTGATTTCAAGGACTTAAAGGCAGAGGTTTTTAATGTCTCTCTCCCCAAACCCACCCTTTATGTGGACTAGTCCAATTTTCCCTTCCATTGGCAGACAGAGAGCATCTTGGTGTTCGTATCCCTTCATAAACTTCATCTATTGTATCCATTAAATTATTTTCCTTTACAAAAGCATATTACATGCATATTACAGACCTTTCCCTTGGTTCAGTCAAGAGATTGTGGTGAAAATGGCTGTCTTGCCCAGATTTTTTATATCTTTTTTTGTGCCTCATCCAGTTACTTTGAAACTCTCCACATAAATGTTTCACTGAACTGTTACCTGCAGCAACTATAGCATAGGCCCATTGATATAATTTAAACTAAAAGCTCTAAAAGGGAATTTGTTACATCTATATCATGGTATGAGCTCAAGTGTCAATGAGGTGTTCCAACCCGCAGCATTCAAGCCTTCTCCCTTCCCCACCCCTTCCTTCCCTGTGTGATTAATGTACAGGGGTGTCATAGGAAGAAGGAATGCATGCTGCAGTTTGGCAACACCTCATTGACACTTGAGCTCTGAGCATGAAAATTTAGCAAAAGGGTTTATTCATCCATACTCTTCACCAGGAAAACCTATCTGTCAGGATCCTGATTGGTATGCGAAGAGGTCACAGGTGGTGGATCCTCTGTGTCAGTGAGGTGATGGCTTGGGCCGTACCAGGGGAACGGAATCTAAGGGGTTACTGGTTTTCACCAGAGCCCGCCGCAAAGCGGGATGGACTTGCAGCGGCAGGTAACCCCCAGGTCGTTCCACCCGATAGCGACTCAACCTCACTGACGGCTGAGACAGGCACGGTACACAAGGATAAGGCAAGAGCAAGGTCGGACGTAGCAGAAGGTCTGGGCAGGCAGCAACAGTTCGTATTCAGGGGCAACGGCAAGGGTCTGGGTACACAGGCAATGGAACACACAGAAACGCTTTCTCAGGGCACAAGGCAACAAGATGCGGCAGGGACAGGAAGGGGAAGTGGGTTTATATGGAGTGGAAGTGCTTGGGAACTAAATGGGCCAGGCACCAATTAATGGTGCACTGGCCCTTTAAATCTGAGAGACCCAGCGCGCGCGCCCTAGATAGCGGGGTCGCGCGCGCCGGGACTGAGCAGAAGGACGGGGCCGGTAAGAGACACGGGATGTGACCCGCGGGCGGGCATGTCCCGCCGTGGGGGTCGCATCCCCGCCGAGGGACATAGAGCAGCGCTCCCGGTCAGACTCGCAGACCGGAGCGCTGCAAGCAGAGGAGTAACGCCGCGAGCGCTCCGGAGGGGAAGCGGGGCCCGGAGCGCTCGGCGTTACAGTACCCCCCCTTTGGTCTCCCCCTCTTTTTGGAGCCTAGGAACCTAAGGATGAGTTCCTTGTCGGGGATATTGTCCTCGGGCTCCCAAGACCTCTCTTCGGGGCCACAATTCTCCCAATCAACGAGAATTTTTATTTTTACCTCTGACGACCTTGGAGGCGAGGATTTCATTTACCGAGAAGATGTTAGAGGACCCAGTGACAGAAGCAGGAACGGTGACCTTGGGGGAAAAGCGGTTAAGAATGAGAGGTTTGAGAAGGGATACATGAAAGGAGTTAGGAATACGAAGAGAAGGAGGAAGATGGAGCTTGTAGGAGACGGAGTTGATTTGGATTTTGACTCTATATGGTCCGAGGTAGCGAGGACCCAACTTGTAGCTAGGGACACAAAACCGAATATATTTGGCAGAGAGCGACACCTTGTCACCAGGGGCAAAGACAGGAGGAGATCTTCTCTTCTTATCCGCGTGTTTCTTCATGCGAGAAGAGGCCAGTGAGAGCGACTTTTGAGTTTCCTTCCAGATAGATGAGAAGTCCAGGGTCAAATCATCTACGGCAGGAACTCCAGATGAAGTGGGGATGGGGAGGGGGGAAGAGGGTGACGGCCGTACACCACAAAGAATGGAGACTTCGGATGACTCAGAGTTTTTTAAATTGTACGAGAATTCAGCCCAGGGTAACAGGTCGACCCAATCATCTTGACGGGAGGAAACAAAATATTCAAAAGATAGTCGCCAAGGATCTGGTTCACTCTCTCCACTTGTCCATTGGACTGCGGGTGGTAGGAGGATGAGAAATTTTATTTGATCTTTAATTGATTGCAGAGAGCTCTCCAAAATTTAGACACAAATTGAACGCCTCTATCCGAAACGATATGCGTGGGAAGCCCGTGAAGACGAAAGATCTGCAAAAAAATTGCTTCACCAACTGTCATGCAGAAGGAAGGCCTGGAAGCGGAGTAAAGTGAGCCATTTTGGAAAAATGATCAACGACACCCAGATGACCGTTTTGCCATGGGATACAGGAAGATCAGTGATGAAGTCCATGGCTATGTGGGACCAAGGCTGTTCAGGCACCGGCAGCGAATGGAGAAGACCTGAAGGTTTCTGACATGGGGTCTTGTCACGTTCACATACTGTACAGGCTCGTACGAAATCGGTCACATCCTTTTCCAAGGAGGACCACCAATAGTGTCTGGCAATCAACTGTAAAGTCTTTTTTATTCCAGCGTGACCTGCCAGAAGGGAGTAATGGCCCCATTTGAGGATCCGGAGGCGAAGACGGGGAGGAACATAAGTCTTTCCTGGAGGGACAGGTACCAGAGAAGCAGGAGCAGAAGAGATCAGGCACTCAGGGGGAATGATGTGCTGAGGAAGGGTCTCGGCTTCAGAGGCATCGGTGGTACGAGATAGAGCTCTGACATTCTTGTCTGCGGGACGAAAATGGATCTGAAAGTTGAAACTGGCAAAAAACAACGACCACCTTGCCTGGCGAGGATTTAGCCGCTGGGCGGATTGGAGATAAGACAAATTTTTGTGATCTGTATAAATGGTGATGGGGTGAAGGGATCCTTCCAAAAGATGTCTCCACTCCTCAAGGACCAACTTAATCGCCAACAGTTCACGGTCTCCGATGGAATAATTTTTCTCTGGAGGTGAAAAGGTTTTTGAGAAAAATCCGCAAGTGACATTTTTTCCTTTAGCGGATTTTTGTAGGAGAACAGCTCCGGCTCCAATGGAGGAGGCGTCAACCTCGAGGAAGAAGGGCTTCTGAGGATCAGGTCTGGACAAGACTGGAGCAGAGGAGAAGGCGGCTTTGAGGTGGTTAAAGGCTTTCTCTGCCTGAGGCGGACAGGATTTTGGATTAGCATTTTTCTTAGTCAGTGCTACAATAGGAGCAACGATGGTGGAGAAGTGGGGAATGAATTGACGGTAGTAATTTGCGAATCCGAGAAATCTTTGTATTGCTCGCAGGCTAGTGGGACGAGGTCAATTCATTACCGCAGAAAGTTTATCAGGGTCCATTTGAAGACCATGTCCGGACACAATGTAACCCAAGAAGGGAAGACTGCTGCGTTCGAATAAGCACTTCTCGATTTTGGCGTAAAGTAGATTTTGGCGGAGTCGCTGGAGCACTTGACGAACATGAAGGCGATGTTCCTCTAGGTTGGAGGAGAAAAAGAGGATGTCGTCAAGATAGACTACCACACAAGAGTACAGCATATCCCGAAAAATTTCATTAACAAAGTCCTGAAAGACTGCTGGGGCGTTGCACAGACCAAATGGCGTAACTAGGTATTCAAAGTGTCCATCTCTGGTATTGAAAGCGGTCTTCCATTCATTGCCTGCTCGAATACGGATGAGGTTATATGCGCCCCTTAGATCTAGTTTGGTAAAAATCTTAGCACCTCGCAGATGGTCGAAGAGTTCGGAGATGAGTGGCAGAGGATAGCGATTTTTTACGGTAATTTTATTGAGACCGCGGTAATCAATACAAGGGCGGAGAGATCCATCTTTTTTAGTGACAAAGAAAAATCCAGCTCCAGCCGGAGAAGAAGATTTCCGGATAAAACCTCTTTTGAGGTTTTCCTGTATGTACTCGGACATAGCTTGGGTTTCCGGGGCAGAAAGTGGGTAAATCCTACCACGGGGCGGTGTGGTACCAGGGAGCAGGTCGATAGGACAGTCATAGGGTCTATGTGGTGGTAAGACCTCTGCCTGCTTTTTACAAAAGACATCCGAAAAGTCCTGATAGGCTTTAGGAAGACCTGGCAAAGAAGTAGCCATGGAGACTTGGCAGAAAGATACTGGGTGAAGCCATCCCCAGCTCTTAATGTCCCCGGTGACCCAGTCGAGGCTAGGCAAATGACGTTGGAGCCAGGGCAAGCCCAGAAGAAGTTCAGAAGTGCAGTTGGGTAGCACAAAAAAAATTCAATATGTTCATGATGGTGAACTCCAACAGACATGAGTAGCAGTTGAGTGCGGTAACGCACGGTGCACACCAGCCTCTCTCCATTGACGTATCAAATGAAGAGAGGTTTGACAAGACAGGTGACTGGAATGTTGAATCTGTTGACTAGGGAGGCTTCAATGAAACTTCCTGCTGAACCCGAGTCCAAGAAGGCCACAGCAGAGAAGGAAGTAGCATTAGTGGGTATAGCAATCCGCACAGGTAAAGTCAGTCGTGGAGAGGTAGAATTCACTCCTAGCAACGACTCTCCTACGTTGACTAGGTGAGTGGGTGCGTTTCTCAGACGCGGAGGACAAATAGGACAGTCTTTTAGGAAATGTTCGGTGCTTGCACAGTATAGGCACAGGTTTTCGTTCCTACGGCGAGTCCTCTCTTGTTGGGTCAGGCGAGACCGATCCACTTGCATAGCCTCCTCGGCAGGAGGCACAGGAACAGATTGCAAAGGACGTTGGAAGAGAGGAGCCTGGGAGGAAAACCGCCTGGTGTGAACAAGATCCTTTTCCTGTCGGAGCTCCTGGCGTCTTTCCGTGAAACGCATGTCGGTGCGGGTGGCCAAATGGATGAGTTCAGACAAGTTGGCAGGAATTTCTCGTGCGGCCAGGATATCTTTGATGTGACTGGATAAGCCTTTCTTGAAGGTCACGCAGAGGGCCTCATTATTCCAGGAAAGCTCAGAGGCGAGGGTGCGGAACTGGATGGCGTATTCGCCCACTGAAGAACTCCCTTGGACAAGATTCAGCAAAGCAGTCTCGGCTGAGGAAGCCGGGGCTGGCTCCCCAAAAACACTACGTACTTCTGAGAAGAAGGACTGGATTGTAGCAGTGGCAAGTCCTTTCCAGACAGGAATCTGACCACGAATGCCACCTTAGACCGTTCAGTAGGGAATTGGTCCGACATTATCTCGAGGTGTAGGGAACACTGGGACAGGAATCCACGGCACAGTTTAGAGTCCCCATCAAACTTGTCAGGAAGAGACAGGCGGAAACTGGGAGCAGCCACTCGCTGCAGAGGAGATGCAGGAGCTGGCGGAGGAGATGGTTGCTGTTGTTGCGGCTGAAGCTGTTGCAGCATAACGGTCAGCTGAGTCAGCTGGTGTCCTTGTTGGGCGACCACGGAGGTTAGGTCAGCGACACTAGGCAGCGGGACCTCAGCGGGATCCATGGCCGGATCTACTGTCAGGATCCGGACTGGTATGCGGAGAGGACACGGGTGGTGGATCCTCTGTGTCAGTGAGGTGATGGCTTGGGCCGTACCAGGGGAACGGAATCTAAGGGGTTACTGGTTTTCACCAGAGCCCGCCACAAAGCGGGATGGACTTTCAGCGGCAGGTAACCCCCAGGTCGTTCCACCCGATAGCGACTCAACCTCACTGACGGCTGAGACAGGCGAGGTACACAAGGATAAGGCAAGAGCAAGGTCGGACGTAGCAGAAGGTCTGGGCCGGCAGCAACGGTTCGTAGTCAGGGGCAACGGCAAGGGTCTGGGTACACAGGCAATGGAACACACAGAAACGCTTTCTCAGGGCACAAGGCAACAAGATCCGGCAGGGGCAGGAAGGGGAAGTGGGTTTATATGGAGTGGAAGTGCTTGGGAACTAATTGGGCCAGGCACCAATTAATGGTGCACTAGCCCTTTAAATCTGAGAGACCCAGCGCGCGCCCTAGAGAGCGGGGTCGTGCGTGCCGGGACTGAGCAGAAGGACGGGGCCGGTAAGAGACACGGGATGCGACCCGCGGGCGGGCACGTCCCGCCGCGGGGGTCGCATCCCCGCCGAGGGACATAGAGCAGCGCTCCCGGTCAGACTCGCAGACCGGAGCGCTGCAAGCAGAGGAGTAACGGCGTTACACTATCATATTTTTAGGAAGACAGCAACTTGAGACCTTTGGTTAAGTATAATAAATGAAACAAAGTCACAATCTGTTTTAACTCTTCATGGTTTTAACATATTAAATGATCTTGTCAGGACAGTGAATTCTTAAATGAGAGATCATGACCTGGGAGGATACACATTAAAAGAATGTGTATGGAGGGGTTAATTCTGCTCACAATTTCAATTTTACTTTCAAGTTTCCATGTTCTTAAAATTATATAAAATTATCCCATGAGTCTAGTGGTACTAGACTAGTGTTTTTCAAGCACAGTGCTCTAATACCCTCAACAGGTCAGGATTTGAGGATATCCCATACAGAGAGATCACTTGTGGTGATGTCTGATGTACTGACCATAACTGTATTATAAGTGAAAGACTATGAAAATCCTGAAAACATGAACTGTTGGGGGTATTTGAGGACTGGGCTTGGGAAACACTATACTAGACCACATACTTTGACTGTTTTGTGATTACTTACACAAACTTAAGAAAGAGGGCACATCTGTGTGGGTGTTTTGTACACCCTTAGCCCCTTGAGATGCATGAGGCATGGTGTCGTTCCACAGCAAAGGTAGAATAAAAGGGGTTACCACAAGGTCTCCAGACTCGGACTCTACTATCCCCTGATCGCAAACAGAAATGTTATTCTTTGCTAAAGACAAGGGCCCTCATTTACTAAGAGTGGAGTGTCGGTTTGTGTTTCTTTTTTGTGTTTTCAACTTTTTTTTCACTTGGTATTTTCTTATCTGTTGCACTTTTATCGATATTTTTAGTCGCAGGGAAAAATTCTGTCGCATGGTAATTTCTGTCGCAGGGTTTTCTGTTGCACTGTAAATTCTGTCGCAGTCAGGTTTAATTTCTGTCGCAGGGTTTCTTCTACAGAAGTACAGATGTGGGAGGTGGGAGTAGTCACCTGCTAGTAGAGGTAGTATTCATACCCAGGGACGCCTCTCCCATGAACCCTAGGTGCAAGCGTTTCCCGGACGCTGTGTTTCCCAGATGCTTCCTTGAGAAAGTGTTCCGGGCTAGAACAATACAAGCACAAATTATAACTGCGTCGTCGTGACCTCTTCTGTTGCGTAAGATGAGAATGATCCACTTGCATAGCCCCTTCGGCAAGAGGCGCTGGAAACAGAAGAGGTGGACATTGAAACACGGGTGCCAGGCGAGGATATCTCTGTGTTCGGGCAGGTTCCCTCTCTAAGCGCAGTTCCTCCCGTCTCTCAGCAAAATGCACATCAATGCGTATGGCCAAGTGGATAAGTTCAGTCAAAGAAGATGGAGGATCATGTGCTGCGAGGGCATCTTCAATCCTGCCTGACAATTCTTTTTTTAATGTGGCACACAAGGCCTCATCATTCCGTACAAGTTCAGAGGCTAGAGTGTGGAATTGAACTGCGTAGTCACCACGAAAGAATTCCCTTGACAGAGGTTCAGCAAAGCCATCTCAGCAGAAGAGGCACGTGCAGGTTCCTCAAAGACTCTGCAAAATTCTGCCAAGAAAGTCGACAAATTAGAGTATACCGGATCACCACAGTTCCAAAGGGGTGTAGCCCAGGCCAGGGCTTTTCCGGACAGTAGACTAATGACAAAGGCCACCTATGCACTTTCCTTCGGAAACTGTTCAGACATGAGCTCCAAGTGTATGGAGCACTGTGTAACGAAGCCTCTGCATAACTTGGAATCCCTATCATACTTAGAAGGTAAAGGCAGATGCAGCTGGCCAATAGCTGTTGTATCATAGCAGACAGTTGGGTAAGTTGCTGCGCCTGTCGCGCCAATAGCTGAGACTGACGTGCCACAATGGAGGGAAGATCCACGACTTCAGGCAGGGGTACCTCAGCGGGATCCATGGCCGGATCTTACTGTAACACTCATGTTTCAGAAGACAGGAACACCGGTGGATGTGGATCCGCTGGACCTGTGTGGCAGATGATTCGGACCGCACCAGGGAATGGAGTCTAAGGAGCCGCTGGTTTTCACCAGAGCCCGCCGCAATGCGGGATGGACTTGCTGTGGCAGGCAGCACCCAGGTTTCTACCTCTGTCACAGCTCGACCACACCGGTGGCTGAGGAGATGCGAGGCACAGGAGGGATAAGGCAGCTCTTAGTCAGGATAACTGAAGGTCAGGGCAGGCGGCACAGTAGCATAGTCAGGACGTAGCAGGAGGTCAGTAGACAGGCGGCAAAGGAACAAGGTCAGGTCACAGAGCAAAGGATCTGATACACGGCAAGGCAACTCTCAAGAATGCTTTCTCTCAGGCACAAGGCAACAAAGATCCAGCAGGGAAGTGTGAGAGGAAGAGGAATTTTTCAATGAACACTGGCCCTTTAAATCTTATGGGAAAGGGACACGCGCCTCAGAGCAGAGAGGCAAAGGCGGGGGCAGGAGAAGCACGGACTGGTATTTGCATGCGGGCGAGTCCCGCAATGCGAATCCCAGCCCCGCCTGCAACAGCAAGTAATAGAACCATGCGCTCACAGCCAGCATGTGCGGCCGGAGCGCATAATGTAACAGAGCTGATCGGGACATCCGCTGCAACATCGCGGGTCCCGATCAGCTAAGTGAACAATGGGAGGGTCCTCATCTGCCTCCTCGTCGCCATTCCGCGATCAGCTGCTCCTAGCTTACTATGCAGTTTAGAGCAGCAGAGCGCTGATGACACTGATCAATGTTATCCTATGGTAGAGCATTGATCAGTATATGTGATCAGAAGATTGCATGTTGTAGCCCCCTATGGGGGCTAAAAATAAAATAAAAAATATATACCATTTAAAACTACTGAAAAGCGATCAAAAAGCCCCATCAAAACAAAAATTGTACCGATAAAAACTACAGACCACAGCGCAAAAAATTAGCCCTCATATAGCACCGTATGTGGAAAAATAAAAATGTTATAGGGGTCGGAAAAGGACAATTTTAAACATACAAATTTTGGTGCATGTAGTTATAAGTTTATATAAGTTTATAAGTAGTAAAATTAAATAAAACCTACATATATTGGGTAACCTTGTGACTGTATGGACCTACAAAATAAAGATTAGGTGTCATTTTTACAGAAAATTGTACTATGTAGAAATGGAAGCCCCTAAAAGTTACAAAATGGCATTTTTTTTTCAATTTTACCCCACAAATATATATTTTTTGGTTTTGCAGTAGATTTTGTTATTAAATGATTGATGTCATTATAAAGTACAATTGGTGGCGCAAAAAACAAGCTCTTATATGGGTCTGTAGGTGAAAAATATAAAGAGTTATGATTTTTAGAAGGGGAGGAGGAAAAATGAAAGTGCAAAAACGAAAATTGGCCTGGTCCTCAAGGTAAAAATGGGCTTGGTCCTTAAGGGGTTAAAGGGGTACTCCGGTGGAAAACTTTTTTTATTTAATCAACTGGTGCCAGAAAGTTAAACAGATTTGTAAATTATAAGAAATATGGACAATAGGATGTGTAGCTCACTTAAAGATAAAGGTAAGGAGAGTGTTCGAGGTTAAAGGTGATGCCTTCACCCAATCAGGCCTAGTCAAAAAATGGGAAAATATATGTATATACCAGTCCTCAAGAACACTAGGGATGTGTAGAATAAAGAGGAAAGAAAATAGTGGATCTAATAAGGATTTATTAATATATGTATATAAGTAAGTAAATGCAAATAAATCACCAATCACTCTGCAGGGCCCTTGCAGGAATGAATTAGTAATAATCAATTAATATATAAATAAAAATGCAGATAAAAATGCAGATAAAAATGTGAATACAAAATGTATAGAAGGATGCAATATTATATAGTGATGTATTTAATTTATAAAAAAGAACATATATTAACCCCTTAAGGACCAGGCCATTTTACACCTTAAGGACCAGAGGGTTTTTTGCAATTCTGACCACTGTCACTTTAAACATTAATAACTCTGGAATGCTTTTAGTTATCATTCTGATTCTGAGACAGTTTTTTCATGACATATTCTACTTTAACTTAGTGGTAAAATTTTATGGTAACTTGCATCCTTTCTTGGTGAAAAATCCCAAAATTTGATGAAAAAAATGAAAATTTAGCATTTTTCTAACTTTGAAGCTCTCTGCTTGTAAGGAAAATGGATATTCAAAATAAAACATTTTTGGGTTCACATATACAATATGTCTACTTTATGTCTGCATCATAAAATTTATGAGTTTTTACTTTTGGAAGACACCAGAGGGCTTCAAAGTTCAGCAGCAATTTGGAAATTTTTCACAAAATTTTCAAACTCGCTATTTTTCATGGACCAGTTCAGGTTTGAAGTGGATTTGAAGGGTCTTCATATTAGAAATACCCCACAAATGACCCCATTATAAAAACTACACCCCCCCCAAAAGTATTCAAAATGACATTCAATAAGTGTATTAACCCTTTAGGTGTTTCACAGGAATAGCAGAAAAGTGAAGGAGAAAATTCACAATCTTCATTTTTTACACTCGCATGTTCTTGTAGACCAAATTTTTGAATTTTTGCAATTGGTAGAAAGGAGAAAATTTTTACTTGTATTTGAAACCCAATTTCTCTCGAGTAAGCACATACCTCATATGTCTATGTTAATTGTTCGGCGGGCGCAGTAGAGGGCTCAGAAGGGAAGGAGCGACAAATGGTTTTTGGGGGGCATGTCACCTTTAGGAAGCCCCTATGGTGCCAGGACAGCAAAAAAACACACATGGCATACCATTTTGGAAACTAGACCCCTCAGGGAACGTAACAAGGGGTAAAGTGAACCTTAATACCCCACAGGTGATTCACGACTTTTGCATATGTAAAAAAAAAACATTTTTTTTACCTAAAATGCTTGGTTTCCCAAAATTTTTACATTTTTTTAAAAGGGTAATAGCAGAAAATACCCCCCAAAATTTGAAGCCCAATTTCTCCCGATTCAGAAAACACCCCATATGGGGGGTGAGAAGTGCTCTGCTGGCGCGCTACAGGTCTCAGAAGAGAAGGAGTCACATTTGGCTTTTTGAAAGCAAATTTTGCTCTGGGGGCATGCCGCATTTAGGAAGCCCCTATGGTGCCAGAACAGCAAAAAAAAAAAAAACACATGGCATACCATTTTGGAAACTAGACCCCTCGGGGAACGTAACAAGGGGTAATGTGAACCTTAATACCCCACAGGGGATTCACAACTTTTGCATATGTAAAAAAAAAAAAAAATTTTACCTAAAATGCTTGGTTTCCCAAAAATTTTACATTTTTAAAAAGGGTAATAGCAGAAAATACCCACCATAATTTGTAACACAATTTCTCCCGAGTACGGCGATACCCCATATGTGACCCTAAACTGTTGCCTTGAAATACGACAGGGCTCCAAAGTGAGAGCGCCATGCGCATTTGAGGCCTAAATTAGGGACTTGCATAGGGGTGGACATAGGGGTATTCTACGCCAGTGATTCCCAAACAGGGTGCCTCCAGCTGTTGTAAAAGTCCCAGCATGCCTGGACAGTCAGTGGCTGTCTGATAATACTGGGAGTAGTTGTTTTGCAACAGCTGGAGGCTCCATTTTGGAAACAGTGGCGTACCAGACGTTTTTCATTTTTATTGGGGAGGGGGGCTGTGTAGGGGTATGTGTATATGTAGTGTTTTTTACTTTTTATTTTATTTTTTGGTAGTGTAGTGTTTTTAGGGTACAGTCGCACGGGCGGGGGTTCACAGTAGTTTCTCGCTGGCAGTTTGAGCTGCGGCAGAAAATTTGGCGCAGCTCATACTTGCAGCCGGATACTTACTGTAATCCTCCGCCCATGTGAGTGTACCCTGTACGTTCACATTGGGGGGGGGGGGGGGGACATCCAGCTGTTGCAAAACTACAAGTCCCAGCATGTAGGGTCTACAAGTGCATGCTGGGAGTTGTAGTTTTGCAACAGCTGGAGGCTCCGTTTTGGAAACAGTGGCGTACCAGACGTTTTTCATTTTTATTGGGGAGGGGGGCTGTGTAGGGGAATGTGTATATGTAGTGTTTTTTTACTTTTTATTTTATTTTGTGTTAGTGTAGTGTTTTTAGGGTACAGTCGCACGGGCGGGGGGTTCACAGTAGTTTCTCGCTGGCAGTTTGAGCTGCAGCAGAAAATTTGCCGCAGCTCAAACTTGCAGCCGGATACTTACTGTAATCCTCCGCCCATGTGAGTGTACCCTGTACATTCACATGGGGGGGGGGGGGGGAACATCCAGCTGTTGCAAAACTACAACTCCCAGCATGTACGGTCTATCAGTGCATGCTGGGAGTTGTAGTTTTGCAACAGCTGGAGGCACACTGGTTGTGAAACACCGAGTTTGGCAACAAACTCAGTGTTTTGCAACCAGTGTGCCTTCAGCTGTTGCAAAAGCTACAACCCCCAGCATGTACGGATAGCGGAAGGGCATGCTGGGTCTTGTAGTTATGCAACAGCTGGAGGCATACTACTTTGGCTGGGGATGCTGGGGATTGTAGTTATGCAACAGCTGGAGACACACTGGTTTGCTACTTAACTCAGTGTGCCTTCAGCTGTTGCAAAACTACAACTCCCAGCAGTCACCGACAGCCAACGGGCATGCTGGAAGTTGTAGTTATGCAACCAGCAGATGCACCACTACAACTCCCAGCATGCACTTTAGCTGTTTGTGCAAGCTGGGAGTTGTAGTTACACAACAGCTGAAGGTACACTTTTCCATAGAAAGAATGTGCCTCCAGCTGTTGCAAAACCATAAGTCCCAGCATGCCCATAAGGGAATACTGGGAGTTGTGGTGGTCTGCCTCCTCCTGTTGCATAACTACAGCTCCCAGCATGCCCTTTTTGCATGCTGGGAGCTGTTGCTAAGCAACAGCAGGAGGCTTTCACTCACCTCCTGCTGCTGCTGATCGACGTTGCAGGTCAGTCCCGCCGCCGCCGTCGCTCGTGGGGCCCCGATCCCAACATTAACGCCGGGGATCGGGGTCCCCAGCACCCGGGGTGCACGTCCTGCACCCGCTCACGTCCTCCGGAAGAGGGGCGGAGCGGGTGCGGGAGTGACACCCGCAGCAGGCGCCCTGATTGGTCGGCCGGGAATCCGGCCGACGAATCAGGGCGATCGTGAGGTGACACCAGTGCCACCTCACCCCTGCAGGCTCTGGCTCTGACGGCCCCGATCAGCCAGTAATTCCGGGTCACCGGGTCACTGGAGACCCGATTGACCCGGAATCGCCGCAGATCGCTGGACTGAATTGTCCAGCGATCTGCGGCCATCGCCGACATGAGGGGGCATAATGTCCCCCCTGGTGCGATATGCCGCGATGCCTGCTGAACGATTTCAGCAGGCATCGGGCACCGGCTCCCCTCCGGCTAGCGGCGGGGGGCCGGGAATGGACAGGACGTACTCCTACGTCCTCGGTCCTTAAGGACTCGGAAACGGGGGCGTAGGAGTACGTCCATTGTCCTTAAGGGGTTAATAGAGATACAGTATTGTATAATAAATTAGATATATATACACTCACAAATACTGTATCTTTATTATACAATACTGTATCTCTATTAATATATATTCTTTTTTATAAATTAAATTCATCACTATATAATATTGCATCCTTCTATACATTTTGTACTCACATTCATTCTATATCTCTATTTATATCTTACCTATATAAGTATTTATATACACTCACAAATTCATACATTGTTCATTTTCACCCTCTTTTCTCTCTTTATTTCTCTTTTATTTTTTCTTTCACTTACTCTATTGGATCCATCTCTGATTTTACATCCAACCTGAACTAGTCAGGCTCCATGTTTTAGTAGCCACCCTCATTTAACATGACATCATTAATTGTAGACCTTATAAATACAGACCCTACCACTGGGCATACATACCTTACTGTCACTGAAGAAAAGGCCCGCAGGCCTTGAAACGCGTCTGACTTGCAAAAGCACCTTATACCACTTCTAAAGAGACTATATCCACACATTTTGGCTAGCAACTGCTGGATGATCACAGAACTGGGACCACTGCAACACGCGCGCAGCTAGCGCATCATTCAGACACGCAGCTGCTCCCAGATCTCCATTCACAGCCCTGGACGGCAGAGTTCCTGGACACGTTCTCCCTAGGCTGGACGCCTCCCCGTGCCAGCCCAGGATACTTACAGCCCACTGGAGAACCACTCACCTAGGCTACGATCCAGACCGGCAATACAAACAGCTCTTATCACCTACAGGACATCGCGGTCTGCCGAAATCGCTACCTGTGAACATCATTGCTTGCCGGGATCGCTAACAGCCGAGAAGGAGGGTGAGTGGTGCTGTGCACCGATACTCTACAAACTACTGCCATAATTGCTACAACTGTTGCTATTATCGCCACTATTGCTATATTTGGCTACAGTATCGTAGGAGTTGATTACTGAACTGTGACTCTTTTAATTGGATATCCTTGGACTTAACTGTGACCAAGAGTGACTACTAACCACAAGAGACACGTTGCTAACCACCGTAGTGGACATTGGTGCATTTCTGCTATATTATTTTTATCTGCATTTTTATCTGCATTTTTATTTATATATTAATTGATTATTACCAATTCATTCCTGCAAGGGCCCTGCAGAGTGATTGGTGATTTATTTGCATTTACTTACTTATATATATTAATAAATCCTTATTAGATCCACTATTTTCTTTCCTCTTTATTCTACACATCCCTAGTGTTCTTGAGGACTGGTATATACATATATTTTCCAAGATTTGTAAATTACTTCTAGTAAAAAATCTTAATGCTTCCAGTACTTATTAGCTGATGAATATTACAGAGGAAA